>NC_067400.1:3476186-4076186 GCF_016432865.1 Antechinus flavipes | reverse complement strand
AAGATGACAGGAAAAGAAATGAAAAATGTTGGAAGGGCTATGGGAAAAATGGGACACTAATGCATTGTCGGTGGAGTGATAAAATGAGCCAATCACTCTGGAGCAATTTGGAAGTATACCTAAAGGGCTATAAAACTGTATACCCTTTGATCCAGCAGTGCCATTATTAGGTCTGTAACCCAAAGAGATCATAAAAGAGGGGAAAGGACCCACATGTGCAAAAATGTTTGTTGCAGCCCTTTTCGTAGGCAAGGAACTGGAAATTGAGTGGATGCTCATCAGCTGTGGAATGGCTGAATGAGTTACGGTATATGAATGTAATGGAATATTACTTTTCTAATATAACGGGCAGCCTGGAAAGACTTACACGAGCTGATAATAAGTGAAGTGGACAGAACCAAACCAAGAGAATATTGTATACAGTAACAAGATTATGTGATAGCTGGGGTAGATAGACCTGTCTTTTTTCAACAGGGTGATGATTAAAGGCAATTCCAATAGGCTTGGGATGGAAAATGGCATTCACATCCAATGAAGGAACTATGGATACTGAATATGAATCAAAACATAGTATTTTCACTACTATTGTTGGTGGTGGTGGTGGTGGTGGTATTTGCTTGTTCTCATTTTTTCCCTTTCGTTCTGATTTTTCTTCTACAACTTGCACAACTTCCACAAATATAAAAATATGTTTAAAAGAACTTAACATATTTAACTTATATCAGATTGCTTGCTGTCTTGGGAAAAGGGAAGGTAAGAGAGGAAGGGAGACAAATTTGGAACCCAAAGTTTTACAAAAATGAATGTTTAAAACTATCGTTAAATATATTTGGGAAAATAAAATACTATTAAATAAAAAAAAAAAAAAAACAGGTCTTGCTGACAGAGAAAAGACAGTGAGGCTATTGATTTAGAATGGAAGCATGCATATAGGTGAATTTCCAATATCACATGATACAAAAGAGAGCCATCCCTTCTTTACCTGTCATTCCTGTCCTCAATTCCAATTCCATCCTAGACTTTTGTTTTATTACCTGATTATTACTCATAGAGTCATAAATGCAGCTAGGTGACACAATGAAGAAAATGATGGGCTTAAAATCAGAAAGGAAATCTATTCTCAACACAACTAGCTGAATGATCCTGGACAAGTCATCTCTTAACCAGTCTGAGCAACTGTACAATAAAGAGGGTTGGGATCACTAGCTTTTAAGGATTCTCATAGAACTACTTCTCCAACACCATAAAATCTCTCGAAACAAGAACTGTCATTTGCCACTGTTTTTAGCCCTTGCGCTTAGCACGACGCCTGGCATGTGGAAGGTGCATAATAAATGCAAATTGACTCACTGTAAATACAACTTATTTTCAGAATGTCAGGAAAGAAATATAAATGTGTCTATATCTAAGTTATGTATTTTCAGTTTTCTATCTGGTAAAACCTGAGTTCTAAAATATCAAATTGACTCAGTTCCTTCCCATTCCTTCCCACTGTAACCACAATTCTGTAAAAATGGGT
Organism: Antechinus flavipes; assembly: GCF_016432865.1. Lineage (NCBI taxonomy): Eukaryota > Metazoa > Chordata > Mammalia > Dasyuromorphia > Dasyuridae > Antechinus > Antechinus flavipes. The sequence continues at coordinate 4,074,667 of NC_067400.1, read as the reverse complement.
AACAACATTGACACAAATTATACACTTTCTTGATAATTATTAAGGTTTGCAAAGTGTATTCCAGTACTGTCACACCTACTGAGTTAATGAACTTATCCCAGTTTTTTGTTATGGTCAGTTTGACAAATTTTAAGGACCCTGACCTTACCATTTGGAATTCTGTGGCTTTTTCAGATGACCAATTGAGATCAAAAAGAGGGAAAAAAATCTTTATTCTTCCTTCAAGTCAAGTCAGGCTGGTTATTGTGGGAAATGTGGAGCCAATCAATCATAGCAAGTTAATACTTAGGAATTGTCAGGGAATAACCTTTATTCTTAATCAAAGTTGTAATTCCTACTAAAAATGTGAACAAAAATCCCAATCAGAGTTGGATGACTTTATTTTAAATTTTGAGAGCATTACTTTGTGGCAGACCCAACATCAGCACATATGGGTATGTTATATTTTAATGGGATTTTTTTGTTGTTGTTGTTTGTTTGTTTGTCTTTTTGCTGAGGCAATTGAGATTAAGTGACTTGCCAGGGTCACACACCTAGGAAGTATTAAGTGTCTGAGGCCAGATTTGAACTCAAGTCCTCCTGACTTCAGGACTGGTGTCCTATCCACTGTGCCACCTAACTGTCCCATTTTATTTTTTTAATAAGAAATATCATCATTAAACATATGTACATGTGAGCTATAGTATGATATAGTGCACAGAGAGATAGCCCAGAGTCAAGAAGACCTAGATTCCAATCCCATTTATAAAATGTATTTGCTGTGTAACCCTTGGCAAGCCATTTACCCTCTCAGTGATACTGGCCATCACATAAGACAATGTTCAAAGCAGTTGTCCAGAATCTTTTTAGAAGGACTTTCCTCATCAGATGTTAAGTGAATAAATGAACATAGGAATGTCCCACCCAATACATATCTGTATATATCCATTTAGGCCAAAAATGAATAAGAGGAAGGAATGATATTGTATTTTCAAATCTTGTCCTAGTTTCCATAATTTCAAGGGGCTTCCAAGGATAGAGACCCATGCCTCTCTAACAGCATTGTTGTTCTTGCAATGCTGTATGACTGGGAGACATGGAAGATGAGAATATCTAAGGAATGAATATGGTGGGTACCATTAAAAAGCAATGAAAGGAAACACAATTAGTGTAAGTAGGCTAGAGATAAAGATCAGCAAAAAATAGGGGCTGCATCATGTGGTAAAGGTTAAAGGTAACATCCAGACAATCCAAGAGAAGCTAAAGTGTCTCACAGGAATATTCAAACACCCAGAGGAAGGATGGCTCCAGCACTGTCAGGTAAAGCCTCCATGGGATTCAATTGGTTTCTGGGTACACTGCCATCTTGATAAGGTTCCATGGAAGTATCAAAGTCCTAATGAACAAAACCCCAAAAAGAGAATGATGGCATAAGGAGAAAGTGAGTGTCTTCTTGTGGATGGGCAACTATATTAGAACATTTAACTTTTAAATATTTTTCCTTATTCATACAATAAACTAATGACCCATGACACAAGACAACAAATGAAGGTCATATGCATGAATTATCTTTAAAATCAGGATAACAAACAGCCATTTCCTATTCACCAAAGAGAATGAATTTGAAATGCTGAACCTGGATTCAGAAAGTCTGAGCCTTAATCACTGATTCTTTCTTTATCTGCCTCCTCTATGATCTTGGGGAAATAACTCGATTTTTCTATAATAACTAGGTGTCATAGTGGATAGAGCATTGGACCCAGATTTTGGAAGAACTGAATTCAAATCCAGCCTCAAAATCTCACTAGCTTTATGATTTGGTGTCCTAGTTTCTCAATTGAAAAATGAGGATAATAATAGCACCTATCCTGAAACATTTTTTTAGTATCCAATGAGATACTATTTTAAGAGCATTTAACCCCTTGCCAGGGCCATAGTAGAAACTATATAAATGTGGGTTTCCTTTCCTTCCCTTTTTCATCTTGTCCCTCAGCTTGATTATCTGTAAAATGGGGAGGCTAAACTCTTAAGTTCTCATCCAGAAATGAACCTATGATCTTTTAAATCTGTGGTATAATTTGAATAAAAACCTCTCTAAAACATATTTGACAAGAGGTCATATGTCTTCTGCTTAAAGATTCCCAGAGAGAGGGGATCCAAAAATTCCCAAGAGTTGTTATGAAATAGTGATTGTTTTGAAGCCCCTTCCTCATCCCTGGACATCAAGTCAAACTTTGTATTAGAAATAGCATCAACTCGGAGGGTATGGAAAGTTGTTAATAGATTAATTATAATATCCTATCGCATATTATCACATTTAAATCAATTCTATTGCTAATGCTATTTTTATGGTAAATGATAAAATGTATTTCTTTTTACACCTAAAAGGGAGTTACAGGAAGTTTTCTTAAAAGCCAAGATGTTGGAAACTCCTGCTCTACATCTTAATGCTACGGTCTGAGGTCCAGTGAATCAGAAAGTAATTTATGTAAAGAAATCTGAGATCCAGGCTTAATAAATACAATTTTGTTGTATTTAATAAATGTGTTTGATTTAATAAATATTTCCTGAAGTGAAGCATGGTGGTACTGCAAGTCATAATAATTGGGAAAATCCCTTTCTCCTCTGTGCTTCCCCATTTTTGGATCTTTTAAAAAAAAAATTGATCTGAAATTGAGAGGCTGAGAAGAAATGGGCTCTAATGTTCCTAAAACTCTTGTTCAAGAGAAGGATTCAGATTCTTGCACAGAAAGACCTTTCAATTATCCACTATTCATTCATTCCAATTCAGAATTCAGACCTTGAAGGGGAGGTGGATGATCTGCTTTGCATGACACATAGCTGATGGATTATTAGAAAATAATTTATGAATAAACACTGAGAAATCTGGCATCAATTCCCACTCTCATGACCAAAACCCTGCTCTCACTTCTCTAATATGAGTCAAGTTGTGTGTTACTAAATGGTTGAGGATACTTGATTTTATTTACAGATTTATCCATGAACAACTGACCTTGTTATAGCAGTGCCATTGTGTTAGCAAATGAGAGACTTCTGGGAAAACATGAAAATGCCTTGCTTTCACTAAACCATGGGAAAGGATTAGAAAGAACTGCTATTTCAATGGCCTCCTTTCCATCATTTGTCTAGGTGCATGCTAAAAAAAGAAGAATGCCTCAATAGGCAAGAAATGGTCATTTGGACTACACACAAGAGTCTAGAATCAGTGTCATCCAGCAAGTGGGAGGTAGTAAAGTGGAATGGAAGAAATCTGGGATCTGGAGTAAGAAAACCTGTTTCAAATCCAAGATCTACTACTAACCATCAAGGGAGACACTTACTAAGTCCTTCTTTCCTGGCTGGGTCTCATTTTTCTCATCTATGTTAAAGTAGTTATATTCAATGTTTTCTAAAGATCACCTTTAAAATTTTACCTGGTGAGATCATAGATCAGGGGTTATTAAGTGTGTGTGTGTGTGTGTGTGTGTGTGTGTGTGTGTGTGTGTGTTGGAAATTTTGGCAGTTTGATGAAGCCTCTGGATCCTTTCTCAAACTTATGTTATTAAATGATTAAAATAAAATACACATGATTTAAAAAAGAAACTATTTATATTGAAATACAGTTATCAAAAAAGTTTACCCATACTTTTTTTGCAGATTTTTTCAAAGAAACTGTGATCTTGAATTTTCATTATCATATGGAATCAAAATTCTCACATCTTCATCAACATATTTTGGGGATAGAGATCTGTCAATTCTGACTTCCAATAGTATGACCAAGTCATTCCTGATCTATCATCCTTTTGTGTCAGGCCCCAACACTTACTTCTGTCTATTACTGAAAATTGTGATCCATTTTTTTTCAAAATTCTCTTTCCTGCTCTATCCATCTATATCTGAAGGATAAAAAGTATCCCCTTTGGACATTGCTTTCTCTTTATTTTTTATTAACCTGTCTAACACTGATTCAGTATGTTCTAAGAATAGATCATTCAGTGTTAATCCACTGATAAAAGACTAGGATAAAAGATAATCATAGATCATGCTGTCATATTTTTAGTACTAAAAGGAAACAGATTATTAAGTTCAAATTCTTACTTTCACAAGTGAGGAAACTGAGGTTCAGAGAAGTTTAGTGACTTTCCAAGTTCAAACAAATAGAAAGTGGTAGAGAGAGGATCTGAATGCAGATCTCCTAGCTTCATCCATCATGTTCCACTGCACTATGCTGTTTATGAAATCAAGGGGCTTGATCTATAGCCATGACTTTTGATCTTCATCACTTGTTGAGGTCTCACAGTAACACCGGCAACAAGGGGATAACTGCTCCCTGAAAGATCTGGCAGTCAATTACTCTTCTCTTATCTCTGAAAACACAACTGTTCGGCAAAGAAGATTAAGGACCATATTTGGGGTGAAAAAGATCTGGCTTCAAGTCCTATACCTAACAAACTCTGGCTATGTGAGTATGGAAAAGTCCCTTAACTTTTCAGTGTCCCAGACAAATCTAAAATTATAAGCTATAGAGGAAGTGCCAACAGACACTGGTAAACAGTTTTCACACTTAAAATTCCCCTTATAGGTGATATAAAAGGTCTGGAAAAATAGAAACACCCATCAATACTGTAGTACAGCCACAAGGGACTCATGAGCCATTGTCCCATTCTCAGCCCATTTCCTTTCAACCACTGAAACTTTTAAAGAGGGATTTCCAGCACTAGTCAGGGGTTAGGGACAACACATTCTTTGATCTGTTCATAGTGTGCCTCAAACCACAACTTTTCTTACTCAATCCCTGCTGTCCATTTTTTATAAATACTGTAGCCAGTATTCTTGGAAATTGCTCAGAAAGTGAATTTGTCTCCTTTCAAATTCAGTCATAATAAATATTGGATCTTTTGACCTTTTAATGTTGGCTACCTGTATAAATCCCCAAACTTTGGTCAAATCTTTGCTAAGCTGCCAGAAAGCTTTGCTCCTCGATTAGTTTTATCTCCAGAAAGTGATGGATTTATGGGAAGCACCTGAAGCTATCTCTAACCTTGTACTTCAGTTCTCTCAGGCTGATGTCAGCTTTATCACTAAGACCCATGCCTCTTTTCCTCCCTCATTTCTTTTGATGCTGATTACCTCTGACTATGATGACTCTAACCTTTTCTTTGAGAGGCAGCAGGGAGAGTTACCTAAATAAATGAAGGCAGAGGTCTTGACTAAGTCAACCAAAAATGATAAGCAAAAAAATCTGCCTTTGTAAACTGCCTGAATTTGTTTTCTTTTGTTTACCTTATCTTTATCTTTTGTTTTTATTTTGTTTTGTTTGTTTTTATTTTGTTTATTTGATCTTTAGTTATAGCTAGCAAAATCATGTCTCCCTTTCTCAAAAAATCTTCACTCAATTTTGATAGCTGTTGATGTATATTGTCACCATCTGTTTTGTGGATAAACTATTTGAGAAAGTTATCCATAATGTGCCTTTCCTCTCATTATCTCTTTACTTCCCTACATTCTAGCTTCCAAACTCATTACTCAATGGGAATGTCTATTCCAAAATTACCAATGATCTCTTAATTGCCAAGTCATCTGGCCTTTTATCAAGCCTCATTCTCCTCTCTGACGGCTTTGACACTTTTGATCACTCTCTTCTACTCTTTTTTGTCATGACAGCACTCAATCCTGCATCTTTTCTTCATAATTTGACTGTTTTTCCTTCATCTTTGCTATATTTTCATCCAGATCATGCCCACCAATGATGAATACCCACTAGGATTCTGTCCTGAATCTTTTTCTCTTCTTCCCCTACTCACTTTTACTTATGAGATCATCAAATTCCCATGGATTCAATTATTATCTATATCATAAAAATTCTCAGATCTACGCATTCAGCCCTAAACTTTCTGCTGACTTCCAGTCTCATTATCAGTTGACAATTTCAAACTTGATGTCCCATGGATATCTTAAAAAGTGCCAGAACAAAACCATCACTTTTCAAACTTGTGTCAGTCTCAACTAATTCTTTCAATCTTTTTACATCTTGTCTACTTCCAAGTTCCATCAATTTTTACTTCATAGCATTTCTTGGATAAACTCCTTTCTCTATTCTATTACTATCACCACATTGGTGCAGTTCTTCATCACCTCATACCTGCATGATCACAATAACTTGCTAATTGATACTCCTACTTCAAGTCTCTATTCATCCCTGTCCATATTCCCTTCAGCTGTCAGAATGCTTCTCTTAAAGAAAATGTTTTGTGACCATGTTACCCCTTCCAGTCAATATTATATAATTGTTTCCTATTAACTCCAGAAGCAAATAAAAATCTTCTGGGGTAAAAAGAAGAAGCCCTTAAGTATTTTTCTTTCACAATTTTCCAGAATTCTTGTACTTTATGACCATCCCTATACTCTGTGATTCAGTGACATTACTCTTTTTACTAGTCCTGAAGCAAGACCCTCCATATCCCAAATCTGAGTTTTCAGTGGCTGCCCACTGCAATGCTCTCCACTTTCCATCTCTGCCTCTTGTTTTCCTTGTTGATGGTCAGTTATGTTTTACTCTTTATGACTTAATATGTTTTTTTTTTTGGCAATGATAGAATAGTTTGACATTTTCTTCTCAAATGGATTAAAGCAAGTTAAATGACTTACCCAGAGACACAAAGCTAGTGAATGTCTGAGATTGGATTTGAACTCAGGTCTTTTTTACTTCAATGCTGTATCCATCGAGTCCCTTAGTTACCACTTGGTTTTCCCAGCTTCCTTCAAATCAGCTAAAACTCTATCTTCCTCAAGAAACATTCCCTAATTCTCCTGAATGTTGCTGCTTTCATTTTGCTAATTGTGTGTAATTTTTACTTTATAGCTTTTTAGCATATATTTGTTTATATATTGTCTCCCCACTAGACTGTGAGTTCCTTGATAACTGAGACTGGCTTTTGCCTTTATTTGTATTCCTTACACAGTATAAGACACATAGGAGATACTGAACAAATATGTAGAGACTGAAAAATATGTATAGACTGGGAAAAAGGCAAAAGATGTTGGATCCAGCCCTTTTATTTGTCATTGAACAAAATAGTCTATGAGAAAGAATTTCATTTGCCTAATATCACACAATCTCTCTCTCTCTCTCTCTCTCTCTCTCTCTCTCTCTCTCTCTCTCTCTCTCTCTCTCTTTCCCCCCTCTCTTTCTACATATATATATATATATAGTATGTAAATACATATATGTGTGTATACATATATATCTACATATGCACGTATTTTGTGTGTAAAAATTGAGTTATTGTTGTCATTTTTTTTTAGTCATGTTTGACTGTGACATCAGTTGGAGATTTCTTGGCAGAGATCCTGGAGGGATTTGGTGTTTCCTTCTTTGGCTTATTCTACAAATGAGAAAACTGAGGCAAACAGGGTAAAGTGGCTTGCCCAGAGTTACTCAACTAGGAAATATGTGAGACCAGATTTGCCCCATGAAGAAGAACGTTCTTTGCCTCCAGGCCCAGCCACTGCATTACCCAGGTGCCACATATAACTGCTATAGTGATATCACTACCTGATTCAAAGATCCTAAACCATAGTGATTCTTCATCAGTCTAAGATTCAAATTCTGAACATATTATCCCAAACAGCACCAGCCCTTCATATCTACAGTTCTAAGCACTATACCAGGAAATTCCAATGGAGAAAATTTGCAAAGAAACAAAATCAGGGTTTTTGGTCAGGAAGTACTTTCTTTAAAAAAAAAAAAAAGAATTTTCAACAGTGAATGAAGTGACTTCTTCCTCACTAAAGGTCGAAAGACTGCTCCTTACCCTGCTCAGACCTCCCCAGAGCCCTGTGTTTTGAGTTTCATTCTTGCCTCATCATTCTAATTTCTGCCAAATCAAATTCAGCAACATTGACCCTCCTCAAAAGCAGTGATTGTGTGATTTTTATCTTTGTATGCTTTTATTCACCCAACTCATATTTGTTATCCATTATGTGCCAGAGATTTAGTATTGTAGAGTGACTAGAAAGCCAAACGTAGACATAGGGAAGAAGTTTTTAGTTCAAGTCACATTTCTGGTACATATTGTCTGAATAACCAGCCATTTGTTGCCTACTTGTACTGGCAGAAAGATCTTTCTTATTAGATAATTCCTTGTATCAATATCCAATCAAATCCATATTTATGCTTTTTTTCCATATATCATATCCATATATATCCCTGTTGTTCACCACCCCATATATAGTATATGCTTTGCAATGCCTGGATTTTGAACTTATTCAAGGCAGTAGGAGGCATTTTAAGGGACAATTATTCCTAAGAAAGTAAAATTTCTTTGCCTAACATTGTGCGACCTGAATATTACTCACACAGTGATACTCTTGAGTGTGCATTTTGCCAATAATTTGCTACATTTCTAGCACCTTCTGGCAAAAGGTGGATCTGCCATATTTCAGGAATATGTGGGAAGAAACCATATGGCCCAGAGTGATCATAGCACACCTCAGCAGAGAGAGGGAGAATTTTCTATCCTTGTATGGGACTTTAAAAAGTAGTGGTCCATTGCTAAGAAGTAAGATGGATTTTCTGATTACTAAATTAAATCATCTTAGATACACACACACACACACACACCCTAGTTTGGCAACTCATGAAATGCCCTAAGATGGGTTCACAATAAATATTTCTGAATTTTCTCAGATAAAATATGAAGCAGATGTGTCAAGACAAGAACCATCTTATAATATCTCACCAAGAACTACAGGAAATTGAAATTTTGTCTCTTTCCCTAGTTATGAGAACTTAATTTTGTGATATCTCCTTTTTTTTTTTTTTTTGCTGAGGCAATTGGAGTTAAGTGACTTGCCCAAGGTCACACAGCTAGGAAGTGTTAAGTGTCTGAGACCAGATTTTAACTCAGGTCCTCCTGCTTCAGGGCTGGTGCTCTAGTCATTGTGCCATCTAGCTATTCCAAGAACTTTGTTTTACTTGCAGATATAGCGCTAATCAAATTGGATGTGAAATTGTCATTATGATCATTTGTCATACAATCAACGACAGCATCATCTGTTAAGGAAATAAATATTTTGCTATTGCTTGCCTCGCCATACATGTGGCTTCAGCAATTCTACAAAAAAACATTTGAATATGCAAAGAGAGAATTCAATCATATGACAGAAATTCTCTGCTTGTCCAAACTGGGATTTCTAAATAGAAGATTTGAAGGAATTGGAAGGACAGACTTCTGTATCTGTTGGACTTCAAAATAAATAGCTTTTGACTCTAAACATGATTAATATCCTTTACTTTAAAATCAAATAAAGAAATCACGGTTCTGATGAACATTGGTTATACTGATACAAACTCAGGAAGGCATGCCTTTGAATTTTCCAAATTATGTGATTAGGAATGACTTAAAATATTCTGAGCACCCAAACTTTATAATCTTCTTACGCTATCCCCTTTCCATTTCTACTTCCCTTTTTTATGTTATATCAGTAAAATCAAATTATACATATGGTTTTTATGTATATTCACAACAGAAATACAGTTCTCAAGAGTTCCTTTTACCTTTTTCGACTTCTCTTGATTCCTGTTGTTGAAGATCAAATTTTTTGTTTAAATCTGGTTTTTTTCCTTAGAAACAGGTGGAATTCCTTTATTTCATTGAATGTCCATCTTCTTCCGTGGAAAAAAATACTCAGCTTAGCTGGATAGTTTATTCTTGGCTGCATGCCAAGTTCTTTTGCCTTTCGGAATATCTGATTCCAGGCCCTTTGATCCTTTAATGTTGAGGCAGCCAGATCTTGCTTGACCCTTATTGTGGCACCTCGGTATTTGAACTGTTTTTTTCCTGGCTGTTTGTAAAATTTTTTCTTTAGTCTGGAAATTCTGAAGTTTGGCCACAATATTCCTTGGAGTCTTTATTTTAGGGTCTTTTTCAGAAGGTGTTCGATGAATTCTTTCAACGCCTATTTTCCCTTCCGGTTCTATTACTTCTGGGCAGTTCTCTTTGATGATTTCCTGTAAAATAGTATCTAGGCTCTTTTTTTCATCATAATTTTCTGGTAGTCCGATGATCCTCAGGTTATCTCTCCTAGATCTATTTCCAGACCTGGAAATTTACTTGGAAAAATATTTGACATTTTTTTCCAATCTTTCATTTTTTTGGTTTTGCTTGACTGATTCTTGATGTCTCAATGAATCCGTCATTTCTATTTGTTCAGTTCTAATTTTTAGTGAGTTATTTTCTTCGTTAGCTTTTTTTACTTCTTTTTGTATATGTCCAATTGAGTTGTTTTGCTCTATGGAATTTTTTTCCATTTCACTATTTTTTTTTTAGTGAGTCATTTTCTTTTTCCAATTCGCAAACTCTGTTTTCTACCTTTTCCAATTCACATTCAAATTTTTCTTTTAGTGAGTTATGTGTCTTTCCCCATTTCTCTTCTAGCTCTCTTTTAAGGTTTTTAATAGTCTCTTCTAGGAGAGCCTTTTGTATTGGAGACCAACAATCGTCTGGAGACTGTCTGCTATTAGTCTCTTCAGGGTTGAAAAGCTGTTCTCTTTCTGTGTAGAAACTATCAATCGTTCTTTTGCTTTTTTTACTCATTTTGTTAAAGCCTGTAAGGTCTGCCTTCAGAGCCAGGAGGTTACCAGCTTCCTCTGCAGAGCAGTGAAAGGTATATGGACGGGGTAGCTGTCCTGCCGACCGGCTACAAAAAGCAGCGAGGTACTGGAGTGCTCTGGGAGAGAGTTCCCCACCTGAAAGTAACTCAGGCCTGTAGGGCCGGGCTGGGAGAGTGCCTTTCAAAGAACCTCAGCTGTGTGAGATAACGACTGCCCTGGGGCTAGACACTTAGCAGTGAGAGTTTCACTGCCCCAAGCCAAACCCTGCCCTGGGGCTGTGGATATTAGCAGCTGAGCAGTGAATGGATTTGCAGGGGCCGGAAGTGTCTGCCCCGGAAGTGCAGTCAGCTGGGGAGGTTCTATTGTCCCAAGCCGAGCTCCCCACTCTGCCCATTAGAGGCTGCCTAGGCTGTGCCCCCATGTCGTGCAGATTAGTAACTGCCCCCACAAAAGCCCCGAACTGCCGGATGTGGCCACAAGGCTACGGTAAAGTCTGCCTGAGTCACTTCCGGGTTTGAGGGGTTACAGCCAGATCTCGATAGGTTCTGGCGTTTTTTAGAGTTCCCTCTGTTTTAGGCTTTAACTTCTCTGCCAGTTTACTGCTTTGTAATCAAGGCAGAGCAGTTAGCCTATAGCAGAGTGGTCCCTATAACTTCTCTAGCCACAGAGATCACCCCCGCCCCTGGTCTGCTCAGGACGCTAGCTCTCTCTGCTTGTGCTAGTCTGTTCCTGGCCCCTCAGGACAAACCTTTCCTGGCGAGCTTCTGGATCCGGCTGGTAAGTTGTAGTGCTTCTAATCTTCATGAATTTAAGCAGTGAAGAGTTATTTTTGAGGCTGGATTAAATAGTTGGTTATGAGGGGAATGAGAGGAGCTTAGAGAGTCGTGTGTGCCTGCTCCGCCATCTTGGCTCCGCTCCCTACTTTATAATCTTCTTTTGTAAAATTAAAACTTTTTATCCCCAAAGTAATATAGCGATCTATCAAAATGCCTATGCATATTACATTATTGAGGTACTCAACATAAATGCTATTGTAATAAAATCACAGATTTTGAAAGTCACTCCCTTCCATCTCTACCTAAATATGAATTGCATCTAAAACATAGAGTAGAAATTGAATGAACCACACTGACATCATCTTGTGATTCGATTCTGGAACTAGCTCGGTTCCTTATGCAATTATGGGTCCAGTCCATCTTCTGTCATGTGAGAAAACTTCATTGCATTGTTTGAACATAGCCTTATGCATCTGGGGAAGCTGGACCACCTCTTTTTCCCCAACTCAGTGACTAAGTTATGCTGATCAGAAACCCAGTCAGATCCAAAGACTGATGCAAGGAGTTTCTCCACAATTATACATCTTAAGCACTAAAATATTTTAGTGGAAAACTGAGTCCACCCAAGTTAATTAGTTACTGTTTTCTTGATCCTTTTGAGTGAATAGAGATAACTGGGGGAATGGGACATCTTTTTCTTTGATTTTTAAGGAACCATATCTGTTCACTCTGCCCTTCCAAACTTGGAAAGCCCCTAATCTTTCTACCACTTACTTAAGCTTGTAACCTGACTTCCACCCTGCTACTTTTTTTTTTTAATGCATGACAATCTGTCAAATTTCAATTATTTCAGACTTCAACCATAATAATAACTAACAAGTGATCATTCAATTTCTGTTACACACAGCCTTACTTGCATTAAGGATCATGCCTGTGGAATAGTAGGAAAATTTCCCAAACTTTTTGTGACTATGGTGAAACACCATAATGAATGAACAGCTTGGGCATCTACTATATGTAAGGTACAGATCTAGGGTGCATCTGTGTGTGTGTGTGTGTGTGTGTGTAGATAAGCAAATAAATAGTGCATGGTTCCTGCCCTTAAAAAACTTACAATCCCAAAGTAGAGATAAGCAATCTACAGTAAGAATAGTGTTTGACATAACATGGTTAAATTTTATAGAGAATACAAGAAAGTAGGATTAAGAGAAGAATTTTTCTTTTTTGGAAAAAATAAAGGCTGCTTTGAAGCTAGTTTTCAAAAGGATATGCAGTTATGGTATTTTAAGCAACATGGATTTGCTGTGGCTCAGTAACTAAGCAGCAAAGTCCTGGGGTTGCAGTCACACCTTGTTTGTAATTTAATTTTAAATGACTCAGTTTCCATGACTGGTAACACTTGTTCTGACCTCTTTCATCACGTTATTGCGAGAAAAGGAACAGACACAGTTAAAAGAAAAAATAATACTGCTTAAAATAGAGTAATTGAAGTAGAGACATCATGTCAGTGGTACTTTAAATGAAATGATACCAAGAACTGGAAAATGTAAAATAATCCTTAATCAACTTTCCATATTTCATATGATCATTGGTTTCATTGAATCATTAATCTATTGCTGGGTGGTTCCATAGAAGGAATCTAATTCAATCCCCTCATTTTACAAATGATGAAACTGAAGCTAAGGAAAAGCAAATGATTTTCCCAAGTACATACAGGAAGGAACTCACAAATTTTCCCTCCAATAAATTCTGAACCTTTTCTAAAATGAATCATTCATATTCCTTTACAGAATAGTACCTTGCTTATGTAGAAGTAATTTATCTGGCATAATCACATATATGGAGCATAGACAAGAACCCAGAAGGAAACAAAAAAGACCTCTTCAATAAGCTACACATACATAGGCAAATAGATTGTATGCTTGTATGAGGAGAGAGAGAGAGAATGAATATTGTATGCATACACAATACATATACATAGTATATTTTGCACACATGTACATATTTTACTTACACAATACACACATATATAAACATAATGTTTACTAGATATATCACAATATGGTTTATATATATGCAAGTATCACAATTACTATTTTTTATATTAAAACATCTGTAATAGTCATTTTCTTATTAATCTCCCTACATTTCATGATTATCCTCAGATTTGAAAAAGATTTTTCTTCTACACAACTTAAAAGATCAGTAATAAAGTAGTATCCCTTGATCAATTCTGATGGACGTGGCTCTTCTCAACAATGAGGTGATTCAGGCCAATTCCGATGATCTTGTGATGAAGAGAACCATCTACGTCCAGAGAGAGGATTGTGGGAACTGAGGGTGGATCACAACATAGCATTTTCACTTCTTTTGTTGTTTGCTTGAATTTTATTTTCTTTCTCATTTTTTTTCCTTTTTGATCTGATTTTTCTTGTGCAACAAGATAATAAATATGTATGCCTATATTGGATTTACATATATATTTACCATGTTTAACATATATTGGATTATATATATATATATATATATACAGAAAGAGAGAAAGAGAGAGAGAGCAAATTGCCATCTAAGGGAAGGTGTGAGGGGAAAATGGGGAAATTGGAACACAAGGTTTCCCAAGGATCAGTGGTGAAAAATTATCCTTGCATATGTTTTGAAAATAAAAAGTTTCAATAAAAAGTAGTATCCTTAAGTTATGAATTAGGAAATTGAATTCCAGAGAAACAAAGTGACTTTCCCAGAATGACACAGCAAGTGTCAGTGTCAGAACTCAGAACTACAAATTCCATGCAGATAAACTGTCCCTAAGGACTATATTATCTCTGCTATATCACACTGGTTATTCAGCCGTTCCAAATATTAGAGAGAGGGGAAGTGACATTGTTATAATTTAGTCTAATTCCTCCTCCTCTTTCCTTCCTTCCTTCCTTCTTTCCTTCCTTCCTTCCTTCCTTCCTTCCTTTCTTTCTTTTGCTACTGCTTCTTCTTCTTCTTCTTCTTCTTCTTCTTCTTCTTCTTCTTCTTCTTCTTCTTCTTCTTCTTCTTCTTCTTCTTCTTCTCTCTCTCTCTCTCTCTCTCTCTCTCTCTCTCTCTCTCTCTCTATCTGCAAGTCTCTCTCATTTTGTTTTTTTAAGTGAAAAAGTTAGGGCTGAGAGAATGGGATGCCTATGATCTCACAGCACCTATGGGGATTAAATCCATTACTAAAACCTCAGCTTCTCTACTTCTTGTTCAATGTTATTTCCACTCTTAAAATAGCACATTAGCAAAAAGGAGGCTGTTAGATACCCTGCCAGAGCATCGAGTCAGAAGTTACAGAGGACATTCTGATAATTTGGTGGAAGACTTTAAAAATATATCTAAAAAGCACAGTCTATCCCTCCTCCCCTGAAATTACTTGAGCTGGGACCCACTTAGGATGGAATCAAACAGCTTTGCTCACCTAATTAGATACTGGTAGTTTCACATTATTACAGTGAAGCACAATGATGGATATTCTAGTCTATAACCTGAGTCAAAAAGAAATTGATGTATTATATATCCATCATGCTCTGTTTCAGAGGCAGGAAACAGTAATCCCCATGTGATCAAAGTAACAAAACTTTGAATGCTCCGATGAGACAAGTTTCAATCAAAAAAGATTCCTTCAGTGGATCTGTGCTCCTCAGTGTATGGACACATCATCTAAAGGTGTAGGGCAGAGCCCATATATTCCTTTAGGACCTTTTCAGTTTTTTCCTCAAAAGCTCCCACAAATCTTCCACAGAGGATTATCTTAACCTTTTGGAGACTGGAAATACCTTTCCCTTCTATTTGGACTTGTTCCTCCCTTGCTCTTGATGAATTAAAATCTACATTTTTTTCTGCAAATCTTTCTTGGGCTGAGGTTTTCATACACATTATGTATAATCCATTATTTGGTAATAAGCTGAAGGTTGAAAAAACTTAAGTATCCATGACTTCAGTCCTTTCACTTCACTGACAAACACATTCTTATCAATACCTGTTTTTCTTTCATCTTTCTGGGATTCATATTCCTTTCCTTTTTGTCATGATTGGCTTTCTATGAAAGATAAGGTAAATCATTCTCTGAATTGCTGGGCAAACCTATCCCCTATTATTCAACAGAGATATACTTAAAAAGAGTACAATTCAGTTACAAATTCCTGGGATGGACTCTCATCTCTTCCATTGGAGTAGGATTTTGTTTTGTTTGGGAGATTATAGGAATTTTTAACTTGCTTTTGCCTTTTAATAAGAATTTTTTCTTGCTTCCAGCTTACTTTAAATTTCAGAAAATATCAATAGAACTCATTATACTCAATATAAAAGAGACACAAATAACAAATAGATGCTGATTATTTTAGAAAGCATAAGGTACCTACCTTCTGGGGTCTCTAATTTTCCCAAATCAACTTTGACATTCATGAGTACATGAAAAGAAATCCTACTTAAACATATTCCTACTTATGTGCCCAAAGGCCATTCATGATTGATTGCTGTTTATGAATTTATGTACAACAACCTCTGTCAGTTTCGCACTTGAACCTCATGAGAGATTCTTTTAATCTTTCTAAAAACCCATTCTATAATCACAGGTTTCATTCTGGGAAAATATCTCAGTGATCCCCCAGTTAAATCTCACTGTTTTCTAGATGGTGAGCCTGAGAAGAGGGTTACATAATTTTCCCAGGATCCCAAATGTAATCACTGATAGAACTAGAATTTGAACGAAGGTTATCTATGTCCAAATCCATCATGATTTACACTACACAATAATTTCTGCTTAACAATGATTTTTTTTTCATTCCTTAGAATCATCAAAGTACCCCCAAACCATAGTCTGTCTTTAAATGCACTTACTGATGGCCTTCAATTTATTACTCTAGGACTGCATGAGAAGCTGCCCTTTGAAAAATTCAAGGTCCTCTGGGATAGAAATCACATCTTCTGCTTTTATTATTCTGTTCAGGACCTTGGATAGGGCCTCACATTTTTGATTTTGCTGTTTCTGTTCTGCTCTCATACTCTACTTGTTGATGTAAGTAGAGCATCTTAAATTGATCTCTACTCCTCTCTTGTTTCAGGCAACATTCATTTCCCATGTGCAGAGGGGAATAAAATTCCCTATGTAATTTCCACACTATAGCTTTCATCCTGATTCATCAGTTCAGACACTAAGCACAGTGATTTGCAATAGGTTACTGATTCTCCAGTAACAGAGCAAATCTACTGAGAGGTGCACAAAGAATGAAGGTCTGATTACATGGATCCCTGGGGAAGATGAGCACAACATATACTGCCCCTATCCTCTTGTACACAAACACCACTGGAACAGGTGTTCGTAAGCTGGCTCCCTTGTCATAGAAACTCTTTGTGTATTTAAGGCAGCATGTGACCTGAGATGGACTTTTTTGGTTTGTTTACATAGCTTTATATCATGACAATGTGACATAATGGATGGGGCTGAAATCAAGAAGACCTAGGGCCAAACCCAGCTTAACGAATGAATAGTGATATGACCTCTGGTGAATCATTTAATCTATGGCTCGTTTTCCTCATATTTAAAATGAGGAGGTTGAATCATGTGGCCTCCAAGGCGCCTTCCAGTTATTAATATATGAACTCAGGAATATCTTGGTCAGAAAACTGTGCCCATTTTAGGTATACATAATTTATTTTAAATTTAATTTATGATCTTTCAACCACAAATTTGTATAAATCAATTAGCAGGTTATATGTAATGTTCTAGTTAGCTTTCTGGAGGTCTTTGGACCAGGCTTCATTTCAGCTGAGTAATCAGCACGAGAATATCCAGAGATAAAATCCAAAAGTCTTTATTGTCTCCTTCTCAGTCTGTCTCCTTGCCTGGGGCTTGGCTAGTTATCTGGAGGCCCTTCAGATGGGCCTTGGTCTCAGTGGGGGAAGCAGTCACTATGAGGCTGATGAAAATGGAATGTCTCTCTGAGTCTGAGAGCTTGAGCTCCAGCCTCCAGGTCTCTGTCTTCTCTGAGTCTTCAAATCCTCCTCTAGGTCTGACTCTGACCTCTTAAATATTCTATTACAATTAGATCCATTCGTCATATTGAGTATAAGCCAATCATTATAAAATCATTATATCACCAGGGAACCATTCTTTGTTGTAAGATTAAATCAATCACACTGAACTAGAGAACTCACTAGATAACAATTGTCTTATCGATTCCATTGAGTTAACACCTTGTAAGAATCCTTGTTTCAAGTACATTTCTCCAGAATTCTGGCCTGTTACAATTATATACATATTTCAAATTTTATTCTAGAAGTATCATCAACTGTAAGTATAATTCAATGCAATGAACATTTATCAAGCCCTTACTTTGAGAAGGATATTAGGGAGCATGGAGTAAAAGTAAAGGTAAAGATAGGTAAAGAAGGGTTAAGATAAAGAAGGCGAAGATAAAGAAAATAAAGTCTCCAGAGGAAGTCACTTGTTCAGTTCACAGAGATAATAACTGGAAAGGTTGGAATTTTTATCCTCATACATCAGAAAACCATGTCTTGATGAAGAAATGCTACTCCCAAAATTCATCCCATATATTCTTTGGGCCATTTTTGTTCTATTTAGAGTCATTTCGCATAAACTCAGTATCTCCTTTGGATAATTGGCCAACTAATTGGAAACTCAGCATAATAGCATATATGTCAGATTAGTATTCATGAAATGTTTTTAATAAAAGATCCCAAGGGATGGAGCCAAGATAACAGAAAACTGCAACTTTCTTCGCTCTCCCCAAAACTCCTCTTTAAATAACACCACAAAAAATTCCTGGTGCAGCATAACCCACAAAAGGATGGAGTAAAATCATTTTCCAGGCAAAGACAAGTTAGATCAACAGGAAAGATTTGTTACACCTGGGTAAGAGTGAAACACAGTCCACTGCAGGCTACATCAGCATAGACCCAGCCCAGCAAGCCAGGAGCAGGTCTTAGGAGCCACTGAATCAGTAGCAAGAATGGATACTTCCAGAGTTCTCAGGCCACAGAAGATAGGGAGGAGGGGCATCAAACAATTGGTGAGGACATTACAGGAGTCTCTTGGCTAGCACTGAGGCAGAACTCTCTATTGCTTTGTCCATACTTGGATCTGGATTGAAGTCTTGTGTAGCAGTTTCAAAGTGAGGAGGAGCACAAGCTTGCAGTCACAGTGGAGTGAGGACCCTCCTTGCAATTTCAGGACAGAAAAGAGTGTGTGTGATCATTCAGAAAACAGAGCACAGGCAGGAGGGCAGTAAATACACATTTTATTTCAATTATACTATCTTGGAAAATTTGAAAATTTACAGATCCCTAGAAGTATCTCTGAAAACAACTGCACAAACCTCCTGAAACTTGGGACCATGTGTTGTCCATTCTGGAAGAAGAGCCTTTAATAAAAACTTAAATGTCAAGAAATAGACTGGAGAAATTAGCAAACCACAGAGGAAAATTCTGACCATACAAAGTTGTTATGTTGACAAGGAAGATCAAAACATATATCAGAAGAAAATAGCAAAATCAAAGGTCCTACATCCGAAGCCTCCGAGAAAAAAAAATCTTCATTGTTGTCGGAACATAGAAGAGCTCAAAAGGGATTTTGAAAATCAAGCAAGAGAGGTAGAGGAAAAATTAAGAAGACAAATGACATTGATGTAAGAAAATCATGAAAATGACTTAACAGCTTGGTAAAGGACACACACACACAATACTGAAAAAAATAACAACTTAAAAACAGATTAGCCCAAATGCTAAAAGAGATACAAAAAGTCAATGAGAAGAATGCTTTAGAAAGTAGAAAGAGGAAAATGGAGAAAGAGGCACAAATATTCACAGAAGAGAAAAATAAAACTTAAAAAATAGAATTGATCAAATAGAAAAAAGGTATAAATCCAAGAGGGAGGGGGGAAAACCTTTTTGATTGTCCATACAGGCCATACTGTTAAATCGAAAACCAATTTAACCCATCTATTAATATAAATATCTTCGACAAGGTTTGCAAAGGGAAGATAACCTGAACTCAGAACCAGGAAGAGGTAATCTAATTCTCATTTGAGGAATCATGAAGCACTTTCAATGACCTCAAGATGGTATCACATTGACAAAAAAAAAAAAAAAAAAAGGTCATGTCTTCAATACCAGCAATATCTTCATCACTATGTATAGATGGATGCTGTTAAAGTTAAGAAATCCAGGTTCTATAGAGACTGAGAACCTCTACATCACATGTAGCAATATAGAGAAGATACAACTTAAGAGTTCAAGGTCTTGGGGCTATCAATAAGAGATACAACTGTTTTTTCCCCTGAGGCAATTGGGGTTAAGTGACTTGCTTAGGGTCACACAGGTAGGAAATGTTAAGTGTCTGAGAGCAGATTTGAACTCAGGTCCTTCTGACTTCAGGGCTGGTGCTCTGTCTATTACACCACATAGCTGCCCCAGGGATAAAACTCTTGATACTAATAGCGTTCATACAATAGCACAAAGATATTGCTGGTATTAAAAAGAGGGACTTCTTTGGGTGAAAATGTCACATGTGCAGTTACATCTCAGCAAGGGATATTTATAGAATTCTATGATCCAGCCAAAATGGTCTTCTAATAACTCTTTAGACATGACAATCCATCTCCTATCAGTTTGCCTTTACTCTGGCTGCCCCCATTCTTAGATTATTTGTTTTCTGTTTTCCCCTGCCCATTCATACATTATTTTCTATTGTATATGTCCCTATACATCATCAAAGTCCTTGAGTAAAAAGAATCATATATTTTTATCCCCAGGAAATAAAACAGTATGTGGTACACAGTAGACACTTAGAAATGTTTGTTGATGGATTAATTTATAAGGAAAGTGTGAATGTACTCTATTTGCCACAATCCTATATCCAGGACAAGATTCTTAACAATTTCTTGTTAAGAAAATTTCATGGACATCTCTAGCAGTCTGGTGAAGTCTATGAATCCCTTCTTTCAATAGTCTTTAAAAGTCATAAGATGAAATCCATGCAATTGCCAAGGGAGTCAATATTGATTAAAAATTTAAAAAAATATAAAATTTCCCCATCCTAGATTATAGAACACATGAACTCTGTAGTTGATCCATTCATAGAATTAACACCATTGTGACTGATTTTGAGGAAAGCTGATGAGTTCAGTCCAGGACAGACAGTTTTAGGTTAAAACCAGAAGAATAAAAGATGTTGTGAACTGGGCAGAGGAGATTGGAGCTCAGGGGGATCTCAGGGCTTATAGCTCTATGTGTGAATCACATGAATAGAGGTGATAATTCAAACTAGGAGAGTAGATGAGATCATCAAGGAAGAGTGTAGAGCAAAGAGAAAAGAGGACTGAAAGTGCGACACAATGGAATGATTCTCGCATTTTGAGTAAGAAGATGTGGCTTTGAATTTTGCCTCAGAACTTCATAACTGCAGGATTGTGAGCAAGTCATTTCCTTTTTGTGTACTTTTGTTTTCTCTTCATAAACTGTCACAGTTGTTCAGTCATATCCTACATTCATGACTCCATGGATCATACTGTCCATGGCACTTTCTTGGCAAAGATAATGGAATGGTGTCCCATTCCTTCTCCTGTGGGTTAGGGAAAACATATGTTAAGTGACTTGCCCAGGATCACACAGCTAGAAATTGTCTGAGGCCATAATTGAATTCAGACCCTCCTTACTTGGGACCCAGGGTCCCATTCACTGAGCCATCTAGTTCAGTACTCATGGGACAATGTAATCGTGAAGATCCCATACAGCTCTAAATCCACAGATCCAGTAAATGAGACGCTGAATCAATTTCTCAGAATTGGATGGAACTTTAGACAACAATGGATAGTCCAACCAGTGTCTGCCCTTCTGCTTTGCAACTGGTAAATGATCATTCATCTTAGCTTGAAGCCCTTCAGTAAAAGAAAATCTTTTCTAAAGTCAATCCACTTCTGGAAAGCTCCAGTTCTCTAATGACTTTTTCCTGGCATCAGATCTAAATAAGATTATCTTCATTCCTGCCCACCGATCCCTTTTCTGTCTTCTGAAGCTATCCGGCAACTGACTGTCACTTAAAGACTGCTACTACTTCAAATCAGCAAGTATTTATTAAGTTCTTATTTTGTGTTGGTACTGTACTAGGCACTGGGGATACAAATACATCCTAAAAAGGAAAACAAGCCCTCCCTGAAGAAGTTTCCATTCTACTTGGGGGAGATAACAAATGGAAGGAAGCTGAAGGAGGGAACTTGGAAAAGATACATGCAAAGGGGCATAGTGTTAAAGAGGCAGAAGCAGAATTAGGAAAAAATGAGGGATGGCTGGCTTAGGCACTGTTACAAAATTGAGGTTCTATATATTTCTACCATGTTTAACATATATTGGATTTCTTGCCATCTCAGGGAGGGCATGGGGGAAAGGAGGAGGGCAATTGGAACACAAGGTTTGCAAGGGCTCATGTTGAACAATTGTCCACACATATGTTTTGAAAAATAAAAAGCTTTCAATAATAAATCAATAAAAAATGAGGTTCTATGAAGAAGTCCCCAATGGAAGAAGGGGACCCCAAGAACAGAGAGATGTACCATGATAAGAAGGACAGGAACAGAGGGAACTTCCAAGATAAGAAGGCATCTGAGGTGGCAGAGTGCAAACGGAGAGCTAGAAGTAGAGCCCAGAGAGAAATGTTCCATGTGACATGATATAGAAGCCTCTTCTAGCTAACTGCACCCAGTGATTTCATTAATTCTTTATTCAGCAGGAGTTTATGAGAGTTTATTCAGCATGAACTCTGGACCTTTCAACATCCTCTTGAATGGATGTCCTCTAGGAACTCTGTAGGGTGTCAGTGTGCTTTCTAATCTACAAGCACCAAATTGATTCCAAATAGCCAGAAGAGAATAGTGTGATCATCATGTTATTATGTCTAGACTCCAAAGAAAGAAATTCTGTAAATTGCATTTAGTTTCTGGAAAAGGTGGGAGAAAGTAGTGATTGTAAACTTAAGTTGTCTCGGCATCTTTTGAGCTGCAGAGATAAAATGAGCTTGCCCCTGAGCACAAATTTAGTTTAAGAAAATGAAAAGAAAAATAGCATCATCATTGCTAGGTGATAACAGTGCAGAAAGAGCTGGGCCTGAAATAAGACATTAGATGCTTACTAGTTGTGGAACTCTAGGGAAGTAATTTAACATTGGGCTGACTCAGTTTTCTCCTCTGCAAAATGGAGATGATTATATTAGTATCTACTTTACATAGTTGTTGTGAGGATCCCATGAGATGTTTGTAAAGCATTTTATAAATCTTGAAACGCTTTTATAAATTCTAGTTGTTCTTATTCTTATTAGTCTTATTAGAAAGGGGAAAATCTGGATCTATAAAGAGCACCCTGGTTGCCTGGCTAGTAAATGAGAAACTGAGGACTGAAAAATCAGACATTTGCAAACATATCCATCCTGTTTTCAGTTGTACTATGGAAAAAGAGCAAAGGGAGTCAAGAGTCTATGTCCACTTTTCTTTTTTGCAGATGAGGAAAATAAGGGCCAGGGTGTTGACATGATTGATGGGCTCTTTTCCAAATAGTACTGGTAAGAAAGTCAGGAAAACTGGAGTGACTGATGCTAAGAGAGGAGTTGAAGGGTGCTTCCTCCAGTTCTAGTCCCATTTACCTTGTAGTCTTTGCCTCTGGGCAACTCTCTAACTTTCTGTTAAGTAATATGATATTTGGATGGAGTGCCCTCTTCTGGGACGGAGGGAATTGAGGGCTAATTGATCGATGATAGAAGAAAGCTCTGGATCCTGGGCCTGGCACCATTTGGAATGGTCGCTATTCTGTGTCAACATCAGCGCTCCGTACCAGGAGCAAGCAGACTGAGAGGCAGCCGGCTGTTTACCAAGCTGCAATGTTTAATCATCCCCAACACATGTCCTGAGAGTCTTACTCATCATCAACAGCAAACAACACGAACAAACCGGTCCAATTAAGTGAAGTCTGAGAGTGCCCATAAATGATTCACCCCTGAAAGCATAAAATGGGCATCTTTGGGCATCACTGGGGAAAACCAATCTCACCTTTATAAGCATCAAAAGAGAAAATCTTTTTCTCCATTGATGCACTTTCACAAAAAGCCTTGTCTGCCTGGAGCACTCATCATCCTTTTCAACTAAAGGTCTCCTGTGGTACCCATAATGGTGCTGGGAGCACTCGCGGATGAACTGGAAAGGCCTGGGCTAATCTTTCCAACTATACCTTCGAACAATCACATGGTTCACAAATCCCTAAGGATAGAAATATAGAAGCTTAAAGGAGCCTTTTATTTATTTTTTTTCTGAGCTTGGATACAGAATAAATACATATAGTGAAGTCAGCTAAAGCTAGAGAGTTTAATTGGTAAGAGACCTAAAAAGTCATCTAGGCTAACCCTTTATTTTTACATAGGAGGAAACTGAGACACAGAGAAAAGAACTGAGTAATAGTAAAATAAATAGCAAATTATCAAGACTAGAATTAAAACCCTGATACTTTCATGCTAAATTCGTTGATATTTCCTCCCTACCATGATGTAACTTAATGCTTAATAAGCAACATTACCATTTGTGCTTTGTTCTCAAAATTACAAATACAGAATTCAATCTTATGAACTGATTTGGGCTTCCTCTCTGTTACAATTATATGCTGATCAGCCTACAGGAAGAGTCTAGCCAAGAACTCTGGGGCTCAAGGACAGAAAGCAGCATCCACAGAACAAGACTATATAGTAAAACATGGTTGATCCATGAGAATATAATAGCTGGACTTGATTGCCATTCATCATTGGTATCATATGCAAAGATCCAGGGGTTCTGCCAGGGTTCTGCCATTAGGACTATGAAATATTTTATATAAACTAAACCTATCATTCACTCTATGTCCTGGATATTCCATGGCCTAAATCAGTGGCTTTGGTCCATGAGTTGTACCTGACAGATTCCCTGACTTCTTGATGTGTTCCCAATCTTTCTGTTCCCAAAACTCTAACTCGCAATCCAGGGTCACTTTAACAATAATACATTGGGGTGTGGGTTAAGCTCTTCACCATGGATCTCAGAAGTGATGGGATGATACATTATTTTATTATTATTGATTTGAGGACACCTGCTTATAGATCAACACTAAGGCATTTCATGGTATCCATTCTTCAAATTGCCCGGACACATTTTCAGAACTATTGTTTTAATCATGTAATAATATATCCTACTCTAAAGCCTTAAAGTTCCTATCATCTGTGCCATACATCTTTCACATGACAATGTTGTCATCCAACTATACTACCCTTTGATGCAGTAGGGACCCTATAAATGGTTCTTGAATTAACGTACAAATGGACATTCCGATTGAAATAGCCCTCAGTCAAGCAGTTTGCCAACCAGTAAGCACTTGGTAGGAAGGTTCTTCGTGCCATTTTGTTGGCACTAGAAATAGAAAGACACCAGGCTTTTATAGGTATTAGTCTGGAGGACTAATGGATATCATAAAACAACCAATTCATGTATGCTTAATTATACTGGCAGGATTAGGGACATCCAGATACCTATTCCTTCCGTTTCCCAGAGATATCATCGGGAATATTTAATTTGTTAATCTGAAGAAGAAAAGACTAAGAATGGGGGGCATAGCAGTGGTCTTCAAGTATTTGAGAGTCTGTCACATATAGGAGGAATTGAACTTTATCTGCTTGGTGCCCAGAGGGCAGAAGGAGGAACAATAGAAATTTCAAAAAAGAAAATTCAGCACCAGTATCAAGGAAAACGTCCTAATAAGTAGAACTAGCCCCAAACAGAAGAGGCTCCCAAAGAGATACTTCCTCACTGGAAGTGTTTAAGTAGAATTAGGATCTGGAGAACCTTTTGGGATGCTCTTGAGATGATTTTGATCAGTCAAAGCTTAGTCTAGTGAGTCTCTATGGTCACTTGCATCTCTGTGCTGAGATTCTACGAATTGTCCACTTTTCTTCTCATTCGACTGTTTGTTTCTTGATGTCTGAGATGGTTGTAATCCTTCTTTATCTCCCTAGCACTTAGCACAGGGCCTGTCAAATAGAAGGTATTTTGATAAATGTATGTTAACTTTGCTGAAAAAAGTAGGACCCTAAGACACAGGAAGAGAAAGAGAGAAAAAGTGCTGGCAAGCAAGCTCTGCTCAATGTCCCTGGTGTACCTGCCTCTTTGGGCAATGCTGAATAAAATTACTGAAGTGTAGTTTCACTGATGCTGCCCCTCGCCTTGTCAAGAGCCTCAAAGGTTTTGGCCAGTGCCAAAAATCCAAGCAAGAGCTGGTGACAACTTGTTTGACAGGGTGCTGCTAGAACAGGATCAATGACTGACATTTTAATTAAAAAAAAAAAAAAACCACAAATTACTGACACTTGTCTTTCTTCCTTCAGTGGTCACAGAAATAGTCAAATATGGTCAGAACTCTAGTGTTATCTGATCTTCCCCCAGTGCATCTTGTCCATCTATCCCCTGTTCTTCACTCCTAAACTGCTGTCCGATTCAGGCTCTCACCTTCTCTCACCTGTATTATTACAATAATCTTCTTGTTGCTCTTCCCACATTTTACCTTCCCCTCTCTGAACCATGTCAACCCAATGGCCTAATTGAAATCCCTCAAATCCAGATGTGAATACGGCATTTCCAGGCTCAAGCACCTTTTGCAATTTCATGTGACCACCTAGACAAAATGAGAACGCCTCTGTTTAGCATCTAGAACTTTTCCCAATCAATCAAACAATTGATTAAAAAAGCATCTGGTAAGTACTTATTTTGTCAGACACCTGCTTTAGCAGGTACAAAGAGGTACACAGGTACTCTAGAGATACAAAGCAACGTAAAATGAATCCCTCCCCTCAAGGAACCTGCACGTCAATGGGGGAGACAACATGGAAATAAGCAGGTGCAGCCGAAGTCAGAGGAAGGTCATTGGAGAAATTGGAGTGCCTGGGGGACCTGGGCAAGTTACACGCAGGACAGAGTGTTAGAGTTGAGTCATGGAAAAATCCAATAGGGATATTAAAATACATGGATGAGAAGGGAGAGAATGCCACCTTGAAGGCCAGCCTGGGCACAGGTGGAGAAACTGTCCCCAATGGCTCAATTTTCTCCTCCCTTCCATGTTACTGGATCCCTAGCTGCCTTCAATGCTTTATTAAAAATCTCATCACTTACAGGAAGTTTTCTCTGATCTCTGCTCCGTCCCTCAGATGCCAGTGCCTTCCACATAATATCTGTATTTTCTTTGCATATATTTTGGATTTATTTGTGTACATTTTTAATTTCCTCTCCTTTCTCCTTGATGGAAATCAGGCTTATTAAGAGTAGGGTCTTCCTTGTTGGTTTCTAAATCCCAGTGCCTATCAATGTGACTGGTACACAGTAGGTGATTAATAAATACTTCTTGAGTAAGTGAATGAATTATTTAATTATTCCAAAGTTAAGCCAAGATCTTATATTTCTAAAAATAAACCACATGGAGTCATTCCCAAGATGAAGATACACTTAATTAACTTTAATATCATCTATATAACATCGCTTATATTAACTTGTATATCATCTATATAACATCACTATAACACTTGTCAACCTTTATATCATCAGAATTTGGCTTTGCCTCTACAATGATCTTGGGTACAGGTTTTAAGAAACACAGAAAGAGAATCCAAATGCTGCCCATCATCCTACCCCGAGGATGGAGCTATTTCCAGAGCATGCACATGTTTGAAGCCAGCCCCAACAACTTAACGAGTTGTTCTGCGAGCTCAGAACAAGATTCCTTGGCCAGAATTTCTCTTTTTCCCAATTTCAGGTGGAAATCAGTCCAAAGCTCCTACTGCAATCCAATCTACTTGTTATTGTAGCTTGGGTCCTCAAATTCTTGCCCAGGTGCTTATTGTACAAACTTAGGCTGTGTGTGCACACATTAAAATGTAAGGACTCTGAGAATTGTTTGCAGAGGAAGGCAAAAGGCCAGAGGGAGAGGCGGGAAATTTGAAATGAGAGATCCTGAGTTTGGATGCTGACTCTAAATGTGACCTTACTTATGAATATGTCAGTACATTTAGAAATGAATATTGTTCCGAGTTTCAAAGCAAACCAGATTAAAAGTCAGGAGGCCCAAGTTCAAATCCCTATTCTGCTAACAACTTGCTGGATAACAATGGCGGACCTTTCTGGGCCTCCCTTTCTACTGCTACTCTCCATTCTTAAACACAAGGCCATTCTAGTGTTCTAGCCCTTCTAGTGTTCAATTTCCAAGCCCTGCTCAGCCTGTTGCTGACTATCTGACTATGGATGCATCATTTCTTTTCTGTGCCTCAGTTTCTTCATGTTCAAAATGACACCTTTGGATGAGATGGATTCTAAGGTTCTACTAGCTTTAGATCTAAGGCTGAATGGCATTCCTAGGTCAATTCTTTCACAGAATGAATACAGATCACAAAGTCAGACTTTCTGACACTAAGAGACTGATTATTGATTAAATGTGTGTTTTCAGGTTTATTTCTTTTTTTAAAATAAAACCATTTACTTTCTCTTGGAAAGCCTGGACATGTAAAAGCTTCGGAATGCTTTAGACAGCTAGAGAGAATACTGAATAAACAGAATGCTGGGCTTGGAATCGGAAAGCCCTGAGTTCAAATCCAGCTTCGGATAATCGTTGTGTCACTCAGTTTCCTTATATGTAAAATGAGGCTAATAATAGCACCAAAGCCCGGAGTTGTAAGGATCCACTGACATAAGAAACGGGAAGCAGGCGCCAAACTTAGAGCACTAGATAAATGCGGCGAATTTGTGTTAACTGCCGAACTAAGAGAATTCATAAGTGTCTGCAAATATAGGAAAGACCACCAGAGGGCAGCAAAGTATAAAGAGTAGAGCTGCGTTCCCTAGGAAGATTTCACAGGACAGTGTAGCCCCTGTACAAAGGAGTTGGGCCAAGAAAGGATTTTGCAGGTTAAGCCCTTAATTATATGGATACAGATTGAATACTGAGATGGTAAATACGTTGTCCAAAGTCACACCAGTAGTACCTAAACAGAGCTTGAATGTTTCTGGATCAATTCCCAAGCTTTTTACTTCTTGAAAATAGAGTATTTTGGAAAAACAATTCATACTCAAGATACCCGGGTCCCAGGCTCAGGTCCCACAGGCACATTCTGTATAATTTTGAACAAATCATTTTCTTTCTCCTGCAAAGTGATGTTTCTTCACTTGGAAAAAAAGGACTGGAAATCTATGATTCAAAACAAAAAGAAAGAATATTCCCAATCCCTTAAGTACTAAATAGTTATTTAAATCTAACAGAATGTCGGCCTTTGTGCTCATCCAATCCCACGGTAATTGAGGATAAGTTATTTAGCTTTGCTTCAATGTCTGTGGATAACAATGAGAATGAAAGAGATAAATGAAGCTTCTTGCCCTGGGGAATCCTTTGAGTTTCCACGAATAAGGTGTCATATAAATGCTGGGTATCACTAAAAAGTGCTTTATAACTTTTGTACCCATCAAATTTCCTAACTCTTCTACAGTGTTTTTAAGTCTGCAAACAATTCACAAACATCATTTTGGAAGTCTCACAACTGGGGAAGGTAAGTAAAAACAAGTATCATTATCCCTTATTCTAGAAATGAGGAAAATGGACTTTGGAAAAATAAAATGACCTGTCCATGGTACTATGGGTAGGCAAGGGAGAGTGACCTATCCATGGTACTATGGGTAGGCAAGGGAGAGATTGTGTTTGAATCCAGATCTTCCCTCCAAGTAATTGACTTACCATATAAAAAAGAAATTCATCAACAGTGGAAAGAAAAAAAAAAATCAACTTCATACATAGTCTTTAAAACAAATATCAGAATATGTCATAGAAACCATTACAAAAACATGACTGAAAAATGATTTGTATTCCTCAGGTTTTCTGGCTTCCAACCTTGTCCTTTTCCTCCTCTCTGCCAGATTCTGGCTCATTCAAATGCTGATGTGTTCAGTTCTACTTTCTCAATTTGTTTTTTCCTTCTATTCATGCTGTTCTCAACCCCAATGTGACTATCAACCTTAGTGTCCTCATCCATAAAATGAAGATAATAATACTACTTACTTATCTGTTAGGGCTATTGTGAAAAAAAATGGAATAATATATGTGAAAGTTTGTTGCTACCATTATTATTATTAATAATACATTACCACTTAGTCAATAATTTTTGAATACATATATACATACATATATATATATATATATATATATATATATTTCCAAACTTATTGCCCATTAATCTTCCACATTTTATTTCTTCCAACTAAATTGCTTCCACTGACTTTTTTCCAAATAATGAATTTCATCTCCCACCCCCTAATTTTGTACAGGCTATTACTCCACATGCCTGCAAACTCACCCTGCCTCCCTTGGTCCTCAAATAATTCTAAGTTTCCTATGAGGACTGACTCACAAGTCAATTCCATTGAGAGACCATTCCCGGTACAAGAAGGTATTCTTCCCAAGTTATACTGAATAATTTGCATGTCATCATACTCTATTCCTACTGCAAAATGGAAGCTCCTTGAGGGCATGGACACACAGTTTTATTGTTGTTTTGTCTTTTTGTCTTCACCGAATCATATAGGACTTGAAAATTGGAAGGGATTTTTTTCAGTACCTCATCCAACACAACTATATATAAGAAGGCGTTAATAAATACTTATTAAATTGAATTGAATTTTCTTGCAGACAATTTAGAAGGAGCTGTGTATGAAACTTCCCAAGGTTCTAGCTGGGTAGCCCCCTCAGAAGGGAGCAGCTAGATGGTCCACTAGATGGCTGTCTGGTGCTGGAGTCAGGAAAACTTGGGTCGAATTTTAGCTTCAAACTCATATTAGTTTTGTGATCCTGGCCAAGTCACATAACACTATTTACTTCAGTTTCCTCATTTTAAAATGAGCAGGAGAAGGAAATGGAAAACTATTCTAGGATCTTTGCCAAGAAAACCCCAATGGGGTCACAAAAAGTTGGACAGGAATGAAATGACTGAATGACAACAGAAGCCCCTGATCCATGAGCATAGGGAGCTCAAAGTTACCTCTGGGAGAAACCCCAGTGAGATTTCCACTAATGTCTTCAAAAGAGGCAGACATGACAGTTCCAAATACGAGGTGTGATGGATCAGCATGCTGAGAGCTGATGGAATACAGCAAGAATTGAAAGAAAGGATTGCTCATTTGCAGTTCAGGATAAAATATTCATTCCCCTGATCAAGGCCTGTATTCTGGTGGATTTGTGTATTTATGACTTATTTTGTCTTGTATCCTGACACCCTTTCTCTTGTATCCCTTGTGGCACATACCACTCATCATTATTTCACAGATTTAATAAGAGAAAGAAAGAAAGTAAATGGAGGGAATCAGGAATTGTCTGTTTTCAGTCATTTCCGTCATATTCAGGAGTTTGTGTGTTATCTGGAAGGCTGTAGGGAGCCACCAAAGATTCTTGACTGTGATCAGAGCTGTGCTGTTCCTGTGGAGGATGGAGCTCCCTGACATGTGACATTCCTGAAAGCAGGTCTATGAGCCAGTTCCTTTCTAACAATTGTGGGGCTGGGAGTTGGCTTCTGGACATTAGCCATAATCATTAGCTAACTAAGCCAATGATGTGGGAATGGGGAAAGGAGGATCCTCGTGCCACTCGGGGGAATTTCTGGAAATCCCATGATCCTCGGTTTGCTTCAGGGTTGGTTCTTCCACACCTTGGAAATAAGACTTCTCTATTTCCACCATTGAAGAAAAGAGGAGCCTATTCAGCTCACACAAACACGGTCTATTAAAATGTTCTAAAACCATCGCTGCTGTTAGCACAGTTAATGGACTGTCAATGTCAAATGTGCCAACCCCTCCTGCCAGCAAGCTAAAGGGGACTCTGGGAAATCGGTGGCTGTGCCGAAGCAGACACAGATTTCTTCTGCAAAGTCTCTCTTTCTGCAAACATCTGAGCCTGTGAAATCTGGCCCAAAAAAGATCTGATGATATGGCTGTTATCCCAAAATAGCAGCTGCCTCCATCATGCCCAAGCTCAGCACGATATTGAATCACATTGCCCGGGGATGTGTGCCAAAGACAGAGTACAAGAAGGGGCTGTGACAGAGAGAGCTGCTGAGAGAGGTGTGATTGGGGATGCACAGGGCACCTCAGCTTCACAGGTCAGATCGAGGTGGTTTGGGAGGGGGGATCATTCACGGGACACCAGGGCCATCCAGGAAAGAGGAAGGTTTCCGTGTCCTGAGAGAGGGCTGAGGTGATTAAAGAAACTCAGGCTGCTATGGAAAAGACTCGACAATCATTCTCAGTCATCTTTCAAACTTACCCATCTCCACCTAACCCTTGGGCACAGAAAATATTGTCCTGCCCTTCCCAACCCCCATAATCGGGCAGTCCCTAAGATTTTCTGCCTGGCTGGCCACTTTTTGCCACATGACGCACCCTTTTATTTCTCTTCATTCATTCATTCAAATTCATCCATCAACAAGCTATTAAGTATCTACTGTACACACCAGGAACTATGGTAGGTTCTGGGATACAAAGACAAAAATGAAATCGCTCCTGCCTTCAGGGAAATTATTATTTTTCTTGGGTGGGGGAAGACAGTAAGTATACAGATGGGTAAATAGGAAACGCATAGGAAAGAACCACAAGGTAATTTAGAAGTGGGTCAAGAGGGTGCTATAAACTATAAAAAGACCAAAAAAGGTTGAGAATCGGGGGTGCCATCTGAACTGAGCCTTGAATGAACCAGTCGTGGGGAAGAGGGTGGCAGTTTCAAGAATAAAATCTGAACAAAAGCCTGAAGGTGAGAGATGCCATGTTATGTACAAGGAATCACAACTAGGCTAAGTGAACCGAAAGCCACGGTGGATAATAAGACCAGAGCTAGTTTGTCAAGGGCTTTCAATACTAACCAGAGGAGATTATGTTTGCTCCTAGAGACAAAAGCAATAGAGCTACTGGGCTGGAGAGTGACATGGCCAGAATAGGAAGATTGTTTTGGTAGCTGAGAGGAAGATAGGTTCTCTATTTCCTACTATTCTTGATGTTCATATTGACCTGATTTCACCTATATCAATATCCTTAGAAAGTGAGAACAAATAGGGACAAGCTCTTGCAACCAGGGCTCACACTCTTATCTATGTTCATATCTAGTGAGTATCATTTCAGCCATTCTCCAATTGATGAGCATCCAGTTCCTTGCCACTACAAAGAGGGCTGCCACAAACATTTTTGCACATGTGGATCCCTTTCTCTCCTTTAAGATCTCTTTGGGGTATAAGCCCAGTAGAAACACCGTTGGGTCAAAGGATATGCACAATTTAATAACTTTTTGAGCAGAGTTCCAAATCGCTCTCCAGAATGGCTGGATCTGTTCACAACTCCACCAACAATGTGTCAGTGTCCCCGTTTTCTCACATCCCCTCCAATATTCATCATTGTCTTTTTCTGTCATCTTAGTCAATCTGAGAGGTGTGTAGTAGTGTCTTAGAGTTGTCTTAATTTGCATTTCTCTGGTCAATAGTGATTTAGAGCACCTTCTCATATGAATAGAAATAGTTTTAATTTCTTCTGAAAATTATCTGTTCGTATCCTTTGACCATTTATCAATTGGAGAACGGCTTGGATTCTCATAAAATTGAGTCAATTCTCTATATATTTTAGAAATAAGGCCTTTATCAGAACTTTTAAATGTAAAAATAATTTCCTTTTTTTTTTTTGGCTTTCCTTCTGACCTTGTCTGCATTAGTTTTATTTGTACAAAAATTTTAACTTAATATAATCAAAATTACCTATATGGTGTTCAATTATGAGTTCTAGTTCTTCTTTGGTGACAAATTCCTTCCTTCTCCACAGGTCTGAGAGGTAATCTATCCTACATTCCTCTAATTTGCTTATAATATCATTCTTTATGTCTAGATCATGAACCCATTTCAAGCTTATCTTGATATATGGTGTTAGGTGTGGGTTGAGTCCTAATTTCTTCCATACTAGTTTCCGATTTTCCCAGTAGTTTTTGTCAAATAGTAAACTCTTCATTAGATTGCTATAGTTTTTGCCTATTTTGTCCTGTGATCCTAACCTATTCTATTGTTTACTACTCTGTTTATTAGCCAGTACCAAAAGGTTTTGATGACCACTGCTTTATAATAGTTTTAAGTCTAGCACAGTTAGGCTACCTTCATTTTACTCATTCATTCCTTCCTTCATTCAAATTCATCCATCAGCAAGCTATTAAATATCTACTGTATACACCAGGGGATGCAAAAACAAAAATGAAATAGCTCCTGCCTTCAGGAGAATTATTATTTTTCTTTGGTGGGGGAAGACAGTAAGTACACAGTGCAGAAGTTAGAGCAAGAGCTCTGAAGTCAGGAGGATCTGAGTTCAAATCTGATCTCAGAAACTTAACACCAATTGTCTCAGCCAAAAAAAAAACTACTTAACCTTATTTTATGGAAAATGAACTAGGCCAATGGAGATTGGATGACATGCAAAATCACACAGGTTTTAGCCATTAAAACAAGATTCAAATCTAAATCCTCTAAATCAAAACCCAATGTTTTTCTCATGTGTTAGTATTAGTTTATCCTCTCTTTTATTCCCCTACTTCTATGATTTATACAGGAATTATGAATAATTATGGCTCTGTGTCTCTAATATCAAGCAGAACCTTTGCCACATACACATTTTAAATGAACATTTCTTTGATGGAGATAGCAAGGAATGAGAATCAATTAAAGGGAAGGAAAGAGTGAAGTTGAGAAAATACTTAGATTTAGGTTAAAGTGATAATACACTTAAAGGATGACATTTGCTAGAAATAGGAAGAGTCCAGCCTCTGAATAGAAATCAGTAGTGAAATGATCCAACCATTCTGGAGAGCAATTTGGAACAATGTCCAAAGGGCTATCTAATTGTGAATACCTTTTGGTCCAGCAGTGTCCCTACTAGATCTGTTTCCCAAAGATTATAAAAGAGGGGAAAGGACCCACATGTGCAAAAATGTAGCAGGCAATGGAATTGAATATTATTGTCCTATAAGAAATGAGGAGCAGGCTGGTTTCAGGAAAGCCTGGAAAGACTCACATGAACTGATGCTGAGTAAAATGAGCAGAACCAGGAAAACATTCTACATAGTAACAGCAAAATTATGGGATGATCAATTATGATAGACTTTGCTCTTCTCAGCAATGTGATAATCCAATTCCGACAGATTTGGGATTGAAAAGAAAGATTTATAAAGACTAAACATAGACAAAGGCATACTATTTTCACTTTTGTTTGCTTATTTGCTTTTCTTTCTCATGTTTTTCCCTCTTTGGTCTGAATTTTCTTACACAATTTGATAAATATGGAAATATATTTTTAAAAAAGAATTGTCATCTCACTTTCTAGCCATGTGACTTTGGGCAAGTTACACTCTCTGACTCTATTTCTCCTCTGTAAAATGGGATTATGTGCCCTACCTTTCTCTAATATACTTGAAAGAATTAAATAAGTTCACACATTAATATGATGTACTTTATGAATTACAAAATATCCTATAAATGAAAAGTATCTCTGAGAAGACAGTTTTTTGGCTGAAAATCCAGAAGGTTGGAAATACCATAGAGTAATTTTCTTTAAAAAAATTGATTTGTAAAAGATGAGCCAATTTCCAAGTCCCTCCTTGCTTATTACTAAGCCAAAGTTAATATCTATTGGCAGTCATAGGTAAAACACTATAAGCTATCTTGTGCTGGGTTCAGAGAACTACACTCAGTTGCTGGTTTCAAGGAGCTTTGGGTATGATAGAGACAATGAACATATTTAAATAATAAGCACATTAAAAAAAATCATAGAATCTAAAGAATCTTAGAACTTTGACCTCGAAAGCTCCCTAGTAATTGACACTTGACTGCATATTCCCTCATTAGCACCCTTTAATAATGGTCAAGTTTTCCCCTTCCCCAATTTGCCCTCCACGCAGTAGTCAAAGTGATGTTGATAAAGTCCATATTTGACCAAATTTGTCCCTTTCTAAATATCTCTTCTTGTCATTTGAACGCCTTAAAAATTTGAATCCAAACTGTCTTTCTAGATTTATTATACATGGTTTCTTTTAAGGCAGCCAAAATAGCCTTCTTGCTGTTCCTCAAATATGACACCCGATCTCCTATCTTAGAGACATCTGAGCCTAGACTGCTCTCCATCCTCATCTCCATCTTTCCTAGTAGTTAATTTCATTTAAAGATCAACGTGTTTTTCATATGAAGCCTTTCCCAATTCCTTTCCCTTTCTCTGGCTACTGTCACATCTTGAAATGTCCTTATTTTCCTATGTATTTATTCATGTTGTCTTCTTTCTCCCAATAGAGAATAGGTTTATTGGGGAAGGAAATTAGTTTATTTTGGTAATTATATCTTGAGGGTCTGAAATAGTTCCTGACACATAGCTGACACTTAATACTTTGTTGATTAATACTATGATGCTGTGAATCCCCAAGGCAGTCCAATCTATTTAAGGTCAACTTTGATTGCTAGGAAGTTTGTTGTTGTTTTTTTTCCCCTAACATTAAACCTGTCTCTGTGAGTCTTTCTTCCTTCTGACCTCTGAAGTCAAACGAAATAACAGAAGATAACCATCCACATAATCCCAAACAAGTATTACAGTAATATACATGTAAATATTCAGTAGTAAAGGGGAAATGAAAGAAAGGAGTGAGGGACTAATTCAGGAAATGACGCAAGCAATGACTCACTATCTCAACTCTGCTTCAAGAAGAAAGGAAGCTTAAAAGGTAGAGATGTTGCCATAGTTTTTAGTAAATAAGAAAGGTGAAAGCCAGGCACAGTCCAAAACACATCTTTGTTGTAAAAAAGACACATTTCAGAATTCAGAAGACAATAGTTGATAGGATTCCATGGCTTATGACTGTGAAAACAGGATTGAGGGCAGGCAGAACAGAAACATTTGGTGATCTTTGATACATAGTGGAGAATGTTACAATTTTGGACTGGAAATAGAAAAATCCTGATTTTCCAAAAAAAAAAAAAAAAGAGCAAGAAAAAAATTTATTTCAATTATTTGTCTATAAGCTTGAATTTGATTATTGGTTCAACTTTAGAATTCAGCATTAAAGTAATAATCTCTAAGTACTTAGAAAGGGTAGAAGTGATCACCAGGAGCCAGCACAGGTTCATTAGAAATAAGTCATCCCAAGTTAATATCATTTCCTTTTTTGGAAATTACTAAAGTAACAGATTAGTAGAAATAAATGTGCATAATAAAATATCATCAAGATATTTAGGATATTTGCTTATTATATTTTTTTGGAAAAGATGAAGGAATGTGGGATAACTCATGACACATTTAAGTAGATAGAGAACTGACTGATGTATCAGAGTCAAAGAGTATTGAACAATGGGTCATTATCAACTTTGTAGCAAATTTCTGGTATATGCTACAATGATCTATCCTTGGCACCATTATGTTAAATATTTTTGTCAGTGATTTAGATGAAGGCATAGCTGACTTATTTTTTTTTCAAAATTATAGAAGGAACAGTCATTGGATTGGATAGTGGAACTAAGATTCCAAGTGATTTCGACAGGCTGGAAGAATGGACCAAAACTATCAAGACAAAATTTAATCATAAAAATAAATGCAATTTCACTTGTAATAGCAACTACTAAGGGCAGTCTGAGAGATATGTGATAACAATTGATGTGAAAAAAATCTAGTCTTTGAAGAGAATCTCAGTGCAGAGATATTTGGATCCCACTGGATAGTAGGCAGAGACAGGTAGAGGATGTGTTCCACAAACCCCAAGAACTATGTCAAAGTGAAGGTGTAACACAAAAGTATCTATTTGGAAAATTTGGTTAGGAAAGCCTCCTTTGAAAAGGTCAAGATTGCAGGATAGAGCTCTTGATTTGGAATCAAGAACATCTGAGTTCACATCTACTGTCTAGTGATCCAGGGCAAGTCAGAATCTCACTAAGTCTCAGGTTCTTCTTGCACTTAATTGTCCAAACTTGAAAGTTCCCCTCCAGCCTTACTTCAATGAGCCACTGAAATCATTGGAGTCCCATGAGCTTATTTTGTTGATGATGAGTTGTGATTAATATAATAGATGAATGTTTGATGTGAATTATGGGAGGTAATATTGTATGGTAGAATGAGCACTGGACTTGTGTTCAAAAGACAAAAATTTGAGTTCTCTTATTTCTAACTGGTTCTGAAATGGTCTGAAAAGGAGATAGAATGAAAGTTTCAGAACAAAGGAAAACATAGTTCATATTCAACCTCAGAAACGTGCTGTTGAACTATTCATTGTTCTTAATCTCAGTTTTCATCATCTGCTTTTAAAGCTTCATTTCATTTTAACTCTAGGTATTCCTTTCTCTAATTATTCTATGAATCACATTCGTTCATCTCTTCATCTATAAAATGAGAATAATCCTTTTGGTAATCTATTTCATAGGGTTGTTGTGAGGCTCAAAAGGGGCAATGGATATAAAATATATCATTTAATTAAGCACTTCAAAATATACATTATTATTAATATTAAATGAATGACTCCCCTTCTTCTCATGTCAATGTTCTCACTTACAAAAGAATAATATTGAATTTATTTATAAAAACTTAGAGTATAAACAATTGAGGGCAGGAAGAGTTTTCATTTTTGCTTTTGTATGTCCTGGGTCCAGCACAGTATTTAACATATAGTAGATACTTGATAAATTCTTGCTGAAGTTAATTTAAGTAGAATGAATCACATACCCATGACCAGACACTGTTTCAAATTTCCTGCTTTGTTTTTGTAGATACAGCTTAATAGCATAGTTTTATTATCACTGTGAATACTCAATTTGAGCACAAAACTCATGTAGTTAGAATCATGGAACCTGCCTTTTCTGCTGGGAACTCATAGAAAGAAACATGGTCACCTCAAGGAAGTCCTGTGTTTCCTTAGCCAAAGCAAAGAGCATTGGAGTTCCCAATATTCTTGAGCCAGAGAAATTAGAGATATTTCTAGAATATCTTTCTTTATTAAATAAAATTAGATTATCTGGTATCTAATCTCCATCCCATCCAACACCAGGAGGGAATGGCTGAGCTTAGCTCATTCCTTTAATAAGCTATAAATAAAATCATTTTTCCCCTTAGGATTAAAAAGAAATGACTAAAATGGAACTGTGAGCTGTGTCCAGGCCTGGGAAGAGCAGAGATGTCAATTTCTCCCACTTTGGAGAGTTTTAGATATTATTCTATTGATTTATTTGTTTTTTTTTTCTTTTGGTCGTTAGTCCAATTACAGAGACACAAGCAAGCCTAGACCCTCCCTAAGTTTAGGATCTCCTTCCCTCTCTCTCTGAGACATATTTTAGGCCCATCTTCTTCTTGGCTCTTTCTTCAGATTGCACCACTCTTACCATCAGGGTCATTTGTAAGACAGGCGAGTACTCAGCGACAAGGATGCAAATAGATGCAGCAAGGAATGGCCAGAAGAGGATCGAGGGCTTATCTCTTCACTAGGTTGTCTATTTATAACAGGAATTTCAATATTCAGCATGCATGATGCAAATGATGTCAGCATTGAGTAGTCACAAACCACCAGGCCACTGGGGAGCTCAAGACTGAATCAGCCATTTGCAAGGAGGGACACTTGAGCAAGAGTGCTTTATTTCTATTTCTTAGTAAGAAAGCAACTTATCATTGATCATTTGTTTCCCATATAGTAAGGATGAAGAATTATTTGCTTGGTTTTCATTTATATTCAAGTAAAAACAGAGGGATGGGATGTGCCCACAGCATAACTCTGAACAAGACATAGACCTAAGGATATACTCTGTGCAGTGGGCTGAACATGGGAGAGGAAGATCTGGGTTCAAATTCTGCCTTTGATCTTTACTAATCTTGCAAGTATAGGCAAGTCAATGCATTTCACTTGGTCTATATTTACTCATCTGTAAAACGGGTAGAGTAGCACCAGTATTACTTATCTCATAGCATTGTGAGATAAGATAGAAATACATATATAACTTTTAAAACTAAGGTGACATGAATGGATCACTTATCTTTATAATTAATATTATTAACTATTATTGTTATTTTTATTACTTGAATAATACAATGTCTTGGGAATTTTCATTTAGGGGAATGAGGGAAAATTTTTCAGTTATTTTTAAATTATTATATTGTTATTGATATTATATATGTGATATGGCATTACATATATATTATATATTTTGGTTAGGATACAAAAAAAACCAAGTATTTAAACATCTGGGACCACCAGAATGCTGAGTGAGTAAATCAGAGAGGAAATTGGAAACCAAATTGAAAACATCATCCTACGAAGTAGACTTGTATTCCATATACATCATTCACTGTTGATCAAATCTAGTGTTTCCAACAGAGTTGGAATGAAGGACGTATAATGATTGGCCAC
Source organism: Antechinus flavipes (assembly GCF_016432865.1). Classification (NCBI taxonomy): domain Eukaryota; kingdom Metazoa; phylum Chordata; class Mammalia; order Dasyuromorphia; family Dasyuridae; genus Antechinus; species Antechinus flavipes. The sequence goes on along the minus strand of NC_067400.1, from coordinate 4,034,794 downwards.
TGATAGTGCAGTGTCTCCAAAAGAGAAGTAAGCCTCTGTGACTGGGAAATAGAGTTAAAAAATAGATGGAGTCTGAAGATGCTGAATATTCTGTATATACAAAATTTGGAGACTGGGCCAAAGAACTTCTTGCAGAAGATAAAGGGTTTGGTCTATCAAAGGCCATGAAAAGAGTAGAAAAATCATTCTTTTAGGAAAAAAACATTAATACGGATTATTATTAATTATCTTTCCCTCAAAGAAGCTCAATTGAATGCACAGTGTTTTCTTAAGGAATTACATAACACTTAGGAACTTTCAACTATAAGAACATGGCAGAGCCCATTCTTCTCATAAAGAAGCAAAAATTCTCCAGCTGAGGATCTTAGTTCCTGCCAGAAGCTGGTGGGAGAGAAAAGGACCACGGTCTTGTGCTCGGGGGAGAAATGACTGGTAGTAGCAGTGATAGTCTTTTGACAGTGGGAAAGCACCAAACACAGTTGCACCTGACAGATTCCACATGTACTCTGAAGACCAAATTTTGGTGGAGAGTGCCGTGTACACTTAGTCAATACAAGAGGGGATGGTGAAAATCATCCGAAGACATCAACAAGCCACATGATGGGGACTGTGAGTTGTCCTTTCCCCTTCCCTAAAACTCCATGGTCCTTACTGGTCATATCCCTTTTTTGTAGTTGAATGTTCTCTCTATGTATCCACTCTTCCCCTTGACAATGTGTCCCAGTTTATTTTAATCTGTACTCACTAGCTCTGTGGACCCAGGAAACTTATTCAACTCTGTTTATTTCTATTTCCTCATCTGTAAAATGATCCGAAGAAGGAAATTGCAAACTACTCCAGCCATTTTTGCCAAGAAAATCCCAAATAGGGTCACAGAGAGTTGGACTGAAACAACTGAACAAAATGTACACACGCATAAATATGTACGTATGTATATATGATTGCATGTATACTATGTGATTCCTTTAAACATTTTCTGACTAATAAAAGTAAACGTACAAGTGCAAGTTTGTAGGTTCTGGTTCTGAGTGGATATGGACACACAGAGTTTCTTTAACCATCAGTAGCCTTGTCCAGGGGACCCAGTCTGTCAAGTGAATAATGCCCACCAAGCACCGGAGAACGTTCAACAGAGTGTCAATGTACAACAATGTAAGTAAGGTGAAAGACAGCAAACAAGATCAGGGATGGTTGATAATACATTTGGGGCAGACTTCAGAATGTGTTATTGGAATAACATAAAATACACATAAAATTGTGTACCAGAGCCAGATTTCAGAAATCAATCCTTTAAACTTCTTCCATGGGCAACAAGAAACCATCAAAAATTATTTGGTTGCATAAGAATGAAATGTCCAGAACTGTGCTTTAAGATTATTTTGATAGCTCTATAAAGGGTAGACCATAGAAAAAAGAAACTGGAAGCAAGGAGATTCAACAGGAGATTAAAACAGCATAGGTGAGAGATATTAGAAGCCTAGACTCCAAGGGTATTTCTACCAGTGCAGATAAGATTAAAAACAAAAAATGTATAGTTATAAAATCAATGAGATATCTAATGTGGCCATGAGGGAGTGGGAAGGGACAAGAGTTCATTCTGAGTTTATAAACGTGGCTGACTAAAAGTTGGCGATGTCCGCCCTCTCACAAGTTACTCCTGCTTCTAAACTCATCATTTCTAATCCTGTTTCTATTCTGAGCATAAATAGATGGGTTGTCAGCCCAATAACTCAAGAAAGCCCAGGGGTGGAGGACTAAGCTCTGAAGGGCTCAGAGATCCTGGAAAACCATCAGCTTCAGAACTGTGTTCTAAGCTGCCTATTTCATGCAGAGTCTTGGAATCCCAAGAGTGCTGCCAGATCCCCACGGCTAGAACTGGTTTTGTCCTTTTTCTATTTCCCAGTCGCTCAGAATGAGTCTGCCATCAGGAGACCTCAGGAAGGACTTGCTGACTGATATTTTTGATTGATCCACCCTATTAAGATAGTTCTCACTGTGTCCACAGACTTGAAATCCAGGTTTCCTTTGAGAGTCCCTCTTTTTTTCCACCATTATTTTTAAAGACACTAAGAGGCCTTTTCTTTCTGTAATACTGGAATAAACCAATTTACCATACAATTTCTTAAAGAAAAACATTGGGATTCAATTTGCCATGTAGGCAAAGCATGGAATTAGCTTGTATGATTCCTACCTATAAGGGAATAGCTAATAGGAAAAACATTCTCCTCACATCCACACATATATACAAACACACATACACACACATGCATGCTCACATTCATTTTCTAAGAATGCATAACCCATCTGCTCAGTTTTAAAAATATAAGTCCAATCTCTCCCACACTGCCTGCTCTGTAAAAGCTCCATTTTCCCCGTTCCATCGTCCAATCCCTTTTCAGACTTCAAATTTCCTTTCTTGAAACATTCTTTGGGTTCTGTTTCTATGTCCTGATGACCTACCATAAGGTTGTCTTTAATGACAAGTGATGAGGATGAGGATGGTGAATGCAATGATAGCTAAGCGAATCTTGGAATTATTTCCCTCCTTGAAACACCACCAGGAAAGAGGTTCCCAAGGGTCGAGAGCCTATGGATCCCATGGGGCTTTTCTGCCACTTATTTGGTGCCATCGGGGCAGGCTGGAGTCCGATCTGGTCACCTTGGCAGGAATCATATGGGAAGCCCTGCAGCTGTTTCAGAGAGGTCATGATGGGAGGAGGGGCTCCTGCTGACCAGTAGCCTCTTTGTGAAGGTCTCTTTGTTTCATGAATAACAGAAGCTTTGCCCTGGTCCCACATCCTCCACTTAATCCTGTAAAAACCGCCCACTGGGGCATATTCCGGCTGTCTCAGACCCAGGATTATTTCTTTCATGCTTGCTGCATTTGCCACCATTGGAGCATTGTCTCTGTGGAGAAGGAAGGAGACAAGGGAAGGTCCTGAAGCTCACTCAGTCGAATCCGGAGGAGCCAGAACCAGAATCCCTGCCCTGTGTCTGACAACAGTAGCCGTATCAGCCCGGGAAGCCTTTGTCTTTGGCGAGTTGGTCATTTGGCGAATCTTACCATCATTTTGGTGGTGAGAAATGTCACTTGTGGTCATCCACGATGCATCTTTCAAGGGACGGGGTGTTTCATCAGATCACTGGAAGCCACAGGAAGAAGTAAACTAAGGCTGTTGGACATGATGCTCTGGAGACTGAACCAAATGAAAGAGCACGCATCTAATAGAGAATGGGACCCCCGAAGGGTGGCTGGTGGGGGAGCTAAAGCTCAGGCTCCCGATGTCTTTGATGGAGATCAGGGCAGGGACCCTGCGTGAGTGGACCTTCGGTTCCCTAGCCTCTCATAGAAGTCCCGGTACAGGAAGGGAAGCCTGTGGCCAGCAGACAGTACCAGGGGGGCTCTTAACGATCCTCAGTGCTCTCTGCCCCACGCTTGAGTTGCCCATTTATCTCTGACAACTCTTGTCCTTGATGTCCAGGCCATTGGCTTGGTGGTTTCCTTCCTACGTTCTTCCCCTCCTTCTCTCCCAATCCCACTGGGGAAACCAAAATAGCCTTGGGATAAAGATGGCAGGAGATGAGATGCGGCTATGACCGTTTCTCACCTGTAATGTTAGTCTTCATTCCAACACTTCTCTAGACGGGATTTCCATAGGTTTCTAGGGAGGATCTTAAAATGGCCCCAGGTTAAAAAAAGATGTGCCATGGCTGATAAGATCAGTGTTACCTCCATACTAATGTTCAGATTAGGGATTGCTGACTGTTCCTTTTATCCAACATTTTAGAATTCTAGGATTTTGAAAATATGAGCTACTCGTGGCATCCTAAGTCTCTTCCATTAAATCCTGTCCTTTCATTTTGCAAAGGAGAAACTGAAGTCCAACAGGGGTGTCTTGCTCAAAGATACACAAATAGAAGCAGACAAATAGAAGGTCATCTGGCCTTATATGTAACCCTTTTTTCTAAATCATAATTTGATTGTCCAACATAGCTTATAGCCTGTCTCTGTGTGTTTCTGTGTGTCTCTGTATCTTTTTCTGTCTGTCTCTATGTGTGTATCTTTCTCTTTCTTTTTCTCTCTCTTTTTCTGTCTCTTTCTCTCTCTGTGTGTCTGTCTCTGTCTGTCTCTGTCTTTGTGTCTCTGTTTTTCTATCTCTCTCTGTCTCTCACTGTCTCTGTATGTATGATCCTGTCTTTCTCTGTGTGTCTTTCTGTCTGTTTCTGCCTCTCTCTGTCTCTCTCTGTGTGTCTGTCTCTGTTTGTCCCTGTCTCTATGTCTCTGTTTTTCTGTCTGTCTCTTTCTCTCTATGTCTCTGTCTCTGTCTCTCTGTCACTGTATCTCTCTCTGTGTCTCTGTATCTCTCTGTCTCTGTATGTGTCTCTGTCTTTGTGTGTCTTTTTCTGTCTGTTTCTGTCTGTCTCTGATTCTCTGTCTCTGTCTCTCTCTCTCTGTCTCTTTCTGTCTCCCTCTCTTTCTCTCTCTCTCTCCCTTTCTCTCTCTCTCTCTCTCTCTCTCTCTCTCTCTCTCTCTCTCTCTCTCTCATTCTGTACGGCTACAACATTCATCACTATTCAGTCTCCATTCGGGCTGGGTGCTGAGAAGAGCAGGTGGGCGGAAGTCATTTTGATCAAGCCGAGGACTAAATTAGATCACTGAAGGCCAGTTAGTGATTCTTGTCCTAAATGATTCCAATCTGAGTTATTGATGCTGCCCAGGACAGCGGGAATGTAGGAAAAGCTCGGTGTGCAGAGCTAATGACTCCAGAAGGCTCCGACCATGGAGAGTCAGGCCTTTTGTCTCCAAGTGCCAGAAGACTTGTTTACAGTGTGTTTACAAACCCTTTTGTGCTCACTTTTAGCAAAGATTCTTAAGTTTTAAGGAGAAAACTCTTCCAATAGATATTTCTATTTTTGTCATCTAATCCCAATATTTTATGCAAATAATGAAGTCGAATTTTGCACATAAAGAATTGACTTTGCTTTTAGAAAAAGCCTTCAGCTCAGGGTCACCCCTGGGAGAGTTTTCCTGCACTGATCCTTGCCTTATCTAGCCCCAAAGCACCTTGGGAGGGCCCGCACTTCACGGACCCTGCTCACAGTCTGCCCTGTGTATTATTGCAGAAACTTTCCCGAGGTTTTGTCCCACTTTGGGGCCCGTGAGCTCACTCTCAATGTGGCCAGCCTCAGCTTCTGTGACAATGACCCAGGGACCCCGAACTACTGCCTCCCTTTCCTCCAGCCCCACTAGCTCAGGAATCCTTTTAAGCAAATAGCTAGAGATTGCTGTGGTAGAGAGCAAAATGTGCTAATGGGGAGCCATCGGCGCCCAGTCATGGAGCGCTCGTGGATATCGCCGATGCCATTGCCAATTTAGTGTTCCAAGAACACGCGGAGACATGTTTCAGGCCCGGATCTGGGGGTGTTCCAAAAATACCCTCACAGATCATTGTGAAAATTTAAATGAATATTGTCCGGGGGATCTAAATGCATCCTGGCATTGCTGGGCGTCCAAACGCCAGGGGGAAAGGAGCAGGCCCCAGCAGACCTGCCCGCTCCTCTCAGGCTCAGCCCCGACACACCGAAGGGCCCCAGCTTTGCAACGTTGTGGAAGAGGACCCTTCACCAGGCAGGCATGAGCAGCGACAGAAAACACACTATCCGAGTTCTCTTGGCAAGTTCTTCCAGCTTCCCAGCACCTAGCGCCCATTCTGCTCTCTGAAAAAGCTTCTCTGTCTCCTCCCAATTCTGCAGCTAAGAGAAAAAGGCTCCACACAGTCCTCTGTGGCTCCGTGGCAGCCTGCCTGTGGCCATTGCCCCAGTCCTTCTGCCAAACTTCACATGGCCCCGGGACCTGTTTCTCACTAAAAATCCCAGTCTCTTAAAAAAAACAAAAACAAACAATAATCTTATTATTTGAAATGATAGCTGTACCCAGAGAGAGGACGGTGGGGACTGAGTGTGGATCACAACATAGTATTTTCATTTTTGTTATTTGCTTGCATTTTGCTTTTTTTTTTCTTTTTGATCTGATTTTTCTTGGGCAGCATGATAATTGTGGAAATATAGATTAACAATAAATAAACAAATAAATATATATTGTTTAACATATATTGGGATACTTGCCATCTCGGGGAGGGAGGAGGGGGAAGGAAGGGGAGAAAAATCAGGAACACAAGGTTTTTCAAGGGTGAATGTTGAACACTATGTTTTGAAAACAAAAAGATTTATACAAAAAAAAAATGGAAGAAAGAAAGAAAGAAATGATAGCTGTCTGTGGTCCAGGCAGGATTTTTTTAATACTGATTTCCCTGATAATTGGCCATTTTTTACTTCCCATTTTCTCCTTCTAGAACCTATACTATGAATATGAATGTGAGGAGAAACTGAGGTTTAAAAGGGGGTAAGTGTCTTGTCCAAAGATACACAAATAGAAGCAGACAAATAGAAGGGGGATATTCATGTGAAGAAAAGGAACATCAGATGTCCCTTCTAAAGCGGGGTTGGGCAGACAGCATTCCCCTTTTGTGAGCCTTAGGGCTGAGCACTGAAGAGCACAGGAAAGGTAATTAAATGAGGAGGCACGGGACTTGAGTTTGAATGCTAACTCTTGAGATTGTCCTTTTCCTTCTCTGAACCTGAGTTTTCTCATCTGTGACACAGGATGAATGGACTCTCTGACCATCTTAAATAGGACATGATTCGGTCCACAATCCCCTTTCCCTCATCTTTGCCCTTTTTCCCCTCAGTCAGAGTGAGAACTCGCTGATCCATGATGTCTGCTCTTACCTCGGTTTCCTATACTACTCCCCCCATTGTGCCTGGCACTGTGCTACAGATAAAACAGGTGTTCTAAAAAGGTTTGGGGAATGGGATTTTTGTCAGTTAAATGACTTTCCTTTGGCAGAATCTGGATTTTACTGGTAAAAAGAAAGTCCTGGTAAGAAAAGCTCCTTCCACCACAGAAGACCAGGTCTCCTTTAGCCTCTGAGAGTCTTACAGAAGAAGTTGCTTTAAGCCCTGAGGGATGAGCTGGCTTTAACTCAGGTCTTCCTGGCCTTGGAGCCAGGCTCTCCATCCTGGACCTCACTGCCTTTTCCATAGAAAGCACACATTCTGCAGCATTTCATAGTTTTCAGAGTGTGGTCCCAGACATTGCCCCAGCTCACCTCTGAACACTTCTGTTTCCTCTAATGATCATTTAGGGGACAATAGTTTGGCTTTATTATTATTGTTGTTGTTGTTGTGATTATTGTTGCAACAGAGCCGGGATTCTGCCCTAAGCTGCCACCATTGGGAGACTCTGACAGAACCCATGGTAATAGCTGATAATATAGTGAGGGCTCTGGAAGCTCCCCTGTTTCATCTCACTGGAACCTTACAAAGTCCCTGTGACTACAAGTCCTTTTAGGTCCATTTTACAGGTGGAGAAAGTGAGACTGAGAAGGTGAGTGACTGATTCAGCTAGTGGAATCTGGATCAAATTCTCCACAGTGCAAGCCCAGCCCTCCGCCCTCTCTGTGGGGCTCTCTCTCAGTATTTCGGTCCATTGGCGGCCTGGGAGGCTGTTGGTGTGGACATTTGCTACCACCACGCACGCTGACTTGTACTTGCCCATCCCTTCTCATCCTGCAGGATTCCTGGGCGTGTTTTCGCACCAAGACTCCAAAGAGACCGAGCCGCTCCATATGCTGGAAGTCTTTCCCTGGCTCCTTTTCCCTTGCTGTGGGCATCGGTGAAGCACCCGGCGGCCCATCTGTCATTCCTCACTCTCATTACCTTTCCATGGAGAGCTAGCCCAGTGCGCTTAATCAAAGCTAAATGTGTAGGGGTCGAATAGACCAATGGATGTCAGATACCACAAGACCAAAGGTCACTCGATGGATCCGGAATCAAGAGAGACCTGGATGTGAGCACTAACTTCTCACACTCGCCAGCTCTGTGACTTTGGTCCAATCATGGAACCTTTCTGAGCCTCAATGCTTCCATCTGTGAAAAAGGAATAATAGTACTTATAGTGCTATGCTAAGGCTCAAAGGAGCACATGGGAGATCCGAATTCAAATCCTGCCTTGTATCTATGGTCTAATAACTTAACCCTTCCAACCCTCAGTTTCCAATCTGTAAAAACAGAAGCTTGAATTGGAGAATTTCTGAGTTTTATTTCACCTTAAATTAGAAAATCTCTGAGTTCTATTTCCCCTCTAAATTTGTGATCCCTCAAGCAGTATCAGTTCTAGGCATTAATATTTTATCTTTGGAATCTTCTGAATAACAATGGCGGCAAGAAGGTGGGCTGCTCACGTGGGGAGATTGAAAAGTGTCAGGGGTGGCCAGAGTGTTTCATTGATGCCTTCATTATATCAAGAGAAATTGAGAGAGGGATCAAGTCCTCATTGTGAACCTAGGGATGTCATCACAGGAATCTTATTGGATGAACAGGTGGGATCTGGAATTGGACAAAGCGAGAAAATTTCTAAAATCAGCTTTGAGTATAATATTATTATTGTAAATAGCAACTTTCAATAAGTCAACTCTGCTATGACTTGAGAGCTCACAAATCTTCATGGGCATCTTTGGCTTCAATTTCTGTTCAAAAAAAGTCAATTCAGAGTGATTATCATCAAGTTTGCTCCATCTGTCTCCCTCCACCTGATGTCAGAAGAAAGTGCAAATATACATTAGCTTCCCTCTCCCTAGACATTCTTTACATAGATCTCACCCTGAATTTTAATCTTAATTTTTTTCTGAGATATTTTTATTCTTATTTTTAATTTATCTTAGTATCCCCTCTGTCTTGCAGTTTATGAGTTAGGGGAGGACAATGATTCTATTTCTCATGTAACTTCCAAAATTTGGTGAAGTTGATCTAAATGGAAAGAAAAAAATGCACAAAACAAAACTAATACACAAAAAAATACTTCACAAACTTCCAAAAAAAAAACACTAGGCTCTGAGGCCATTTCCTAAGTTCAGTATCCCCTTGGAAAATGGTCAGTGTGTAACGTTAACACAAAGCTGGATCCAGATCCATCATCTATTATGTGTCTTGTAACAAGCAAAGCTCCTAGGAAAAAAGGAAATCATCCCTGCTCTTGTGTTTTAATGAAATGTCCTTGGACTTGGATGCAAATATACTATATGACCCAGGATCTTCCCTGGTGATCTGCATCCTCAAGATCCCAATGCATTGAACATTGGACACCATGGAACTAAGTTGAATCACAGCTCATAACTATTTACTAGAATGCTATGAAAATTAATTAAAATTGAGAGCTTTGTTTCCTTTGTTCTGAATCATGATATAGATGGATTTCACCATTCATGTGTACAATGTAATAATAGTAACTGGCATTTATGTAGTACTTTCTATGTGCCAGGAACTGAGCTAAGAACTTTATAAATATTGATCTTCACAACAACCTGGGGAGGTAGGGGCTATTATAATTATACGCATTTTATAATTGAGGAAACTGTGGTAAACAAAGGTTACTAAGGGACTTGTCCAGGGTCCTAAAGATAGTAAGTGTTTCAGACTGTATTTGAACTCAGGTCCTCCTGACTCCAGGTCCAGTGTTCCACCCTTCATCCTTCTAACGTCACTTTCCTTAATCTTCCTATTAAATTGGACAACTTCTACTACTTACTTTTTTTTCTAAAATATTCCATCCAGGATGTCGGTGACTACCACAATTCTTAAGTGAATAAGTTTCTGAATGAACGAAGTTCCCCCATTTCTTGGGCTCTCTGAAGGGCCAGTTCCTTCTGTCCCACCCCGGAACACCAAGCGTGGAAGGTTGGACACCCCACCTGCTCCAGACTGCCACCATTGCTCGTGCCCCAAAGTTCCCTCCATTGCAGAAACTTGCTGCTGTCTGCAGAGCTTGGCCAGCTTCCTCACCCTACGCTCCAATAAGTTCAGTATGTGGGCTACAGCTATTTCCTCCCCCCACAAATCCTTCCCCCTTCAAATGCGCTGCCATTGCTCTTCAACTTGTCCAACTCCCTCAACTTTCGTCTGTAAATGTGTCATATCCCAGACAAGATTTCCTAAGTCTCCAGTCGTCTGCAAACCCTATTGTCCCGTGCCTTGGATGTACCCCTGTGGAGTAGCAGGAATTCCAGGTGGGTCTGGGCAAACTGGTGGGAAGCCCAAGAACAGTCAGAATCCTCCTCTGCCCCCAGAAACTGAGTTTGCCCTGGAGCTGGATTTCCTAGTTGCAGCTCTGGGCTGGAATACAAGACTTTAGGAGTTTCAGCTGTTTGCTAAGGGCTCTCATGCTGGCTCTCTAATCCATCATTACAATTACTTGTGGACAAAATCCCAGGCATCCCACTCCCTTATCTCAGACCAGACTCTGCACCATCTTGCCCCTAGGAGCTTACTTTCTACCTCTCTCTTTCTCTGTCTCTCTCCTCCTTCTCTCTTTCTCTCTCCCTCCCTTCACCCACCTCGCTCTTCCAGAATCCCAAGGTATACTCTTCTCATTAACGAATTCTTGTACTGCTGCCAGTCTATCTCTTCTCCTCCCCGACAAAAGCTGTTACAACAGTAGGTACCACTCCATCAGGAGGAAGACTTTCCACAGATTCACGCTCAGACTCACCTGAACATCAGGCTGCAGCCCCAGGGGACCAGCATATTAGCAAAACACAAGACAACCAAGGCTGCAGTTGGCTCCGCACTTAGGGCACCCTCGTGTCTTGGGATTCGAGAAGCCCCAAAGAAAGGTGACCCTGCTTTCCTTCATAAGGCAAAGCAGTGAACATGGCCATTAATGCCCCTACAGGAGGCCAAGGGACTCCTCATGTGCTTCCCTACTTGGACTTTTCCCATCTTCTCTAACAAAATTCTAGAACCTTCAGCATATGATTAGGAAACTCCCAGAGAGCTGCTTCCAGCTTTGTGAAGACCTGGGCAAGCCAGGCTAGTCTCCTTTCTATTTTTCACTGAGGCACTGAACTGAGAGAAGAGGGGAGGCCGGGGAAGTATTTTGCCAAAGCATTTGGCCAAGTCCCTCAGCCAATGGCCTTTTCTTTGTGCTTTGTGATCTCTGCTTCCTGGAGCGCTCATGATTCCCCTTCCTTTGGATTTCAGGAATCTCTCCTGATTCTCCCCATACCTGTGTGACTGCTTCTCCATTGCTTTAGCTGGACTTTCACCCAGGTCCCTTCCCTTAAATATGGGAGGCCTACAGACTCTGCTCTGAACACCCTTGGCTTTTTCTTTATACTGTCTGATTGATCATCATCAGCTGCTAGATAGAGAGCTTGGAAGATAAATTAGGATGGGAAAATGCACATATACATGCACATGTAAGTGTGTGTGTGTGTAGAACTCAACTCTAATCCCACAACTTCAACTTCCTGTGGGAACTCCAACCAGAAAGTCTCTAGGTATCAGCAGAAGTTGTGGTCCTTCCTCCAAACTCTTCCTTCTTACTAATTTCCCTGGGATCTTCAGAGCCACCACCATTGTTTTTATCCCCTAGGATTATCATCAGGGCATTCTCCTCAACCGCTCAGTCTTATTCGCCCCCCAATTCCAATCATCTGCAAATCTTTCATTTTTATCCTCACAGCCTCTCTCTTGTTTATTCGTTTCTCTTCACTTACAGCCGCCATTGTAGTTTAGTCCTCTCTGCTTTCAGACAGTCCTCTGACTTAAGGAAGTCCCTCATCATAGTCCCCTTATTGATTCTTGCTTAGGCTCATGGTCCTCTCCTCCCCCAGTGTAGACATGGCTGTCAACACATTGAACACTTGGCCAGGAACATTTTATGTAAAGGAAAGGCCCCTAGGTCAGCCAGAAACAACCCCTTAATGAGTTTGGGTGAAAAGAATAACATGTAAATTAATAGAAGGCAACTCAGTGTAAAGCTTTATTGCAAACAATGGGGAAAGGAGGGAAGGGGACAGAGGAAAGGGGGTCCCAACATACAACTCAAGCATACACAGTGTAATTCATGTAATTGCATTGGGGAACATAGAGATAACGAGATCATTCAGCAGAAAGGGAGTGCTGAAGTGGAAAGGGGCTTCCCTGCAAGAAAGGAAGGACCTCCTCCAAGGTGATCTATTAAGAGGGAGGGTCTTCCACTATGATTCCAAAAGTTGGCCAAATTGTGTATTGGGTTCAATGTAAAATGTTATTTTGGAATTTTACACATCAGGGAGAAAAATAATCTGGTTGTAGACAAAATATTATTTGGGGAACACAGCTCTAACAAGCTTCAAAAAATATTATTGTCAGTGTTTGTTCGTGTGTACATTTTATAAGCTTACAGCTTTGGGAAAATGCCACTATGGCCTCAATGCCAACAAGCCTGATCTAAAAACCTCCTCTTACCTGGGCTAGCTCATTAGGCTTTTGGCTGTTCCCTTCACAGCCTACTGTGAATCTAGTTTCCTACTGCAGTCTAGTTTCCACTTGGATGTCAAGGAGACCATACAGAGCTTGAGCCCTGATCATGTCATCCCCTTAATTAATCTGCAGCAAGGATTCCCTACCACCTCCAGGAGCAAACCAGTCTTTGCTTTGGCCCTCAGGCTCTTCCCAAGTGATCTCCTCCTCCCAGCCTCTGCTCTGCCTGGTTCCCATGACTAGAATGCTCTCACTCTTCCTCTCTGTCCTTTGCTGTCATTCCAGCTCACCTCCTACCTGGTACCAGAGGTTCTTAGTCCTCCGAGCCACCGGAGCCTTCCTTCTAAGGGTACCTTCTCTCACCTCTGGATATCCTTTACATACCCATTATTGATATAGTCAGTCCTGTTAGTAGGTGAACACCACAAGGAGCTTTTGCCATTCTTTGTATCCCCAATACTTAACATAGGGGTGACTAGTACATAGTAAGTGCTTTATAAGGCTTATTGAGTTATGCTGTTATTGTTGTTGTTGCTATTGCAGCATATGACAGGCATTTAATAAATGTTTATTGACTGACTGGATGATTAAGGTGTGGGCCAAAGAATAAAACAATTAGGCAAATTCATAGCTAGTAGAATGACTAAATTCAAAGTTTTAATGGCTCAATGTCAAGTTGAAAGCCTCATTTGGCTCCAGCCTATTTTTATACATGATTTGGATAAGGACAAAGGCATAATCCTTATCAAATCCATAAATGACAAGAGTTGAGTGAGACGCTTTATGCAAGAGATGGCAGAGTCAGGATCCGAAATAATCTTGACAGACTACCACATTGGACTGAGACGGATAGCATGAAATGTAACAGGGATAAGTGTGAGCAAAGCTCAACAACTTGATTTGACAAATACAAGACGGGGCAAGCTTGAACAGATACCAGTTTGTTTGAAGAAAAGATCTAGCTGTCTTAGAAAACTGAAAGAGCAAAATAAGTCAGCAATATGACTGGGCAACAGCAATAATGGCAAAAACTAATATAATCTGAGGCTCTGTTGAGAGAGTTAGAACTTCTAAGAACAGGAGGGTTATAACCTTGATATAGGAGGCAGGTAGATGCCTCAGTGGATCTAGAATTAGAAAAATTTGAGATAAAATCTGACCTCAAATACTTACTAGCTGTGTAAACCTGGGCAAGTCATTTAACTTCTATTTGTCTCAGTCCCCTAGAGAAGGAAATGGCAAACTTCTCTAGTATCTTTGCCAAGAAAACCCCAAATGGGTCATGAAGAGTTAAACATGACTGAAAAATGACTACACAACCAAAACAAGTCTTAGTATAGTCTGCTCTCATTGAACTCACTCTGAAGTGTTGTATTCAGGCCTGGACATCCTGCAGAGCCAGACATGAGGATGGTGAGATGACCTAGAGACCGTGCTACCTGAGCATCAAGGGAAGCCACTCAGGGTGTTCAGCCTGGAGAAGGAAAGACTCATGGAGTTACACGAGAACTCTCTTCAGATATTTGAAAGGATGCTGGGTAAAGGAATTGCTGGAGTCATTTTTGTTGGACTGGTGAAGTAGTCAGAGTTAGGGTAACATGAAAAGACTTCCCCCAGAATAAATCTGTCTCAGTGTAGAAGGAGGGCCCCTTTGGGGGGGGGATGTGGGATCCTCCAGCTGGAGGGCTTTGGGACAAGACAGGAAAAGCACTTTTCTGAGATGTTATAGAGGAGATCCTTGCTCCAACAAGGTAGCTGCTAAACCCCCTCAGTCTATGACCCTATGATGAATTTTTCCAGCTCATGCTCTACTAATACCTATGGAAATCAGGGACATCTTCCCGCAGAGCTAATGCTGGAGTGACAATTATGTGATTAATTAGATTGTCTGGTTTTCAGAATCTTTGACCTTCTAAAGCAGAGTCTGAACCACAGCGAAGCAAAAGGGGAAAAAGATTCTGGATTCTGGAAATAACTGCAACAGCCCAGCGAGGGGGTCCCATTGTGTGTGAGTGTGTGTGTGAGTATGTGAGTATGTGTATGAGTGTGTGAGAATGTGTATATGGGTATGGGTGTGTAGGGAGATTTCTTTTGTCTGACTTGTTCTTTTAAAAATATTATTTTTACATCACCTATATTCCCAATATGTCCTTCTTTCTACTTTTTTATAGATAGTAAAGTTTTGTTTAAAAAAAAAAAAAGAAGAAAGGCGAGGGGGTAGAGGGAAGCAGTTCAACAACATTAACCAAATGTTGTCTTTTTGACTCTTTTTCAACCTACAAATTTGGTTATAAATTAATCAACTACTCCCTAATAGATAGGTACCTCCTTAGTTTCTACTGTCAAAAAAGCACTATAAATATTTTTGTACTTATGTAACTTTGCCCTCTTTCCTTTATTTCTTTGGGATATGGATGTAATAATGGTGTTCCTAGGTCATGGGGTAGTTTAGTAACTTTGGGGCCTAGTCCCAAATTGCTTTCCAGAGTGGCCCCCTTATCGTGTATCATTGTACTGGTTACTTTGCAGCTCCTTCCAACATTTCTTATTATACCTTTATTTAATATTTTGATCAACTTGGACAATCAGATTAATGTGAGGAAGAATCTCAGAGTAGTTTTAACTTGTATTTCTCTGATTATCAATGACTTGAATTTTTTTTATATATGGTAGTTGATGACTTGTCTTTCTATCTTTAAAAAATTACTTCTTCGTATTCTTTGACTATTTAGAATTTATGAAAATTACCTTTAGACTTTCATGAATTTGAATCCATTGTTTATGTATCTTGAAAATGAAACCTGTTTGAGAAATGTGATACAAATATCTGTACGCAGTTAACTTTCCCTTTGATTTTACATTCATTGGCTTGGTACCAAAAAAAAAAAATAATAACAATCAAATTTTTTTCATTCTATGTCCTGTGGCACTTTCTATTTTTTGCTTTATCATAAATTCTTCTTTTATCCATAGTTCTCAAAATTAATCTTTTATATTTCTTTAATTTTTCTTCCTGCCCTTTTTCCCTCTTTTTTCCCTCCCTCCCCCATTTTTCCCTCCCTCCCCCATTTTTCCTTCCTTCCTCCCTCCTTCCCTGCTTTCCTCCTTCCTTCCCTTCTTCCCTTTTTTCTTTCTTTCTTTCTTTCTTTCTTTCTTTCTTTCTTTTTCTTTCTTTCTTTCTTTCTTCTTTCTTTCTTTCTTTCTTTCTTTCTTTCTTTCTTTCTTTCTTCCTTTCTATCTCTTTCTTTCTGTCTTTCTTTCTTCTTTCCTCCTTTCCCTCTTTCCTTCCTTCCCTTTTCTACTACTTTCCCCTTCCTTCCTCACTTCTTTTCCTTTCTTTCCCTTTCTTCATGACAAAGAAGGGATGGAAAGATAATAAATACATGTTTATTGAAAAAAAATAAAATAAATAATTTGGTTATTTGATTTCCTAACCCCTAATAGTACTTGAAGCAGCAAAGGAGAGTAAAGTTTGGGTAGGGACGAGGAAATGGGCATTATTGTCAGAGTATGTCACAATGAGAGCAGGAGTGACAGCTAGCTGCTTTACCTGAAATAATGGGATGGTAACACTAAAAAATTCCTACATGATATAATAATAAATGTTCATAATGATGACCCTGAGCCCTTCCCAGCAAGTTTAATTATGTTCAAAAGTCTCAATTTAAAAAGACATAGACAATTTAGAAATATGCCTTTCAAAACTGGTTCTTATGTATACCTACATATACACACACTCTCCAGACTTGAAGAGTTGGGTTCAAGTGACTGAAAAAGTCATCAGTGTAATTTCTGTTTATGTTATAATCAAGTCATCTATACAAGGGCATAATCTACACTTAGACCATCAGCTTCATGAGGATAAATGCTAGCTTAATTCAGCTTTGTGGCTCTCCCATTGCCTAGCACATTGAACATAATAGCTGACTAAAATAAGTTGTTGGTTTTTTTCCCTACTCAGTAATCTTTCCCAGTGATAACAAACAAATGGAGTTAGTTACTGTAGAAATGTTAGTGGTATTCATAATTATATATATGTATGTATATATATAGTTTGTTTGTTTGTTTGTTTGTTTTTGCTGAGGCAATTGGGATTAAGTAACTTGCCCAGGGTCACACAGCTAGGAAATTTTAAGTGTCTGAGACCAGATTTAAACTCAGGTCCTTCTGAATTCAGGGCTGGTGCTCTATCCACTGTGCCACCTAGCTGCTCCGGTGTTAATAATTAGAAAGGAAAATAGCTTGGTAATAGGTATCACTAGATCCTTACAGGAAAAGCATCATATCCAAGATGTAAGGGACACTTCAGGGATTTAAAGATTGTTGAGGACTTGCCTTGATGAAAAATTTTATTTTAAGGATGCTTGGAAATTAGTTCAAGAAATATGGAGGAGAATCCTTCATAGAACTGAAGTACAGAATCATAGAAAATCAGCATTAGATGGAACTTCAGCAGGCTGCACTGTCCAATTCATAGCAGAATAAAATCCTGCCCCCCTCAAAAAAAAAATCTTGACAAGAGCATGAAATCTTTGCTTGACCATTTCTATGAGGAAAAATTCACTATTTCAACCTTTTAACCCAATGTCTTTGGGTTTGATTTTTCTTCATGTTAGAGAAACAGATAATCAACATATACATATATGTGTAGGCACACACATACATGTGTTATATGTGCATAGTTGTGGATATAGCCATCTACAGATATGTGTATATATATGTATATAATGTGTGTGTGTACATTGCACATGCAATCACACACATATAACCTATGTGTGCTTAAAAGCATTTTTATTTAAGAAGTGCATTATGAAAAAAGTGTGGAGATGATTGATTAAGCCAACGTTGCCAACCTCCCATGGCCTCTGTCTGTGTCTCCTTCATACCTATTAAGGGACTGGCAAGGTGCTTTTTAAATATTCGTTGTTTTATAAATGATTGTTGAATTAGATATTCTCTTCTGGATTAGAGTTATGTGTGTATTGTGCAGCTGAGACTGCTTAATTGCAATATCTTTGAGGGTAAAGACTGTCTTAGCTATCCTAATATTTCCCCCAGTGGATTATAATACCTTGCACATTGTGTGAATGTAATGAGAAAACAGATAGATAATTGACTAAAATGAATAAAGTGAGAGTGACCGCACAAGCCTCCTGTCCTGTAAGGAGTCTGAGTTCAATTAGGAATGGTTAACATCGTTATAAGTTTGGAGCAATTAGCCGTATGCACAGGGAAGGCTGATTATAAAGAACAACCATGGTCCCCTTCACATGGGGGCTGATGTGAGAGAGCTTCATTTCATGAAAAGATTCCCAGAGATTCTCTGAGCCTGTCATTTAGAAATGGACCCACAAGGCGGCTATAGCCAAGGAAAGACACTAGGACTGCTCCAGTGACTCTGGACACCTTGTCCAGAATACAAGGCAGCTTTTCAGCTGGATCTTTGAGCCTGTCACTTAGAAATGGACCCATAAGGCGGCTATAGCCAAGGAAAGACACTGGGACTGCTCCAGTGACTCTGGACACTTGTCTAGAATACAAGGCAGCTTCTCAGCTGGGTCTCTGAGCCGCACGTAATCCTCTCCGTCAGGTAGGAGGATGGGAAGGGGCTGGCAGCTAGGAGGGAGGGGAGATGAGCAGTTCATCTGTCTAGGTGATTCCCTCCAATTTTATAGAAGAGGAGACGGAGGCTCAAAATGGTCCTGATACTGAAGAAGTCGCCTCTCTCCCATTAGCTCCCTGTGAGACCTTGGGTAAATGAATTCATCATTCAGCATGTGCTTGATCTCAGTTTCCCCGTCTGGAAAAGGAGTATATTGGAGCAGTTGACTCATAAGGGCATTCTATCTCAGACCATGTGAAATTCAGTGTCTCTAGCTGTGATTCTCTCATATGTGACCAATCTCTGGGGATCTAAAGTGTCTGCCTGACACTAATATGTCAGAAGATTCTATGTCATCTGCTACGTTTAAGGATGAAAATTAGAGCTGTCTCAGCCTGGAGGGAATGAGGATTTTGCCTGATGGGGGCAGGCCCCTGTCAGCAAATGCGCTCCTTGGTGGATGGGGCGATTCTGAGGAAGGCAGGCGCTGGGCTCGTCTCTCCCCATGGGAGCTGCTTCCTTCTCTCCATTTCAGGGCCACAAATCTTCCCACAATCCAGCTTATCCTTGTCAGAGATGGGGAACGTCACTAACACTGCCCTGAGTGTCACGGATAACATCAGTCTCCTTCCCCACCCGGATGCCCCAATCCTAGGTATCATTTGGGGGATGAGTGATACCCAAGAAATGCATACGAGACCCCCAATCTCTCCAAGTCAAGGGCAAGAGGGAAGTAGCATAAAAAGGACTGTGCACAAGGAAGACTTTAATTAACCAGGACACCATGATACAGGGACCTGGGAGCCAAAGGCTCTGGGCTCAGGATCTGGTTTTCCCCCTAACAATCTGTCTGACTTTGGGGAAACACTTAATAATTCCAGACCTCCGTTTTTTCATCTTTGAAATGAAAGACTTGGACCAGATGACCTGTGAGACCCTTCAGTTCCATCATTCTATGGTGCTCTGAGCTCCCCAGAATCGCCCACCGCAGCCCCTACATGAGACTGAAAGTGATCTTTTCTGTCGTGTTGCAGAATGGAAGTGAACGCTAGCTGTGTCAGCCTGTATCTGAGAAGCAATTCCCTTCCACAACGCCATCAAAGTTCTCTTGCTCTCCCTTCCTTCCATAACATTCCCTATCTTTTTTTATTCCTGAATGAAAATCTCAAGTGCTACTTTCCACATGATCCTAGTCATTATATATGATTATATATGTATGTATATACATACATATATATATGGAGAGAGAGAAAGAACAAAACTTCCCCTGCACCCAGTACCAATCTATCTGAGATATCACCCTTCAGTTATAGTCAAGGAGATTAAAGAGAACTGACCACTACTTCTCTTGGGCCTGGGGGTTTTGAATATCTCTGTTACTTTTTCATAAGCTTCAAGTCTTTAAAGGCCATTGGTAGAATGTTGCTTCATTAAAGAATCATCAATCAATAATTCACATCCTCTCCATATAACTCTACACTTGGCACTGTATGGGAATACCAGAAAAGTTTAAGATCTAAACCGTGATTTTCGGGAGCTGTTAATAAGGGGCACATGAAATCATAAACATTGAGCTGGAAGGGACTTTGTTGTTGCTGTTGTTGAGTCATTTTTTTAATCCTGTCTAATTTCTCATGTCCACATTTGGTGTTTTCTTGACAAAGAAACTGGAGGGGGATCATTTCCTTCTCCGGTTCATTTTACAGATGAGGAAACTAAAACAAACAGGATTAAGTGACTTGCCACGGATTGCACAACTAGAAAACATCCGAGGCTGGATTTGAACTCACAAAGATGAATCTTTCTCACTCCAAACCCAGTCCTGTGGAAAGAATCTTAGACATTATCTAATCCAAATCTTTCATTTTACAGAAGAGGGAATTGAGGCCCAAAGAAGGGAAGAAACTTGCCCAAGATAATAAATGACAGCTGGGATTGGAACCAGGAGAGTGGAACACAATGATCAGCATTACTATGGGTCCAAGTATCTGAGTACAAATTTCATGTCTAAAATGTACTGCTTGTGTGATAATGGACCATCCATATAAGACCAATACTTAGCACAGTGCTTTTCACATAATAGGTCCATTAAGCACCTGTTATGTATCAGGCAAATAGCAAATTCTTTTAATAAATATTTATTAAGCTCTTTTCTTGTGTCAGCCACTGTGATAATCATTGCAGAATAAATGCAGAAGATATGTCCTGCTTTTAAGGAGCTCACACTCTAATGGGGAAGACAAAGAAGCAACCATGTTAAAATTTATATATATATAAATATATATGTGTGTGTGTGTGTGTGTGTATACATACATATATATACAGAAAAGAGAGAGAGTGTGTGTCTATGTGTGCATACAAAGGAGATATATTGATATATAGATCTAAATATATATGAAAGAGACAGAAAGAAATAAGCTACATATATATGTATATAAGATATATAGATATACATATGTATATGTATATAAATATATATATATATACATACACAAACATAGGATATAATTAAGTGCTTAATAAATGCTGGTGAACAAGCCAGACCTCTTGGACCTCAGTTCCCTCATCGCAAAGTGGGAAAGTTGGTCTAGAAGGCCTAAGAGATCCCCTCTAGCTTTAAATTCATGGTATGTGATTCCCAGAAACCTTGCCATTTTCTCTTGAAGAAACTATTACAAAACAATTAAGGGCAATGCTATGCAATTCTCCTTCTAAAAGGCCAAAGGAAAGAGCCTGAACAGCCTGGAAAATGTTAAGCTGGGGGAGTTAGGGAACTGGAATTTCAATAGGGATATTTAAGTGTCTTAAGTGTCTAGAGGAAAAATGTCTGGGTTGGGAAGAATGAGTCAAATCAAGTCAAAAAGCTTTTATTTAGCATCTACTGTTTGCCAGGCACTGACTGAATTACGTGCTGGACAAATGGCACTGTTATACTTTGCCTGGCCAGAACACAGCTGGAGTGTTATGTTCAAATCTGGTTTTCATCCATTTTTAGGGAAGAAATGGGTAAGGCAGGAAGTGCTCAGAATAGGGTGGTCAGGGTGGAGCCAAGTTAAATGAGGATAATTTCAAGAATTGTGTGTTTCATTGGAGGCAATGTAGTTGAAGTATTTTATGTTAGTGCAGACAATGAGATTGTCTCCCATTTATCCTTTATATCTCTTAAATTTACCAAGTTCTTTTCATGGTCTCTCCATCACTTGACTATGAAGCTTCCGAGCATGGTTACAGTTCTGTGGAGTGGTGGGGCTTTGTAGCCAAGGTTTAGCACAGTGTCTGGCACATAGTAAATGCTCAATGAATGACTGTTGGCTGGACTAGAAAGAAGAGAGATTAGATTCTTATTTTTGTTCTTATTCTTAGCCAGAAAGCAATGGGTAGAAAATGCAAAAAGCCAAATTGAGATGCTGTATTCAGAAATACTTCCTGATGATTAGCTTTACTCCAAAATGAAATGGGTTACTTTGGGAGGTAAATGTTCTTTCTCTCTGGATGTCTTTGATCAGAAGAGGGATGACCATGGAGGTAGATGACAGATGGAATTCCTGCTAGAACACGTTAGACTAAGTGTCCTGTGAAGTCTTTTCCAACTATGAAAGCCTGGCATTCGATGAATGTGCTGTCTCAGGAGCTAGGGGACTCCCCATCACTGAAGGTCTTCAAGGAAATGCTGTATGACCCAGGTAAGAAATATATAATCAATGTGGCTCATCTGCAGGTCTGGATTGAACTATATCCCTTTAAAAGCCCTATCAGGACTGGGAGAATCTGTGGTTTGGGGCTAAGAAAATCAGAGAAAGATTTATGAGAAAATTGGGACTTGCAAGGTTGGAAAAATCAATAGGATGTGACACAAGGTTGCTCTGTCACTCGGACTGTGCAATGAAAAGGCAGAAGGGATGAAGGTGGGCAAGCGGGAAGAAGGATGCTATAAAGCACAATGCTGTTGTTTCCTGGTATAGAGGAGAAAGACCACTGAACTCAGGAGCAGGAGAGCTCAGTTCTAGTCCCAGCTGAGCCACTAAACCACTGGATTTCAGTAGTGACAATCCCCTTGAGAAAGCACTTGACAGCTTATAACATGCATTCCTCCCCCTGCTTTGTTCCTGTATTTAGTACAGATTTGCTTTTCCCATGTTTTAGCTGAGAATTCTGAGGTACACAAAGATAAATCAATAGTGTCTCATAATCAGAAGAGTTAGAGCCGGCTTTGTTATTTCTATTTTGCAGATGGGGAAAATGGAGATTTTTCACAGGTTCCTACCATCTTTCTAGTAAATTGAGATTTGAACCCACAGCCTGCTTGATCAGGACCAGTGTTTTCTATCTGAGCAGACTGATTCTCATAAGCTTTTTTCCTTTTTCCTTTGTCTCCATTTTCTATGTCACAACATGAAGGGATTAGTCCAAGAAATCTCTAAAGTGCCCTGCAAGCTAACAAATATCTCCTAAATTTCCTCCCTAATTTTCCTTCTGGTCATCTCTAAATGTCCGTGTGAGAAATCTTACATAGGAAGCAAAAATCTTGAAAAATCCAGATCATATTGCTCATTGTGGATCCTGATGCGGATGGAGAACCAAGAAAAAAGAGGGCATTCTTTTCTCCTGAGTCTTGATCCTATTATTACCAGTATCAACATCTGAGCTGGTATTCCATTCCCAAAGCACTGGTACCAATAGCTTAAAGGTATAGTCTGATACCTGCAGTTCCGGCAACCTTACAAAGCCACAGCTGGACAAATGGGTGGCGGAATGAAAATGCTCATTAGCATGGCCAGAGCAGCTGGGGCACTTCCTGTCTTCCTGATTGGACACATTCAGAAGCCGAATAATCCATAAAAAGGTAAGTCACACAGTGGCTTTGGTTCATCAGGTTCACAGATTTTTATATACAAGGGACAGAAGCAACCAAGCTTTCTATTTACTGAAGAGGAAAGTGAGACACAGGAAAATGCCTAAAGGCATCCAGATGGTCTGGATGGGTGGGCAAATATTTGAACCCAAATCTACCATCCTTTCCTCCAGGCCATATTGTTTCTGCAGTTACGTGGAATAACAAAAAATAGCTACGATGATGATGATAACAATACAGGAAAACTATAACACTGGAATTCAACGTTATCATACTGCAGGCATTCTTAAAATGTAAGGACTTGGACTTTCAGAGGGACTCCTCGGGTTCCATAGCAAATCTTGGAGATGGTCAAAGGAACCCTACACTTTGGCCATGGTACCTTCTTGCCTTAATGCGGGGTGAGGTCCGCCAGCTTAGCCCAAGCTCGTAGAAATATTTTGGGGTCTGTATATGTATAATTTATATACATATAAATGTTTTGTTCTAGTGATGTTATGTATGTATACATGTTCACATATATATATATATATATATATATATGTATAAATATCTATGTATTGTATTGCATCTATGTGTGTGTATGTATATTGGGTAATTGTCTCGAGGGATGTCTGGAGTCATTAGAGGAGAATTCTAATTTTTCAAATGCAATCCAGCCTGCTCTCCTCTTCTTATTTAATATTGGGTCCAAGAAATATTATTGTTCTGTAAGAAATGACCAGCAGGATGAATACAGAGAGGACTGGCGAGATTTACATGAACTGATGCTAAGTGAAATGAGCAGAACCAGGAGATCATTATATACCTCAACAATTATACTGTTTGAGGATGTATTCGGATGGAAGTGGATCTCTTCGATAAAGAGAAGATCTAACTCAGTTTCAATTGATCAAAGATGGACAGAAGCAGCTATAACCAAAGAAAGAACACTGGGAAATGAATATAAACTGCTTGCATTTTTGTTTTTCTTCCCGGGTTATTTTTACCTTCTGAATCCAATTCTCCCTGTGCAACAAGAAAACTGTTCGGTTCTGTACACATATATTGTATCTAGGATATACTGTAACCTATTTAACATGTAAAGGACTGCTTGCCATCTGGGGGAAGGGGTGGAGGGAGGGAGGGGAAAAATCGGAACAGAAGAGATGCAAGGAATAATGCTGTAAAAAATTACCCTGGCATGGGTTCTGTCAATAAAAAGTTATTTAAAATATATATTGGGTCCAAGATTGTTGATTATATATAAATATGCATCTCCAAAGTATAACAAGCTATATAAGTGCTGACAAGTCATAGTCAGGATAATGAACCTTCTTCTTTCTTCCCTCCATCCCTCCTTCTTTTTTCTCTCTCTTCCTTTATCCTCCTCTTGCTTCTCCTCCTCTTCTCTCTTTCTCTTTCTCTCTTTAAGCCAACCTCTTCTGAGTGAATATTGATCTCATACAATAGACTCTGAAATGTGATAGGGCTTCATTAAGCCAGCTCAATTTCATTCTCAAACGAGGGTTCTTTGAGGATTTCACACTCTATAGACAATATCTTTGCAACTTGTCCCCTTCCTTAGAATACCTACTTTGCAATAGAATGAACCTTTAGTGAGCTTACATCAATGTGATTATGCTTTTCCTGAGATTTATGATTTTGAATCGGGTTCTTATTACTGTTTAATCTATTCTGGAGCATTCTTAAATAATTATGATGCATTAGTGGGGAAAAAAACTTTTTGAAAATTTTCTTTTAAAGGAAAACTATCGTAGTTATTTTACTTGTCTCTCTCTGAGAGTCTAAAGAGCCTGTCACTGAGTCTTTAAGATAGAAATGGAAAGTTGTAGAAAATAGTTTGGGGTTAACTGGGGGAAATATTTGCAGAAATTTCTCCAATGAACCTCTGATCTTGTATATATAAGGAATTGTTTCTAACCTGTAAGAATAAAATTCATTTTCCAATTAATAGTCAAAGTGTTTGAACAATCATTTTTCATGCAACAGGATCTGAAATGTAATAGGGTTCGATGCAGTAGCTCGATTTCGTCATCAAATAAAAGCACTTTGAAGGTTTCATAACCTATAAACAGTAACATAAAATTATTAATTAATGATAATTGGTGAAATTCAAATTAGAGAAACTCTCAGATTCTTCCTTAAACCCATTAGAGTTGCAAAGATAATTAAAAAAAGAAAATTAATAAATGTTAGAATGGTTGTAGGAAAATTGAAAGATAAGTATACTACTGGTAGAATTATGTCCGGCCATTTTGGAAAGAAATTTAGAACTATACCCCCAAAACTCAATTAACTTTGTATATAATTTTTCCCCGGAAATACCACTACTAGGCTTATGTCCTAAAGAAACCAATGGAAAACACTATATATACAATATTTATAACTGACCCTTTTGTAAGGTCACAAGACTAGAATCTAAGCTTGTGACAATAAATTGGGGGATCATTTTATATAAATTAACAGTATTATTGCGCCATGAGAAATGACAGAAGTGGTGGTTTTAGGGAAACCTGGGAAGACTCTGAATAAAATCAACACAGTAAAATAAAATTATCAACAAGATAATTAATAAGCTAACAACATTGTAAAGATAAATAACTTAGAAACAAACCTCTAAGCAATTTTGATTAACCACTATTTAAAATGACCAGTGAGGAAACCTTGAAGCTACATCCCTCTGGAGTGGGGAGAGATTTGAGATGCAAAAGTAGATGCATTTGGAACAAGGCCAAAGTATGAATTTGTTTTATTTGACTATTCATAATTGTTGAAGGGTTTTATTTTTTCCTTCATATTGGCCAAATGGAAGTAAGAAGGAAAAAAAAAAATAAATGCTTGTTTATTTTTAAAAAATAATAAAATACAATCTTCTTTTTCTCCAAAAAAGGTAGTTTGTGCTGGCAATTAGAAGTTAGATGAAAAAATATCTTGCTGTGAGGTGCTTCTAACTATGAAATCAGGAAGAATATATTTGTTTTATCTTTGGTCCATTAGAATCTGTGGGGAATCTGTGGAGAAGATAGAGAGGCTCAACTCTGCCAGGAATATTGTTTTATTTAATTTAACTTTAATCTAATATCTGAGTATTTTGCTGAGATAGAAGAGACAAAGACAGAGAAGCAAATGAAGACAGAGAGAGAAAGACAAAAGAAGAGACAGAGAGAGTCAGAGACAGAGAAACAGAGATCCAAATTGTCAGAGTCCACCATTCTATGCCCTCAGACATATCCCTCAACTCCTACAATGTGATATAACTTTTCGCAGAAATCTAGCAAAAGAAAAACCTCGATATGTTGCATTTCTCCATTGCAATTTTAGAATAATTACCTAAAAAGTCACGGTCACTATCTGCCCTTTCCCAAGTACAACATGAAAATCATCACACCTGGCTCAAGGATCAAATGAGACAATATGTGTACCTCACTCAGCACAGAACCTAGCCCATGGCAGGTGCTTAGTAAATGATTGTCTCCAATGGTGGTAGTGGAGACTGGTCTCAAGGTCATCCTGACTAGGTTGAAACACTGTAAATGTCAAAGGCAGCCTTAAAATAGAAAATGGTCATCAAATATTTTTCCTTAGATTAATTTCCTTGAATCAAACTTCTTTAGATTAATGTCTATTTCTAAGGAAATGGTGCCCTGAACTTAGGAGCAAACTTCCTGAGTTGCTCATGGGCCTAGGAGCCTGAGACTTGTTCTTCGGGTAAACTGGGCTCGTTCTGCTGTCCTGACTTACTATTTTAGTCTAGGAGCTACCATCTTCTCCGTGTCTGCTGTTTATATCAGGCTTTTCCATGGAACACAGAGAAATTACATATGTACATGCATACAACACATACATATATAATGTGCAAATGTATGCGGTTTCTGTGCACATGTACATGCTTGTGTGTATATTGTGTACCTTTACACACAAGTTTTGTCATATGGTCAGTATTTTAGAATTATGGGCCGGTCTTATTGAAATGAAATTGCTAGCACTCTAGTCAAGGGCAGCCAAGTCAATTCAGCAAGGAATAGGGTGTGTGGGGGCATATGTGTGTGTGTGTGTGTGTGTGTGTGTGTGTGTGTGTATGAAAATTAAGTGAATGACAAAGTATCTTAACTTTTAACTCAGGAAATTTTTTTTCATTTAATCATTAAGCTAATAAGATGATGAGCTTTAAGAGTGCAAAGAAAACAGTAATTCATTTAGGTTCTAAAATCTAAAAGAACCAATGAAGAGAAAGAATGTTATGATGAGGATTAAAAGGAACTTTGCTCATTTTGTCTCTCTAAGACCTTTGATGTCACTGCTTGCCTGTGATCTCCATCACATTAAAGGTTAAGCTCGTCTGGGGTTTGAAGTTGAAGGAGAAAGATAGCAAAAGGCAGCGCTGCTGGAGCTGTCTGTGGTGCACAGGGGGCTGAGGCAGTAAATGTCTGTGCAAAATCTGGCCACCAGCGCCTGTCTCCTGGGTTTTGCTTTCAAGTATTTTATCCTGGGCTTTAATCACGATATATACAACACTGAGCTGTATGTGGGAAAGGGAACAGTTTGGGTTGCAATTAATGAGGAAAAGAAAGTCCACGAAGATTTCACACTGAATGATAATTTCTCACGTCGATGTTTTGTCAGTGAACATAATGTCCCCCGTGCAGCTTTCATGACTAACCTCCATTAGAACATAGAAAGCTGCAGGCAGCCCCCCAAGTCACCATGGAGTAATGGTCCACAAAATTGGCTTTGAACTCAGAGGCTAAGAGGCTGAGGAACTTGAGATCATTCCCTCATCATCCAGGGTCTGGAAAATTATCTTATGGCACAGAAACAAAAAAAAAAAAAAAAAAACTTTCCTCAGGGACATTCAAATATGGGTTTAAACCTGTAAACCAATGTCCCTGGTAGGATTAAACAGCTAATCAATTCCTGAAAGGACCGGACTTGTGCCTGGAGCGAAGCATATGAGTAAGATGCAATTACCCCACTAATATTATGGTCAGAAATGTATTTCTGAGTTTTCAACATGTGTTTATGGACTTGGTAAGTCTGACCACTGACTGTCCTCTTTGCCCTCCAAATTTCTCATTAACAACACTTATCTATCTGTCAGGTCACATAAACCAGTCCATGAATAATGACCTCGGTAGAATAATTTCATTGTTTCCTATCTAGAGGTAGGGCTCTTTCCCCCAACCTATATGGAGTCTTCTGACTTGAAGACGAGCGGTGTAATGTAGTTCTAAGGAGGGTTATAAGGTGAATAATTCACGTTACAGAGTGATTTCTTAGCTGCCTTTGCCTGAAATGCTTGCAGTTTTATTTCAACTGGACAGGATCATAGTATTAACACAGTGGTCATGCAGCCAAACTTAGTATTTGTCCAAAAAAGGGATGGATATCATATTGCCCATGTCAGATAACACACGCTGGAGCAAATGATGCTACCAAGAGGAATCTGGGAGTGATGATTAGGATTATAGCATCTTGGGCAGGAAACTGAAGAGCATGGGAATCCAGGCAGTGGCTTATTTGAAGTCTGTTGAAATCAAGAAAAGAAGAAAAATTTAATGTGGAAAGAGGATAGCTATCTAAGGAGTAAATATCTGATAATGGAATTTGTTTTCTGAAGTATGGGTTAAAATAAGGGAATGATAGACTACATCCAGGCATAGAAAGTACCAACTGAGACTTTTAAGAATGCATTTGCCAGTTGCTTAAAATAAAATACTTTTTTAAAGGAGGACAGAAAAATACTGCTTCCATAAATTCACCAAAAGACACACTATTAAGAGTAGCAACAATGAAAGGAGGATCATGATAGTTGAGTCACCCAGAAATTCATGGCAGACAAGATCTTAGAAAGGAATCAGTGGTAAAACTCATGGTGTCCATTGTCTATAGATAAAAGTCCTCAGTCTATACAATAAGCAAGAGGAATTACATATCTTAGCACAAAGAAATCTGACCTCATGGGTAAAACCGAGACTTAATAGTGAAGTATGGACCTTATTCTAAAGAAACAAGATAGGTAAAGATGGAGAAGGCAGCAAGAAATAGAAAGAAGGAATCTGCGAGGGAGAAACTCTAGATATCAGAGAGGGAATACATGGGGGAGAATATTTAGATGAAGATGAAAGGAAGAAGAAAAAGAAGTTATTTCAGCATTGGATTAATTCACCAAGAGAAAAAAAAAAGAAATAGGTGAGTCATTTGTGAAAAAGATTATAAATCTAGCACAAAGGCATGATGTTAGAGATGGGGAACCTTACTTATTCAGACATGTGCTGGAGTTCTCTCTGTCTCTGTCTCCTCTCTGTCTCGTTCTTCTCTCTTCAGAAAGGTGAAAGCTCAAAGAGCTGAGGTTGGTGAAGAAAGTGCCATTCATGTTAAATTGCATATTTTTGTTCTGTGAAGATTAAATGATAGAAACATATTGGGGTGGGAAGGCAAGATATGGATAACAGATAAAAGGGGAAAAATAAGAGCTACTTATTTTCCTTTTTTTCTGCCAAGAAGAATATCCTTTGCACTGGAAATAATCAAGTACTTATGAACAATATGGACTTATGACCCAAGAAAAGCAAAGGCATGGTAAGAGAACACCAAGCTGCTGCTAATGAGCTGAAGTTATAGGGGAAATGTTCAGGTTCAGGTAAGCTTCATCCTTGAGCATCCATATAAGTGACTGATATTATCGCTAACTGCTCTCAGTAATATTTTAAAATCATGGAGTACAAACAAGGAACTGCAGTTATAGAGAAGAGCAAATGGCCTGATTTTCCAAAAAAGGAAAGAAAATAGTCTGCAAACTCTAGATAAAAGACTGGATGACAGATATTTGCAGGCTAAAGCACTGAACTGAATCTAACAAAGTGAAATTCATTAGATATTAATGCAGAGTCTTACACTCCGGATCAAAATCAACTTCACAAATACAAGATAGAAGTAGCATATTTAGTCAACACTTTGTCTGAAAAAAAAAAAGATTAGGGTAGAGGAGGATTACTCGTTTAGTGGATTACAGCAGTGTGACTTGGTTATAATCAAAAGACTTAATGACAAATTGGGTTCTATTTAGGGAGACAAAACTGCCAAGAATAAGGAGGTGAGCCACACATTTGTACTCTGCACTGGTCCCATCACTCATGAAATATTAAGTCCAGTTCTGAGCAGCACTGTTTAGGAAAGCTATTGATGAACTGGAGAAGATCCAGAGGAGGACAATATGATGATGAAGAAGTATAAGTTCATGTTACAATGAGAATATTTAGCTCCTAGAAGAAAAAGTTCAGAGAAGAAGGGGTGTTAACTGTTTTAAAGCATTGGAACTGTCATGTGGGGAAAGAATCAATTTCTTTTGGTACAAGAGCAAAGAATGAAGAGAAATGAAGGAAGTTACAAAAAAAAACAAATTCATACTTGATAGGAATTGGTGAAGAACAACAGCAACAACAACAAAACTATCACAATAAAACCACTGCAACCACAATTAAAAACTTTTTCCCCATTGTTTTTAGATGGGGAATCTGAATCTTAAAGAAGTTAAATGATTTTGCCAAGATAATCAATCTAGTAAGAATTTTATCCTAGGCTTAGGGACACAGCCCAGTGCTGTTCCTTCAATAAGAAGAATTTAAGCTCTTTGAAGGAAATAACTATTTCATTTTAATCTTTTTATTTTGAACATCCAGAAAAGTGACTGGAATATGATAGAATTTAATAGATGCCTCTTGGATTGACTTAATGGACTATATCAAAGGAGCACTTGACGGACTATCAGGTTTGTGGCAGCTCGGGGCACCATGATGCTCAGAAATGCAAGTATTCAGTCGTTTTGACTAATAAAAAACCATAAGCTTCCATAAATCAATCCATCAATCCAGCAAGCCCATACCTCAATGTCTATTCTAAAAGTAAATTCCAGGTGTTCAAAATATCCATATGGGAAGAAAAAAAGGATGATCTCAATTTGCACTGGACAAGTGAAGTCCACTGAGTAATAGTACCAATCAATGTGTTTCCTTTTTCCCCTCACAGGCTAATTCTCCCACTGTAAAGGCATGAAAGTGGTGGGAGGAAGCACTGAGATAAATAGGAGGATAGGAAATAGCATTTCTGTCCTGATCCAATTAACTCTTGCCCCCCTCTCTGGGAAAAATGCAGCAGTCATCAGCCCCTCTGCAGGTAATCATAGTAGATAAGTCAATTCCACAAATGGCATTTTCATTTCAATGTGTGTGCCTGGGAAAATGAAAGCGAAGGCTGACAGCTAGTATTACAGGAAAAAGGAAGAAATCGGATCTGCCATGCATTTATGCCTGATGAAGAAATGGCATTCTTCTGGGAGCCAGGGGAGGGGAAATGGGCATCATTGGAGTCTGCACAGAGCAGACCTAAAAGGCAACGGGGAAGAGGAAGAAAGAGGAAGAGGAAAAAGAGGAAAGAAGGAGAGAGTGACAGACGAGAGGAGAGAAGAATGGCTGAGGAATCCTGGATGGAACAGATGGAGTCGCATTTCAGGCATAGGAAGATTTTTTTTTTCCCAGCAATGAGACATGGAGATGTGTCTATTCTGAGAATGACAAAGCAGAAAACAAGTGCCCTGATTGAAGTGCTAAGCTCATCCCCAGACTCATCGGAGCTCCCAGCAAGAAGAGAGGTGTCTACCTATAGGAGGACACAGCTCCAGGGTGCATTCAGAGCCGCTTCTCGTTCAGGCCGACCCAATGCAGTCACCCTCTGGGGCTATCCCTAATCAATAAGGCTGGTAATGAGTTTCTAAAATGAGCAAGAATAGAGATCATGGGGTCATGGGTTCTGAGCTGGAAAGGACTTCCAAGAGCAGCTGTTTTAATGCCTTTGTGATGCAGTTTAGGAAACTGAGACTCAGCAAGATAGATCATTTTCCCAAGATCACACAGCTAGTAGGTGAAAGAGGTCAGATTTGAACTCAGATCTTCTGACCCCAGTGCACTATGTATCAAGTGGCCTCTTGTTAGGGTTTGACACAATAAAGGCAAGGATGAAGGACTTAGCTAACCTCTGATGCTCTCCTTCTGCACTCCCATTTCTTCAAGCCCTAGCTCCATTCTGTGAGAAGTCTTTCCCCATCTCCTGCAGGACTAGAACCTTCCCTTTTAGAAATCTATATCTTGTATGTGTGAGCTTTTAGAAGATAGGGAACACTATTTGGCCTTTCTTTCTATCCCTAGAACTTAATACTTAATAATTGCTTTGTTGAAAGACAGGCTGACTGACTATGAAAAGTCATACCAAATATAGTCCTGGAAATGTCCTCTGAAAAATATTGTGAATTTATAAGGGGGCTCTCAAGAAACAAAATAATATTCATTACTGTTGCTCAATAATTTTCAGTTGTTTCTGAGCCTTTGTGACCCCATTTGGGGTTTTCTTGACAAAGATAATAGAGTGGTTTCCCCATCTTCTCCAACTCATTTTACAGATGAAGAAATTAAGGTGAATAGATTTTAGATGTCACAGCTAGTAAATGTCTGAGGTTAGTTTGAACTCAGGTCTCCCTAAATCCAGACCCAGCACTTTATCTATTGCACCACCTAATTGTCCATATTCTACAAACATTCTGCCCAGACAACTACACTAAGTGATACTATACAGGATACCATGTAGCCTCTTCTGCTCCATTGTTCCAAGATTATAAAATCTGGTTCCATCACACCATGGTAATTGGAAACTATGGGGCTTATTCATGGGTTTCTGATCAAAGATCCTTAAAGGATTTTAGTAGTCGATCAATCAATAAAGATTCATTAACTATATCTGCTAGGGTACCAGACACTGGATGCCAAAAGAAGAGTGAGAAAGAAACTTCCCCAAATAGACCTGTCCCCGAGAAACTTCCATGTTCTCTGGTATTACAACACATTCATGTAAAGGTGTATCCAAAATATTGTCAAAAGAGAAAGACAAGGAAATTGGAAGCAAGGAGGTTTGGGGTGGTGAGTACTAGTGGTTGATGAAATTCCTTGAGGCTTTAGGAAAGAGGCAACATCTGAGCTGAGCTTTGAAGGAAACCTGAATTTTTAGATGTGAAAGTGAGAAGGGACAGCCACAATCTTCATTTTACAAATAAGGACACTGAGGCTCACAAAGGTGAAGTGTCCTGTTGAGTTTCACATTGGTAAAAAATGAAAGACCTGGGGCTCAGAACACAAGCCTCTGACTTAATATAGCATGAAGGAAAAAACATTTCCAACCCAAGGTTCCTAAACTTTCTTGGTTCAAACTGTCCTTAGCATCTCACTTTTCTTTAAAGTGCTTTCAGGCCAGAAGAAATACCTAAACTGTTCCATTTATTAAGCAGTTGTATTCAAACAACCTAAGAAGTATGTATGTCTCAGCAACCTATGTTTTTAAAAATATACAAAAACTGAAAGAAAAAATCACCTCTTCTT
The DNA here is from genome assembly GCF_016432865.1 of Antechinus flavipes. Taxonomy (NCBI): domain Eukaryota; kingdom Metazoa; phylum Chordata; class Mammalia; order Dasyuromorphia; family Dasyuridae; genus Antechinus; species Antechinus flavipes. Next base: position 4,001,553 of record NC_067400.1, on the reverse strand, counting down.
ACATTCTTAATCTTAATGATGAATGTGATGGATGCACCTCTTGGGGACTGTACAATTTGCCAACCTAGAAATTAGTTTGACTCCAGGTATAGTTACGATGGAAGAGGGCAGGTTTATTTTACTATCTGGTCTTTATTTTCGAATATTCATGACCACTGTCCCTTGACCTCTCTAAAAATCACCTTCAGGTTGCCTCCAAGAGAAGAGTCTGGTAGGCTGCCTTGAGAAAGAAGCACAACTCCCACTATGTTAATGCCCTGGGACATTGTCCCCACCACCTTACTCTCTAATCAAGGCTCTGCTCCCTCCTATATTGGCAGGGGATTGTTTGTAACTTTATGAGCCCAAGGTTTAATAAAGATTTCCATCCCACCACTTGAACTCCCACATCCTCAAAAAGGGATTCATTCAAAGAAAACTGGTAGACTCAAATCTCTCTCTTCTTGGTATGAAAATCTCCATCTCGGGACTTCTGGCTGGTGCCTCCCTCGACTCTACATTCAGCCCACTTTGTCAAAACTGTCATTTCAAAGCTCAAACCCTGAGGGGTGTGTCTGGGAAGGAGCTAAGCTTCCAGCTGAAAATTTCTGGGCCTATAGATATATTACATCAATAAACATTAATCACATATATAACATTCATAAACTGGCTCAGGATTCCACAAAGCACTTTGGAGTGGCTCACTTCGGCTTCCTCTCTGATGCAGGGAGTAAATGCGCAACCCCCCATCACCATGTTCCATTCCCTAGCCCTGCGTGGGGTTGGTCAGCACCGGACAGCTGCTGGACAGCACCAGGAGCAACGGCAGCAGCAGCAGCGGGCTAAGTGAAGCATCTGAATACAAATGCTTATTGCTGGCTCATAATGAGAATGTGGGAGCTGAGCTTCAAGGACAGGGCATAAATTTCTGCCATGGTTGTTCTGTTCCTCCTTCTAACTGCCTCTTCCCATTTGCAGCATTGTCTTAATTGCTGTGGGACTGTTGTGCACAGTGAGAGCCCTGACTCATCATATCCTCAAGGAAGCTGAGCCATCACACCTCAGAGAGAGGAAGAAAGGGGGACAAAGGGAGAGAGAATAGCTGCCTCAACTGGCCAAGCCCTATCAGGACTCCCGGAAAGTCCACACTTGATGGTGGAAGGCTGATGCTGTTGGAGGGCAGGTGCCCAATCTGAGCTAAAATTCAGAAAAGGGATTATTAGTTAAAGATGGTGGCAGGCAAATACAGTGTGTGCTAAGTGATGGAAACATGGCAACGGGATAGAATAACTGGATGTGGAATCTGGTTCACATCTGCCTCTGATGTTTGCTAGCTGAGTGACAGTGGCCAACCAAGCCAGCCCTTCTTGGGGAGTACAGTCATCTGTAAAATGAAAGGCTTGTATCCAGCGGAGCTGAGATTCCTGGTAGCTTTGAGTCCCTGATCCTACAAGCTCATTTGATTTCTGAAACAAATGAGACATATTATTATTCCTACTTTAAAGATGAGGAAATTGATTCTCAGAGAGGTTAGGGACTCACTCAGAATCACGCAGCTAATATGTTATCAGAGGTAAAATACAAACCTCATAACACCAAATTGAGTCAGCCTTCTTTTCACTAAACAAAACTGCCTCTTGGTAATCACTAATTCAGTGTCCTGCACAGTGCCCTGTACACAATAGGTGCCTAATAAACATGGGCCGTCAGTGATGATGCTGGTGGTATGGACAGTAGCACTGGCTAGAAACAGGAGTGAATGCGGAAGGTGTGTGGGCTGGAGCTACCAAGACACAGAATGGAGGAAACAGACAGTGATGGGGTTTGTTTAGACTCAAGTTTAATTTGGGATTTTTTAAGGGCTTGTTTTCAAATGTGATTATGGGAGCTGTTATTCTGATTGTCGGGGGCTGCTCAGCACAACCCAACAAGCTGGAGGCGTTTGTAGTTGTGGTGAGCATCTGTCTGCATACCCAGCAGTACCTCCTTGCAAACACTGAGGACCTCTCCCCAACGCTCTCTCTCCTGGTGGGACACACAAGGGCAGAAGCCCTTACTCTGAGGGTCCCCCACCTTGTTAGATGAGACCCCTCCCCCTAATCTGGGCGGGGGGGTTCCCTGTGGTACAGATGAGACTCATGATCCAGCCCTGGTGTCTATCATAGATATGACTAAACCATCTGGGGTTTCAGGACTTGTAGAATCTGAGACCCAACCTCACTTATGTGCAGGGTCCATGACCTGAGGCAGGTGTGGCTCCATATGCCCACCTGGAGGAGTCCTGCCCAGGGCTGCTGCCTTCAGTTGCTCAGCCTTACCCTCCCTGCCAGCATCCTAGCTCCCTGAATGTCATCCAACCAGTAATTCTTTTTTTTTTTCCCTGTGTCTCAGGTCTCCAGTTAACCCTCCTCCAATAGCTCTGACCTTGAGCTGATCTATACTCTCTGCCTAGACTAGATTCACTAGATAAGTGAAGTCCCACCTTGTTTTGGCCTTTAGGTCAGGTTTTGACTTTTTCTCTTATTTGGAGACTACTCAATGTCTGCCATCTTGTTCCTCTTGCCTTAGGAGGGAGTGCTGTGTTTCCCTCTGTGTAGGTTCTCTCCACTGTACCCTGGGCCTCTTGCCCCTATAGCCAGACCTCTTCTCTCCTCATCTGCAGATATCTATTCTCTCTGAAAGAAGGACTTTCCTCAAACACTCCACTAAGCATAATTCCAGTAGGGGAAAATGCCTGACTGAGTGATCCCACTGGCAGGGTCCTTGAGCAACCAGAAATTTCAGGGGCCATCTGGATCAGCCCTCTCATTTTAGAGATGGAGAAGCTGAAGCCCAGGAAGGTTGGTGGTGAGCAAGCCTTCTTCAGAACAGAGTTCGGCCTCCTCTATTGGCTCCTGTAGCACAAAACAAAAGGATCACTGATCATGTCTGGGAAGACCTCAGGATGACATAGTTACATCGGGCAGGAGATGAAATCCTCCTTGAAAGAATATTTGACATTTTACCAATTTATGCAATGAGTATTTTTAATTGCCTATTTCTTCCAATTATTTGGAAACGAGATTTAGAGAGCTTTGACCATGAGATTCACAGGAAAAAGGAGAGGAGAAGAAGTAAAATTGAATCTCACAACTCCTTCCTTCTGTTTCCATCGAGGAGCTTTTGTTTTTGTCTCTGTGTCTGCCTCTGTTTCTCTCTCCATCACTGTTTCCCTCCCTGCTACCTTCCTCCCTCTGAGATTATGTTACCAAACATAAAAAAGAAAAGCTGTTGTGAAACAGTCACTCCTGAGCTTCAGAGGGGGAGAACTAATGGATTCAGAGCAAATATTTAGGAAACCCAAAATGGGTAAAAAATAAAGATGCATGAAAACTTTGACTTAAGAACTTCCTCACTCCTTTTTATGTACAGAAGAAGAATCCATGACAATTTGTTTGTTGCTATTGTGCTGATCTCGGAGGTTTTTTTTTTAGTTCAAAAAACAAATCTGCTGACCGATGGGAAGTCTGTTCAAGCCCATTATCCCTCACAGGCTGTCTTCCCTCACCCGTTAACTTATTTGGGTAGTTTCCTGGGAACCATATGGATGTTTTTTTCTTTACAACCAGGACTGGCCCGTACTTGCTCAAACTCTTCAGGCCTATGTTAATAAGAAATGCTACAGCAGTAGATCTTTGGATCAGTGCAATAGATTAGATACATATGCCACAATAATCAAGATTTATGGTAATCTAGTATTTGATAACCTCCCAAACAACAGCTTCTGGAATAAAAACTCACTATTTGACAAAAATTGCTGGGAAAACTCCAAAATAATGTCAGAAATATGGCATAGACCTACCTCTCACACTCCATATCAAAACAAAGTCAAAATGGGTACATGATTTGGGCATAAAGGATGATACCAATAACAAATTAGAAGAATAGGATAATTTACCAATCAGATCTTTGGAGAAAGGAGGAATTTATGACCAAAGAAAAGCTAAAGAACACTGTGAAAGGCAAAATAGACAACTTTGATTACATTAAACTAAAAGGATTTTGCACAAACAAGACCAACAGAAACAAGATTAAAAGGGAAATACAAAGCTGGAGAAAAAATCTTTCCAATGTTTCTGATAAAGATCTCATTTCTAAAATATATAAAGAACCGTGTCAAATTTATAAGAATACATGTCATTCCTCAATTGGTAAATGATCAAAGGATATGAACAATTTCCAGATGATGAAATTAAACCATCTATATTTATATGAAAAAATGCTCTAAATCACTATTGATTAGAGAAGTGCAAATTAAAACAGCTCTGAGTTATCACCTCACACTTCTCAGATAGGCTAAGATGAGAGGAAAAGATAATGATAAATGGTGGCAGGGATATGGGAAAACTGGGACACCGATGCATTGTTGGTGGTGTTGTGAAATGATCCAACCATTCTGGAGAGCATTCTGGAACTATGATCAAAGGGCTACAAAACTGTGCATACCCTTTTACCTAGCAGTGCCATTTCTGGGTCTATATCCAAGGAAATCATAAAAGAGGGAAAAGAACCCACTTGTGTACAAATGTTTGTAGCAGTTCTTTTTGTGTGTGTGTGTGTGGTAGCAAAGAATTGGAAAATGAGGAGATGCCCATCAACTGGGGAATGGCTGAACCAGTTGTGGTTTATGAAAGTAATTGAATATTATTGTTCTATAAACAATGATGAAGAAGCTGATTTTTAAAAGGCCTGGAAAGATTTACATGAACTGATGCTGAGTGGAACAAGCAGAACCAGGAATACATTGTACACAATAACAATAAGAATATGTGATAAACAATTATGAAAGACTTGGTTCTTCCAGAAGTTCAGTGATCCAAAGCAATCCGAACAAGCAGAACCAGGAATACATTGTACACAATAACAATAAGAATATGTGATAAACAATTATGAAAGACTTGGTTCTTCCAGAAGTTCAGTGATCCAAAGCAATCCCAATAGACTTTGGACAGAAAACACCATCTGCATCCAGAAAAAGAACTATGCAGAAATGAATGTAAATCGACACGTGCTTTGTTCACTTTTTCCTGTTTTTTTTCCTCTCTCTCTCATGCTTTTTTTTTCCCTTTTGCTCTGATTTTTCTCTCCCCAAATGATTCATAAAGTAATGTGTATTAAAAAATAAATAAATTTACTAGGAAAAAATAAATAAAAAATGTGGTCTAGGAAAAAAAGAAAGAAAGAAATGCTGCTAGAAAAGAATTCTCTGGGATCCTGGGCAGCTTTGGCATTTACAAATCTCAAACTATCCTTTGAATGGGATGGTAAAACCCACATGGCACAGGCTCTGCATTGCAGACCAATAGCAGACAATGAGCCTCATTGCCCCTTTTTTAGACTGCTCCTTCCTCTGGAATCCAGTCATCTTCCCCATTGGCATGGACACTGCCAGTTGCAGAGCCTTCTCAGCCAGGACCATGGTATTAAGTCTATTGGTCCCTGTCTCTTTTCTCTCATCCATCCTTCCCCAAACTGCCTAAATTCCCTTCAGATGCACCTTTATGATCAGGTCATTCCCCTGCTCAAATATTTTCCACAACTCAACACTTATAATTAATTATAGACTTAGTCTGATGTCCAAGGTTTTTCCCCATCAGGCTTTAACTGTCATTAAGAGCCTACTGTGTCACAGTTCCCTTCATATACTCTACGACTCAATGACATTGGACCTCCCCATTCTCTTCTAACTCTCTGTCATGCCTTTGTCCATGTTGCTACTCAACAGTCAATCATTTTGAGTACTCATCAAGTATTTTCTACAGGCACAGGACAAAGTTTTGGAGATACCAAGGTGATAGAGAAAAAATCTCTAATCTCAAGGGATTCAAGTTGGCATTCAAATGCAAGAGAAATTATATGTGACCACAATGACATAAAAGTAAAGGAAATAAATGCAAATAAATACAAGGAGACAAAATTAGCTGCTACATAGTGTAGCATATAGAGCTTTGGACTTGGAGTCGGGAAGAGCTGAATTCAAAGACCACTGTAGCTTCTTTCAGACTGAGTGACCTTAGAGAAGGCATTTCCCTTCGATCAGCTCCAGTTTCCTGAGGCTGGAATGGAGTATATTAGCTCCACAGGATTGTTGTAACAGTCAAATGAGATCAAATCTTACAAAGCCACATAAACATTAGCAATTATGATCCAGAGAAAGGAGAAGACTGAGAGCTGAGGGAACAGGAAAAGCATTACACAGTTGGTTGTGCTTTTTATCCTTAAGGAAAAGAAAGATCTTAAGAGGTAAGCACAAATGAGGAGTACCCCCTTTCCAGGCGGGAGGGACTGCCAATGCAAAGTCACAGAGATGTGGCATGTGAGAGGCAAAGTGCCAGGTGGATCACATCACAGTCTGTGGGAGGGGGTGTCATGAGGCTGTGGAAACCCTTCTTTTATTTCATGGGCTAAGCCAGGGATCTCCTCCTGTGTTGAGAGAGACCTCCTGTCTGCGTCTAATCCTCTGCCTCATTCAGGCCACTTTGAGAGGACTGCACTTGGTTTGGAGTGATGGACATTAAAAGTTGGAATGTATCCCCAGGATGCTGACCAGAAGGAAAGGCTGGAGAGCAGTATCATAGGGATCAGCAGAAGAAAGAAGAAAGAAGAAAGCCGCTGAAGAAGAGACAAACTTATTAGGAGAAAGGCAGTAACTGCCTTCAAATATCGGTATGGATGACATATGAAAGAGGGGCTAGATTTGTTGTGATTTTTCCCAGAGAGTGAAGTCATGAATAACGGGTAGAAATTTCCCAGAGGCAGATTGAAGCTTGATGCATGCATGCATATTGTGTGTGTGTGTGTTTGTGTGTGTGTGTGTGTGTGTGTGTGTGTGTGATCCTTAGCACTCAATTCTCCTACCTGGACATAGTCTTTCCCTATTTAAAGCTCTAATATCACTTTGCATCTCTCTTTTGCATTTAACCTTACAGGAGTCTTGATCTAAAGCTCAAAGGAAACTTAGGGGAATTCTAGCTCAAATCATTAATTTATAGATGAGGAAACTGAGGCTGAGAGAAGTTAAATGATTTGCCCAAAGACAGAACAAATTTCAAACATAGTTCCTCTGGCTGGAGTCATTTGGGAAGGAAAGGACTGTGTATATTTCATCTTTATTTGGAAAGAGGGGCTATGCTGTACAGAGCTTCACTCATTAAAAAATGCTCAGTGAGTACTTTGATTTAAAAAAAATCAAATTCTTCATTTTGGAATTTGAACTCGAAGCTCTTTGACCTCCATATGCACGGGATAAAGTAATGGGTTTTTTTCATGGGAGCCAATAAGCATCTTTGTGCTTACAGGTTCTTTTTCCTGTAGGCATTCAACTTAATGACATGGATCCTGCGGTCCAGAAATTTGAGAACATATGCCAGGATGTAGGGGGCACAAAACCAACTAGAAGTCAAAAGCTTTTAGCACTTTTAGTGAATCATCGATGCTTCCTAAGAGAGACAGGAAAGGATGGAATGGCTGGTCCAACAGCAATGGGGATAATTCTAAAGTAGTATTTTTAAATGTGATTCTGAACACCCAAAATAGGAAATTCGTTGAATCAAATTCCAAAGTCAAATGTTAATTTTTAATTTCATTTTTTTCCTTTGGAACCGCACACAGGAACTTTTAAATAAACATGCTCTAATTACAAGAAGGCCAGTTAAAAAATGAGCTGAGATGAATTTTCTAAACAGAAGAATGTGTGATTACCAAACTTAGAGATATGGATAGGCTGCTGGTTGGAGCAAAGTCACAATGACTTAGAATCTCCTGGGTCATTTTGTTCTCAAATAATCTTCGCTGCTTCTCCCCACTGAGGAACTGTCATACTTCAGTTTTCAAACACTTGTGCAAACACCTCAGAAACTGATACCACTCTTTGACCTAGCGCCACTCTACTGTCCAGAGTTTACTTGATCTCTCTCTCTCTCTCTCTCTCTCTCTCTCTCTCTCTCTCTCTCTCTCTCTCTCTCTCTCTCTCTCTCTCTTTCTCTGTCTCTGTCTCTCTCTCTCTCTGTCTCTCTCTCTCTATCTATCTCTCTCTCTCTCTTCTCTCTCTCTCTCTCTCTTTCTCTCTCTCTGAAAAAAAAAAACAATAATGGAGGGATGAAAATAGGAATGAAAGCAACCACCAGAAGAAGGTTTTCAAATAATCTGTTGGTTTCAAAAAAAAAAAAAAAAACAGGCATTTGTTCAAGAAGTCCATAACACTTATTGCCAGATTAAAAACATTTTGCTTTCTTACTATATTTGCATTAATGAAGAAACAGTTATGAACTTAGATTGACTATGTTTAGGGCTAAATCAAGAAAATGAGGCACAGAGGAATCAGCTCACAATATAATAGGTTTAAAAATGAAAAGAACTCCAGATATAATTCAGGATCACTTCCTAATTTTATAGATGAGGAAACTGAGGTCAAAAGAAGTTAATGACTTTCCTACAGTTATAAAAGTAGCAAGGGGAAAAAGGAAAAAAAAATCATAAAAGTAGGTACTCAGCATTGGACCCTCCCCTTAAATCTGTTCTATCATTCTGAGTATTAACCATGCATCTCTTTCATCACACAACAGAATGTTTTCTTTGTTGGAGACCTGACCAGAAGCTTCTGAAAGCTTCAAAAGAGCCATTGAAGAGATGGGAGCAGCCAGATGTGAGAAAAGTGAAAGCTCTACTAGCAGACAACTTTCCCCCACTTTCATCAAGTCTCCTTAGGCTATGCCCCTAGGAGAATCCTCTGTCCTGGACCTACTTTTAAGTCCTCCAAAGCCTCCACAGGGGAAGGAAATAAGTATTAAGGCGGTTAAAGGAAATAAGTATTATGGTTGTTCCTTTAAAGGCTTAGTATCCAAGATAGAATTAAGTGTTCTACACTAAGGAGAAAGTAGGTGTTATCTGGGGATAAGCCTGCTCCGGAGGTCAGGCCCAAACCCAGGAGACCTGCAAGTCAAGTCCCTGCTGTCTCTGGTTTAAAACAACACTCCCTCAGGCAGAGATGAACCTAAACTATGGCTCCCAGTTGTCAGGGAATCTAAATTTAAAGAATCAGCAGAAACAAATCCAATGCAGCAGATCATAAGCCTATTTGGTATAAGACACAGAGTTTAAAAATAAAGAAACAAGTCTGCCTTCAAAGAGCATAGTTTCTTGGGAGGATAAACCATTGTTAAGAATTAATATATTTATTTATACTTGAGGAAATCAAGATTTCAATGAGCCAAGTTCCTCCTTGTTGCTATTGTTTAGTTATTTTTCGATCATGTCTACTCTTCATAACAAAAGTTGGGGTTTTCTTGGCAAAAATAAACAGTGATTTGCCATTTCCTTTTCCAGTTCATTTACAGCTGAGGAAACTTAGGCAAACAGAATTAAGTAACTTGTCCAAAGTCACACAGCTAGTAAATGTCTGAGATTGGATTGAACTCAAGAAGATGATTTTTCCTGACTCCAGGCTGGCACTCTATCCAATGTACCACCTACCTCTAATTTGTCCCTGTTCTCACAATTAAATAAATAGCTGAGTAAGTATTTGAACTCAGGCCTCCTATCCCTAGTCTAGTGTTCAACAAAGCTCAGGAATTCATAATTAGGAGAAACCCTGATGGAATTTTAACAAGTTAAAGCCTGCAGATGTGAAAAACAATGCACCTTCCATATAGCCAAGCAGTGGTCCTTCACTCTTTGCTGAATGGTCTCCAGGGAGGGGCATGCAAGACCTCCCAAGCAGGCCTTTCTGCCATTCCTGGACAGTTCACATTGCTAACAGTGTTTTCTCACATTAAATCTAAATCTGTCTCTGCAGCTTCCCCCACTGCTTCTGATGTTGTCATTGAAAGCCCAGCAGAAGGAGGCTAACTCACTGTTTCAAAGTGTTCCATAGAGATGCCCTGGAAAATGCAAGCAGAAAACTCATCCATCATGTTCCCACCAATGAAGTTTATGTAGTATCTTACATCTCACTGAAATACTTTTGAGTTAAATGCCATGGCTTAGTAAAAAGAAAAAAAAAACTGAAAATTTGCCCATTGCAATCATCAGTTAAATATCCAGGATGAAAAAGCCATATTTGTTCATGTGCCAAACTCAGATCAGCATATGAATGGCAAATACCAATTGCAGCCAGGACTTTTAGAAACCAGCAGCGTGCCATAAACTTATTAATGAAAGTTAATAGCTTTTGTATAAAGAGTTTTCTTTTCCCCGGAGATGTCAAATTTCTGAAATCAGAGAAAATGATCATCATTTTCAAAAGCCAAGTTACAAGAGCAATTAGCTTGGACTGAATGGGATTTTGTTTTAAGAGCCAACGATAGGGGGTGGAGATGGAGTGTACATTCTTGTTAGAACCACGACCAATCATAGTTCTCCAGAACAACTAGGTTAGATGGGTAGGCCAGTAGAGTCCATGCCATTTCTACACTGGGTATAGCTACACCAAAGGCAGCCTTTCCCTACAGAACGCAGCTGCCTTCTCCTAGCACAACTGTACATACTAACATAGGGGAACTGTCCAGCACATGCACTGCTCTGCTTCTTTGTAGGGGCTGATTATAGACAATGGCAAACAGCAGGCGTGGGAAGGCTGGTAGGACTGAATGGGTACAAAGGATGAAAAAATGTTCTAAAACTTGAGAGCATGACACAGGGTAAATCACCTTCCTTTCTTGGGCCTAATTTCCTTCACTCTATCATCAAAGAGTACATAGTTTCTTTGGTCCCTTCCGGTTCCAAATCTTTGACCTCTTGGTGGCTACAAAGTTAGGAGATGGCTGCTAGAGTCCACATATATCTCCATTTCATAGTCACATTCCCATAAAAACTTGCACAGTTTCTTATGAAAATGTTGCCATTAGTTACATGACCTTCATGCTGGATTTACATGACATCACTCACTGCTCCTCAACTACGTTGTTCAAGTGTATCTATCTATCGCATTTGGAACTTTGGACCTACAGATCTGGAGGGTTGAATCTGATGCAGAAAATAGGATCAGAAACAGAGTTGGGAGGAACGTTGGGGAGTCTGACCTTTTGTACTATAGCAGAGGAAATAAAGCCCCCAAATGTGACATCATTTGGCTAATGCCAAAGCTGGGACTAAAACTCAGCTTTCTTGACTTGCAGGCTGGTGCTTGCTTGACTGCATCAGGAATTCTCCCTTAGAGAAAGATCATTTCTGCCTGTCAAGTCATTCTCAAATCTTCATAGAATTAGAAACAAACAGTAAACAAGCAAGAAGTACTTAAGGTTGTTTAGCTCTTGAATCTTGCTGAGTGTGTGATAATTATTTCTTAATGACTCATTTCCAAATGCCTGCCAAGAAGGGGCTAAAATTAATTTGTTTTCCCAAATCCTAGCAAGTCCTACCCCTGGACACAGCCATGGAAAGCTTTTCTGTGAAGGTGATAAGAGAGAGAGATATCAACGATGATTCAGAACAAGCATTTTTGGAGTCCTTGCTGAGTAGAGAACACTTGAAAAAAGGAAACAACTAACTCAGAGAACGTTTTGTCTTTTTGCAAGGAAAAAAAAAACAACAAGCAAACAAATAACAACAACAAGAAGATATTATTTCTTAAAGATCCTGGGATACACTTGCTGTCATTCTAGCCTTCCCTCCAAAAAAATCACATTTCAAATGTAACGAATAATAACACAACAACAATAATAGCATTTAGTTAGGTTTTTTCTTTGTAATATCATCTCACTTTATCTTCATAACAACTCTAGGAGTTACAATTATCCCCATTTTACAAATTAGAAAACAGAGACAGACAGAGATTTAGTTTGCCAAGAATCTGAGGCTGAATTTGAACCCCAAGTCTTTTGATTCCAAATCCAATGATAACAGAATCATTGAGTCATGTTTTTTTGGCTAGAAGTCAATGTGATCAAGAGAAACATTTGCAAACCAAGGGAAAATGAACCACAATGGATTTAGCCATTCTAATGAGACAGGCTCCCTTTCTGTTCTAGCATCATTCATACAGCCAATTCACTTAAAGACAGGAATATTAAGTTCTAGTTCCCTTTCAGAAAATAACAGGATCATTCAACGGAAGAATTGACAAAAACCTGAGGAATTAGATCATTTACCCTGTTCCTGAACAAAATAAGAAAACATAAATAGGTTAAAAAGAGAATATCTTTTTTTAAGAGATGACAGCAATCTGTGTCTTATTTAAAAGATGCAAGAAATTCTCAAAATCGCTCTAATTTCTAACTTCAATTTCATAGCAATTGAAATATCAGTGTTCTATTTATGACACATGAGCAAACAGACTTCTTACACAATACACAATAAACATGCATAAGGATTAATAATGTAAAAGGGTATGAAAAAAGAGAAAAAAGAGGAGAACCTTGCAATTACTTGTCTGGTTTAGAAAACATATAGAATTTAATGACAAAATTTACATGGAAAGATCTATGAGGTATTGCTAAAAAAAAAAAAAAAAAAACATAAAAAAGAGACCTCTATCAGGTTTTGTAATATGCTACAAACTGGAAAATATGGGAAAGAGTGAGTTTTAAAATGGAGCTAAAAGCAAAGAAAAAAAGAAAAAGTAAAAGAAATCCAAAATTATGAAACATTAGGAAAAAGAATCATTATCTGATTAAAAGCGTCCAGAAAAGGGAATATCACTGTAAAAACGTCATTTGCCATAATTGCTTATGTCCCATATTATATTATATGCTAACTGCATAAAGGATCTAAATATTGACTTCATTAAAAAGAAAATAATAATTCTATATTTACCTCAATTATGAAAGAATATAAGTTTTAAGAAAACAAAATTATCATTTTTTAAAATAGGGATAATTTTGATTATATACATATGAATATAGATTTATCATTTTTCATTATCATTTTAACAGCTTGAATGTCAAAAACAGAGAATTTAAAAGAACAAATATACTAGGCTTTAAAATTGTTGAAAAACAAATCTGATATAAATTTGATCTCTATATATGAAATAAATACAGATTATTATGAATAATTCTGATTTTCTAATGTAAAAAATGGTCAGACTAATTATAAATAATCACTTGAAAAACTGTTCAAACTTTTTAACAACCAATACTGAAACTGAAAGAAAATGAAGGTACTATGAATCTAATTACTTAACGTAATAAATCCCTAGAGATTGAGTTGTTATCATAAGTATTACAGAATGGGAGACTGGAAATCTAGCATCTGACATACAAGCCATATGACCCGAGCCAAGTCATTGAACTTCTTAGGGCCAATTCTCTAAAATTTCAAGTGGGAAGCAAATATTCATCTTCCTTATAATAGAGGTAGTTTATTCCTGGGATTTTCCTAAGATATTGCAAATATGATTCAGTCAATCTCTCTCCTTCTCTGTGTGTCTTTCTCTGTCTCTGTCTTTCTGTCTGTCTCTTATCCCCCACTATCTGTCTCTCTATCTTTGTCTCCCTCCCTTCTTCCTTTCTCTCTCTTTCTGTGTCTATGTCTGTCTCTGTCTCTGTCTGTTTCTGTCTCTGTCTCTGTATGTTTGTCTCTGTCTCCCTCTCTAAATCTATTTCTCTGACTTATGTCTCTGTGTCTGCATGTCTGTCTCTGTCTGTCTGTTCGTCTGTCTCTCTCTCTCTCTGTACTTGCCTCTTTCTCCCTCTATTGTCTCTATCTCTGTGACTTTGTCTCTGCATCTCTCTCTGTCTGTATGTCTCTCTCTGTGTGTCTGTTTCTCTATCTTTCTGTGTGTTTGAATCTGTCTCTATCTCTGTGACTCTATGTCTCTGCATCTCTCTCTCTGTATGGCTCTGTCTCTGTCTAACTCTCTCCCTCCCTTCCCACCTCTCATCTAAGACGTTGGCTTTCTTGCCATGTGTCATACCTGACACTCCTTATACTCTACACCTTGCAGAGTCTTTCTCTTAAGTCACTGGCCATTCTCCTTTCTTATGCTCTAACAAGAACAATCTCTGGCTTCCTTCAAATTCCAACTCAAGAGCTATTCCATATGGGAAACCTTTCTTGCTCTCTCCCAGATGCTCCGGACCCGCTCCTGAAATTATTGTGAATTTACTTCATATAAATTTTGTATTTGCTGACACATAATCATATCAGAACGTAAATTTTGTTGAAGGGAAAAATTTTTGTGTTTCTCTCAAAGGATGTCTGGTGCCTGGAACCTAGAGGTATTTAATAAATGTGAACTAGATGTAATTGGATACGAAATAAACTGGTGTAGGGTGATAAATATAAATGTTAGAGGAGCTGAGGGAAAACAGGCACTCGGAGACATGCTACTTCTCTGGCACCACAGTGGAGATGAATTAGGTGCATTTTGTTCTTAACATGAGATCCACAGACAAAGGGAACCGGGTATAGATTTTGGAGAGTTGACAAACTTGGAAGGGGAAATAGATATAGAGATAGAGTCTCCTTTTCACTCATGGAATTTGAGTTTTGGAGAAGGGGGACATCGGTTTTAAAAGACTGCCTAGCAAAGGGGTTCTGGACAATAAAGAAGCGTAAGGTTGAGAATTCCTCGATTAGTATAGCTCTGTGTGTGTATGTGTATCTATGTACATATTCATATTCATATGTGTGCGTTTGCACGTGTGTGTGTGTGCGTTTGCACGTGTGTGTGTGTGTGTGTGTGTGTGTGTGAAAAAACTTCTTTTGGAAAACATTCACAGAACATTTATTTCTGATTCAAACAAACATATAACCCTCTTGGAAATACTATTTAGGCTTTCATTTCAGGACTAGATCACAAGTTCCCTGAGGATAATACATTATATCATTATATTAGAAAATGGGGGAAATTATGAAATTCAAAAATTGGAATCTGAAAATAATGCAGAATACGCATAGAGTAAATTGCAGATGCCTCAAGGAAACCTTAGCAACAAAACAAGGGAATTAAAAAGATGGGAAAGGGTTAGAAAGAAGTACCACAAAGCACACATACTTGAATTTTATCTTTGATTATTGTTATTCATGATTGTCATCAAAAAATAAAGTTTTATTTTTCTAATGGGAATATTATTTCTTGATTTGTTAATTCAGTGAGATTTTTATAAAGCAAATAATATACATCATTATTTTCAAAATCAAATAAACAGAACTATTGATAATAATAGGCAAGAAGGGCCCTAGGAAACCTAAACCCAACTTCTTGCCTTGTTTCCCTTAAAGTTTAAACTGAATTTATAAAATTTAAAATCCATTTCATTTTTTAATGTGAGTCACATACATGTAAATAAAAAAGTTCCATTGCAACTAGAAATGTGATCAGTTTAAAGTCCTGGGTCAAAATTACCTGTCATGGTCCCATCCCTCTTTGGCCACTGTGGGACATAGGGAGGCTGCTAGGCGGGTTAGAAATGCATGGGGTGACTCCATAATATCTCATTAATACATAGCAGCAAAATGTGAGCACTGAGGCAGTAGCTGCATTATCATCGATGGAAAAGATTTTTTTATAGAATCCTGACCCATATTTGTGTGGTTTTCTTCTGTTTATTGTTTTCCCAACCCCATTTTCATGGTACTGTCCAACACAAAGCTGTATGCATGACTGAATGCATTGGACATGTGAATATGTGTTAATATATGTATATGTGTGTATAAGTATGTCCATTTAATGGCTTAAGACTGCATAAGACTTTGGGGAGTCTCTAACCATATAAATCAGTGAGTGATGGACACGTTAACTCATTTGATCTTCACATTAAGTCTTGGGGTGCATATCATCATGGATATAGATGGAGATATTGTCTGTCTATTTATCTATCTGGCTGATGCATGACCAGAAAGAATTTGAATAATTACTTGAGTAGTTTATATTGATTAGTGTCCACTGAAATCCGAATCTGATATATCGCAATGGGATGGAGGTGACCTTGTTTTTCCCAAGACTTGACCAGCAGAGTGTAAGCCTGTCATCCTTGTTCCCAATCTGGAAAAGTCTCTAACGAGAACAGAGCCATAGATTCTCTGAGGACCACTGGAGTTTTTATCTGAGAGTTTTCTAACCAGCAAGGGGGCTGACAGTGAAGATCAACCTCGGAGATGGAGGTGGAGGATGTGTAGCCTGTGCGGTTCAGTGCCCTAGCATACCAGGGAACATCTTAAAGAACTGTTCTGTGGAGCTAGAAATGAAAGATTGTAATACATAATCGGAGGCTGTTCTTTTAGGATCTTGACAGTTTGTTAGTCAATAAAATCCTCCTATGACCCAGGCAAAGATACAAAAAAAGGGGGAAATAAACACAAACACATACACATAAAAACCAACACAAATAATATTCTCATGATTGATTGAGATGTAACCATCCATCTTTTTCTATCCTATGGTTTTTGATGAGACATTAAGGTTCCCATAACTCCTGGGTTATCTACCTGTCCCAAGAAAACTCTCACCGTTTCTGATGTTTATGATAGAAGAATGCTTACAAGGCACGTCTGGTGCCCCCCAAGAGGAACCATTTAAAACATATTTTATCTGAATCAGCAGCAGAAATCAATGAAATTCACCCATGAGACCTTTCCCATGAATCCCTCAGCTGTGACATCCCTCCAAATTTGTCTCACTGAGGGTCTGGCTTCCCTTCATTTGCACATGTCCTCTTGACCCATCCCTAACTCCACTGATGACATATCTCCTAGGACTGTCACTCCTCCAGGAGCAGCGGAGATGCTTCAAGGTGATTAATTGGCCAGTGGGATAATTAATTATCCATTCACTTCACCAAAGTGACCAGCTGACATTTATGAATGCTTTCCATGGCCTGAGGTCAAACCCTAATTCTCAGCTGTAGTCTCCAACCCTGGGTGTAGTTAAAAATAAAGAGAGAAATAAGCAGCTCTGAGGTATTTTCATTATCCACGGAGATCCCCAGGGAAGTCTTCAGTGTAGCTGCAAGGTTGCAAAGTCCTCCTGTCCCAGCAATCAGGATGACAGCTCTAGGCATTTCAAGCTCAAGTAAATTCCGATTGGAATTAATGCTGGTCTGGAGAGGAAGAGATATTCTGGAAATAGGACTTGGGCTTTCAGTCCATAAAATGCTGACATGGCTGTCCTACTTCCCGGTGACCATACATCTCATCACTCAATCAATCAATTCATTAGCAAGAAAAGTGCCACCATATGCCTTGCATTTTAAGGCAGTCAGGATACAGAATCCCCGAGAAGATTATATTCTATTGGAAGAAACAACACATACCTAAATAGCTAGTGAATCCTACCTGAAGTTTGAGCCCATGTTTACAATATTGGGAATAATCACGAGATAGCAAGAATCCTTGAATCCATCACTCAGAAGCCTGAATGTTTCCTTTACAATTAATTAAGGTCAAGAAGATTCTCAAAGTCTGTGATGGGGCTGAGACAATAGATAGAGGTTCAGGGAGCTTTAGCTCTGGGGGCTGCAGACATGGGAGACACCCACCCACGTTGTCCTGACGTCGACAACCTTTCTGCCTCCAACCATCACTGCTGCAAAACTCAACTAACATTACACCCACCTGTCTAGACTTCCTCCGATTACCCAGAGCTGGTTCCTTCCCACATCACTGAGTCATAGAATTTTAGAGTTGTAAGAGATGCGAGAGGCCATCCCGGAAAAAGTGTGACCTCAGGGTAGACTTGGAATTGGAAGACAAGGCCAGCAGCCCTGTGCCATGGGGAAGTCATTAGTCTCCTGACTTTCTTTTACACGGCATGTGCGAGGTCAAATGAGAACATTATATAAAATACTGTGTAAATCGTTAAGTTCTAGGTAAGTGAGGAAGTTGGAACAATAGCTGGCGGGAGGAGAGCCGGAAGCAGGAGAGTGACTGGGGGGCCAGGGCAAGGATGTGGCTGAGAGGGGACAACCTCGGGGTGCGCATATACGAGTGTGAAGAAGGAAACCTGCCTGAGAGACATGAGGTAGAAACGACAAGAAGGGGCAAGGGACGTTTGCTAGAAAACACAGAGCCTGTGAGTGTGGCACCAGAAACCACCCGAACTGCCCCTACCCGCAGGGCGAGCGTGAGCGCTCTAAGGCTCACGACTGGCAGGAGGGCAGGAAGGTCACTTTCCACGTCTCACCCAAAGGAAGGTGCTATACGTTAGAGGGAGGAACATGGGCACCGACATCAAGAACCACAGTCCAAATCCTGTCTCCCCTACTCACTAGCTGTGTGACCGTGGGTAACTTCTCTGGGCCCCAGGGATCTCCTCTCTTTGTACTTTACCTCTAAGTATTGTCTACTCTATGGATTTGTATTCATGATCTTTGGAGTGTCCTTCCTCCTTTGCCCCGATCTGTAAATGTTACCTTCGCCAGGAGGCTCTCCTTGATTACTTCAGGGCTCAGTGATGCACCTGACTCTTCTCAGGACACCTGAAGAAAATGTCTGGAAAACTCATTGGGAAATATCCCATCACATACAAGCTGTCTGCGGCACATGTGCACATCTTCCTGAGAAGGCCCTGGATTTGCCATCCTTGTCAGCCTCCCGTTACATGGAGTTCATTTTCAACTTCAGCCTCAGAGTTTATCCTGGACTCCTCACTGCTGCTCAACCCTTCCCCCTTCCCTCCCACCCCACTCTACCCCCGCCCATCCATCGTTTCCAAGATCTATCAATTCCGCCTTTGCATCATCTCTCGGATGCAAACCTTCCTTTCCTTTGACTCTTCCTGCACCTGGCGCAGACCCACATCACCTCACACCTGGACTACTGCAGTAGCTGCCTCAAGTCTCTCTTCATTCTAGTCGATTTTTCATGAAGCCACAAAAATGATTTTCCTAAATCAGAGGGCTCTTAATGTCCCCTTCCTATTCAAGAAACTCTACTGGCTCCCTATTGTCTCCAGAATCAAATATAAAATGCTTTGCTTGACATTCAAAGTCCTTCATAACCTAGCCCATCACTTCCAGCCCAGTCTTCTTAAACCTTATTTTCCAAAACATATTCTTTGATCTAGTGACACTGACATTCTGGTTGTTCCACAAATAAGAAACTCCATCTCTTGACTTTCTGGGCATTCTCTGACTGCCCCCAAAAAACTATAATTTGAACATTCTCTCTTTTCTGCTCTGAATATTAACTTTTCTGATTTCCTTTAAGTCCCAGCTAACAACTTACCTTCAAAAGGTACCTGTCTCCAATGCTTCTTGATTTTAGTGCCTTCCCACTGTTAATTATTTCCTATTTATCCTCTAAAAAGCTTGCTTTGTGTATATTAGTTTGCTTGTTCTCTCCCCATTAGATTATAAGCTCTTTGAGAGCATAAATTGCCTTTTACTTCATTTTGTATCCCCAGTGCTTAGCACAGTCTGTCCCATAGTAGGTGCTTAATAAATGTTTTATCAGGCGATAGTGAAGAACACCTCACAGCAATGATCAACTGAAGGAGTACCTGGTCCTTCCCCCAGACACCCAGCTTGGCAGATTTGAGCCATGAGTGTTAACTTCACCACGGCAGGAGTCTCTGCATTTGACTAGGGCACAGAATGTCTGAACAGATGGGATAATGGTAAGAATACTTTTAAGGAAAACTGAGAAAGAAAAGGTAAAAAAGAGCCATGTGTGTACAAAAATCTCCTGATGCTTAGGGTAAAGGGCTAGAATTTATAATGAATAAACAAAGTGATAGAGATGGAAGGCAATTAGATTACATCATGACTCTCATTTTATCAATATGGAATAAAAAGCAGTTTTGACAGTCTCTTACAGCTATTTTTTGCACAAGATGAAAAAGAGAATGTTGCCTACATGATGGCACAAGTGTGTGGATTCTAGACTCACTGAGTAATTAGACCCAAAGAGTAAAAATATCCTGATGGACAGTAATATGGCGGAAGGTCTATAGTGTTGTGTCCCTGGGTTCTTTCTTCAGTCTGGTAATATTTGTATATGCTTATCTGCTACTCAAATAAAAATATAATTTATTTTCTTATTAAACCTACAGATGACACAAAACTGTGAAGAATAGCTAAAATATTAAATGAAAGAGTCAGGATTAAAAAAAAATCATGAAAGACCAGAGCACTGGACTGAATCTAAGATGGAATTTAATAAGAATAAATAGTCTTATGCTTTGGTTTTTTAAAAAATAATTAATTTCCTAAGTATATGATATTGAATCCATGGCTGAATAAATCATATCAAAATATAATTAAAGTAGAAGCAGTGTTGATATCAGGCTATCAGAGGTAAGGGTAAAGGAAGCAGAACCTAGAGTCTGGACAAGAGAGGACTTAGCCAGTACCTGGAGGCTGCCTCAGAGTATCTGAAAGACATTTTTATATGGAGGAAGATTCAGACTTAATCTGTTTGGACCCCAAGACAAAACCAGGAGCCATGGGTGGAAGTTGAAGAGAAAAATATATAAGCTTATATATTATATTTTTAATGGTGTCTGACTTTTCATGATCTCATTTGTTTTTGTTGTTGTTGTTTGTTTGTTTGTTTTTTGCAGAGATACTGGTGCAATTTGCAATTCCTTCTTTAACTCATTTTATAGATGAGGAACAGGGGCAAACTGGGTTAAGTATCTTTTCCAGGGTCACCCAGGTAGTAAATATGTGAGGCTAGATTTGAATTCATGAAAATGAGTCTTCCTAATTCCAGCCCTAGCACTCTATCCATTGTAGCGCCACCCAGTTGCTCTCCACCCAATGACAGGAGCTGTCCAAAAATGGAAATGGCTAAAGGCAATGCCTTGTTGAAGGACAAAATTTTCAAACAAAGGCAGCAGGATTCCATGTTGGAAACAATGTAAAGGATTCCTTTTCATTTTCTTTTTCTAATTCTTTTCCTTTTCTGTTTTCTTTGTTTTATTTTTAAAAGGAGACTGGGCTAGCTATCTTGGAGGTTGAGACACTATGACATTAATTGATTCTCACCTTGCCCTCTACCCCAACATGAGGCAAGATCATTTCACCTACAGATATGACGTTACTATCCACCGAAAGGGTTTCTCTTTTAGGGACTCCTCTATGGCACTTTTGGAATGGTTATTTTTTATTCCTAGGGTTAGGATGAGCTCATGGACTTCATTTGGATAGAGTCAAGACTTGTGTCTCCTGGATCTATTTCATCAAGCTAGGATAACATCTTCTAGTATTCCTTCATTTTTTGTTTAAGGAACTCATCGCGCTTTCTAGGCGTCCCTAATGAGTCTTCCTGAAAACCTACTGGAGCATCGAGGACAGTCACACTTTTCAGAAGGCTGGTCTTTTGTTTTCAGCAATAATCTGGGAAGTAGACCCGGGCTGCCCGCTCCAAAAATCAGCTGGCCCTTAACGTCCAGGAGAGCTGGAAATCCCATCAGGAGCGGCTGCTCCACAGAGCTTAGCTCGCAGGCTTCCGGGTCAGCTGGAACCAGAATGACAACCCTCTGCCCTATTGCATTTGGAAAGATCTGCCTGAGCTCAGAGCCACTGAGGGGAGGGAGCAGGAGCAGGGAGGGGAGAAAGGAATCGAATTCTTATGAATTCAGCCATGGGTGTCGTTTACATTTTGGGGTCATTGTAGAGAAGGGAGAGCATCGCTGCTTCTGGAAATGCTTTGGGTTGGTGAGGGAGGTGGCTCAGACATTTTCTGGGTTTGTCCCTTCAGGAGCCGATTATGCTACTCAGTAATGAGAGAATAGGACCGGGCTTCTAGCTGGGTGTCCCGTCTCGGAATTTCAGGCCCACCTGACCCAATGGCCAACTCCTCCTCAGAGATCTCACGACTGCCCAGCCGCTGATTCTGAGCCTGGAAAACGGGGATAATGGCTTCTGGAGCTCCCAGGAGGGCAATGAGGACAAATTAAGACAATATTTACCAAACTCCCCCAAAATGAACAGCACTAAATATCCTCACCCATGCCCAGCCTCCTGGGGCCCCTGATTAGGCTACTTTATGGAGCATCCAGCTTCCTCACACCTGTTCTATCCAGCCCAGACAGGAAGGTATAGCTACACTTGCACAGGGCCCTGACCTCCAGGGGGACCCCAGGCAGCCCGAAGCCCACCCTAGCTCCTCTCCATCTTATTAGAAAGCATGGAACAAAACATTTTTTATCCTATTACTGAGATACATTTTACCAGTGCAGCCAAAGCAGAGCAAATTTGCTTATTTATAGGGAAACAAAGTGGGCTTTCCTAGTTGGAAAATAGAGCCAGAGCACTCATGCTTTCCCTAAGCCCCCAAGGCCATTGTCTGTCTTTCTCTCTGCCTGACTGTCCACCTCTGTCCACCTCCTGCCTTGTCTTTCTCATGCCTCCAAACCTCTGACCCGTCTGTTCATCAATCATCTGCCTTCCTGTGTCTGTTTGTCCATCCCTTCTTTGTCTGGATCGACCCACTCAGGCTATCCTCTCTGTGTCTGTCTGCCTGCCTGTCTGTGTCTATCTGTCTATCTACCTGTCTGTGTCTGTCTGTCTTCTGGGAGTGTCTGTCTGTCTGCCTCTCTGTATCTATTAATTGCCTGTCTATGTCTGCCTCTCTGCCTGGGTCTGTCTGTCTGTCAGTATTTGCTTGCCTGTCTGTAGCTGTCTGTCTGCCTGCCTGTTTGTTTATCTAATTGTCTATCTATGTCTACCTGTCTGTATTTATTAACCGCCTGTATCTCTGTGATTGCTTGTGTCTGCCTGTCTGTCCTTATCTAATTGCCTGTGTCTGTCTGCCTGTTAGTATTTGCCTGCCTGTCTGTTTCTGTCTCTCTACCACTCTCTTTATCTTCCTGGGAGTGTTGTCTGTCTGCCCGTCTGTATCTATTAATTGCCTGCATCTGTCTGTTAGAGTCTGCCTGGGTTTGTCTGTCTGTCTATATCTCTTAATTGCCTGTGTCTGTCTGTCTGTATCTCTTAATTGCCTGTCTGTCTGTCTGTCTGCCTGGGTCTGTCTGTCAGCTCGTGCTGGACACGATTTCATGGTATCTGATTGTTTTTGAAGGCCTGGAAGGAATTTTAGCTGGGCCATGGAGGCGAGCGCAGGGCGTGTGCTGTGCTGGCCCAGGGATGTTAAGGTATCCTGGTGGACCAGGAGTCTGTGGGATCCACTTTGGACTCGGCTCTGAATTGCATCCCAGAAGCTTGGGGGGCGTCCCTGAGGCTGCTGGCCCCTGACTCAAGCCAACGCAGGAGAAACGGTCGGTGGCTCTCACTGAGCTCCAGACAGTCCCTGCCCTCCTCAGGCAGGTCAGAACAATGGGGCTGAGCCTCTATTCAGCAAGAATAATGAGATGAAATAGGGCGCTGCCAGATGGCCCTGCGATCTCTCCTCCTTCCGGGGCATCGGAGCCTCGCCAGCTCCTGGGCCCGCGGTGGCTCCCCGGGACCTCCGGCTGTGCCTGGGGGCTCGCTGTGACTCCACACACGCCCTGCACACACATGCACTGTGCACATACATACACACAGGTCTACACACGTGCACACGCATGTGCCTTGGCTTTCCCTCTGCTTGCCCGGGGGCCCATTCCGTGGTAGCCACCCTGCCCTGAAGCTTCTCGAGGGCTGCAGGATTGCCCTTCATCTCCCCAGTGAGACGCATTAGGAAGCACAGGGCAGGAAAAGAGACTGAGCTATGGAGTCAGAAAAATGGATTCAAACCTTAGCTCAGACACTTCTTTGAAAGTTTTTATTTCTGTTTTTTTCCTGTTTGCAAACCACGTCCCTACCTGAGACTTAAGTTCATCATCCATAAAATGAACTGATCCCTCTTTTCCCAAGACCTTATAAAACTCCGGTAAAACAGCTCATGTCCATGGCTCTGGGTATGAGGAAAGACGCGGCTTCTCCAGCTCAGGAAACCTCTGGGAAGAGCCAGAGATGCTCCCAACTAGAGTCCCCCGAAGCCCCGAGGACTCTGTCCTGGAGAGTCTTAGTCACAGAGAGCTCGAGACTCCGAGCAACACCGGCTTGCAGCTCTGCAGGTGCAGGAAGCCTCAAAGGGGCCCAGTCTAATCCCTTCATTTCATTTGCCTGGTGGCTACCGGTTCCAGAGGTAGGATTTGAATTCAGGTCCTCTGATGGTGAGAAACTAGGTTCTCTCCACTGAACTGGTCAGCAACTAAGCACTCATTAATCACTTCCTGCATGCCAGATGATTGCTAAGCCCTGGGGTATGATGATCCAGCCCTCAGCAAGCACGGATGCTATTCTCAAGAATGGGGGAGTAAAGACCCCAGGACAAAATATCAAGCATGTCAAGGGGATCCCAAAGCGGGGGTGGATGCTCAGGGTGGGAATGAGGTTCTAGGAGCCGTGCAAAAGCTCGCATTTGGGCCGAGTGTGTGAGGAAGCTGGAAAATGGAGAGTTCCTGGAGAAAAGGAAGAGAACTCCAGCCCTGAGACAGTCAGGGCTAAAGCCCCGAGGTGGGAGCTCTCCATGTTGGAGGGCTGGAAGGAGGCCGGATCTGAGTGTGCACAGGAGGAAGAGGAAAGGTAGCTGGGAGGATTCTGAAGGCTTTGTGTGTAATTCTGGGTGTTGCGATGGGGAGCCAGGCAGGGGGAAGCGACGTGCCGGAAGATGGCTTGGAGCAGGGAGGGGCGGCTGGGACAGTGACCCGGATGAGAGGATGGATAAGGCCCTGCCCCGAGGGTGTCCTCTGGGAGGATAGAAACAAGATCTGATCGGGGCTGTGGGGGGACCAGGGGACTGGGAGACCCAGGGACGGGGCGCCGGACAAGCCGAGAATCACCTGAAAGGACCCCGGGCAGGGTCTGTCCCAGGGAGAGACGCAGAAGGAAGGCGAAGCAGCAGCAGCATGAGATCCATCATCCTGGATCCCAGCTGTGCGCCCACCTCCCGCCTGACAACAGCTGGCAAACCCTGGCTCTGCTGGAGGCGGCTCGGCCCACGTGAGAGGCCGTCACTGCCGCGGCTCCCAGGACCGTCGGGAGGACGGGAGCGGGTCCCTGGACAAAATGCTAACGAGAGAAGCGTGTTAAAGCCCACAGGGAGCAGCATTCAAGTCGGGGAGAATAAGAATGGCATCTGCCCAGACAAGATGCTCTTATTTCTACCCTGGAAAGTAGCCTGAAAACGTCTCATGAATTAACATGAGCAGAACCAGGCAGCAGCGCACCCTGTCCATCCCCTCCCCCAGAAAAACAGGAAAGATTTCAAGGAAAAGACCGATCCGGCCTGGAGCCGGCCCCGATGCCAGGAAGGCCGGGGGCTGGAGAGTAAAGGCCTTCTCCTTAGGGAAGACCCTGCGCGTCCAGCACAGAGGGGCGAGCCCCATCCCTCCCGCACCCCAGGCTGACGGCTCTCCCGGGGGCCCTGCCGCTCCGGCCCTTCCCCTGCCTCCTCGGGGGCAGGAACGGACCTCCCCCAGGGCTCAGCACCCACACATCCCTCCGGGGTGCCCGGGGGCGGCTGCCTTGTCAATGCCGGCTCTATTCTCCATTCAAAGGCACCATTTGTTGGGCATCGGCACGGAAGCCCAGGAACCTGGGCTCTGGGAAGGATCCCAGCCATCAGGGCTCAGGCTGAAGGTTCGGAGGAAGGGGGCCAGGGTGAGAGGCAGAGGTCCTCCATCCCAATCCTGCCCAGACCCTCTTCTGGGATCTTGGGCAAATGGCCTGTCTCTTCTGAGTCTCGGTTACCTCAAGACGAGGGGTGCAGACTCTACGTGGACATTCTCCTCCTGTACAGTCTCCCTCTGTAACATGAGGGGTTTTCTGTGGAGCAGGGAGCTGGGATTATGGAGGAACGGGGCGGGGGGGTGAGGACTCCGTGTCATCCGTCTCCAAACTGTTAAATGACAGCCAGATGCTCCTGCGACTGCTAGATTGAAGATGAAGGACACGAAGCTGTCCGGGGAGCCGGGTAGAAGCTAGAAGCCATTGGGGTGGGATGCTCCCTCCCGGCCAAGGGAAGCACCAAGCAGGAGTCCCAATGGCCAAAATGGATGTCATTGCCCCGGGACCTGTGGCTTCGGGCACGCGGCAAACAAACAGTGGGCAACTCACTCCCCAGGGCTGACACTAACGCGAGGTTGCCAAGACTATGCCCTTATTGCTTTGCTCCGTTTCTGAACGGGTTCCACCTGAAAGTGGGAAAGTGCTTCTGAAGCACAAAACAATCGTCTCCAGCCTTTCCAGAAGGGGAGCGGGAACTGCTCCTCGTGGCGGTCCCAACCAGCCAGAATGGCGCACCCCGCTCTTGGGGGGAGGGCAAAGGGGAGACGTCCTGGGAAAAGAGAAGCTTCCCTTCTGGGGCCGTGGGGCAGCTCCTGGAGAGCCTGATGACATGGTAAAAGTCCCAGACGTCAACAAGGACGTAGGGAGCTCTGGCTGTGGTCGAGGCACGTGCTGCCTAAGGACGCAAAGAAGAGGAGAAACCTAGTCCCTGCCCCCGAGGAACTCAGTCTAACGGGAGAAGACAAGAGTCAAGGGCTTTGTACAAAGCACATAAATGCAGGTTAAATTGAAGAGAGGCAGAGAAAGGTAGAAATCAAAGAAGACACCTTAGAGAAGCTGGCACCTGAAGAAAGCCGGAGACAGAGCCAAGAGAGAAAACATTCCAGGACGTACTCGGCCAGGCAAATGCGGGAGCCAGGGGATGTGGAGGTTCATGGGAAAAAGGAAAGGAAAAAAGCGAGGCATCTAACCTGTGGGGGAGAAGGAGTAAAATACCCTAAGATGGGCAGAGTAGGAAGGGGCTAGGTTAGAGTCCTGTCAATCAGGACTTTCTATTTGATCCTGGAATTGGTAGGGAGCTGCAGCAGTTGGTGAAAAATGGTGAAGTGGGAATGCAATGTGGTCATTAAAATATAAGGGGGAGTTTCCAAAAACTAATACTTCCACGTCCCTTTCCATGATGCATCCGAGGTCATTGCGGTACCATGGGAAAGAGCACTGGGCCTGGGGTCAAGCGAAATGGGCTTCAGTTCCAGCCCTAACACTGATTTGCCTTATGAGTTTGGTCGTTTCTGAATCTGTTTTCTCCCTCTATTCCGTGGTTCCAGTGATGTCTTCCCTGACTGTCCCAAGGGGTCATTAAGGACAAAGCACTGGATTCGGCTTGGAGGAAGAGGATGTAAGGAGTGGTTAAGGGACCGTTCCCTAGCACTCAGAGACTCACTTCATCTTTTGCATATTTTATCAGTTGGAAACTTCCAAGTCTTTGAGCCAGGTACTTGTTATCTATCTTGGCAGATGAGCAAACCCAGACCCAGAAAACCCCAGGGTCACACAGCTAATCTAGTCCCGAGGGGCCGAACACGACCCCCTCTGTCATCTGTGGGAGAATTCAGACCCTAGGCCCTTCCTCCGGTGGATCCGGGAGCTCACTGATCGCCCATTCCCTACGCCATCCCCATCACTGTGGGCCTGGTGGCCGTCTCGCTATGGAGCTAGCGTCCCTGTCTCTCGTGCATCTCTGATTATAGCCTTTTCCCTCCTTGTCATATTCTTGGTGCCTGATAGAATGCAGACTGCTCGCTCCCATTACACGTGTTCCACTGTCCTGGGGAGAGAGCCTTATTTTCCATTCTTGGGAGGCCGTCCTGTTCCGTGACTTTCAGCCCCAAGACAGCACCAGAAGAATACAGCCGTCACAAAAGGGAGAATGCTCGTGAAATTTCTATTAACTTCTAGCAAATGATTCCAGTCTGTTGATTTCAAAAGCATCATGATGGCAGCCTTTTCAAAGTCTCCATCAATCCAACTGGGAGAAAAGTCCAGTTTGTCAGAGAGGTTCAGAAAGGAGCTTCTGTCCCAAAGGTGGTGGATCCAGGAGGGCAATACCTCAGTTTCCTATTTTCCCAGCCCCAGCTCTCCTCCCCTGGTTTTAGTTTGTGGACAAGGCTCATTCACTAGAAACTGTACAGGAGAATCCCTTCCCCAGGAGGAAGGTGAGAAAGTCCCACTGACAAGGAAGGGGAGCATTGCGTGAGCACATGGGTAAAAGTGCCATGGTTTCAAGACTGGGCCATGCAATCCTGAAGGCTCCTACTAGAATCGCGGAAGCTCAGAGCTGTGGGATCTCGGAGCTTATCTACATCAACCCAGATCTTACCCGGAATCTGTTCCATCACGTCCCTAACAAGATCTAAGCTGGGACCAACCAGGCTGAGCACTTGTCATGGGTTGGGACGGACCAAGAATGGGACTCCCTCGATTCTTATGCCCAATACCCGCTCTACAGCCCGCTGGGGTGAGCTCCTGGTTTCTGGGCTTCCTTGGGCCTCCATTTCCTTTCCTTCAACTAGATTACATGCCCCTCGAGGGCAAGGCACTGTTTTTCTTTTCACCTTTGTTTCTTGTTTCTGCCTGCTATTATTTAGGTAATCTAAGACTAGTTACTGAACATAATTGGGCATTATCTTCCTCAATTGTAAAGGGAGGAGATTGCACTAGATTTCTGGAACCAAACACAGTTCCTGCCTGAGCCCCGTCATTGGCCAATAAATCAAGCAACAAGTCTTCAGCTCCTACTATGTGCCAGGTCCTCCTGCCATGTGCCAGGTCCTACCGCCTACCCAGCCAAATGCCACCATCCCAGCATGACCCAGCACAGAACGACCTTCTTCAGTTCCCCAGACCTCCTTGTTCTCCCCCAGGCTTCTGAGCAACTGGTTGAGTTCTTTGTATTTGCCTACTCTCTTCATTTATCTATATCAATGATATATTTCCTCAATAGACTGTTAACTCCTTGAGGGTAGGAATAATTTTTCATTCTGTCTTGATCTCTTGCCTTTGCCACTTCCAACCTACGTGATCTGAGGCAAGTCACTGAGACTCGGTTTCCTCAACTGTAAAATGTGGAGATTGGACTTACCAAGTTTTAGAATTTGAAGGCATCTCAACACCTATCTTGTCCAACCCAAATGGAAAGGAAGCCTCACCATCCAATACCCAAAGTGAGAATCCGCATGCTCCTATTGAATCTGTTCATCAATCAGAAGCATTTCCTAAGTGACAGGTTCTGGGTGAGTCACTGGAAACACAAGAATGATGATAAGGCAGGCTCTGCTCTCTAGTACTTCTCCACTTTTGGGAAAAGCACACAGGTACACATGCACATGCACACACATGCACGTATACACACATGTATACATGGACCTAAGGAACTAGTTTGGGGAGGGTCGGCACTAGCACTTGGGGTGGTGCAATAGCCTCACCTTTTAGCTAAGTATTGAAGGTGAAGGAAGAAAAGGACTCTATAGGATCACGGTGGGAGACAGATCATCCCAAGCAGGAAGAATGGGACTTAGAAATGGGAGACTGAGGGAAGAACGACAAGATGGCCAGTTGGGCTCAAATATGGAGTATAAGGATGGGGCTAATGTACAATGGAGCTGGAAAAGTAGATCGGGACCAGATTGTAATGGACTTTAATTGCCAACAAGAGGAAGTTATAGTTTATCCTACAGGCAGTAAGTTTATTGGAGTTTATTAAATCTATGTTTGAGGAAAATTATTGGAAAGGGGAGAGGATATGGGGAGTCATCACAATAGTCCTGGCCAGAGAGCCTGGAGAAGGCAATATGTATGACATGCTGATCAATATAGGAGACAAGCTAGAAATGCCAGTACCACTGGCAAGGGAGGGCCTCCTCTCCTTCCTCCTTCCAGTCCACATCAGCCCTAGGGACTTTATGAGAATTTGAAGGTGATGGTTAAGGTTAATTCTAGTATTGCTACC
Source organism: Antechinus flavipes (assembly GCF_016432865.1). Classification (NCBI taxonomy): domain Eukaryota; kingdom Metazoa; phylum Chordata; class Mammalia; order Dasyuromorphia; family Dasyuridae; genus Antechinus; species Antechinus flavipes. Next base: position 3,971,928 of record NC_067400.1, on the reverse strand, counting down.
CAGTTAAGCCAAGGCTTAAAGATCTCAATCCCCCATTAGCTCTCAGCTCCACCATTAGAAAGAGAAGTGACCCTCAGACACTGCTCTCAAGGTGAGGAATCAAAGATGGACAAATTGTGAAAATGAACCAAAGACTCCAAGCAAAGAGGAACTCTAAGCCTGGAGAGCAGTTGCTTCGGAGCAGTTGAAAGTGTGTAACAAGTGACCCATCTCTCCACCCTCTAGCTGTGGTGGGACAAGGGAAGAGGACTCAACAACAGATAGAGGTTTGATAAGGCTTTCTTGATAGCGGGAGACTTTAATCTTTAAAGTGGATGACTGGGGACAGTGATGGAAGCTTCTTTCTTTGGAACCTTTGTAAAATGAGCCAAATTCCATCTTCCTGTGCTGAGCTGGGGGCTAGAATCCTGGGCGGAAGATGGGCCTTAGATCAATATACATATAAATGGTCACCTGCTGATAGATGCCTGGATAAGGGAGGATTCATTACTGTGAGCCTTATCTCCTCTTTGTCCCTCCTATAGTCAGGGAGTGATTGCTCTGGACAATCAGGTTTGCAAGAGAATGTGGCAAGCTACAACAGAGGTCAAAGGGAGAGTCTATCTATATTGGTGGGGAAGAGCTGATTAGCCTTTGGACCAAGAGTTCACTTCTGATTGATAAACATAGAGAGGGGAAGAGACAGAAAGACAGAGAGAGAGAGAGAGAGAGAGAGAGAGAGAGAGAGAGAGAGAGAGAGAGACATACAGACAGAACCAATAGTCACACAGAGAAAGACAGGCAGATAGTCAGACAGACAGAGACAGACAAAAACAGAGAGGGATAGATAAATGAGAGAGACAGAGACAGAGAGACACACAGAGAAAGAGAGAATAAGAGCGAGAGAGAGATACAGACAGTGAGACAGTGAGAAACAAGAGAGACAGAGACAGACATAAACAGGGAGAGACACAGAAAGAGAGGAATAGACAGAGAGTGAGAAATGACAGAGACAGAGACAGAAAGACATATACAGAGAAAGAGAGAGAGAGAGAAGAGAGAGAGAGAGAAGAGAGAGAGAGAGAGAGAGAAGAGAGACATACAGACAGAACCAATAGTCACACAGAGAAAGACAGGCAGATAGTCAGACAGACAGAGAGACAAAAACAGAGAGGGATAGAGAAATGAGAGAGACAGAGACAGAGAGACACACAAAGAAAGAGAGAATAAGAGCGAGAGAGAGATACAGATAGTGAGACAGACAGAGAGACACACAGAGAAAGAGAGACAGAGACAGACATAAACAGAGAGAGACACAGAAAGAGAGGAATAGACAGAGAGTGAGAAATGACAGAGACAGAGACAGAGAGACATATACAGAGAAAGAGAGAGACATACAGACAGAACCAATAGTCACACAGAGAAAGACAGGCAAATAGACAGACAGAGACAGACAAAAACAGAGAGACAGAGAGAGATAGACAGAGAAATGAGAGAGACAGTGACATAGAGACATACACAGAGAAAGAGAGAGAGCGAGAGAGAGATACAGATAGTGAGACAGACAGAAACAAGAGACAGAGACTGACAGACACAAACAGAGAGAGACACAGAAAAAGAGGGATAGACAGAGAATGAGAAATGACAGAGACAGAGACAAAGAGACATATACAGAGAAAGAGAGCAAGAGCAAGAAAGAGAGACAGAGAGAGAGAGAGATACCAACAAGACAGACAGATAGACAGATATAGACAGACATAAACAGAGAGAGAGAGAGAGACACACACACAGAGAGAGAGGGATAGAAAACCAGGCAAAGACGGAGACAGAGACACAACCGCCTGCACCTACAATTCCAATGAGGAATATTTTCTCTATAACCACAGATGGCACCTTCTCCGTCTTGGGAAGTTGCCTAGGGCAGTGAGGGCTTAAATGTCCCAGAGGCCCACAGCCAATGTCAAGGCAGTATTAGAAGCCAAAACTTCCCTCTTCCAAGATCAGCTCCCTGAGCAGCCAAACAAATCAGCCTTTGACAGCCACAAAGAAAGGGCCATGTGAGCTCTGAGACCTTGGGAAGGGAGATACCCAGGGGCTTCATGAAAGAATCCCCTTCATGCCAGACTCTTGACAGAAGCCCTGGAGCTGCATAGTCCTGGGCCAGGAGCCTTTATTTTCTCTACTCAAATATAAGGAGGATCACAGGGAGAGGACCGCCCTACCTGTGTCAATATTTGGAGAGGGGGTGTCAAGCAATCAGCTCCCTCTCAAGCACTTTGCCATTTTGCAGTGATACGGATGCACCAGGGACCATCACAGAAGGGAAAGATTTCATCCAACTGCTGACAGAAGGAAGGAGTTCCTAGAACCGAAGGTGACCTGGGGGATGCTTGGAGGCAGACGCTCTCCAGGCCCAGGTGGGGAACAAGCTAACTCAGTTTGGCTGGAAATTACAATATACAAAGAGAAGGTGCAGGAAAACCCATAGCTTTGGTTATAAGCAGATCTCCAAGAAATGGAAACATCAGGGGAAGACCTTGGCGTTTTCATCAATAGACAAAGGGGAAAGCCAGGCATGGTCTTTGATTGGGAGGACTGGGGTTGGACCTTTTCATTCATCAACCCATGATTTGATGGGGGCTTCCTCTGTACCAAACAGGCTATTTGCTGGGATGTGAAGAATGGAACACAGGGGCTGACACCTTCAGGGCACTTCTGCTTTCGGGGTGGGGGATGAGAAAGGGAGGGAGACGATAATACATCTGAGAGAAGACATAGAAGGGGAGTAACTTGTACTTGGAGTGAGGAAAACCTGGGTGAATCCTGCCTCTGACACTATCCTGGTGTAAACCTCAGTTTTGTCACCTGTGAAATGATGGGGTCTGCCCCAAGGACCTCCAACGTCCCTTCTAGCAGTAAGTCTAAGATGTGTATAATGAATATTAGAAAAAACTTAAATTGGGATCGAGGAACTAACCTTGGCAGGGATTGTGAACAAAGTGACTCAGTGAGCAAGGGTGGTTTGGCAGGATGGTAGACTGTGGAAAGGGGAGTGAGCAACAATAAAAGTGGAAAGGCAAGCTGGGCCCAGGCTGTGGTAGCTCTCGTGGGCCAAGCAGAGGAGCCGGAGGCATTAGGGAGCCACAGGAGTTCACCGAGCAGGGGAGTGACAGGGTTGGATCTGTGCATGAGGAAGACTATTTTAGCCAATGTGTAGAGGACAAATTAGAAAGAGGAGAGGCCTGAGGTAAAGGGGTCTTTCAGAGTCAAGATCTAAGAAGTAAGGGGGCAGCCATGCTTGTACGGAAAGAAGGACAGAAATGGCCAACGTCACCAAGGGAAAATACAGGGAGTTTGGCAGCTAATCGATTAGGATGGGGGCAAAACAGAGGAAAAAGTCAAGCAAAGTACCAGAGTGTGAGCCACTGAAAAATCAGTGTGGACACTTGGGAAACAGGGACTTTAATGAGAAAGATAATGAGTTCAGCATTGGACCCAGTGAATCTGAAATGTTTGTTTTCAAGGAAGAAATAAAACCTTATAATTAAAAAATAATAATAATATTCCTCCTTCATCAAAGGCTTTGGGTCTTTGGGTTGGTTATGGGGAGGTGACCAACCCTATTATGACGCCAGCTGGTGAGCACCCTTCACCCCGGGCCTCTGCCCAGTCCGCTTAAGGAGATAATTACTGAGCACTGCTTATTTTTTAAATTAATATATTTATTTTTGAGCATTGCTTATGTCTTTTTAAATGAGGACCCAAGTCATGGAGCCAACAAGAGAGTGGGAATAACCAGCTCTCTCAGCTCTCCAGGCACGAAGAATGAGCCGTGACTATTTTTTGAGGAACCGAGGGGCTGCATTTGGGCAGCCTCTCTCTCCCTCCTGGAGCTGGGGATTTTGCTTTTCTCCCCATCGCCTGTCCTAACCACGGCTCTGGATTTCATGTTGCCTCCTCAGTTGCCTGCAGAATAAAGGTTCTGTCTCAGTTCTCCTCCTATTTCTCTGCTAACGATCATGGCGATGATGAGGATGCGATGATCCTCATCATGTAGCGTGTAAATGTATGCAGAACTTGGCGGATCAATAGCTCACTCGAGCAGCGCCAGAACTTGAGAGGCTGGTACCAGAAATGTGACCACCCTTATTTCACGGAGGGGAAAACGATGCTCGGGGTGGGGGTGGGGGGTGGCTTTGAGCCCATGGCACCGAGAGGGTTTCCTCGGGCTCCCAGTGCGAGGCCGCTGCCCGTTGGTCCCTTCCAAAGAGGCTCCCGGCTGAGAGCTGGCCAGGAGCTCCAAGGCCACGTCCTGAGGCAGGACACAGCAGCCGTCCCCATGTGCACCCCAGGGGACATGGATTTCTGGAGCTTTTGCTCCACGACACCTCCTACCACGAGCAGAGCTTCCATCACCCAAAGGAAGAGGAAGGCTGACATGTCTCTTACTGTCGGGGCCTGCGGCTTCCTCAGCTGTACATGAGGGGCTGGTCTGCCCCAATTCTGAGGCTCTTCCTGGGGCCCTCGAGATCTTTCTCCCTGTTCCTGGGCATTTATTTGGTATATACAGTGATATGCATGTGTGATGGCTAGATATGTGCCTCTTAAGGGAAGGGCTTCTACAAATAAACACCAGTTGGTGATTGATTGAGAGATACAGAGACAGAAGCGGGAACCAGAAGGGAGGGGAGAAAAGGGGGAATTGGAGAGACAGTGTTAGGAAGGAAAAATTACTATTCCACAGACTCTTTCAAATGTCACAGATAGCCAAGACCTGTCCCAGCTCCCATCAGGAGAATCAACATATCTGGGATTTCAAGTGATTCCAAAGAGGTAACTACATCTCTGAAACTCATGATGGCCTTTTCTGGGGTCTTCCGGGTACAAATCTCCCCACCAACTTATTTATTGGGGTAATGCAATGGATAAAAGAACTGAAATCCAATCTAGTCTCAGACACTTACTAACTGAATGATCCCTGGGCAAGTCACTTAATTGCCATGTTCCTCAGTTTCCCCAAATGTAAAATAAGTATAATAAAAATACCTACCTCCTACTGTTTCTGGGAAAATCAAATAAGCTAATAATTGGGAAGCTCTTAGCTTGGCCCATAGTGCCTGGCCCATAGTAAGGACTTAAGAAATGTTGTTCATTATTTATTTGTTGCGGTTGTTGTTGCTGTGGCTATGATTATTATTATATGTGCTTATCCTTTTCCTTGATAAGAGCTCCTTGAGGGCAGGAACTGTTTTATTTTTGTTTTGCTGAGTTTTTCAGGGACACAGTAGGAACTCAATAAATGGTCATTAATTGATTTTAAAAGGAAAATTGGAGAACAGGAATGGAAAGTTGGGGAATGGGAAGAGAGGAAAAGAGAAGGAATTCTATTTAGGATACATCATTCCAGTTCTCCATATTTGTATCAGCAACATTCAGCAAGTGTTCCCATATGGAATCCACTGTGAAATCCATCATTAGGACTCAGATTCTCTTGGACAAAGGCTAAGGCTTGAATGATGGCTACCATGTACACAGGGAGATCAAAATCAGAAATCTTCCTAACGTGCAGCTCTAACCATGTCACCTTCCTAATTAATGAAATTCTCTCTCTCTCTGTGTTTCTCTCCCTGTCTGTCTCTCTGTCTCTGTCTGTCTCTCTGTCTTCTCTCTGTGTGTGTCTCTTTCTCTATCTCTCATTGTTTCTGTCTCTCTGTCTCTCTGTCTTTCTCTGTCTCTGTCCCTCTCTGTCTCTTTCTCTCTTCCCCCTCCCCCAAGATTAAATCTAAATTCCTTTCTTCACTCCCATTCCAAACCCTTCCCACTCACCACTTTCCCCCTTCCCACTCTCCATATTCCTTAGTCCCAGGGACTCTTAAATCTAGCAACACAGACCTTGCAGCACAAAGTTCTCCACCCTACCACACCCTGGACGTTCCTCTTGCTGTCCCTAACCTAGAATATTCTTCTATTCATCTCCATCTCTTGGTACCCCCAGCTGTCTTCCAGGATCAGCTCAAGTTGCACCTTCTCCAGAGAACTTTTCCCAAACCTCTTCAGATGAGCGCCTTCCTCTCTTGGCCATCTCCAGTGGGTCCTGTGGATGGCTCTTTTGTACACATTGTTTCTCTATCGATGGAGAACTCCTTGCAGGTAAGACCTGGATTTTCTTTCTTTGTACCCGATTCTTAGCATAGTGTCTGGAACACAGAAGATGCTTAATTTTTGCTTTTGATCTGACTGACAATTGTAATTTAAAAACCACTTTGGAGGAGCCGCTGAGATGCCTCATGCTGGGATCTGCCTCCTTAAACAACATACCACTGATTAAGATTCCCTTTTGTCTTGTGAGCTTCGGCTGATGACAAGCCCAGATTGTTGTTCAGTGATGTCCTCGTGATTGATGATTTGGGGCATGTTACCTTGGGGTAATTCACTAGGATTTCTAAGTTTTAATTTCCATTATGACTAGATCCTCAGCCCGGCACTCAGGGCTGATCACGGATGTTGCTCCTGACTCAAATTTGTTATTTCTAATGAAGTTTAAACTCATTAATCGAGCTCATTGGGATCATGTTTAAGGCGAGTACAAATGGGTTCTCAATGAGAGCTCCAGGGATTCTGCTCGGAATATAATGTGTGACCCTTGATCCTTTCACAGTGGTGTCCTTGGCTACTGACTGGCTAGTCCTTTCCAGAGAAGTGATAGTCTTGTGTCACCATGACTTGTAAAAATGTCTCTTCTACTTAATCAGCTCTGGTGGAACCACAGTCCACAGGGCACCTTCCTTGGAGTCCCAATAGAATTTCCAAGGTCAAATCCTTCCTTGGACATTTACCAGCTGTGAGATCCTGGAAAAGTCACTCATCTCTCAACAAAAAAGCACTATATAAACACTAGCTAGCATTCTTATTCCTATTACTAGTCCCTTTTTTTTTTTTCAAATTTTTCAGTTTTCAAATACATATTTATATATGTGCATATATGTGTGGATAAATATATGCATATACTTACACATATATATTTTGCTTGTGTATATAGATACACATAAATGTATGCATTGTGTATTTATATAGACATAGCTGGATTTCTGTGGATTCATACATATGCTTACTCCTCTACTTCCAATAATGCCCTAGCTCTTTCAGGTTTTCAAACTGGGACACTCTTCAAATAGGCAGCAGTTTATTTTTTGTATCTCAAGAGGAATGGAATGATGCTCCAATAATTGAAAAAAAAAATTGTACTTCTGACTCACCCTCTGACTGCTCTATCCCACCCACCCTGGCTTCCTGGCCCTTGGGATTAATCCATGTTGAGGGGGAGAGCTCTCCTGGTGAGTCCTTGCCTAAAACCAATCTGCATATGGTGAGAATGATCCACCTCCATTTTCCTTCCTACTTCTTCCCCAATATCTAGCTCCCTTGAAGTTATCTTTGAGAAGAGGGATGGCCTTGCTTTCTTTTTCTTGCTCCAAGCTTAGCAGAGTTCATGGTAAGTAAGGGCTTAATGCATTTTTTATCTATCCAGGAAAATAAAGTGATAATACCATCTAGGGTTCAAAGTCCCTTTTCCTCTAGACGAACCAATGGAAAATCAGTAGTGAGTCTTCCTGGGTAGCTTTAGATTTACAGATTTACAGCTTAAAGAGACCTTTAAGGGGCCATCTGGTCCAGGTCTTTGGTTTACAGATGAGGAAACAGATCCTAAGAAATTGAACAACTTGCTACTATCAAACAGTTGGCAAATGATAGGAAGGGATACAATTGGAACCCAGATCCTTTGATCCCATGCCCTGTTCAGCCTTCTCACTGTGCCCTGTGTCTTTGAAATGGGAGATGTCTTTGAGGTCCAAGTCCATAGCATCTTGTGAGCTTAACACTGTGAGAAGAAAAGTCACTGAAGTGTCGGGTTGGAGTTCTTAGTGGGGCAGGCACAGAATGCCAAAATATCCAAGCAATTCAGGGAATCTCTTCTCTCTGTGTCTCTCTCTGTCTCTCCCTCTCTGTCTCTGTCTGTGTGTGTGTGTGTGTGTGTGTGTGTGTGTGTCTCTGTCTCTCTCTCTCTCTTTCTCTCTCTCTCTCTCTCTCTCTCTCTCTCTCTCTCTCTCTCTCTCTCTCTCTCTCTCTCTGTTTTAAAGTAAAATACACATTTGGGGAGTACATAGGAGAACAAACAGGTTGACAACCACAGAGTTCCATTTTCTGCCCAGGCTTGAGCAGTGGAGACTGTCTCAGGAGGGCCTCCTTCCTGCTGACCAGAGGTCCGTACAGGGTCTTGGGCCCTTCGTGGGATGAGTGCCACGGCTGCTCTGACCACCCCAGCCCGGTTTGCAGCCGTACGATGCCCCCCTCCAATGCTTCCATCAGCAGTTTGGGGCCGGCTGTGGTAGCCTTGCGAGACTATTGCGATTCCACTCTGACACCAGCAGTGATGAGGGCCCATTGATTACAACCCGGCTGCGCAGGACTGGCCCTTCTAATGGATGGTTTGCTGGGTTTGTGCTGGGACCGAGCGCCTTCAGCCGAGCCCCACGCAGAAGGACGTGGGCTTTGTCGGAAAGCCAAGCATTAGTGGAGAAAAGAAATGAAAATTGTCTGTTTCCCTTAAATCAGTTTTATATACTTTCACATTTCAACGGGAGTAATTCATTTCTCCCGGGAAAGATTGAGTCTGAAATTACAGCTGCAGTAGAGATCATCATGAACTCCCGCTGGCCACGGCCCAGAATCATTGCCCTGCTCAGGACTGCAGACTGCCTTCCTCAGCCCTTCATGGCACCTGCATCTCTCCTCCAGACAGCGTAGGTTCTTTCTCCCATCTCCTTTGCAGGCGGATTCAGCCCAGGAGAACCATCCAGAATAACTAGGGAAACACGGCCCACCTCGGCCAGAACCGAACCACCTCACCAATAGCATCGTGACTGCTCACCTGAGCGGCTCTTCCCCATCTCGGACTCTCTGCGGGCTGGATCCACGCGGTCGCCCCTGCCTCCAAGAAGCTCTCTTTCCTGGCTTTGGGCGGCCGTGTCTAGTGTTTTCTCCTTTTTCCCTCCAGGATCTTTCTCAGGATCCTTTCCTGGGTCATCGTCCATGTACATGGTTTGTAAGAGCACAAATTGGGAGCTCAGGAGTGAAACATAATCTGACCAAACCCCCTTATTTACAGATGCAGAAGTGGGTTCAGAAAGGTTAGGTGACTTGTCCAGGATGACACAGCTAATCAACAGAGGAAGCAGGCTTGAAGCCCTGCCCTTCCCAACCCCAATTCCTGGCTCACCAGGATGTGCCCTTGTCCCTCTCTACACTTTCTGCCTTGATTTCTAGTTCTAAGCAGGTGGGTTCCTGAGCTAGATATCTAGTCTTAGCCTCTGAGCACCGAGTTCTAGATCTGTATTGCCAAATGCCTGCTGAAATCTCTACCCGGACATCCCAACAGAACCTCAAATTTAACAGGCCCAAGGCAGAACTTATCTTTCCTTTTAAATCCACCTCCTGGCCACATTCCCTCCCAGTCCCTCTGGCTCCATCTGCCAAAGAAGGTGCCGATTCTCCAGCTCCAGGACCCTGCTTGTCCATGCCATTTCACCTTCCCACCACATCCCCTCAGGCCTACACGACGGCCCCAACTTCCTAATGAGTCTTTCTGATCCAGAATCTCTTCTCTCGGTCACCGTCCACATCACTGAAACTTGGTAGTACTAAAATATGGGTGCCCTGCTTAAGAAGCTTGAAAGCTCCCATCGATGCTAGGAAAGAACACAAACCTTTCCATTTGGCCTTAAAATTCACCGCCCAAAGCTCCAGCCCTCTTGCTAGACAACAGCCCCATCACATCTCCTCATGCTCCCTGCAGCTAGCCAGACCTGCTCCCTGTTTTGAATCTCTACACATGTATTACCTTTGTCAAATTGTTTTCCTTCCTGGTAAGGGGGAGGGAAAAATAGCCTGAGAGATCATTTGAAACTCAAATTTTGAAAAAGAAACATGTAAGAATTGTCTTCGTATGCAATTGGGGAAAAATCAAACATTAAATAGAAAAGTAGGGTTTTTTCTAGTTGCTGATCCTGTTTTGTATTTATTCTGCACACATAATGCTTCCTTCAGCATCATGGAAGTTCCCTGAGGGAGGCAGTGCTTTAGTTAGTCTGAATGTCTCTGCCCTAACCACACGGAGTCTGGCTGAGAAAAGGCTTTTAATAAATGGTTGCTGACTTGGATCAGCTGAGGTCACAAGGAGGCATTTTATTCTCCAAAAAGATAATCAGTTTTGTCTTCAAGACGTGGTAACAGGTAAGCCATTTAATTCAGATCCAGAAGAGATCTGCCAGGCCGTGTTTTCCTTTTCCAGAGAAAGGGCTTGAGCTGCCGAGGGTTCAGCAAGTTCCCTGAGCTCAGGTAAATAAATAATGACTGGGGTAGGATCTGAACCTGTGGTCTCCAAGGTTCACATCCAGGCTTTGGAGCCACATCTCAGGGGGAGGGAAAACTCTGTACACACACCCAAAGGCAGCCATCTCAACGGCCTAGCTGGGGTTTAGTTCTCAGAGAATGAGATTCTTCCTTCTACCTCACTCAATTCAATCAAACCTTACAATTATCAGACACTTTTTAGTATCAAATGTGTCCCTAGGCACTTAAGACACCAAACATAAAACTACAGATAGTTCCTACCCTCAAGGAGCTTACATTCTACCAAAGAAAACCCTACATTTCTCTGGGGATCACAGTAATGTTATATACAGAGCCTGAGACATGGAGCTGCCTTCTAATGAGATGTGATTGTGTGTGTGTGTGTGTGTGTGTGTGTGTGTGTGTCTGTGTCTGTGTGTGTGTGTGTGTGTGTGTGTGTGTGTGAGAGAGAGAGAGAGAGAGAGAGAGAGAGAGACAGAGACAGAGACAGAGACAGAGACAGAAAGAGATAAGACAGAACCACAGGGTCAGACAGGATAGAGACAGAGACAGAATTGAAACAGACAGAGACAGAGATAGACAGAGAGAGAGAGACAGAGAGACAGGGGCAGAGACAGAGACAGAGATAAGACAGAGAGATAGGATAGAGACAGAGACAGAGACAGAGAGACAGGGGCAGAGACAGGATAGAGACAGAGACAGAGACAGAAAGAGATAAGACAGAAACACAGAGACAGACAGGATAGAGACAGAGACAGAATTGAAATAGACAGAGACAGAGATAGACAGGACAGAGAGAGAATTACATAGCTAAAAACCCTTTTGCTTTACTCCCCATAGACTCAATACTAAATTCTTCCTTATCCTCAATTGTTGGTTTGGTTGTTTTTGGTTGTTTTTGTTTTATTTTTTTTATCGAGTAATAATCTCTTCAAGAAAACAAATTTATGAGAAGGAGCACACAGTGTACCCAAAGTCATTCAAAGACAGGTCTGACTGCATCTTAATTACTGTAAGATCATGACCTAAGGCTAGAGCTTTTCAAAATTAATTCCTTAAGCTTTCAGAAATTCATTCTTCTTTCAACTCTTTTTCCTGAAATATCCAGGACCAGGCACTTCAGGAAATCTCTCTGTCGTGACACTGCTGATCCTCTAATTGCAGTGACTATAAAAGGGAAGGGACAGCCCTTCCCTCCCTTCCCCTCCCATGATAGGTTTTGATTAAATTAAAGTCTCTACTTCTCTTTTGGTGGACTGGAGTTTTATTCTCCCTTCCCTAGGCCCCAGGCTTGCCTCACTCTGTACTCCAATATCCTGGTACAGTAGAGAGGGCTATGCCTCCTTTTCACCAGATCTACATTTCCATGGGCACTGAGAGCTCCTCTGCCAATGTCATCAGCTGCAAATGAAAGCTTTTCTCAGTTGGCTGGGTCAATGAGAAATTAAGGGACTTTCCCAGAGGCGCACAGCCAGAGGTGCAGAGCTGAGAGATGAGACTTGAACCCAGGTCTTCTTGCATCTCAGCACCATTATTCAATTTCCATTCACTAATTTGTTATTAGATCAGTGTTTCAAACTGGAGTGATCTAAAAGGCTATCCCATCCGATTCTCTCATTTTACAAATGAGGAAACTGAGGTCCAGAGAAGGTCACTAATTTGTTCAAATGTAAATAGGTTGTACGTGGCAGGATCTGGATTCACACCCAGGGCCTTGGACTCCCACTATGGGACCTTGTCTGCTGTTCCAGCACACACACATCAAAGCAGCTCTGGCATTCCAACACATTATATGCGGAATACATGGAGTGGAGAAGGGGATCTTAGAGCCACAGTTGTTTAAGGATAAGGTAATTTGTAGGGGAAGGGTCACCTCACTCATTTTAGCTTAACACTGATTACAAAAACAATGAGTTGTGTGAATGGGAGCTTTTCCCTCATCCACAGTCCTTAGAGATTTTTATCAGAGCAAGGAGATAGCAATGAGGGAAGTTCAAGCACCTTTTGGTGACTAATCCCACACTCACGAAGAAACCACGGCCTGATCCAACTGCTCTTTTTGGAAGTTACCTGGACCATCACACATTGTGTGGGGAAGTAGAGGGCTGCCAAGATTGGGTGGCCACAGGTCTGGGTCTCAACCCCCACTCTTTTGCCTGCCTGCCAGATGACCCAAGAAGCCATCTTTCTGAGCTCTAATCGTATTATCATTCCCATGTGATAATCCCATCTAGAAAACCTAACTCACAGAGTTTGTTGCGAAGAAGGTCCTTTGTGAGCCTAAAAGTGCTTTAGGAATAAGACTGATTATAATTATAAATAACATTAAGAACTTGACTCATAGGCTACAGGGAAGTTGTCCTTCTCTCTGCCTTTCAGACATCCATGGAGCTGGTCTTTGACAAAGCACGAAAGATTCCCCCACCAATGAGCACACTGAGCAAAATATAGCATTGGCCTGAGTTCCTCATCCTTTCTGGATTTATTTCTGCTGTCACTATTCCCAGTAATTATGACTGTTAGGAGCTACGGCCCACCCTTGGCAGAGGGATGACTTAGAGGCCAAATTAACGGCCCTCTTAGTAGGAAGAGAAACATGCTCCAGCTGTCTGATTAGGAAAATGAGTTTAAACTCTCGTCCAACTTTCTCGCCTTGATAGAACCCCTGGCAGCCAAAATGAGAAGAGATATAGGTGACCAGCATAGATTTATCTTTGGGGCCAATAAAGGCTCAGGTCATTTTTTGTTTTTTTGGTTTTTTTTAATATTTATTTAAAACTAAACACAAAATAAAGAAAAATAAAAAAGAAAGACAGAAAAATAAAAATATTTTAAAAATTAAAATAAAGCATTAACATGTAGCCAGAAAAACATCAGGGAGGATACAATAAATGTAACAATAAATTTCCATTTCAAAAAAGCATGTGTAATAGAAGACATTATATTCATGACTATCCATCTTTACTTTGCTTCCTTGTAGATTATTCTTTTATTCTATCCTGTGTGTGCATTTTTACTTTATTTTGTTTTTCCTCTTTCATATCCTCCAGGTTTCCCAATCAAGCTCAAGTTAAGCGTGGATACACACACACACACACACACACACACACACACACACACACACATATACCTACATGCATACATATACACATATAGATATATACATACACATTCACTCATATGTAGACATATATCTAACATAATATTAATATGGCTGACATATAATATAGATTTCACCCTTGATTGAATCTTTAAATTTGACTTAGATCACTAAGGTCATATCTGAAAAAAAAGAAGAAAAATGCTATCTGTCTATGGGCTTATCTTCTACCCAGGCAGATTTCAGGGATCTTGGGTGCCCAGTGGTTGAAGGGAAAATCATGGTGGAGAGAAATTCACTAACACATCATCTCACCATTACTGATTTTCCCCAAGTTTCAGGGAGATAAGACAGGGTGTTGGAAGTTTCAAGCAACCTCCCTGTGGACATCTCAAAGTATACGGCCGAATATTTTTAATGGAGATTAGCAGCAGATCTTTACTTGCTCATATAAAGACAATGTTTTCCATGCACTGAATTTCTCTGAACAAACAGAAAATGTCGGTGTGTGGCTAGAATGTCAGATTTATAGGTAGGAAGACCGATTCTGTTTCAGTCTGATCAGTGGGATTTGGGCCAAATCTCTTAAAGCCTCTTGACCTTAGCTTCCTCATCATTAGGGGTTTGGATTCATTGACTTTTAAGTTCCCTTGTAACTCTAAACCTCTGATCCTGTGGTCACAAGGGACAAAGGGATTTTCCTAGTCACTTTGGACATTGGATGGCATCAAGAAAATAATTTGGGAACGATTCCTTCTAAAATTCCATTCTCTATCCACTAACCATTCCTTCCATGTCATAAGTATAGATTGTTAGAGGTGGAGAGTTAGGCTGTCTATCAGTCATTTCTCACTCCACTGCATGAGCAGATTGCCCCCCTCTTTGTTCATGTATCTTTCTAAACATTATGTTATTTCTTCTGAGAAAACCATTGTTAAAGTGTACTCATGACCACCACATATCTATCCATCGCTCTTTGAGTCACTTTTAACTCTCATTCTTCAGGAACCATAGTATTCTATGACTCATAGACATTATAGGACCAATGAAAAAGTACTGATGTTAATATTGATGCACATATACAGAATGTTGCTTCTGGAGATATGGAATAGGTTAAAATGCAAGTCCCCTCTGTTGGGACTTTGAATTATTCATAAATGGGTGTTCCTCAACCTTTCCAGATTCATTATAATCTAACCTCCATGGCCTTATCAGTGCAGCCAAACTACTACGCTGTCTGGTCCTCAAATACAACATTACGTCTCCCATCTTCTCACAAGCAAGCTCTCGTGCCTGGAATACTTCCCTTCTTCAACCATCATCCTGGAAAATCCCTGTCTTTGGTCAAGACTCAGCTCAAAGAGCACCTCCCACAGTAACCCTTAAGAACATTAAGCCTTTCCCTCCTCCAGTACTATGTATTAACTCTTGTATCTGTACGTGTGAAAGAGGATGCATATATGTGCACACATTGTCTCTCCCTGAAGATGAAAACGCTTTCTACATGTCCTTGACTCACCAGTGCCCAGCATGGTGCCTAACATGTCATAGGCAGGAATAAATGTGGATTGCTGGTTGATCAATTATTGTTTAAGAAAAAAAAAAGGAATGTTTGTTTCAAGGAGGAGCTTGCGGTCATTTAATGTACTGCACAATTTCCTCGGCAAATGAGCTCGTACTCCTCTTCTTCTAGCTACTGATAGGAAGGGGAAAAGCTTTTTGAATATTTTGGATTATTAGGTGCTCAGAGTCTTAATGTGACCATTGCTACTGTTACGATGGCTTATTATCCAGTTATCATGCCAAGAGACCCCCTCGGCCTCCATCTGAGCCAAGTGGAGATGATCCATCAGTATCTCTCACCCAGGGATGTGAGGATGCAGTCTGACTCCAGACAAAACGAGCTTATTTGTCAAAGCGAAAGCTTTGAGCAATGCAGCAGAATCTGGGCCCAAGTTTCTCTAAGGGGACTTAAAATGTGATTTGGGGTTTGGAGAAAAAAAATGCTTCATAGGAACTAATGACCAAGGCTTCTATGGGAAAGGCAGACTAAGAAAAAGCTGCACCAGGAAAAGCTTCCAACAGCTGGGCAGGCTGACGCTGTCACTCATCAACAAGGATTTCAGTGTTAAAGGACCTGGCAGATTCATGGGTTAGACAGACAGGCTTCTCTTGGACAGGTCGGACAGGAAAGATTTGGAATAGTCCCAGGATGGACCGGGAGGAAGAAAGGGCAGGGGACGGGGAGAGGAGGAGGGCTGGTTGTGCTGCTTCTATTTTGGAAATTAAATTTTATCCTCAGCCATAACAACCTTCTCACTGTCATCAGAAACCAGTGTTTTCAACACCAATGATCACCCAAGGATGCTATGTGCCTATGAACCTTGGGACACCACCATTCAATAGAATCAGGACTATAGAAACCCATGTTGAGATGTTATGGAAGCACGATCAGCCTGCTGCAGAAGATCTGTCTGTGAGTTATAAATAATTAGAGAACATTTTAACCCCGTTTTAAAGAGAACAAGTAGGATGAAGTGACTTGCCTAACTTTACACAGCAACTAAGTTAAGGAGGAAGAATTAGAACTCAACTCCAAGTCCAACAGTCCAATACTTGAACCACTATGCAAGACTGCCCCCAGTATGTACCGGATACTGTCCAAGGTGCTGAATACTGGGCCTTTTTTTCTCCCTCTGTTTACTTGCATCATCTTCATGAATTCAATCATCATCTCCACCCCAGTGATCCCCAGAGCTATACATCAGCCCTAATTTCCCTCCTGAGTCCTAATCCCATATCACCAATTATCTTTTAGATATTTCAAATTGAATATCCTCTAAGCATCTCAAATTCAACACGTGCAAAACAGAATTCACTTTCCTTCCACCAAACCCTCTCCTTTTCCCAACTTCCTTCTTGTTATCAAAGGCACCTTTTTTATCACCTTGGCGATCGATATCAATGGCAAACTCAACCTAGGACTCTCATTTACCACATAGTCAAGCTACTGCCAAGTCTCATTTTTTTCTCCCTTAACAGTTTCTCCCCTATGCCCCCTTTTCTCAATTTATCCTAATTGGGGGGTCTTTTCACCATTCCAATCACCTCAAACTCCTAAAGTAAAAGTACTCAGCAAATTACAACTACTCCCTATTAATTCCAGAATCAATATAAAATACCCTTTGGGACAATTCAGAGCCTTCACTACCTGGCCCCTAGCTACTCGACTCCTAGTCACATCCTATAGCCCAGCACTGACCTATTTGCTCTCTCTCACACAGTGCTCTATCTCCCAATTTCATGCCTTCTTGGGATGTCCTTCATCCTTGGAAATCTCTCTTTTCCCCCTAGATCTCCTGGATTCTGTCAAAACTGAACTCATACCCTCCCTTTATAAAGAGACCATTTCTGTACCTTCACTACTAGTCTTTGCTTGATACTCCCTCCATGCTAAGTATATTTTCCATTTGTATTGGGTATATATATTTTATAAAAAGAGAAATTTTTATTTTTGTTTCTCCAATTTGAATGGGAGCTTTTTGAAGATAGTGATGATGGTGTTGTTGCTGTTGCTGTTGCTCTTTTGGCTTCATTTTTTAAACATTAGTTTGTATCTTAATTGTTAGTACAGTGGCTAGAATACAGTAAGTGCTTGATAAATGTCTTTGGTTGATCGACTGGTGATACATACACACAAAAGTTTCTCTTTTCAATAATTTTAGATTCTATTTGCCTTCTGGTGTTGTGTTTCAAAATGAGGCTTGGAATGAATCTTGGAAGATACCATACAAGCATCATGGACCTTTTCTAAAAGTAGTTTAAAGTGCATTCTCCAAGTGTTAGGGAAGACTTCTGCAACACTTTTATCTGTGTCCCTGTGCAGCTGGAGAAATGATTTATAAGTTCTGGGAATAAGACGTGTGGACCTTGAAAGCTGTCCGAGGTACTTCTGGCTGCAAATGAGCATTCCTTATGCTTATCATGAATCTTTAAAACATTCTCAAGAGGAGGAAACCTCTCATGAGGGCTGAACTAAGCTTTACTATACATGGGAAATTGGTCTAGTGACTAGAAATAGCAAAATTGGAAAATATGCCCAGACTCATAAACAGGTTGGAAAAGGGTACAGAATATTCATGGAAATATTCTTCATAAAGTTATTCCTGGAATCAGAGTCCTAAGATGTCACTTCAAAACTATTCACCTGGAGTCAGTCCCCCCAAAGTTCTTGACTCAAAGGCTGTTAGCTTCATCTACCTCTATGATCAAACACTGATTCTCTCTGGACAATAATACCCAGGTACACAGAATTGACCTTAGACAAGGGTCTCCTTCAAGTTCATTGCCATCTAACTGGAAAAATTTTCCAGACAAATGTCTAGAGTTACAATATTTTTTCCTTCATTCTAATTCTTTCCAATTAATTTCCTCCAAACCTAAAAAAGCCAAACACTCAAATAACCCCCAACACTTAGGGCATACAAATGTCCTAGATTTTCTAGGATAGTCTCAATTTCAAGAAAAGAAAGATCTTACTAAAAATTAATATATATTTATGTAAGCAGACACATATACACACATTTACACATATACATGTGTGTATATAAGCATGCATAAGCATACATGCATAATACACATGTGTGCATATACATTTGCTGTATAGTATCCATAGCTTTTTGGTCTGATGATAGTCAGGACTTGAACAGTTCAAATAGAGAGGATTTATTGAGTATGTGACAACGCATATACTGAGTAACTAAGTAACAACTAGTTGACTAATTAAAACTATTAAGGAATAGTTATGAAAACTCCAGACACATGACACAGGATCCATTGGGTCCTCTGCCAACTTCATTTCCTAAGCTTCCAAGTTACCAATTTTTATCTCACACATTTTTAACAGAAAAAAAAAACAGTTTGATATATATAGTGATTAGTGCTGATCTTTTCATTGTAAAGACTTGGAATCAGATCCTGCTCCTGAAATACACAGGGAAGAGTTAATCTCTAGATGACCTCTGACAATTATCTGAGACTCTAAATTTCAGATCGACATCATCGGGACAAGTTTTACACACCAAAGGATTCTATGTTAATGCCTTCCAAACTCTAGAAGTAATATGAACATTCATATTACTTCATCAGTAACATCAGTAAACAGTTATGAAGTGACCATTATGTGTCAAGCATTTCACTAAGCCCTGGGATTACAAAATGAGGCAAAGGATCTTATGATTTAAATGGTTATTAACTTTTGTTGTTGTTAACTTCATTTGGTTGTTTGACTCTCTGTGACTCCATTGGGAATTTTCTTGGAAAAGATACTGGAGTGGTTTGCCATTTCCTTATCCAGTTCCTTTTAAAGATGAACAATTGAAGCAAACAGGGTAAAGTGATTTTCCCAACTCACACAGCTAGGAAGTCTATGAGTTCAGATTTGAACTCATAGATGGATAGATAGATGGATGGATGGATGGATAGATGGATAGAGAAGTGATGACCAGAGACATAGTTGCCTCAATCAGTCCATTTTGTGCATGGTATATGGCACATTGCCCTTGCCCTTGCCCTCAATTTGAGACAGAATTATAAAGTAGGACCTGGGAATTACTCATTTGCCTTATTTTTGATCGTGTGCAAATATGTCAATGTTTCAATAACCCTATGATAGATGTGCATGATCCCTAAACTGGTATAGGCTGAAGATCCTAGGAAACTTGAGCCTATGGAAAAGGGAATTCTGTCATCAAGTCCTGCCATGTAAAGAAGTGAAGACACTTTGTCTTTTTGTCCCTAAAGACAAAATATGGGAGAAAATAAAAAAAGTTTTATTCTTCTCACTGTAAAGAAAAACTTGACAGTTTCATAGACATGTGGGGGTTTCCCATCACTGGAGTCTTCAAGCAGTGGCCACTTGACCACTTGTTGGGTGAGGATTCTTTCTCAGACCCAGATTAGACTTGAGATTGTGACTATAATATTCATTCCAAAGCTCTAGGGGCAAGGCTGGCAGTGACCCTGCTCATTAGCATCCCATGAGGAGAAAACCACCTCCATCCCTGTGCCCTTTGTGAACAGGCTTTGGTTCTTGCACAGGAGCTAGTGGGAGACTGTGCAGCCACAAGCACTTGGGACCTGCTCACCCTTTGTTATGATTTGAGTGAAAGGAAGGTATCCTTATTCCTGGGCTGGGAACTTGTTCTCAGCTCACTGCTTATTATCACCACTAGGTGGGCAGGGACTTTGAGTCTTGCCTCCTCCCTTCCTCCCAAATATATTGTTTCCCCTTGTTCATAGTTTAATAAGTCCCAGGCTACCTGTGTGGGCACACAGCCTGTGAATGGGTAGGCAAGCTACCAGTGCTACCCTGAAGAGGCAAATGGAGCCTGCGGGGACCCTGATAAAAGCCGGAGAAAGTCACAGAAACGTGTAGTCTATCAGAAAAGGAGAAGCAGCTGAGGAAAGCGCTCCATGATGCACAATCGGCAGAGAGAGCATCATGGCTCTCTGGGCTTCTGTTTCCAGTCCATCCCCTAACAGCTGCCAGCACAGCACCATCTTCCTGTGGCCCGGCCCGATCATGTCCATCTCAAGGCTTGTCCGTGGCTCTCTGTGACCTCTAGGATGAAATGCCAACTGTTCAGCCTGCATCCCCCCATCCGACTCCAAATATCCTTTCAGACATTGCAGAGGATTCCTTTTTGCAGTCCTAACTGGCTCTCAGCTCCTAACTGAAAAGGTCTTTGAATGAAGATTGTGCCTCTGAGCTCTGATGGGGTGAACCATCACGTCTACCATCCCACTTCCCCCAGAGCGCCACCATTTTGCCCTGTATAAACTCTCCTTCCACCTCTAGCTCAGAGAACTGTAATCAAACCCACACAAGCCTTTCTGAAAAGGGACGTTTCAACTGCTCAGCCCTCTGTGACGCTATTCAGCACACCTGGGGCTTCCTCGTGCAGAACTCTCTTCCCAGGCTACTACAGCCTTCTGGAGATTATCTCTCTCTATCTGAAGGAAGGCTCTTTGAGGATGAAGCTCTTCTTAGCTCCTTGTATTTCTATTTCCAGCACCAAAGCTCACTCAAGGCAAATGGTTACTAAATGCTTTTTCCTGTATTCATTCGCTTCACTCATTCCACCTCTCCTAAGACTTGTGTTGATTACTTTAATGTCTTTCTTAGCACTTTGAGCCTCACATCCAATTACCTTGGCCTTCTCAAACTAAAATCCCTCCTTAAATTCTGTCCTCTTCTCCCACTTGTAGGTTCTTCCTGGAGCCCCTATTCTATAGAGAGTCTCATTCCCCAGCTCAACCTGCTCCTGCATTACAAAGCCACCACCATATCTCCATGAGGAACTTCTTCCCATAACAACCATCTCTCTGGTCCTTGCCAGGAATTGCCTTTTTGCTTTTCTATGTTCCCTCGGCACTTAGTCCAGTGCTGCAGTCATAATAGGGGTCTAGTTTCCTATAAAAGGGCATGTTTTCTGGGTCTGGGCCACCTTTATTAAATCTATCCTGATCCCATTTTCCTGGCTTCTAGGGTTTCCTCTCTCCTTCAGATACGTTGCCTTTATTCATCTTGGTATATCTTTACCTATCACATGGCATCTTCTCAGTAGATTGTAAAATCAATGAGGACAGGATGTGTTTGTGCATGTTTGTGCCCGCACACATTGTAGGAATTTGATAAATAATCACTGAACTCGTTACTCTTTGCAATCTGCCTCTATGAAGTTCAGGAAAATACAGGAGGTACAAAGCCCTCTCCTGCCAGAATAGTGGGCTGGCTTTTCCTCTGAGCTTTTTCCTGGATAAAGGCCATGCAGAAAACTGACCCTATCAGAATTAAAGCCAATTAACAAATAAATGTAGTTGTTTTCCTTATGAAAAGGCGCTCAGTGATTTCCGTGGATCTCAAGAAAGCAACAAATCATACAGCATCTGAGGGTGTTCTTCGGAAAAGTGTTCAGGGCAAGAGCAAGGGCAGAACTAAAACTGGCATTTGGGATGAGCAGGTGCTTCCTGCATCTCTCAGACTGAGGTTACCCCCGTGAATTCATCCTCGTTGAATTCCAGTTCATAAATACGCATTATTGAGCATCTAAGAGGCTCCCGTGAAGCCGCTAGCCATGACTAATAATCACATTTTCCCTCAACAAGATAAGAGAACGTCTCATTGACACAGCGACTCCCAACCAAGCTGTGGGCCTGATCCCATGAATGAGTTTCGTCAGAACAAATGTCATATGGGGGTATTGCGTGGGGGCGCCTGCCTTGAAATAGAACACATTCACGTATTCCCCAGTCCGTCCTCCTCTCCATCGGGTTCCAGAGATGGTTTTAGTATTATTCCTCAAGCGCTGAAGGCCAGATCATAGAAATCCGCTGGCCCTGCACAAAGGATGGGTCCAAACTTAAAGGCCTGAGACACGTAAGATAAATGGAGCCAGACACAATGATGGATTAGCGTTGACCTAACAATCTCCATCTCCCTCATGGCCAAGGGCACACGTTTGTAGATCTGTTGGCTGAGATCGGGCTGACAGACTGAGGTCACAGAACAGGCTGGTGTGAGTCAGCCCACCTTGGCATCCAAACACAAGCTGGGTTCATCAGCGTGCTATGGTCCTCCATCCTCCAGTCTAGCTAGTCCCAGGGGACGTTAGGAAAACGCCTCCCAGTAAAACCGAGCAGAGAGCTAAACACAAAGCAGTTTGTAGCTCCAGAATGGGGAGGGCAACAAGGGGAGGGAGCATGGGACAAAGGAATGAACTCTGCCTCAGGAGTCTCAGAAACTGGGCACACGTCCCACTCCTGACGTATATTACTAGTGTAACGTGGGCTAATTATGCGAACCTAATTCCCCTCATCTGTAAAATGGTCTGGATGAGGTCTTTTGAGGTCCTTCACAGCTTCACACATATCCTTTGACATATATAAAGACAGAAGAACCCAGATATTATTGTGGGGTAGAGAAGAATCCTGTCTCTAACCCTATTTAAAGTCAATACTTGGAACTCATGAGCCAGAACCTTACTATTACTGGGACACATTTGGAAGTAAAGTATTTTCATCTGGAAATACCTTGGTTCAGGCAAATAGAAAGAATCCTAGAGTTCTAGAATTTCAAGGTTAGGAGGGATCTCAGACTATGAAATCCAGTCCTATTTTCCCATCTCTGACATGAACGCCAGGTCAACATCTAGGATCTAACAAAAGTTGTTAAGTGAGAGGGACCCATTCTTTCTGAAGGCGGCTCGTTCCTCTTGAAGAAAGCTTTGCTAGGAATGTTTCCCAGGCACCAAGTTTAAATCTACCTCTCTTCAGCTTTTCATCATTGCTCCTAATTCTGCTGTTTGGTGTTTAATCCCTCTTTTATGTGATGGACTAGAAGGGAGCATCATCCCCTTAATCTTCTCCGAGAGCACTGGCTCTGGACCCAGGGCATCTCGGTTCTGATCCTGAATATTATGTGAACTAATTGGACAAGGAGCTTAAGTTTTCTGGATTAGTCAGTTTTGATGCTTATAAAATGAGAGGATTGACCCAGGAAAAGGACTTCTCGGGTTTTCAGATTCTTTCTTTAAAATTCTTTGCTCATTATCATCCACGTGAATATATGTAAAATATCGTACACTAAACATCATTTTAGGGTATAGTTCCTCAATAGAAACAAGATGACATGGATGCTTTTTTGGCAATGGAAGAGTGAGAGTAAGAGAGTAAAGGAAGAAAGGGAGAGAGGGAACAAGAGGACGGGGAAGAAAGAAGGAGAAGGAAGAAGCAAGAAGGAGAGAGGAGAAAGGGAGAGAGGGAGAGGGAGAAGGACCAACACCTGCAAAATGTCATCATAGTGAATGATGAGGAGATTCAACAAAAATAGCAACTTGAGAATTTAAACCCAAATTTCACATGTGGAAACAGCTGTCTAAATTGTGTCAAAACCTGCCTGTCCCAGATTTGCCTCATTAGTCATTGAGGAGCCCCTAAATAGATCAGGGACAGAACCCCTGCTTCCGCTGGAGAAGGCTCCCCCCTGCCACATGGGACAACTCAAATGCCTGCTGATTTGGATCCATTCTGAAAAGATGGCCCATACCAAGAAAAGTCCCTCCAAGTCCAAAGATCCAAGTTTCCCTTTCAGAGAGGGTCATGAATGGAAGAGATAGAACCATAGGATAAAAATCCCCATTGTGGAGGAAAACAGAAAGAGAAACGAAAACTGCTCAAGAACTGATTGAATTTCTGCAATTACAGAGGTACATGTGGACAATCTTGGGAACTCCAAAAAACCTAAAATGGCTTGCTTAATGCACTCCCACAAACTCAGCCAGAAGAGGTGCTCCGTGGGGAGAATCTCAGCCAGGGCATCACATTTGTGATCTGGATCACATTTGTGGTATCATAAAATAGTATCTCTATGCTGTGAGCTGTCTTCACATTTCCCAACCAAGCAGGAAAAAAAAATAGAAGCAGCAAGAAAAAAATGACATCATGATGCTTTCTGAGCCTCTTGTTTTCTTATTGGACCCAAAGCACCATTCCCATGAATTTCAGATTAGAGCTGAAACCTTGAAGCTCACTTGGTACAATTCTAACTGAAACCCAACTCTCTCCCTTTGCACCGTGCTTAGAGAGCTGGGTTCATTCTTCCCTTAGCAGGTTCAAAGGCACAGCACTCTAGGAAAGAAGTTGATCTTTTGGGCAAAAACCTATTGCAGCATTCTGTGTTTTGTCTTTCCCAACAAGCACAGGAGGAGAAGGCAGAGGGGGCTTTCAGAGGAGATTGTCTATTATCCTTCATGATACTTAGATGTTTCTATGAATCTCATGGACATGGCCCCTACTTTATCATGGTGGGTGACAACATCAACAAGCCCTTGGAGCCTGTGTCACGTCCTCCACATCTTACCTTAGAGAGGATGACTTCCGTGCCATTAATATTTATAACTATTGGGAGAAGAGTTGGGATGCTCACAAAGTGTGAGGATTTAGGAAATGTTCATTGGCTGGTTGAGCCTCTTATTCCATGATCACACAAGATTCTTTTCCAATCACTCAGGCTTTTTGATGTTAATTAGGCAATTTCTTTAGCTAGAAATCCACCATCTAGAGAAGTTTCCTCAGAACTCTATCTCTGGGGTAATTTATACCACCTAGAGGCAAGGTGGTAACTAGAGAGCAGAAAGACTCAGCATCCAGGTTCTGCTCTGATCCATAGGGCTGAGGGACCATGGACAATTTCTGGGCCTCTCTTCATTGTCCCAGGAAACTTTCTACTCTGACATGTGAGTGGGTGATTGGAACGGATAAAGGGAACTGTCCTGACTGATGAAACTCAGGCATCAACTTGTGAATGTATGTGCTTGAATAGACATATGTATGTACACATAAGTACACATAAACATAGATATGTGTGTGTGTATGTGTGTGTGTGTGTGTGTGTGTGTGTGTGTGTAAATGCAGATAGAGAAAGAAATGGGAACAAGCCTCCACAATGATGGAAGGACAGAGACAGTGAGAGATAGAGAGCCTCTTTTCCTTTTTTTCTAGTTTCTACTCTATTGGTCCCTATTTATAGGAAGATGGTTTTCTAGTGATTTCCTCAGCTATTGAAAATGCATTTGTTTTTCCAGAAAAAAAAATGAGGCAAATGAGGGCTCAAAGCCAATTAGATTTCCTGAAAATGGAAAATGCTGCAGAGTTTCCCTGCGCTTTGTCTTCCTGGAGGGTATAGGATGATCTGGAGCTCCGAGGGCCACTTAAATGGCCTGGGCCGCAGCTCAGCTCTGGGACCTCCTGTTGGGGATGAGGATGACTTCCAACGCCTAAATCAGGGTCAAACCACAGCCACCCATGTGGTGCACTTCGGAGTCCACGGCTGGGCTCAGGAGGCTACGCTCCTCCCCATTTTGTTCTCGGCTTAGGAGAGGTCCGTAGAGGTGGGGAGCACGTCTCAGAACTTGGGGGTCAGGTGGGCTCTAGCTCCTGTGTGGATGCAGACTGTGTGGAACAGAATTAGAGCATGGGGTGTCATGTGCAAGAAACTGCAAGAGGGAGCAAAGAAGTGATGAAAAATTACATCCAGAAAGATAGATTGGAGAAGTACTTCAGATGCCAAGTAGAGACATTACATTGATCCTGAAAAATCAAATATCATGATAATATCTCAAGAGAACTCCTGGAGCTTCTTGAACAGAGGAGTGATGTCATCAGATGTGTGCTTTAAGAATATCACCTATAATATTATTGTTCTGGAAGAAATGACCAGCAGGATGAATACAAAGAGGCTTGGAGAGACTCACAGGAACTGATGCTGAGGGAAATGAGCAGAACCAGGAGATCATTATGCACTTCAACAATGATACTGTATGAGGACATATTCTGATGGAAGTGGATCTCTTCGACAAAGAGAGCCTTAATTGATCAAAGATGGATAGAAGCAGCTACACCCAAAGAAAGAACACTGGGAAATGAGTGTAAACTGTTTGAATTTTTGTTTTTCTTCCCAGGTTATTTCTACCTTCTGAATCCAATTCTCTCTGTGCAACAAGAAAACTGTTCGGTTCTGCACACATATACTGTATCTAGGATATACTGCAATATATTTAACATATATAGGACTGCTTGCCATCTGGGGGAGGGGGTGGAGGGAGGGAGGGGAAAAGTCGGAACAGAAATGAGTGCAAGGGATAATGTTGTAAAAAATTACCCAGGCATGGGCAGTGTCAATAAAAAGTTATTATTATTAAAAATAAATTAAAAAAAGAATATCACCTATGCACCTTTTGTGAGGATGGACTAAAGAGGGGAGAGCCTTAATGCACGTGACACTCTTGAAATTCTAGCAGCAGGGAAGTGGACTAACCATTCTGAAAGAGATTGGAACAAAGTCCAAAAATATTACTGAAGTGCATAGCCTTCAACTTAGTGGTAGAATTGCTCAGCCTCCCTAAAACCCAAAGAGATCAAAGAAAGGACTGATATGTGAGAGATAGATATGAGATATTCAGAAATAGGTATGCATATATATATATACGTATGGACTCTAGTGGAAAAACTGGAAATCAACTGGGAAAATGGATGAAGAAATTATTATATCTAAATATAAAGGAATACTATTGTTCTTTAAGAAATGATGAAGGAAGGGGCAGCTAGGTGGCCCAGTGGATAGAGCACCAGTCCTGAAGTCAGGAGGACCTGAATTCAGATCTGGTCTCAGACACTTAACACGTCCTGGCTGTATGACCTTGGGCAATTCACTTAACCGCAGTTGTCAGCAAAAAAATAAAAATGATGACGGGTATGATTTCAGAGCAACTTAAGAAGATCATATGAACTGATTCAGAGTAAAATGAGTAAATGAACCAGAACAGTTCATTTACTAACAAGAGTACTGTAATTACAAATAAATTTGAAAGTCATTAAGAACTCTGATCAAAGCAATAACTAATCACGCTTCCAGTGCACAGATGATGAAACATGCTATCCACCTCCTGACTAAGAAATGATGAGCTAAGTTTAGACAATGAGACGTATATTTTTGGACACAGTAAATGTTGAGATCTCTTTTGTAACCCTGATTCAAACTTAACATGTAATATTGGGAAAGGGGCTGGATTTGGATGCACAGAATAAGAGTTGATTTCCAGATCTGCAACATTCTACTTATGTGACCTTGGGCCGTAATCACTGGCTTTCTCTAAACTTCCATTTCTTTCTCTGGAAAATGAGGGGGATAGACTAGATGCCCTTGTAAACAGTTTCTAGCTTGAAGCTTGTGATCCTATGAATTATGAGAAGAGACTGTCCAGAGGTTGTTCCCAGATCTGGGCTCATCTCCCAGAATTCCAAATTGGGTCCAACATGGGCAATTTGATTCCACCTCTAAGCATCTCCTCAAATTTTACTTGCATACACAATCCTCCCTTACTAGCTCTCCCTTAATTCTTCAGAAAGCTTTAAACTAGAGATTAGTTGCTATGTCGCAGTATGGAGATTGGAGGACATTTCTTCATGAGAAGTGGAAAATAGAGGGTATGTACTTTATGACTTAAATCAGAGATGGTTGTGCCTTTGGGTGCTTGAATTGGCTGGGGTCAATTCATTTTTTTTTCATGTTTGTCTCGATTGTTTAGCCCAATTTGGCACACAGTACATATGATTTGATAAAGGCTTACTGATGGATTGATTTTGATAAGAAATATCTGGGAAAGAACAAAGGGGAAATGGTGAATTTATAACCCATAAATACACAAACAGCTTTGTTCTAAGAGAAATGGTTATTTCTCTCTTAATAACCAATTATTAATTTTTTAAATAACTTTTTATTGACAGAACCCATGCCAGGGTAATTTTTTACAACATTATCCCTTGCATTCACTTCTGTTCCGATTTTTCCTCTCCCTCCCTCCACCCCCTTCCCCAGATGGCAAGCAGACCTATACATATTAAATAGGTTACAGTATATCCTAGATACAATATATTTGTGCAGAACCGAACAGTTCTCTTGTTGCACAGGAAGAATTGAATTCAGAAGGTAGAAATAACCCGGGAAGAAAAACAAAAATGCAAGCAGTTTACAGTAGAAACACTGCTGGATCAAAGGATATGCACAGCTTGATAACTTTTTGAACCTGGTTCCAAATTGCTCTCCAGAATGGCTGGATGTGTTCACAATTCCACCAACAATGCATCAGTGTCCCTGTTTTCCCACATCCCCTCCAACATTCGTCATTATCTTTTCCTATTATCTTAGCCAATCTGACAGGTTTGTAGTGGTATCTCAGAGTTGTCTTCATTTGCATTTCTCTGATTAATAATGATTTGGAACATCTTTTCATATGGCTAGAAATAGTTTCAATTTCTTCGTCTGAGAATTGTCTGTTCATATCCTTTGATCATTTATCAATTGCAGAATTAACCAATTATTAATTGAGATTAAGATTTTTTTCTTTCCATTTCCTCATACAGAAATAAGCCCCTATAGATTAATATAGCCAATTATTGAAGGGCATTACTGATCTTACCCCAAAATTTGCTCCACCTGGATCATCTTATGTAGGTGAAATAATTACCCTACCCAACTAGAAAAACCTTACAAAGAAAATCTAATCTAGGTGAATACTGAGCCCATGATGTCTGTCACATAATAGGCACTTCATAAATGCTTATTGATTGCTTGACTCACCTTCCAGTACATGGAAATCTTCCGGATCCCATAGACATTGTCCTGTGGTACCTCAGGTCCTATATCTACCCCCAAACTCTCTCTAATCTAAGACTTCCCTGTTTTACCTGTGTTCTCTTGGGGAAAAAAAGACCCGGGCTCCCAGGGTGATTCCTTCTTTCGGCAAATCTTTGTCTAGAGACCAAAGTTGGCAAGGACGGGCTCCCTACTTGGGTTTCTGTCAACTCTGCCATGTCAGCAATTGGGGAACTGGTGAAGCTTTGTGGCAAAAAGGAAGGGAAATGAGCTCTTCCTGCCAGCCCTGTGGATCCCACGCTGTCTCATGGAAAGAGGAGATCTGTACTGGCAGTCCCCAAGGTTCAAAAGATGTATTCCCTCTGCATTAGGAAAACTCCAGCCACTATGACCACAATGGCCACTAAAAATGGCCATTCCAACAGCCTCTCCAGCCACTCTGATAACGTCATTTCTGATGCCTGTTTCTCTGTTGGAACCCCAAATATTGGCTTAAGCTCCAGCATTAGGATTCTAGAAGATCCATCACCCTTGCTGTTCCCCGATCTGGGACTGCGTCGTGCTCATCTTGCTGTTACTCCACATGAATCCAAAGCATGGCTCTGTCATTCACTGCCAGAATAACTGGGGGAAGTCACTTCCTTGTTCTAGCTCTGATTTCCCATTTATATACAGAGGACAGTGAGATAAAGAGATGTGAGCTCCCTGACAGGCAAATAGCAACAATCACTCTGATTACCCATCGTGAAAAAGGATGAAAAATCAATGTGATGTAGCCCTTAAGCTCCCACCATTGTCCTAGATTTGGGGACAAAGATGCAAAAAATTGAATCCTTGTCTTCAAGGGGCTTAGCTTCTATTGGGAGAAGACAAGATGCATTTGTGTGTACAAACACACACAATGGAGTAAATATATACTGCATGCAAAATAATTTCAAAATGGAGAGCAGTATGTTAAAACCTATCAGGATGAGATAAACCCTCAGGTAAGAGGGAGACCAAGGCTTTAAGGTTTGAAGGGAGCCAGGGATTCACAATCAAAGTCCTTGGTTCTATCTCAGGCAAAATAAAACAGAGAATTAGTCCCCACTTTATGGAGCTGTTGGAGAGCATTGATTGGTTTCAACTCACAGGAAAATTCCTTTGGAAAAGTGGTGAAATTGAGGTAATTATACTCTGAAATAATGATAGGATTTAGTGTTTCTATGGTTTTTGATGATTTAAAAAGGGATCTCTACATGTATCTCATTTGATCTTCACAACAATCCTATGAAGTAATTTATTATTCTCATTATGCAGAAGGGGAACTGAGACCCCCCACCCCTAGCAGTTAACTGTCTTTTCCAGGGTCACACCATATACTAGGAGATCTTCCTGATTGTAATCCCACGCTCTTTGTCCTTTGTCACCCAACTACCGGGGTCACAAGAATTCCTATCCAAGATGGAAGCACCTTTTGTGGACC
This sequence comes from Antechinus flavipes, assembly GCF_016432865.1. Lineage (NCBI taxonomy): Eukaryota > Metazoa > Chordata > Mammalia > Dasyuromorphia > Dasyuridae > Antechinus > Antechinus flavipes. The sequence continues at coordinate 3,941,760 of NC_067400.1, read as the reverse complement.
TAAACTGGGGTTTTCTCTCTATTCAAAGCAGGAGAACCCCCCAGATCACCTGAATCTGATTGCTTTTCCTGATATTCTGATAGGCCGATTAAAGTGGACAACAGGAAGTTCGAGAGGGTAAGAAGCAAGAAAAAATCCAAGATTAGTGACAAGCAGCTCAGGAGATGGGCTATGGAAATCTGCTGCCTTGTCAATCATAAGTAGCTGAGCAAGTTTCATTCCTCAGGAGAAACAAAGGTCGGGCAACTGTTTGTTTGCATCTCCCCCTGCAAGACCACTGTCAGATGCTTATTCATTCAAAACAGCTGCTCCAGATACTCCTGGTGGCCACAGCCCTCCCACAACAGCCAACGCAAGCCCAGATGCCAAAGAGAGGACATATGTTACGGCCTCAAGGAGGAGTTTATCCCCAATGGGGGGAAAATGAGGCATTATTTCAGCATTCTTCAGAAAATGAAAATGTACAGAAAATGGATTGGAAACTAATTGCACAATCTCTTCCCTAAACCTTACACTTACAAAGTTCTGAAATTCTTATTTGTGGTCCATTGAAAGCTATTAGAGACACTGGAAAGATTTCTGGCTTTGGAGGGACAATCATGAAATGGGCAGAATCCAAGTTGGAAAGAAGTTCTCTAGGCGTCCAGTCCAATCTATAGCACCCAGAAGGTATGGCTGAGGACTGGCTTCAAATCCTTGATTCTGCATATGTAATGACTTAGGACAAGTTCTTTCTCATCTATCAATGTAATTTTTCTAATTTGCAAAAAGTAAAGGGGAGGAAAAGTAATGTACACAGTGACTGCTTTGGGCATGTATGACATGGATCTCAAAGCACTTTAAAGTCCCTGTTTTATTGCCTTAAGGAACTACCTTTTATGTACTAACAATATACTACTTGCTGTGATTCAATCAATAAGCATTGATTAGGACAAGTCTGCCAGGGACCATACTAAATACTGGTATTCAAAGAAAGGGAGCAGGGATGAGTGGGTTCACATTGACCAATAACCACTTGTGAGCAAGGATATCCATTGGCAGAATGACCAATGGGGTCACAGCATAGAAGGACGTCCATTGGCCAGATGGGAACCACATCAGTGATGCTGGTCTCATTCCCCCCGACTTCTGACCAGGTTCAGATTTCTCCCTGTCACCTCCCAAGGAGATTGTGGGACGGGTCTCCCAATTCCCATGTTCCACACCTAATGATGATAAAAATTCCATGTTTAGAAAGTAACTCAAAGTTTGCAAATTCTCTTGTCCCTTCATTCTCACAATAGCACTGGGAAGTAGGTAGGATGACTGTCATTTTACAAACAAGGGAAGTGAATATCTGAGAGGACTAGTGTAAGCTAGTAAATGTGAAAGGCAGGAATTGAACCTAGACCTTCTTAACTTTTTTAAGTCAAGGAAAATTAGGTGGCACAATGTGTGTGTGACAAGTGGGACTGAAGTCAGGAGGACTCCTCTTCCTGAGCTCAAATCCAGCCTCAGACACTTCCTAATTGTGTATCCCTGGGCAAGTCACTTCACCCTGTTTGCCTCGGTTCCTTCGTCATAAAATGAGGTGGAAAAGGAAATGGCCAATCCAATATCTCTGTCAAGAAAACCCCAAATGGGGTCAACACTAGTCAGATGCTATTGAAAAAAATGCCTGAAAAACATTAAACTCCAAGTTCAGCATTCACTTCCTGTGATACACTAACTCACAGAACATCCTGAGGAAGAGTCCTGAGAAAACCCAGGTTCTAAGGCCTTCTTAGAGGACAATAGATTAATAGATCTTTGAACTGTGTAAATGTGTGTGTGCATGTGCACATACGTGACTACAGATAAAATCTCAAAAATGGAAGAGAGAGGGGGTTTCAGATGTTCTTCCATCCACACGAACTCACCAAAACAACATCCAGACTCTGTTTAAACACATCCGACCAGAGGTACTGGTTCAGTGAACCCCCAGAAAGCCCATTTGGCTATTAGACAGCTCTGATTATGAAGCAGTTGTTCTTGCTTCTCTTCAGCTGAAATATGCTTCCCTGGAACTGTCCATTGACCTAGTTTTTCCCTCTGAAGCAAAGAAAAAAGTCTCTTCCATGAGATAATACTTCAAATATCCCAATATAACTATGATGTGTCTTCTATAGCTATTTTTTTCCTAAACTGATCCTAGTTTGTGGATTAACACCCTCCTTCTTTTATATATATACCCCATGCCTAGCAGTGTCTGGTATACATTAATCATTTAATAATTGCTTGCTGAATTGATTTGGATTGTATGAGAGGGCTCTAAAGAACCTTTTCATTTTGGAATTCTAAATCCTTGCAAGTAAAATGACAACAAATAGACTCGATTATAGAAATAGATGGTTGCCTTCCCCTGCACAATCCCCAGCTCACCAACATCTTCTTGCAAAGGTGTCAGTCGGGACTTAGCCCACGGCTGTCGATATTGTCTGGCCAGCGTAAGGACAGTGGGTCTCACACCTGATTCCTGAAAACCATGCTCTCTCCATTCAGCCCAGAATCACATGCATGCTCTGCTGCCACCTTGAATCTAGAGTTGCACAGCTGATTTTGAAAAGTGCAGGTCTTTCCATATGTCTCTATTTTTATCTTGTCCCACACAGCCTGTTGGTCTCTCCTGGAGAGCTCTTTGCAGATGCCAGTTCTGCCATTCCTCAGATTATTTATCCTTCCACCTCTATAGGTTGTAGACGAAAATAAAACTGAGAACAGATCTGAGTGACCAAAGAGTATATATATACACACACATATACACACACATATGTGTGTATGTGTGTGTATATGTATATATATGCATATATATATACACACACATATACACATACATATGTGTATACATATGTATATATTATATTTGACTGATTAATGTTTACTTTCTTTTACCTCCAGCACCTAGAACAGCTCCTGGTATATAGTAGAACCTTAGTAAATTCTTTAAAGGAATTGAAATAGATACTTCTGACTTTTAAAAAAATTCTCTCCAATGGAGATGGGGAGGGGAAGGAAATGATGCATATATATATAGAAAGAGAGAGAGAGAGAAGTACTATGCATATACATATTCATGATAAGTGTGTATCTTCTTTCCCCTGAAATTCATATAAGAGTTTATATATATATATATATATATATGTTAGTCCCTCACCAAAAAGCAAACCCAGCCTAGAAATTTATGCCAAAACCATTTCCCTCATCCACATTTTCTAAGGCAGTTCAAACTAAAGGGAGATTAAAAAAAACATTTGCAGCCCCTTAGAACAGAGATAGAGAGTAGCACTGGTCCCAGTGTTACCCAGTCAACCTCTTCCATAGGCCCCTAGGGCAAACCTCCTGGGGAAATCATTGAAACAAAAATTCAGGTAAACTCAGGATACACAGGAGGGAAATCAGACAGTAGGAAGAGCAGTCAGATGGTCTGAGCTATGGATTACCTGGAATGTCAAACACAGATTCTAACCAACTTGCTGATGCTTCTTGGCAAAGAAAAGTCCCCTCCAACTGTAAGTGACTCCCTCGGATCTGGGGTGGGGAGAGCATCCCTTGGGGGCCAGGAGGCACCTCAGGACCATCAGGGCTCTGGGATCTCCCTCCAGTCATTCTGAAATGTTTGAATGGGTCTGTGAAGGCAATAACCATAGCAGGATTAGAGCTCATGCTATGTCTTTGGGAAGATCCTTTTGTTGCATGAACAGCCTGATGTTTCTTTGAAAAAAAACTAAGGTAGCTGGTAATGAACTCCTCATGCAAAGCCATCTGCCCACCATTTTGTCTTGGTGAACAGTGGCCATGCAGTCATGCCAGCCTGGCCACACTCTGCCAATGGTGAGGGCACATGTGTACTGAGTGTCTTCCTTTTCACTAAGTTCACATGAAAATGGGACTTTCCCCAGATCTCCAAGCTAAGCCGACAAGCAAGCTCAGAAATTCTGCAGGCTTGGTCTCTTGACCGATTTGCAGTAAGGTCCAGGCTGAGATGCTACTGGTTCCACCAGGTCCTTTAGCAAAATGATGCTCCTTTGTTTGATTGAGCTATGTGTGCTCAGAGGAAGAACAGAGAGGACTTAGACTGAGAAGAGCAGAGCTCAATCTGCGACTTGACACCCCAAGCGCTGAGTGGCCTTTAGCCAGCCCTTTGCAAATATCTCTGCACCTCAATTCATACATCTATCAGATGCATGTCACAATTGTCACAATCAGGACTGATCCTGTTTTATTGCAAAGAGAATTTGTTTGGGGGCAGAGGGCCAGAGTTCGAATCTCATTCTGTTCTTACACTTGCATTATTCTAGAAAAGTTAGTTGTTTCCCTTTCTAAACCTTATTTTCTTCCTCTGGAAAATGATAGAATTGGAAAAGATGGTTTCCAAGATCCCCATTGGCTCTAGATATGATAAGACTTACTCTCTGGGGCACTTTGGGCAATCCCCTCAGCCACTTGGACCTTTAGTTCTTCATCTGGAAGATGAGGGAACTGAACAAGGGGTCTCGGAGATTCCTCTTAGTTCTCCAATGCGCCATTTGCAATATTCTATGAGGGGCTGAATAAAAGCAATATGTGCTTCGATATACTTTCAAATAAGGGTGATATTTCCAAGTTTTCCAAACTTTGAGGGGTGGGGCTAGAAAAGGCTTGCTATGAAATCTTTGCCAGAATAGAAATGTGTTTACATTTCCATGGATAACAGAAAAGATCCGACCGAGACCATGATGCTTGTGCCAGCATCTTCTTGTTGTTATGGAGTTGCTTCAATCATATCTAACTCTCTGCGACTCCATTTGGGGCTTTCTTGGCAGAGATACTGCTTTGCCGCCTTCTCCGGTTCATTTTACAGATGAGAAAACTGAGGCAAAGAGGCGATTTGCCCAGAGTCTGAGTTTGGATTTGAAGACGATGAACCTGAATCTAGATCTGTTGCTCTATCCATGGTGGTGCTCCTATCGGCCCCTTGACAATAATACTCAGCCTTTAGGGGACTTCGTGGATGTTACCCCCTTGAGGAAAGAGACATAATTTGGTCCAATTTCCCAAACTTAGATGGTGTCAATCGAGCAACAAGCTCCTTCCTGCTTGGAGCCAGGGATAGGTGAGAGGCCCTGTTCCCATTCTATAGGAGGAGACAGAGGGGCAGAAAAGGGAGCTGGAAGGAAAACTCGGAGCAGACTGTGCCCAAAGAAGGACAGGTCCTCACCCAGGCTCAGACTGTTGAAGCCACAGCTGGACTGCAAGGACGCTCGCCAGCCTCCGTGAGTGGCAGCTCCAAGTTTTAGGACAACAGCTGAAAGGGTTTCTGGCTTTGTCTGCTTTGAAAGTCTCCTTTGTCACAAGGGAGGGTCTAATAGCAAGCTGCCCGGTGGTCGTGGGAGCAGAGTTTAGTTCTGGGAGGGCTCTTGGACATCACGGACGCTGAGGGGAATCCTCCTTGCGTGGGGAGTGGGGGGCAGGGAAGAGATTGAGGAATTGTCCCAGACCGTGTAGATAAGTGACAGAGCCGGGCTTTGAACCCAGGATCCCTCCATCCAAAGTCGGGCCTCCTTCCATTCTCTAATACTATACGGCCACGTGTCAATCCTCAAACTCTGTGGGAAGCTACTTTATTTCATGGTCTCATCAGTTTTTTCTTCAATTAGCCAGTGATTATTTATTGAACATCTAAAGAAAAACTCCCAAGGGACCGAACAGTTCCAAGGGTCAGCCTAGGATGAGGTGGGAGCCGACTCTTGGCAGGATGTCCCTGAGTCACGAGCCTCTGGATCCCACCTGACAATGAGGTACTGGCTGAGCTACAACGAGGATGTTTTGGCTTCTGGGGTCCCGTCAGCCTTTCTGGGGGAGACAGAAAGGAACAGAGAAGGGGGCACCAGGGCAAGAGGGGGCACAAGCAAGCTCGTCTCATCCGGGAGCAACCCATTTTGACTAGTGTTCTTGCTAGCAAAGTGCTAAGCTCTGGTGTTTTGACTGTGCTGAGGGAATCTCAGAGCTTTCTAAATTTGGCACCCCAGGGACAAAGGCCCAGTCACCCTGCCCTTGTTACAGCTCTGGGTGCTAATAATAAATTGCCGAATTGCAATGAGCAGTGACTAACCACACACCAGGCATCTCTCTGCAAAAGAAGATGGGTTATATAAATGCAGCTCTGAAGGTACAAAGGCTGGCTCTCTTCCTCATTGTCTCCCCATGAGGTTTGAAGCTTTCTGCTCTTCTTCATGTGTTTGCCTACTTTTCTTTCCCTATGCTCTTTCTCTGTCTCTGTCTCTGTCTCTGTCTCCATCACTCTCTTCTCACTCTCCTCTCTCTGGCTCAGTCTCTCTGTCTCTCCCTCTCTCTCTCTCTCTCTGCCTCTCTCTGTGTCTCTGTCTCTGTCTCTCCTTCTCCCCCTCCCTCCTTCTCTTTCTTCCTCCTTCTCCTCTCTCTGTCTCTTACTCTCCTCTCTTTGGCTCAGTCTTTCTGTCTCTTTCTCTCTCTCTCTCTTTTTGTCTCTATGTCTGTCTCTCTCTCTCCTCCCTATCCCTGCTTCTCTCTCTATTTCTACATCTCTGTCTCTGTCTTTCTCTATGTCTCTGCCTGTCCTCTCTCTCCCTCCTCTCTCTCTTCCTTTCTCTCTGTCTCTGTCTCTCTTTCTCTCTCTGTTTCCCTTTTCCTCTCTCTCTTCTTCTCTTTCTCTCTCTCTCTCTCTCTCTCTCTCTCTCTCTCTCTCTCTCTCAGTGTGTCTCTCTGTGTCTCTGTCTATCTCTGTCTGTCTGTCTGTCTGTCTCTCTCTCTCTCTCCCTCCTTCTCTCTCTCTCTTCCTCTCTGTCTGTCTCTCTCTCTTTTTTCCCCTCTTCCTCCTTTCTCTGTCCTCTCTCTGTCTCTCTTTCTCTTTCTCTCTCTCAGCATGTCTCTGTGTCTCTGTCTCTCTCTCCTTCTCTCTCTCTTTTTTCCCCTCTTCCTCCTTCTCTCTCCTCTCTCTCTCTCTCTCTCTCTCTCTCTCTCCTTCTCTCTCTTTTTTCCCTTTTCCTCTCTCTCTTCTCTCTTTCTCTCTCTCTCTCTCAGTGTGTCTCTCTGTGTCTCTGTCTATCTCTCTTCCCTCTCCCTTCTCTCTCTCTCCTTTCTTCTCCTCTCTCTCTGTCTCTCTCTGCATCTCTGTCTCTGTCTCTCTCTCTGTCTCTGTCTCTCTCTCTCTGTCTCTCTCTCTGTCTCTCTGTCTCTGTCTCTGTCTCTGTCTCTGTCTCTCTCTCTCCCTCCTTCTCTCTCTCTCTTCTCTCTCTCTCTGTCTCTCTCTCTTTTTTCCCCTCTTCCTCCTTTCTCTGTCCTCTCTCTGTCTTTCTCTTTCTCTCTCTCAGTGTGTCTCTGTGTCTCTGTGTCTCTGTCTCTCTCTCCTTCTCTCTCTCTTTTTTTCCCCTCTTCCTCCTTTCTCTGTCCTCTCTCTGTCTCTCTCTTTCTCTCTCTGTGTGTCTCTGTGTCTCTGTCTCTCTGTCTCTCTCTCTTCTCTCTCTCTTTTTTCCCCTCTTCCTCCTTTCTCTCTCCTGTCTCTGTCTCTCTTTCTCTTTCTCTCTCTCAGTGTGTCTCTGTGTCTCTGTCTGTCTCTCCATCTCTGTCTCTATCTCTGTCTCTCTTCCCCCTCTCCGTCCCTCCCTCCCCCCTCTCTCCTGCCCTCACTATCACCGCAGGAGCAAAGTTTCTGCAGACATCCCTGGAGCAGCGGAAGGGTGCCAGCAGCTCTTATCAAATTCCCTCATCCTGCCACCACATGTGCACTGCAGCAGTGCTGAGGAGGGAGATGGAGGTGCTTGGGACCATGGCGCTGGGGGAGGTTTGTGAGCGTCCCCAGGCCCCCAGAGGCTTGGGCAGCAAGGCGCAGGAGAGCATGACGAGAACAGACCCTCTTGGGACAAGCGCTTGGCACCCAGGCTGCCGGGAGCTTGGCGCAGAAGAGTCCACATCAGGCAAACTTTTGGGTGCAAGACCGGCCCGTTCCTGGGCTTGGCAGCTGATGGGATCATCTGAAATTGCCCTCCACGCCTCCCCCGGCCCCAGGCTCTCCAAAGCACCTCGAGGCACGTGCCGGGCCGTGTGCCCCCATTAGGGGTGGAAAGTTGGCAATGTCACAGATGGAAAGGAGGCCCTTGAGAGTCGGCTGCACCCGCGCCCTGCCCCCAGCAGCCCCCGGCTTTTGGCACTCCCCTGAGCAGCCTCAGTTCGGTTCCGGGCCATAAATTGCCTCCCTCCTTGTTCCGATGCGGCAGCTTTGCTTTTTATCAAGAGACAATGCTTTGCACAATAGGGAGGAGGAGACTTCCCCAACTCCTGCAGTTCTGGAGGGACCCTCACTGACCACACATGGAGATTTCAAGCAGAAAGGGGTCACGTCCTGGGCTACTGGCACACTTGGCCAGGGACCTGGCCCGGCCCAAAGCCTCAGGGGCGAGAGGCAGGCTTCCAGCCTGGGTCCCTTCCTGCTGCCAGGCCAGGGGCTCGTTCTGGAGACCGTGTGCCCTCTGCCGGAGGCGTCCTCTGGGGAACACAGGCTGGCGGCCCCCAGGTTGGAGGCACCTCAAAGCTTGCTCTAGTCAAGTCTCCCCGAAGCCTGGGAGCCCAGAATAGTGCCCGCTGCTGGGATTCCCAAATGCCTGTGGATCCATCCAGCTCAGACCTGGTGCTTCAGAGAGGAGAGGAGTCCCATTCCAGCCCGGCCCAAGGTGGGCCTCAGGGAGCAGGAGGCCCCTTTCACTGGCCTCATTGTGGTGGCCTGAGCCCCTTCCTAAAGCAAGGATCCCAGTCTTTTAGCAGGCAACTGTGACACACCAGAAGCCCCTTTCCGGGCAGACAAGGCACCTGCGACCTGACCCCCTCCCCTCCAAGGTCTCCCCCTCCTTCCCAACAGTCACATTCCCCACATCCTCCCTCCACGCAGGCCCCTAGCCCTGCTCTTCTCCACACAGCCCTTCTCTCCCAATGTCCTCCTTCTCTGGGCCTTGACCGGAGCTTCTGCCTCAATGACTCCCAGTGCTCCTTGTCCAGCGAGTGCTAGCAGGAGCCATGTTTCCCTGTGGACTTCCAGAGGCTGCTCATGAGTTCCCATTTCCACACTTCTAGACAGTTTCTCTGCCTTTGGGGACCTGGATGCCTTTGTCAGTCAGGCAAAGATTATGGATCTCTTTTCTGAATCGTGCTTTCAAAAGTATACAATTATATGTGTGTGTGTGTGTATATATGTGTGTGTGTGTGTGTATCACAAAGGAAACAAATTCTACTGAAATACAGTTACCAAAATGTTTTTCAAAATAAAGTTCCCAGACCTCAGGTCAAAAATCCTTGATCCATTCAACCATCCCACTCCCTCAATGGGGTCCCTTGTATTTTCTATCCCCACCACCTTATTCTTTCACTGAACAGACGTGCTTCATGTTTGGGGGTGGAGAGGAAGGGGACAATTGCTATTATAACAATAACCAAACAACCTAACTGTGAGCAAGATCCCAAAGTGAAATGTGCTCCCCCTGACTGGAGGCGTTTGAGTGGGCCTCGGCTCAGGCTGTAGAAGAAAAGTTCCCTGTCCAGGTACAGGTTGGACTCAATGGACTGAATCCCTTGCCTACTGTGGGATTTCGTGTATGGGGTGAAGGTGGGGGACTATGGGGGCATAACTAACTTTCCGATAAAGCTCCCAAGGGATCCTCCTAGTTCACTTTAATCTCTAGATCTACAATCCCATAAAGAAGTAGGTTTGCTGTTCTAGAGGGAAAGCCTTTATTAAAGCCCCTTCTATGCACTGCATTTAATGTTGGCTGTTATTTTCCATCCAATTGTCCCCTTTTCGGGCAAACCAGCCTAATGGAAGCCGCCAGGTACCTGGATAGATAGGGGGTGATGGGTGTCCAGGAAGTCAAACCAGCCTGACCGCCATCTCTATCACCTTTCCTCAGACCTCAAAGGAGATAGTCAGGGACCCTGGCAAAAAGCCTGGCAAAACAAATGGCTCCTGCTCTGTCCCAGAACGCCAATCTTTGCCCACCCTGCCTCCATGAGAGGAAACATCACTGTGGTGAAGGAACCTTCCTTCTTCACCATCACAACACCAACTGCCACCAATGAGAATGTGAGGTCCAGAGGCTGGGAGGGACCACACCTGGCAGACCCCCCTTCCTTCTCCAGACCAGCCCCCTATTCATCATCTCAGGAACCCACCCCTGGAGACATGTCACTTGGCTCAGGCAACACCTGAAGCTTCAGGTGCTGAAGACCAGAGGAAAGCTCTTGCCCCCAAAGTCCTCGGCCTGGTGAAATGATCCATCATCAGAAAGTGACAGAATTTTGATCACTGGAAATGGCATTATGGAAGAGGCTGGCCATCTGCTTTGCTGCTGTCCCCTAAGAACCGTGGGACCCAGTTTTGACATGCAGTTAAACCTCTCTCTAATGCTCTCACCCATTAAAATGCCCTCTTCTCTAGAGCTAGAGCTTTCTTACTTCTCTCTTTGTTTTTCCCGTGTTCTGCAGAACATAAATGCTTCAAAATATTTTTCTCCCTGTTTATTGATGTCTTTCTTTTATTCATCCAAGTATAATGTCATTTATTTGTGGAAGTTGAAGGCCAAAATAACCTGAATTCTTTGAGCTTCCTTCTTCTCCACTTCAAAATCTTTCTGCCTCATCACTGTCCTTTCATTCCTTTCATGTCACTGAAGGAGAAGTGTCCCTCATCCTTGGCCATGTTGTCCCTTTTGCCTTTCTATTATATCTTTCCATCTTGTTCTCATCTGCACTATAAATGTCCTCTCACCCTCTTGGTTGACTCCTGCCTCCTGGATAATCAACATGCCAAGGGATTCTCTAGACTGAAAAAGAGAAAGAGAAAACATCCCTTATCACGGTGCCATCATCACTCTCCTTCCCTCAGGGTTCTGGAAAGAACTATCTTCACTTCTCAATCGCTTCCTTTCCATATCCATTCACTGATTCCTTATACTTCTGGAACCCAGCATCTGTCCATTGTGGGAAGGTTATCCTTCTCTTGTTGGGCCCACAGAACTCTTAACTGACAAAGCCAGCATCATAAGGAAGGCTGAATAAAGAGAATACAAAGAAATGGGGAAGAAGTACATGAGAAAATAGAGAAGAAAAGTAACAATACACATCTTGTTGTTATTATTCAATCATTCCAGTCAAGTCCTACTCTTTGTGACCCAATGTGGGGCTTTCTTCACAAAAATACTAGAGTGGTTTGCCATTTTCTTCTCCAACTAATTTTACAGATGGGGAAACTGAGGCAGACAGGGTAAAGTGACTGCCCACACAGAGTGTCTGAACTTATGAAGATGTCTTCCTGAGTAGTCCATTCACTTTGTCACCTATCTGCCCTTAGATACACAGTGATCTCAATAGCTTGAAGGAAGAAACTGTCAGACAGCCAGAATGCTGGCACTATCTGACATAGCATGGGAAGCAGCAGCTATCTGTTGTATATCATGCTTCTGAAAAATCAGTGTCCATGAGCAATGTCAAAATTAATATTCTGTAATTGTGAATATTTGTTAAAATGCTTTGGTTTTCTTTTTTCTCTGTAAATGTTTTGGCTTTTTCAGTTTAACTCCCAGTTTTACATTCATCATAATTTTCAAAGTGATCAATTTTTTCTCTAATGAAAAGGAATGAGACAAAAATATATAATTTTATCAATTGAAAATAAAAAATATTTAAAAGAATAATGTAGATTTAATGATTGTTGTATTAGATTGGATTTATGCCTAAAATAAAATAAAAATCAATGACTAAAATTTAATTGATCTTCTTTCTCCCTCCCCCAAAGCAATTTCATTTTCCACAATTTACCTATTTTTGTTAATTATGCCACTTTTCTCCCCATTGTTCAGATCTAAAATCTTGAGCTAATCTTTGACTCCACCATTCTCTTGGTCTCCCAAGAAATTGCCCACAGTTTTCAACTCCATCTCCACAATTTCTTTCAAAACAAACCCTTCTTATCAAAATTAGGTTATCAACTACCATTGAGTCTTTTTGCCCCTTGCCTCAATTATTGTTTTATCCTCATGACTGATCTTCCTACCTTTAAATTCTCTCTCCTCCTGTCTTTGATATAGATATCATCCATTTTCCTAACTGATGACATCATTCCCTTGCCCAAACCCCTTCTCGACGCTCCATTCCATTTGAGCTTGGCACTCTGACAATATGATTCCAATAATTCCCCTCCCGATGTTTTCCTGTATGTTGTCTAATCCATTGACTCGCTGTCCCTGGGATGTGACCTGCACTTTCTAACCTATCTGTGTTTGTTCACTCTGCTCCTTATTTCTGGGACATTCTGACATGAATTTCCATCTTTCAAGATCATGAGCCCTAGAAACATCAGGGGCCCCAGAGATCGTTTAGTCTAAACCCAGAGAGAGTAAGGGATTCCATCAAGGTCACAGAGCTAGCAGAGTCAGGCTATAAACATGAGACTTAAGACTTAAATTCAGCCCCATGTGAAACCAGAATCCTGGACTTGAAGTCATAAAGACCTGAATTCAAAACCAGACACTTACTAGCTCCGTGACCCTGAACAAGTCACATAACCTATTTGCCCCAATTTCCCCATCTGTAAAATGAGGATGATAGAAGCGCCTCCCTCTCAGGGTTGTTGTGAAGATCAATGAGACAATAATTGGAAAGTCCTAAGCCCAGTGCTGGCATATACTAAGTGCCTTATAAAGTTCCTACTCTTACCCCATCACTACTATGGTAGGTGGTCTATTCATCTTATAGACCCCAATGAAAAGCTCCCACCTGCATGAAGCCTTCCCTATTGAATGGGATCCTTCCCTCTTTTGGCCTTTAATATCAGCCTTTCTCTTTCATCCAACCAAGGCCAGACTCATTGATGTATTTGTCTTCTCCCTATTCCCCTTCCCCACTCGATCACGAGTCTCCTAGGATGGAGACTGTATTTTATTCATCTCTGTCTCCCTGACAGTGCAGCGCTCAAGGCCTTCCATACAGTATCTACTAAGTTAATCTATGTTAAGTTGAATTAACTTGAATTGAATATGGCTGTGACTATTTGAGGCAGTCTGAAAGATAATTAATTGCCTTGAATGGCCTCCAGCTGCTGGAAAGAGTTAATGTAGTAATGTACTGACCACAGGTGAACAATTAACTCTATTCTTTAAGAGGAAAAGAGTCTGTTGCTTATTTCCTCATCTTCACTGGGAGATGGGAGGGCAGGGAGAATGAGCATTTTCATGATACAAAACCAACTGATGATTGTTCCTATTTCTTTTTTCAAAGTAAACAAAAGCACAGTTAGGAATGATCCAAGGCCCGAGTCAGTGCTAATGCTGGAGTCAGGAGGGGAATGGTACCATATAATTCCATATCCTCAACTCTCAATGAGAAGTTTCTGTTCTTTGGAAATATGACTTTTCAGCACAACTCATTTAAAGTAAGGAACATATGGAGAAATGGGAAGCATACATAGAATGGCAACCTTCTTGTAGGGCCATGGAATAAGGGGAAAAGTGAGAGTCATTTGGAAGTCATCCCTGAAAAGCCAAAGCATGACAAAGTTAAATCTGAAATGTGGGCTGTTGATTTCTATCTAACAGAGATGGTAAGTACAAAAAAGGAGCAACTCAGAATAATAACAATGCCAAAAGTAAAAGCACTTCAGGATCATCTAGACCAGTCTAGATTCAACAGGAATTCTCACTATACCAAGCCAAGCAGTTGAAGACTTCCAGGGAGGTGGAACTATAGCCCCTTGAGGTAGGGGATGGTGTTAACAACCATTTCCTAACAGTTCACAGGATCATCAATTTACCAAGACAAGGAATTTTAGGAGCCAATGAGTCCAGTCCCTTCTTCTCAGAGATGAGGAAAGTAAGATCCAGTGGTTTGCCCAAGATCACATGAGCAGGAGAGGGAAGAATTGGGATTTAAAACAATGTCTTCTGGCTACAAACCCTGCATTCCTTCTGCTCTACCATCATCACTGTCATTTTTGTGGATTCTTTTGCTATAACAGGATACAGTTACTTCCAATATTTACTAATTATTTGTTAATAAAGATATAATAGTTCTGATATTTCTTGACTAACTCCTACTCTTGAGGGTAAAAGTCTATGATTTAAGAAGCACATGAAGTCATAGCTATCCCTTTGATTGTCAACTTAATACCATCCTTAGACAACTAATCACAAACTCCAGCTAATGCTCTGAATTCCTCATGAGACAAGGTGAACTTCAAAGACAGGCGACCAACTATTACATAATGACATTCTTTTTCAGCCTCTCATGCTAATCTGAACTAAAAAAAAAAATCCATCATTCAAGAAATGGTCACTTATGTCACAAAATGAACATCATAGGGCACCCTTTTTGCTACAAAGGAAATCTACTTACTGGATATTGCCGGATTGCTGGTTCCGATGTTGGGTGAATTAGAGTATCCAACAGTCCATTGTTAAAGCCTCTTGGATGTTTAAAGAATTCTGGATCTTACCTCATATCAAGTAAGCCTTAATGGAAATCTTGAACCCAATGAGAGACTATCATCATACTTGATCCACTCATTTACTATTAAGCACAGAAAAGGAAGATATATTTGTTTTGGGCTAGTCCTGCAGATTATCACCTACACTGCATGTAGATCTGTAAGGGACTTTAAAGTATAACTGCACCTTCTTACAGAGAAGGAAACTGAAACCTCAAGAAGTATATGTATTTTCCCAAAGCCACACAGAAAGGAAATAAAGAAACAAGGTTGGGAAACCAAATCCTTTTACCAGAAATCCAGTATCTTGTTTTGTTTAATATGACACTCAGCCAACAAACATTAATTAAGCACCTACTATAGTCTGGTCATTGTGCTAATGACTTGAGGAGATATGAGAATAGTGTAAATAAATGTCCAAGACAAGCCCTGCTGTCAAGGAGCTCACAGTCTACTGGACTTTTCACTGTACCATGCAACCTGGCAATATGTTCCTTGGCAAATACCCCTGAAATCTCTCATTAGAAAATAGCAGTCATTTCCCTTGGTCTTTTATGCACATTGAAGCCAATTTACTTCATAAGATCAATTCATATATTTGAGGAAACTATCCCACCTGCACCGTGATGAAGAGTCATGATTCCCTTCTTTTCTCCTCTTCTCTCTCTTTTCCTCTCCCTCACAGTATTTCTTTCCCTTTGGTACCCAGTTCAGTTTTCTTCAAATAATTTTTAAATTTTAAATTTTAATTAAGGTCTGACTAAAACAGTCTAGTGGAAAATGGCATTTGTCCAACTTCTGGAATCTGACCTTTCCGGGCTATCGGCAGTGGCCTGTTTTAATTTAAATCTGACCTTTTAAAACAGACCACTTGTAGTGGCCATAATTTAAATTTAATATGTTATTGATTTTTCAAATCTCTGTTTTCAATGGTAGAAATAATTCTTGATGAAGACATTCCCTCACCCACCATTTAGCAGTAGCTGTTCTTAGTCTTAAAGAATTTCCTAGGCCAAAAAAAGGTGAAATGCTTTCCCAGAGTCATTTAGCCACTCCGTGTCAGAAAGAAGGGTCAAGTCAGGTTTTCCTAAGCCCAAGGCCAGTTCTGTATCCATTCAGTTCTGCCACTTTAAAATCTGTGTAGATTCTACTGCAGAGGTGCTAAGGTGGCTTCCAACTCTCAAATTCTGTGGTCTTTGATGTTAGATAAGACAGAATAGAATTAACCTGCTAAAATAAAAAGAGGCAAAATCAGACAGCTTTTCATGGAAAATAGCTTTCCATTATGTCAATACAGGGGAAAACTGATTGATTGTTTAAAGGATGTATTTGGCCTTGAAAACAAAGAGATCATCTAGCTCTTTACAGATTCCTCTGGAACCATCCCTTTTATTGTCTAATAGAACAGTAGTATTTCATTAGATTTATGTATTATCATTTGTTCAGCCATTTCCCAAGTGTTGGGCACCCTGTAGACTCCAGTTTGTTGCCAACACAAAAAAGCTAGTATAAATATGTTTATGCATAGGGGTTCTTTTTCTCCTTCGCTGATGTTTTCAGGAAATAGCCCTAATAATATTAAGTCAAAGGACATACTTCCTATGTTTTCAGGGAAGGGTGATGAATTAAATAAACAGAATAAGGCACAGTTAGCTATGGCCAGTGTGGTCATTTGTTTTCAATTAATTATGCATGTTTGTGACAAATGTTTGATTTCCTTTTATTTAACCAGAAGAAGAGAGGTGGAAAGAAAGCAACATAAATGTTTGTTCATTTAACAAAGAAAAGCAAAGAAAGATCAGAGATATCAGCCACAGAGAAGAACAATGTGTGTTCCTTTTATGGATAACAATCTATTTACATTTGAGGGCAGCTACACTGACCCCGAGTCAATGTTTCAATATGAAGTCAATGCTGACCTTATCTGACAAAAACAATGTCATTCTCAATAACGACATTAATTATTGCGATTTTTTGAAGCATTGTTGAGGACTCCTGGGATGATTTTTTCCCCTGGCATCAAGTCTAAATCTTCCTTTGTATCTTTTACCCAGTGGAGTCAACCTGAACCATTTGATCACTGTCCTGCAAAACAAATCACTCACAAATTCACAAAATTCAAGCACTCAAGGACAATGATCACTCCTTAAATGTCTTTTTTCCATTTTCTTCAACTGTTCTTCAAACCAGGAATCCAAGGCTCTTCATCGTCCTAGCTGCCCTTCTCTCGGTACTCTCTAGCTTATCAAGATCCTTCCTAAACTCAAAACTGAAAATGATTTGACAAGACAAAAGCTCAAGGAGTTCCTAGCTCTGGCATACTTTTCCTAAGTTCCTATTAACATTTTTGAGTTCCATAATACATTTGGATTGTTTAGAGTTTTTCTCCCCGTATCTCTCACAATACCTCTTCCAATTACCCTGTCTCATCAAAAGACTGACTCCTACTTACTGAGAAAATAGAGCCTTTTACCCTTTTAAATCTACTTAAAATCTCCAGACTTTCTCCCTCATCTGAATTCTACTGAGGAACCCCAAGCTTAGCATATCCTAATCTAAACCTACTAACCCCAACCCTTCTCCATCTCCATCATTCTTCCAACTCTGGAAGTGTGTCATGCAGAGACTTATGGACTAGATCACTAGAAAACCAATGGAATTCTGAAGGCTGTTTCAGTAAAATTGTGGTCATGGGACCATGTTTTGGAGGGTAAAGAAGTGGCAAGGCAATAGGAGAGCTGTCACTTTGGGTGTTCCTTTCCACTTTCTTGTTCTTGTCCTTATATTTATATCAACTACATGTAGGATGACTCACCACTCAGGAGACAGTACTCCCTTCAGTTCCTCTCACCAGATCTCTTCTAAGTAATAAACCCAATGGTCTCTTCTCAGCCTTCACCTTCCTTGACATAATTTCACATGAAACCACAAATCTATTATGTACAACTCTGCACAAGCAAACAATTTGTGAATGAACAAGGAGTGTGATATATAAAATGGATAATTTGATTTACATTAAATTTTTTAAAAATTTGTACAGATGAAACAAATGTTGTCAAAGTTAGAAGGAAAACAGAAAATTGATAGGAAAATTTTATAGACAATTCCTCAGATCTCATATATATGAAGAACTTTGTCAGATCTGTAAGAATACAAGTCATTGTGTTGCTTATGGTCAAAGGATATGAACAGGCAGTTTTCTGAACAAATCAAAACAATTCATAGTCATATATAAATGTGCTGAATCATTATTGATTAGAGAAATTCACATTAAAAGAATCAAGATATCATTTTGTATCTAGCAGATTGGCTAAAACAAACATTTATTAAGCACCTACTGTGTGTGAGACATATTAAGCACTTAGAATAGAAAAAGAGAAAAAAAATTTTATAATCTAATTGAGAGAGGAAAATAAACAAATAAATATTACAAGAAAGCTATAGATAAGATGAACAGAAAGTAAAAAAAGAAGGATGGGACTAGAATTAAGAGGTATTCCAGGAACTAGGGAATGCCTGGATAAGTTATGGCATTTGAATGTAATGGAATATTATTGTTCTATAAGACATTATGAACAGGCTGATTTCAGAAAAGCTTATAAAGATTTACATGAACTGATACTGAATGAAGTGAGCAGAACCAGCAGAACATTATACACAGTAGCAGCAAGATTATGTAATATAACACTTAGCTCTTTTCAGCAATATGATGGTACAAGACAATACCAATAAACTTGTAATGAAAAATTTCATCTGCTTTCAGAGAAAGAACTATGGAGACTGAATGTGAATTGATTTTCATCTCTTTTTTGCTTTTTTGGTTATTTTTTTGACTTTTGTTCTTATTGTTCTTTCACAGCATGAAATGAACATATATTTAAAATGATTGTACATATATAATATATTACGATTCCTTGCTGTCTTGGAGAAGGAAAAGGTAAGGGAGGGAGAGAGAAAAAATAGAACTTGAAATCTTATAAAAGTTAATGTTGAAAACCATCTTTATGTGTAATTAGAAAAAATATTACTGAAAAGGGGAGAAAAATAATTAAGAGGGGTTGATAAAGGCTTCTTATAGAAGATGAGATTTATTTGAGACTTAAAGGATGCCATGGAATACAATGGGTACAGAGGAAGACCATTTTAGAAGAAGATTACAGCCAGAAAAATTGCCCAGAATTGAGAGATGGAGTATCTTGTTTATGGAACAGCCAAAAGATCAGTGAGATTGGATCCAAGAGTAAAGGCAGAGAATAAAGCATAAGAGTGAAAAGGTTTCTTTTTTGGGAGAGGGGGTCATAAAGGGTATTGAATGACAGGATATTTTGTATTTGATCCTAGATGTAATAGAAATCCATTAGAGTTAATTTAGTCAAAGGGTGACATAGCTTGACCTGCACTTTAGGAAAATAACTTTGGTGCTGAATGGAGGATGGACTGGAGTGAGAGGAGACTTGGGGTGGACAAACCCACTAGTGCCTATTGAAATAATTCAGCTATGAAGTGGTGATACTGGGGTGGTGATAGTGTCACAAGAAAGAAGGGGGGCATAAAATATACAAATCTTGACGACAATTTGGATATTGGGTGGAGAAACAGAGGATGACACCTAGATTATCACTCTGAGAAACCTTTCCTGAAAAATAAGATGTCTAAATCCAATAGTGTCTAAGGTTCTTTCCTGCCCTGCTATCACAAATCAACATTTTATAATGATTTTTATGAGGTCCAATAGACTCCCCCAAAACTGAACTGGTAGAAGACCATGATGACTTTAGGCTGAAAAACCTCCAAGGCCTTATTCTCTAAGGCTGAAGATGACCAAGTCAATAAAGCTTTCAAAAAGTTTTTACAGTTACATATTTTTGCCTTGTTGCACTAAATAACATCACACCTCAGCTGGAGGTTTATAAAATTCTTCCTGGAATAGTCACAGAATCATAGAATCTTAGCATTGGCAGGAATCTAACTGACCACGGGCTCCAATTCTTAGCTGAGAAATAGTGTCTCCGACACCATGTCTGACAAGTGGTCAATCAGCCTTTGTGTGAAGACCTCCAGTGAAGTCTCCAAGGAGCCCATTCTCCACTTAGGCGGTACTGACTAGCAAGAAGCTTTTCCTCTCAAATCTTCCTCTGAGAAAATCCAACTTATGATTCCTAGCTCTACCTCTGGAGCCTAATGGAAGAGAGACTACACTTCTTCCAAATGACAATCTTTGGAATAATAAGAAAAGCTGCCATGGACCCTCATAGTCTTTTTCTTTTCAGTTTAAGCATCCTTACCTTTATCAGGTCACCACATGGACTCCCCCACCTTTCCCCTTTTCCCTCCTCCCCTCACTCCCCTGCTTTTCAATTGTCTTTCTAAAATATGGTGATTAGGACTTACTGAAAGATTTAAGATTTGTTTAGAGTGGAGGACAGAAGGATAACCACATATTATTCCTGTAGCTGTGTCTCATCATAGACTGGGATTGTATTAGTGTTCTCACCACCCCCTCACCCACCCCAGGCTGCCGTAGCACTCTGTTGACTCACCGGATCTCAATAAATTTTAAAGTTAGTCACAAAGTTTGTAAATGTAGCTTGACTATATTCATAAACAGGGTGACTTGTTTGCACTTATAGTTAAAAATAATATGTCTAATCATATCACATAATATGGGTAATTATTAAATAGTAAAGTAGAATTCTTAGAAGACAAAGAAACATCATATATGCTTTAAGGGGCTTAGCCACAATTCATTTCTGATCCCCAATTGCAATTGTAAATTGCCCCAGTCTTGTTGGCATCCATTAAGCTCCATTTGAGACTCCTCAGGAAATGGACAGGAAGCACTGCAGGTGTCCATGGCACTGGCCCAGGATGGCTTCCCTGAGGGGGTCTGCCATCTTCCCTTTGTTTAACCATAACTTCTAAAGACCATCTCTCTCTCAAAGTACATTTGTTTGTTACACAATTGCTTTATGATAACCAGTCTAGCGCTGTAGCATCTTCCCCTGTGTCTTTCCAATCCTTAATATAGCCAATCACAGCTGGGGGCATTTAATCTCTACTGGCATGCTCTGCCTTGTGTCACTTCTTGGATTTAAGCGACCTAAGAAAAGAAAAATAGGAGGATCCATCTTGGATAAGTTAGCATCAGGCTTGCCTGACTCCTGGTCCTACTTTGACCCTTTCCTTGGATCGATAACAAAATTTTCTTTGTCTCCTATCACTAAGCCCCCAGCCTCATATATGAATCCAAGAAAATGAATCCCTGCCTATCAATCAGAAAACATTGATTAAGAACTTAGTACCAGTGACTGTTAGGAATTTAGGATATTAGAAATAACAAGACAAAACTGAAACACACTGGTACCTGAGGTGTCATGGGGATGAATATAGCCTTACTTCCCTCAAGTTCTCTTGGGGTCTATAATCTTTTCCCTAAACCTGGTCCTTTTGGGGTTCCGATGGGTCTATTCTAGACCTCTTTTCTTGCTGGATTTCCTGGTACTGTCTAGAGCAGGGTGAGCTCCCAGTTGCCCAGTCCCCATTTCCTCCACTTCTAAAGTTGAGGTGGTGCCCATCCCCAGTCAAGGCTGTTCCAGGGCCAACAAGCTCTAGTTTTGATCAATATTACCCCTGGCTGAATTATTCAACATTTAAAGACACCTTGAGCCAAAAAAGAAGCTCTCAGCACTTCCTTCCTGTACTCTCTGAATGACTGATCTGGGCTTGCGTGACCAAGCACAAATCGATGAGAGGCGGCAGACCTTCCCCAAGACGCGCCACGACTGAAGGAAGGCCCTGAGGTCACCATTGGATCAGGGAACATCGTGCTACCTGGGGAGGGCTCGGTGACACCAGATCGAACCAAGAGCACCACAAGATCCTTCCTACCTTGCAAGGAGGGCAAAGATAGAAAATGTTCTGGGAATTCTTAAAAGGCATGGAAAACTCCAGTCCACACAGAAGAAGGGTGAAAAGGAAAAAAAAATGTGGTGGCCGAGGGCCAAGACAGTAAAAGATCTGCATGATATTCAAACTTCAGGAGGTGAGAGTGATCAATCCCTTCCTTGGTCAATATTTGTTTCATTTTCACATACAATTCGATGAATATTAATATCATTAATCATTCAACAACAATTAACCACTCCTTTGTAACAGGCACAATGATGAGAGCTTAGTACAAAAACAAACAAATAAAGATGATCCCTGGTCTCCAGGAACTTATATTCCCTTCACCAAGGATAAAATCCATGGAGAACTTACATATATGGACATCACAGGACTGAAAGTTTTGAGCTGAGAGAGATCATAGAGGTCATCTGACTTCACTCCATTTTAGAGCTGAACAAACCAGAGATGCTGTGACCTCCCCAAGTTCACATACTAGTTGACAACAGAGATGACATTAGAATCTTTGCGTTCTGATTTCCTTTCCACTGAGTCCCCTCCCCAGGAAGACACCGGATTTTCAATTTGATTGGTTCCTTATCCTAACAGGATTTCTAAGACCTAGAAAATTAGTACTATTTTATGGAGTCAGTCAGGCTGAGAACTGACATTCACTTAGCTAGCTTGCATTTACATAATAAGTTTGTAAAATCCTTTATTTACATTTGATCCCATAACAAGTCTGGAGGACAGGTGCTGAAGCCATTGAACAGAAAGAGGTTCCACCATGGTCATGCAGCCAGAAAATGGTTCCCAACTTCAGGTCCAGGGCTCTCTCTGCTGCACCACCAAGCTGAAAACATTTTCAGAATGCTTTCCTGAGAAGCACACGGGAGGGAGGCTTTATAAGTGGGATCCTCTCCATCTCACACGAAAATAAGGCTGTGACAAGCGGTTCATGCCCGATCACATCACTAGGAAAACTTAGGGCTGAGACCCAAACCCACGTCTTAGCAATCTGCACAAATCCAGCGGTTTGTTTGGATGTTTTGGTCTTCGCCACACAATGCTGCCTAATAAAGAATTGCTCCCGAGAAGTGCCCAGAAAGACTTCTGGTCCTCCCCATTGAACAAGGCAGCTCCCCAGAGATAATAGTGTGTCGTGTCTCAGCTCAAAAGTACTCTAAGAAGTCTACCCTATGCCCCTTTCCTTCCCTCAATCAGAATGGGGGTCTCCTCCTTCCTTGCATAATCTTGGGCTTTTATGCAGATTCTGTTCAGAATCCCTGTTATTTAGCCACAGGGCTAATCTTCCTGGCTAGATTATAAATGAATGTCGTCCTGGTTGTGTGTAAATGCAAGCTAGCAAAGTGAATATCAGTTCCCAACCTGACTGACTGTGGGCATCCCTGGACAGGGGATAATAGGAATAGAATAAGCCCTATCCTTTTCCTAGGCAAGCTAAGAACTCTATAGACAAAAGAGAAAGCTGATATGAATGTCCAGAAGATGAGACAATGTGGCTTAGGGAGGGCACGAGCAGCTGGACAAATCCAGAAAAGTTTTAAATATCAGGTTGTATTTGGGACGAATTATGAAAAAGAAGAGATGAAAGAGTTCCTTTTAGGCATGGGCAGGGGCAGGCTACAGATACGGGCCATTAAGTCTGTGGGAGGAGAGAGAGAGAGAGAGAGAGAGAGAGAGAGAGAGAGAGAGAGAGAGAGAGAAGTGCCCAAAGGAAATGAGTAGAGAAAGTGATTTTTGGAAGATGCTGCTGGGTGAGTAATCCCCCAGTGACCAGGGCCAGGGGATTAAGTGGCTCAAGAGTTATATTGAGATCCCTTTCAGTACTTATCACAGGGATTGTGAGGGAAGTTCTGCATGTGGAGTTGTAGGGAATTCTAAATGAAGAAACTCCTTCTATCAACGAATGCATCTGCACATTCTGCAAAGTTACAACTATGTAGAGTTGCTGGCAGCCCTCAGAAAGTGAGTGACATACCCAGAATAATACAGATTGTGCCTGCCAGGATTTGAACCCAGGTCTTTTCAACTCAACAGCTGGCATTCTAACATGTGACTGCAGGCCCTACGGATAGGACCTGACATAGGGGCTGGGGTTAGGATTTCATGGGTATAAAGAGGTGCCAGGAGAGAAACTCATTCAGCTATTCAGGCCAGCACCTTCAGAGAAACTTAGAGCCTTCGAGAGTTTTCTGGGGCCTGAGAATGATGGCCAGGATGTGTCAGAAATGGATCTTCAAGTCAAGCCTTTCTTTCTGACTTTGAGGCTGCTTCCCTACCTACTGAGTCTAATTACCATTGACAATAGATGGTTAATAATAAATGTTTGCTGAAATCTAATTTCACACACACACACACACCACACACACACACACACACACACTCAGCTCTTTGTGAAGAGAACCAACCTACAAAAAACTCTAAGTTAGATGCTTGTCAATCTTAATATCTATACTCTTTGCTATCTACCTGCTTGTGCACACAAGCAAACAAAAAAGTCAGGGCTAAGAAGTCTTACTTCTCCAGGCTTTTTCTATGTCCAATTTTGGAAAAAGAATACCCAAAAGATGATTCTCTCCTAGGGAAGTAGGAAAGGGAAGGTCCATGCAGTGAGAGGAGGAGTAACCTTAACTCTAGGTTACCACCCTATTGGTAAGTAGGGATCCTAGTGTGACTTGAAGTGAATGGAGAAGAGTAGCTGTTTGGTGAAGATCCGTCACTTCTTCTGGCTCCCTTGCTTCTGGCCCACTGCTCTTCAAAAGAGACCACAGAGATCTAGAGGGCATGAGCTCCAATGAATGAGCTCCTGAGGATCTCAGGACAAAGAACTTGTGGCCCTTGAGAGAGGCACAGACTTCTGCCTCCAGCGGAAAGGTGGCTTCCTGACCCTGCTCTTTCACCTCCCCCACGCACTCAGCAGCGCAACTTGTCTTCTCACTTCATCCACTCTTTTTCCCCCCTTTGTCTCTACTCCCAATGCCCTTGCTGACGTACTCAGACGCCTACATCCCAATCGAACACTCATCTTCCTCTTCCTGCCCTCAGAGATAATTCCCTGGCTGAAGGATTCCAATCTCTGTCAATAAAATCATCCTTTTCTTCCCCCACCAACCAGGTCACACCCCACGGCTGCTCACGACTCCCCACTGGCTCCTGATCACTGGCCCAGCTTTAATTTGCCTATTTGTGATTTCCACTCATGAAGAGAGAGATAGGGAGAGACACACAGAGAGATTATAGATCGTTACATATAAATACAGATATTTCACTAGAATACCCTACTAGTTCCTCAACTTAGCAAGCAGTGCTACAAAATCAACCACGTTCTCTGTGCTTCCACACATTTCTCTTTGCTGGCAAGAAATGAGCTGACCTAAGCCTTTGAATTAGAAAGACTGAGAGTCAAGCTCTCAAGAAGTTTTGTTTTATTTTGCTCTTCTCAGCAATATAGTGATCTAAGACAATTCCAAAAGACTCGTGATCTAAAATGCTAGTCTACATCCCAAGAAAAAATATGGTGTCTGAATGGAGAGCAAAGCATACTATTTTCACTTTTTTGTTGTTTTATTTTTTCCTCATGTTTTTCTTTTGTTCTTATTCTTTCAATTTTTTGTTGATTTATTTTTTCTTGTGTTTTTGTTTTGTTATCATTCTTATTTCACAACACGACCAATATGGAAATTTGTTCAATATGATTGTACATGTATGACTTATATCAGATTGCCATCTTGGGAGGGAGGGAGGGAGGGATGGAGAAAAAAAATGAAAATCAAAATAATATAAAAATAAATGATGAAATTTAATAAACAAATTTGAAAAAGGAATTTTGTCTTAATACTATAAAATAATAAAGATGTTTTGGGGACTGGAAGGACCCTAAATCAAGAAAATCAAAAATCTTATCCTTTTCTCTTCTTCTACAAAAAGCTTCTATATATATATATATATATAAAATTAAGAGTTTTAAAGTTCTTTAGAAAACATCACAAAAGTTTGTTGCTGTTGTTGTTTGTGGGGAGCAGGATGGTATTTGGGCATTAATGCAGAGAACCTAGTACTGTTTTTAATAGAAGTTACTTAAGTTACAGCTCAAAATGATTTATCAAGATATTTCAATATTATAAATGTGGATTATGTATATGTGTGTATTCTTATGAAGAGGGGGGGTAACATAATCATAAGATTTAGTAAATATGTGATTACAAGACATCAAACTCATGATTGGCTAGTTGTTGTCTTTCATTCTCAAGAGGATCAAAATGATATCACCATGTCAGAGTCCAGTTATGGTGTGTCCGACTATGGCTGATCAGACCATTACAAGCTTGAAATGCTCTTCTGTGGGTCAGGCACAAATAGTCCCTGCACACATCTGGGCCAGACTCTAACTTTGTACTTCTCACATTTCTTCTGAGCCAATTTGATTCTGTTTTGCCTCATAGAGCAAGCATCTTCTCTAAAAGGGGCACACCTTATTAGGTAGCCCTGTGCCAGTGTCTCCCATGTTGTGCAATCAGTTTTAAACTTCTTAAGAGAGACCTTGAGAGTGTCCTTGTAGTGCTTCATCTGACCATCTTGTGAGCTCTTGCCCTGTGTGAGTTCTCCATAAAACAGTCATTTTGGCGAGTGTACGTTTGGCATTTGAACAACGTGGCCAGCACAGCTCTCTGCAGTAGAATTGGAATACTTGGCAGTGGAGTTCGACAAAAACCCTCAGAATCTGCTCTCTTATCCTGCCTAAGACAATTCAGATGGAAGCAATTCGGGTTCCTGGCGTGACACTGATAGGCTGTTCAGGTTTCATGGGCATGTAACAATGAGATCAGCACAATGCTTCTAACTCTAAATGCTGTATACTGAAGAAGTCCACATTGCTGATGAGGTGGACACTCAGCAGTACGACTTGTCTTCTCACATTATCCACTCTTTTCTCCCCGAACTAGCTCAGTATCTGGGAGATTCCAAAGGAAAACGTGGGGGAGAAGACTGCCAAACTGAAGGTCTAAACTAACTGCAAAATTTATGTCACACTTTTTATTATATCTGAGCAAGTTTCTTGAGTAGAGAATAATATGATTGATTGAGAAACAGATTTAAGGGCTTTACACAGCTCAGTCTTAGGGAGGTCACACCAGAAGAGGTATATAGGAACAGAGATATTTTATGAAGGAGATCCTTACAAAGGAACACAAGAGACAGAAATTTCTCCCCTTCTTTGAATTGGCAATGGCAAGTAACAGTGACTTGCCCAAGAGAAAAACCCATCAAGAAGTTTGAGAACCCAATGTTTCAATAAGGTATGACAAGCAATTGAAGTGATAAATCCAGATAGACATAGAGAGTAGTTTAGTCACTCAAAAGATGAAGGCAAGAGCTTTGTTGTCAACTGAGTGAGTGGGATAAGGAAAGGAGCAGAGCCTGGGAATTCAGCTGAGCAATACAGACTTTCAAGGGGAGCTGCATGAAGAATCAGTGAAGAGAACAAGGAATGCTTCCGGTGCCTAGAGTACTAGGAGCTGGGATTTGTCAGAGACAAATTGTCTCTGACAATAGTTTTGAGCCCACTCATTAGAGAGATAGACAGACAAGGCAGGCATGCAGATAGATAAATACTTATTAAACACTATGTACTGTGTTGATATAAGCAAATGAAATGGTCTTTCTCCTCAAAAGCTTCTATTCTAATTGAAGAAGATAATAGGGGAAGTATTCGGGAGGGACAAAGAGGAAAAATGGCCAGACAGGACCAGCTGGGAGAAGGAACTGAGAATCAGAAGAAAATCTAGGGGAGAGTAAGATGAGCCAGACTGGAGTCCTTCCCGAAAGGGTGAAATCAAGGAGAAAGTCACTGGTAAGAAAAGAGAGCCCCAAAGTGGCTAGTGAGGAATAGGAAATAGTGTCTAGAGAGAGTTAATAGCACCAAAGGACACTGTGTGTTCTTGCAAGCCTATGTGCTCCACAGGGTGTAGTAGCTCATACTGTTATTATTCCATCTTTAAATGTCTTGGCTAATATCAAATTGTATCTGTTGCATGACTGTTGAGGAGAATCATGCCTTGAGTGGGAGGGGAGAGAAAGTTATGGCTGCAGCCCCCATGGGATTATCCTTAGAACTCAGGAATCAGGATCATTCTGGGAGCCCAAGACAGACATTTAAGTTCAGGTGGGACAGTCATCTGGAAGAGATAACAAATGTAAGGAAGCAGCAACATGGTCTATTGAAGACATGATCTCAGATCAGTTCCTGTTTCTACATCCTAACTGTGTGACTTTGGGCAAGCCAATTAACCTTTCAATATTCCAG
Organism: Antechinus flavipes; assembly: GCF_016432865.1. Taxonomy (NCBI): domain Eukaryota; kingdom Metazoa; phylum Chordata; class Mammalia; order Dasyuromorphia; family Dasyuridae; genus Antechinus; species Antechinus flavipes. Next base: position 3,914,050 of record NC_067400.1, on the reverse strand, counting down.
GACTTTCTATGACTCCAATCTGCAAAGAAGCAGTTCATTAAGAGGTGAAGATCCTCACTGGGAGTTCACATATATAGGACGCAAAGTCAAAGTAATTCTTTTCTGGGTGCAGAAGGGACGAGTTGGACCCTGAAGTGCCTACAGCTTTGAGATAATATCAAAAACACCAAATTCTTAATTTTAAGGAGGTTAATTCAACTTTGGTACAATACACAATCCTTCATCTTCTCAACTTTTCCACATCCCATGTCAGAAAAACAAAGTTGTTGTTTATTTGTTTGTTTGTTGTTGTTATCAGTTGTTTTGGGGAAGGTATTCCTCCCTGTGGAGTTTGCTTTAGGGTTTGATTCCTACACTCAAAAGGAGGCCTGTTAAGTATTGTTTTTATTCTGTTACTGATGACTAAACAGTCTGGGTCCCCATGGTGTTTAGCTGCACCAAAAAGTACCATTTGCTGATTCTTAATTAAGAAGTGAAACTATGAATTTAACACACACAATACCTCACATCGAACTGTTAGCTGAAGACAACATTCTCCGCCTCTCCACAATGTGAAAATCCCTTGTTTATACATCTGCTGTTCACTCTGTAGACAATAGAAGCGTGAAAACCTCTTCCAGAAATGCAGTATTGGGTATCAGAACCAAAGGCAAAATTAGGCATCTTCCCTCCCAAAGTGGGTATAGAAATGAAAATAATCGTGGCAATATCAACCAACTCATAGCCGAGGATAATCCTGTACACATGAGATATTTGCCTATTTATTTATATGATGTCTCTCTCACAGCATCCTACACATATTCACTTAATTCTTATTTATATAAATATTTTCTATGACACATTTCCATGTTGTCTCTCTATCAGTAAGTTCCTGGAGGGCACATACTGTTACATATTTGTCTTTACGTTTCCAAAGATCAAGCGTTTACTGAATATCATCATTGCTTTTTCTAAAGAATTATTGAAGTTGACAGTCATCCGCAGACATTAGAAAGCTACCTATTAGTTACATTTAAGCCAAAATACTTTGCAAACCAAGAACAGTGCAGAAAAAAATGGATGAAAAGAATGTCACTAGAGAGATACAGGATTGAAATAGAAGGCTAGACGGTCATGCTGCAAGGTAGAGGCAAAATGGCTGGACAGTCTGTAAACCAAGGACATCCATAGGATGTCAGGAGATTGAAGGGAAGGCCGTTAGCACATTGAAGTTATTCTTATTGAGAATTGACAAGAAGACTTGAACAAGAGTGCCTTTGAATGAATAGACATGAAAGGGCTGCAGTCTACCTCATTGAACAGAGTTCACACTGAGAAAAACCAGCAAAAGAGATCAGCAATTCTCATGCATTCAGATGATGACTTGAAAGCTCTTTACATAGCTGGAATGTATAAGTTTCACAACAACTTTAAACTAGAAATATTAGAGGGAATATGATGCCTTCTTGTTTTTCCAAATGAAAATGTATGTTCAATTTCATAAGACAGATGAAGGTATTGAATTTAAAGGGAGAAAATCTAGATCCCCATCCAACCTATGACATTCACTAGCCTGTGACCTTAACCAAGTGTCTCCAAGTCCACATGACTTCCTCTGCACATGAATCACATGTTTATGTAACCAAGAATTTTTACTTGGGTGTAAGACTACAAAGCTATAGTTGGGGTCATAGTGGTAGAAGCACCTGCATTTCACTCTTGGCTCTGTTATTAGCCATCTGTTTGACCCTGAAGAATTTACTTTTCTGGGACTAATTTTCTCTGTTAATAATGTGATTTGGGCTCTACTAAATGAACTCTAGGGCTGTAACATTCTATGATAGTAATAATTGTTTTAACAGTTAAATATTTAATATTTAAAATGTTTGTTATAATTAAGTTATTCTTATTTATGGACACATCCAAGAACAGCACAAGACAAACAGTCATGGAGGAGTTGTGATTCCAATCATTGATAAGAACATGCACAGAAAGAGATGATATATCCAGCAAATCTGTAAGGATAGAATATTATGCAGCGTACAGAGATTTTTTACAATTTTTTACAATCATAAATGATGACTATGACACAAAGAGTTAGTCTTGGTGACCTTCAAAGGCTTAAAAAGATGTTCATCAGAACACCATTTGTAAGTCTTCCATTTCTGATATCACTAAAATTGTGAATTATAAATCAAACAATTACTAAGCATTAGTAAGTGTTTCCTATGAGCCAAAAAAAAAAAAAAAAAACCAACAACAACTTGGCAATAGAGATATGAAGAAAAATATTTCCTGCCTTCAAAGAGATGATATCCTATTGGGAAGACAACATGACTAAATGTAGTATGAAGAGATTTGCTCTGGGAATTGAGCTGATATTCTATATTTCCTGAATTTTAAATCAGGGTGAGGATCCTGGACTGTCACTAAATAATTTTCCTAAGAATCCAGTGCATTCCCATGAAAATATAACCTTAATGAATGATGAATAATTCAGTCAAATTTGTGAAGATATGGAGAGAAGTAAGCAGGAAAAGATTGAAAATATAAGAGAAAACAAATCTGAGGAGCTTTCCAAATGCTGAAGATTGCAGAGACCAACTGATATTGCAAAGGATGGGCAATGAGCAGCCTCAGTCCTCTAAGCTAAAGTATGGTGGATTAAATCAATCAATCTCTCTCTCTCTCTTTCTCTCTCTCTCTCTCTCTCTCTCTCTTTTTCTCTCTCTTTTAATTGGAGGAAGGATGAGGAGAGGAAAAATGTTAATTATAAAAAATAAAGTTAAATTTAAAAAATAAAAAGAATAAATATTGTTGTTTTTAAACTTTTTTAATGCAGAACATTTGGTATTAGAAAGTGGCAACAAGTTAATATTTTAAAATAAAATGTTTACACTTCTTTCCAAAAAAAAGAATAGCCTTACAAAGTCCTCTTAACACATCCATATTGGACCTGGCTCCAAAGCCATTTCATATTTTATCTCTTCCATTCTATCCTCATGAAACAACAAATGGTATCAGACAGAGAAATGCAAATTAGACATACTATTACATACCTCTACATACCTCTCAGATTGGCTCAGACAATAGGAAAAGATAATGATAAATATTGAAGGGGGTGTGGGAAAACTAGGCCACTGATACATTGTTGGTGGAGTTGTGAACTGATCTAACCATTCTGAAGAGCAATATGGAGCTATGCCTAAGGGCTGTCAAACTGTGCATATCCTTTGACCCAGCAGTGTTTCTACTGGACCTGTATCCCAAAGAGATCATAAAGGAGGGGAAAGGGCCCATGTTTGCAAAAAGATTTGTGGCAGCCCTTTTTGTAGTGGCAAAGAACTGGAAACTGAGTGGATGCCCATCAGTGGGAAAATGGCTAAATAAGTGATGGTATATGAATGTTATGGAATGTTATTCTTGTGTAAGAAATGATCAGTAGGATGATTTCAGAAAGGCCTGGAGAGACTCACATGAGTTGATGCTGAATGAAGTGAGTAGAATTAAGAAAACATTGCACACAGCAACAACAAAATTATGCAACGAATTAATTCTTATGTAAATGGTTCTTTTCAACAATGATTCAGGTAAGTTTCAATAGACTTATGATAGTGAATCCTGGAATGTTACTTACAATTGAATTTTTAAATTCAACTCAACTCAATACAATTGAGTTTTTAAAAACATTACTATATCAAGCAGTTTTTTTTTTAATTTCAAGAATAATCTGTAAAATACTTGGGATGAGTTTTTAAATATTTGTATTTATGCAAATTTATACAAAAATAAAATATTGAAATGATTTCCTGGTATAATTAAGTAGTGGTGTTGATGATTGATCATTGAGCCTTGTACCTACAATTAGATTCTTCTTCCAGGGGTAGAATATTACCAAGAAGCTTCCTTAATAAGTCTCCATACTTGGCTTCTCTCCGTGCCTTCTATATTTGCCTGAAAACATCATTCCTAATTCAGTTGTCATCAAGACATTCAGTCATCAGATATAGTCATTGCTGTGGTAGCAGCAACAAAAATGCAAGGGGGTGTGATTCTTTCACTCTTAAATCTATGGACAATACAAAACTAGAGACAATTCTTTTAAATAATGCATTACTAATGGTCAAGGAGCAGAAAAAGAAAAAAATTCTCTTGCTGATTATGTCAATAAAGCACTCAGCACTTTGGACTGCTATGCATCTCTCTCTCTCTCTCTCTCTCTCTCTCTCTCTCTCTCTCTCCCTCCCTCCCTCCCTCCCTCTGTGTGTGTGTGTGTGTGTGTGTGTATTCCTGCCTTCCTCCATCACTCTATGTCCATATATGTGGGTATGTGTGCTGCTCTTAGCTTTCACATTCACCAAATTAATGTCACATATGACTTACTGGAGCATGATGGTACTAAGCTGATTTGCAAGGAGAAGAAACATGAGAACTGGCAAAGGGATGTCAAGGAAACAACATCATGTGTCCAAGACTCTAAATAAAACCACTCTGGGCTTTTCAGAGAGGGTGGGGGCTTTTTTCTAAAATCCAGATGTGCTATTGAGGTATGAAGAAGACCTGACATGGATCCCCCAAGTCAGTCTCTGAGTTGTACTATTCCCCTTGGCCAATGACATACACACAGAGATGTGGCTGAGTTCCTTTCTAAGTACAGCACAGAGACCAATTCCAAATCATCTTCTTCATGAGCTTTTGACCTCAGGCTTGCATGGGTGGTTTTAAAGAAACCCCCAGAACTTTAATGGTCCTCAATAGATTTCCAGTTTAAAAATAAAATTTAAAAACCTTTCAGGTTTGCCTCTAGAGTTTTGGAGGATGTAAAGCTGAAAATTACGTAGGGCTCATCTAGTCCACCCCTTTCATTTTCTAGACAAGGCCCATGGAATTTATTTGACTTGCCTAGGATTACAAAATTCAAGTGAGGCTGTAATTAGATCCTGCCTACTCTTTCTACTATATCAGCAACAAACATACAGTGTCTATATCACTTGATACAAGCTCAAAGAAAATCATTGAGAGGAAGGCAGAAAAATGGGACACTGCTTCTATAGAATGAAAAAGGAAGAGAAGCTGGAAACATCAGAAAATTATACAACTCCATTAAAAGCAAGCCCTACATAGTGTGTGGTGTCTGAGTGCTCAAATGGGAATTCAGAGACTTGCCTGCCAGTGCCAGTTCTTAACATTGAAAGCTGGACTCCTCATATGTTTTGCATAACTTCACAAGTATAACTGGAATCATATTGTTTGCTTCCTCAGTGAGTGGAGAAGGAGGCAGAGGAAGGGCAAGACTTTGAAACTCAATTTTCCAAAAAAAAAAAAAGTCAAATAAATTTTTTAAGAAGAAGAAGCCATGGAACTCTTGACAAATCAGCAATTCTTTGGATCTTCATTTCCTCGTTTATCAGATGAAAAGATTAGGAATTTTCTCCATGTACCATTTTAGCTTTAGACTTATCTGACTCTATAACATACTCAAAAGAGATAAGTGAAATGTATTACATGAATTAAGATATGGTCTATTTGGAATTGTGTCCCTTGAAATCATACCTAGAGCTGGGAGGGATTTTCAACATTTTCTGCTCTTAAAATCATAGATCTGGAGATAGGTATCACCTTAGAGATCTTCAAGTTCAATGGCTTCTTTTTACAAATGAGAAAACTAAGGTTTACATAATTTAAATGATTTTCACAAGAAGCATAGATAATTCACCAGAGAAGTGAGATTTGAACCCAGAGAGTCTGGATTCTTCAAATCCAGAATTTTTCCCCATTACAGTATGGTTTCTTCCATTGAGAGATTTTCACTAACTATTGACTGATTTAAGTGATCCTTTGAATCATCTATAACAAAATTCTATACTTGTAACAGTCCATGAAACTGGCAGAGGTCATCATTCAATTTTAATATTCCATGTGCTTTTCATGAGCCCTGTGCTTCATAAGGAGACCATGGATGATGTGTAATGTTATTTCTTTTAAATTCTTTTTAGGAATGTTTTATATGATTGCAATGATTCCTATATTGGAATGCTTACTGGCCCAGGGGAGATGAGGGGAGGGAAGAAGACAGAGAGGTATAATATTTGGAACACAAACTTTTTTAAAAAGGCAAATTTAAAAAAATGTTTTAACGTGTAACTGGAGAAAATAAAAGATTATATATTAAAAGACTAAATTATTTCTATGGTTATAAAAGCAATTTGTGTGTTAACTGTTGTTTTCTGATATATATATATATATATATATATATAATATATATATATGTTTATATGTATAAAATCCTGATGATAGAAAGATGGGGAGCCAATATAGTTTCGACAAACATGGAATTGCCAAAGAAGTATCAAAATGAAAGGCATTTATATAGAGATAACTGTTTGAGTAACTCCCTTTGAAATTTTCCAGATATTCACAAATGACTCAATTCTGCAATAATGTGCATGGAGCTATCTTAGCTGTAATGAATAAACATACTTTACTACATATTTGAGTGTAAGGAAAAGCACTACAGTATTTCATATAGGCAGGAAATGCCCCAGCGTTTAATACCTGAATCTCTGAAGGAGAAAGAAGGGACTCCACAATGTCATTCCTTGGACTTGTGCAAGACTCCCCAGGACAATGTTCAGTTCACCTCTTTTGAAGGTTTGTGACCCTTGTGGGTATATCTTTTTTCTGAATTATAGCGGGTAATCATTGTGACATCTCAGGGTAGGTATGTAGTGTAGGTCAAGTTATGTATTGTAGAAGATGACAAAAAGGCAGAGAATTTCTTTAATCATGCCATTGGCAAATGGGTGATAGGCCATTTCCCCTTCTAACTTGTGAGGGAATCCTTAATCTGTTTACTTAGCTTTCAGATCACACTAGGGAAGCTTCTGGTTTTTCTCTGCAGCTTGCAGTTAGCCTCTGCAGACAGAGTTTCTTTTGAAGCTAATGTCAGCTCTGCTGGCAGAAAGAGAAATGAGAATCCAATCACAAAATGATAGCATCCATTTACTTTTTTGCTAAAAACAATGCACCACCTTTGGAAACTTTGAGGTATGGGATTCTCCTTAGCAAATCCCCAACCAAATTTTGTTACATTTAAGACAGAAGTTTTGCTTTTCTTTTTTTCCCCGAAGAGGCAACAGGTGCCCTCTGAGGTTGCTGCATCTCTCAGTTAATCTCATCCCAGATGAGATTACATCTCCCATTGCTTGTGGGATATGTGAAGGCTCCACAAGCTCAAAGCCAAGGACAAACAACAGGAGCAGATAAAAGGGGAAAAAACAAAAACAAGGGGCCAGATTTTAAAAGGCGCTCAAAAAATTAAGCCTAAGAAACATCCATCATGTCCCAAGAAGGAAAAAGAATATTGAAGATTCCAGGATAAGGACAACATGGAAGAGCATTTTCTAGATAATCATCTTCACAGACCCACAATCAAAGTGCCAGGTCTGCTTTTGAAGCACAGCAGTCTCACTCTTCACCCTTAACAAGATTAAATCACAGAAGAACAGGTTTTGATTCAGGCAGGGCCCTTGGAGAACATCCATCATGCTGACCAGGATGAAGGTCTATCATGAATCCAAAGATTGTGTCCCTCCCCCACATTCAGCAGCTCCCTGCCAAAAGTCATGGCCAGCACATCCAAAGAGGCTCAGATTTGAAGCTGGCCATGAACTTTGGATCTCCATTCTCATTCTTATCCTGGAATGGTACTTACAAATTTTTCAATTCTATTATTGCAACAAAGAAAAAATACAAAGTGTGTAATAGTGGCTAGATAGTTTGCTTTGGGTTGGAAAGACCCAGATTCAAAACTAGCCTCTGATAAACTCTGACTATATGACCCTGAAAAATCACTTAACATTTTCATGTCCCAAACTACTCTATAAGATTACAAGGTATAGAAAGGGGGTCTTTCTGTAAGAAGGGAGTATCGTCAGAGTTTTCCCACACTTATGAAATAATAACTTCTCTTAAACAAAAAGAATAAAAATAAAAGATTCCATCAAGCTCCATTCCATTGACAAATTCAAAAAATAATCCCTTCCATCCTTTTCCCTCTTTCTTGAAGAATGTATGGTATATTAAAACTATCATCTCATGTTAGTGACAATAGTTCCATTGTCTCTGGTGCTTTGTGATTTACAAAGCCCTTTGCTCTTGGCCCTTTGGATAAGAGATGAGTCCCAGAATGATTCACTCTTGAGGATAAGAAGAAAGGAGACAGGAAGAGAAACTGAGGCTGGAAACTCAAGACCAGTTTCACATAGCTAGGAAATGTCAGAAGCGAGATTTCATTCTAGATCCCAGGCTGCCAACATGCACTACCTTCAAACGTGCAATTCATGATTACAACATTCCTAAAAAGGGGCTACATTGTGATCCTCCACATTGTCCAGAGAAACAGAAAAGAGTAATTCAGTAGAATCCAGAATGGAGATACTCAAAGCCTTTCCCAGACTGTGAATGCCCTGAGACATAAAGAGCTTGGAATTTTAACCTAAAAAGATGAACAAGGACAACAATAGAAGTTATTGGTGTTTTTGTAGCTCCCTTCCCATTTACAAAGTGCCTTATATGCATTCTCTCTGAAAATATTCAGAGCAATTCTGGAAACTATGGAGGAAATGTCACCCCATAATTAACTCAGGAGTCAGTGAAAAAAAAAGCTCAAACATGCTGGTAACAATCTAATGCTGTCAAAGTACATAGGGTTGAAGACATATCTCTATGTCCTAATCCAGAGAGAGCTAGTTTAAGGAAAGGAAAGGAAAGGTTATGGGCATAGATTTTATGCAGTATTTTAAGGTCTGTTTGTGGAGGTCATTCATTACTGGAATAATTCATATTTAGGGGTTATTGGTCAACTACAAGAAGTCTAAAACATACATTAAAATAGAAAGAGAATATTGGATCTAATATCTTAGATCACAAAATATTAGAATATAAAGTATTTGTTAAAAGGGATCTTAGAATATATAAATACACAAATGTGTGTATATATTATGCATATCAGCATATATGTATATAAACACATAAGACCTAAAAACATTGAACACAGAATAGATGATATCAAAGAAACCTTTGGAAGAGGGAGACGTGATATTGGATATAACAGAAGTATGCTAAGTAGCATGAAATAGTCAGACTTGTCTTTAAAAAAAATGTCTTTGCATGATAGAGGATGGATTGAAATGAAGAGAGATTTGAGGTTGGGAGATCAATCAGAAGTCTATTGCAATAATTCAAAAATGAGGTTATGGGAATCTATTACAATGTAGTGGCTGTGTGAATGGAAAGAAGAACTATACAAGAAAAGTTAAAAACAATTAAACGTCATCACAGATCGAAGGTTGCCAACTTTGTGTGACTGAGAGGATGCTGGTGCCCTTGACACTAAGAAGCAAGATGGGAAGAGGGTAGATGGAAAGATAATGAGTTCTGGTTTGGTGGAATGTTAGAACTGCAGGAAAACTTTAAAACATAGAACAAAGAATATCAACACTGGAAAGACCTTAAAGAAAGGAAGTTGAAATACATAATTTTAGAATTGAGAGGTATTTTAGATACTCTAGAACATGAGATTTCAGAATCATACAGGTCTTGAAACACAGGGTTTTTAATGTCAGAGAAGAAGTGGACCTTAAAAATGATGTGCTTGTCCAATGACATCATTTACTCATAGAGGAGAATCAGACTAGAGAGAAGAAAATATTGAAGGTTCAAGGTCATATTAACAAAAAATCCACTAGAACCCTGGTCTCCTGATCCTCAAGCTGATCAACGTTGGAAGTTAGCTGTGTGCTCCTTAAAAGGACATTTTAAGAGTGGTTTCTCCTCTCCAGCCCAAACACACTTTGCAATCATGACTTATTATGCCTATCTGAGGTTACCATTCTCACCTTTGTGGTGGGCCAGCCTTAACTTGTTTGCTTCTAGAGAAGTCTGATGTATAGTAAAATGATGTGTTTTGATTAGAATCATCTTATATATGTGGTTATAGATTTATTCCTTCAAGGTCATTTAGTATAATCCTTACCTTACAGATGAGAAAACTGAGGCCCAAACAAATTCATTGATTTAACCAAGACACCAGGGTAATAAGCATCAGAATCTGGTTTCAAACCCAGGTTCATTAAATGCAAAAATGCCTACGAACCTGTAAATGTATCCTCCACGAGACAGAATGGTACATATTCCCTTAGTTCTTGCACTAAGGTTCTGTTCTTGTAAAGTTCCTAAGTTTGTCTGCAATCTAAGGTAAACAAACTGCCTAAAACCTTTCTTTTCACTCCTTCTCAATTCACAATCTTTTATTTACATAAATGTTTTACAACTAACTCATTGGTAAATATGGTCCCTTCTCTTAAGAGAGGCTGAGCTTCATTTCAAGAATAACCTAGAAGACAAGAAACATCAATGAATAATGAGTGAAGACTCTCATACAGAAAGAAGTTAAATGAATCTTCCTGATCAAAGTAAAGACTCAATAGAAAGAGATAAAGCATAACCAGTCTTAAGGCCACTAAAGGCAGTAATTTGGCTGACCCAGTCACTTGAGACACAACTAGACACCTAAATATGTTATTACTTTTATCTTCAGCTATTTGTCAACAAACACTGGAAAATATATAAGGGTTTGCCTTATCCTGCCTCCATCTTGGCTATTGCTGGATGTTGTCAAATTCCCATCATTGAAATGATCTGCTCATATCATTGTCAATAGTAACCAGTGAAGAGATGGTTGCTAAGTCATTGTTAATAATAACCAATAAAGACACACTTAGGAGACAGAGAACATAGAGTGGGAATGAGTAGAAATTCTCTCTTAATCTCTTTCTGAATTGCTTCAGAGCCCCAATTTCTCAGGAACTCCCCATGTAGTATAAATGTTTTCAAAACTATTCTGCCTTTGAAGTATCAGATACATTGGAGGAAAAGATCACTTTTGTAATTTGTAGAAAGTGCAATATGATGCGCTGATCCTCAAATCAAATGATTTTCTTGCCTCACCCTCCCTAAAGAATGGCAGAAAATGATGCAACTTGTAAAATATTAAAGTAAAAATTCAATGAACATGAATTAACGTTCTTTGGAATCGTTGGAGTTCAAATACCTAGAGAGTTTAGCTAAGTGCTATTAAAGAGAACTGGAAACTGCTTTCCTTTTTCTATGAGTAGGAAAAATAAGTATGAGAAATGGGAACTAAGACAAAATGAATCATTAGTACATAAAACCACAGATATATGACTGAAAGAAGTCTTCCAAGTAATCTAGTTCAGTCGCCTCTTGTTACAGAAGAGGAAACTGAGGCTAAGAGGAAAATAATTTGCCCAAGGCCACAAAGTAGTAAATGATATATCTTAGATTTGAACTCAGCCCCTGATTCCAAATTCAGCAGCCTTTTTCCTGCATCTCACTGCCTCCTTGTTTGTTTAAAAAAAAAAAAGTTTCAGTTAAAATCAGTTAATTTCAATTAAAATTCATTCCCCTATTCCCCGTTCAAATTCTTATTATATATTTATAGCTTACATTTTTTCTAATATTAAATTAGAATATATGCCACTAACAATTATCATTACAGGTTTAAAAATAATGGAGTCAATGCTAGAAAAAGATAAGATGATACAGTGATACAGTGCAAGCTGGTGATAAAATAATGGTTTTCATCCTGTGCTGAAATTTTTGGAAATAAAAATAAAATATTTTCAGTAGGACCTGATAAATTCCTTTAATGTTAGAGACCAAAAGAAAATACCTGGTCATTCTCCAGATGAACCGACTCTGATTGGATCTACCATGTTACAGAATACAAGAATTAACACTAACTCTCATTCTGTCTTTGGGGCACATTCATAAAGATCTATTTTCAAAGGCATCAAAGCATTTGGTCTGTTTAAAGTTTCTTCTGTTCTTTTGACCACTGCCCGCTTCATGCCTGTGTTTCTCCCTCCAGAGTTTGTTTGGTGTTCCTGCTCCAACTCTGCAGGGCAAATAACACATCTCAGAACTCTCTTTCCCTTCTGGGCTTGAGAGGTGAACACAGCGAGTTTACCTTTATCACTTTTTGATGAAAACCACCTGGAGTATTGATGCATACGAGGCATATCTTAGGGCCAGACAAAGGAAACTCACTGCTAGAAGGCGCAACCTCTTCATATGACCATTCCAGGTTGTACAATAAGGTAAACGTATTCCAGATTAAACCTATTAAATACTTTGCTTCAGTGGTCAAATAACTGCTATCTCCTGCTATACATAGTGATGCTATTATAATAAAGGTAAGTTTTCTCTGCAGCCATTACCCTCATGCTCCAGCATGTCTATCAGAAATCCCACAAGGTTTTCCAGGCAGAGGAAGACTTTTCTAAGACAAAGCTTCCCAGTTTCAAATGTTTTCAGCAATCTGACAAGAGATACATATATACGTGCACATGGATTGATCCTAAAAATGCACACCATTGCCAGGGATGCACATGCCCGTCAGCCTACTCTAGTTATTTCCTGCAAAATCAATTGCTGCAAATTCCTAGTTTTTCTATACATCTCGCCAATCCTTATCTTTTTTGTTCCAACTGGAATCACTTACCTGGACTCAAACTAAATTTATTGATTATAGGTTCATGGGACCTGCAGTCTCTTTTGTATACTCAAATATCCAGTTCTCTCAGTCTACACAGAAACAACTCTCCTTACTCCTGGCCTCAAGAAGCTCCCATCGTGATTGACACTCCTGGTATAAAAATCAAGCTGGCCTTTAAATATAGTGTTTTCAGGCAAATAGAAATGGATATAGAGTTTTATTTCTCCATCTTCCCCCTGAATTTCTATTCCCTCACACCGTATCCACCAAGTCTGTGGCAAACTGGTGGGCCGTTGTCAGGAGGAGAAACTGAATAGATGGGGTTAATTCTAAATAAACCAAACATCACCACTAACATCCTTTTAGTGGATACGAGCACTAAACCAATCTGCCGTAGGGAAGCGATCTTCCCATCTCTAACCTCAGGTAAATGTTTTCGTGGGTTTTTTCCTACATCCATGAGGCCGGTTTGTGACCAGGAAGTCAATGAGTCCCTACAGTATATAATACTCAATATTCCTCAATTATACTCCATACTGAGATGCTGCCGAGCAGGGTCGGAACGGTATTGCCCCCTCCTTTCTGGAGGTCGGTTCAAATGCACGCTGTTCAAGAACACAATCCCTGTTCGTGTTGCAGTATGGTGAGGATCCAGCTCCTCAATGCCATCTCCATCTCAGGGGGCCCTCAGAGGGAAACGCTTTTAAATCACAATAAGCTGAAAAGCTGCAACCAAACCTGAAGCCTCCGGGATGTTTTAATGTGCACCCATCTTTCCAAGTGTAAAGGAGCGCTTGGCCAAGATTTCCTCACACCCTCCACCTCCTCCGAGCCTTCCTCTCCCCCCTCCCCCGAAACTCATCGACTTCCCTACGCAGCTTACGACAGAAGGAAGGAAGCCTGCCTGCCTGCCTGCCTGCCTGCCTGCCTCCAGAGCTGCGGGAGTTGAGAAGGAATCGGCTGCCGTCTCCCCTCCCCGTTACACTTTTCCTCTTGCTGCAGCAGCAATGGGCCCGAGCCGGCAGCATCCCCGCTTTGCCTGCTTCCTTGTGCCGCCGCCGCCGCCGCTGCTAGGGACCTCCCCTGTCCGGCTGGGCTCGGCTGGGCCACTGCAGTGTGCTCTCGCCCCCACACACCTGGCCGGCCGACCCGCCGGGGAGTCCCCAGGCCCCACCAGTTCCATACCTTTGCTCTCCATCTCGGTCCCTCCGGAGTGTCGGGAACTTCAGAACAACTTGCAGAAGAGGAGGCCCCTTTGGGATCGCCGGCGGTCCCCGAGCCCGGGACTGGGAGGACGAGGACGAGAAGGAGGACGAGGACGTGGAGGGCGAGGGCGAGAGGGCACCGGGGCTGCTTCCTTCCTCCTGGGCTGGCTTAAGGATGGCTGGCTGGCTGGATGCCTTAACCCTTAGAGCTTCAAGGAAGCCCCAAAGGACACTGAGCCCAGCTGGGGCTGGGGCTGCTGCTGCTGCTGTCGCTGCCGCCGCCGCCGCCGCCGCCGCCGCCGCTGCTGCAGGGGGAGAAGGAAGGCAGGCTGCACCTGGGGAGGAAGGGCGTTATGTTAGGGAGGGGGCCTGGGGTGGCTGGGAAGCGCTGCTGGCCCTCGGGTGTCCCGGGTTTACCTGAATGGACAGCAGCAGCTGGGAGCCGGAGCCGCGAGCTGGGAGCTGTCCGCCGAGCGTGGTGCTGCCGCAGGTGGAGTGGCCGATCAGCCCACTCAGCTGTGCTCCGGCTCGGTCCTGATTTGCATAGGCGCGGCACGCATGCGCCAAGCGGCCCCCTCCCACCTGCCTGCTCCCCTCTTCCCTACGCCTCCCTCCCCTCCCCAGTATCGCCAGGCTGGTCCAGAACCGCTGCTCGCTCAGCCTGGTCACAGGGAAGCGCTGTTAAAAATAAATACCGGACCGGATTCTCCTCTGCAAGCCAGGACGGGGGTTGAACTGAGTCTGAGTCTCAGCCAGACCCGGGCTTAGGCGATTTCCCCGGATGGGAGAGTAGAACCCTGGCGCTGACGCTGGGAGCCGGCCCCTGGGGCTGCAACCCCCTGCTGCGGGTCCTAGTGGGCAGGGTGGGCGTGGAGGGGAGACCGGAGCCTCTCGGGATACCTCGTCTCGGCGGCTTCTGTCACTTTCCAGGTCGGTTTGATTCCCGACTGATTTCAAAGAATCAAGATGGGCAAAGGAGTGAGTGTGTGTGTGTGTGTGTCCGTGTAATATGTGTGTGAGTGTGTGTGTGTGTCCGTGTAATATGTGTGTGAGTGTGTGTGTGTGTCCGTGTAATATGTGTGTGAGTGTGTGTGTGTCCGTGTAATATGTGTGTGAGTGTGTGTGATGTATGTGTGTGTAATATGTGTGTGAGTGTGTGTGTGTGTGGCTCTTTCTCTTTTCTTCTCTCCCTATCAGTCTCTCCACCCTTTTCCTTCTTCCTCTTCTCTTTTCCCTGTATCTCTCGTTTCCTCTTTGAAAAAGGAGAAAAGGTAAATGTTTCTGCAGCTCTGGGAGATTAAAATCTCATTTTCAGTTTCCAGACAGATCCTGAGTTTTCTTGTCCTCTAGAAATCCCCTTCCCATCTCTATCCCCACCCCCTCAATTTCCCTCCAGTCGTTTCCCTTTTGCACTTGACAGTATTGTTCAGCTGAGGAGAGGGGCTAGCTGGAGGGAGGATCTGGGAGCTGCCCAACTGTGTTCTCTGAGGCACTTGTAGACATCGTCTTCTTGTAGGGGGATCATTCTCCTTGGGATCCGAGACAGGGGCAGAGAGGCACAGTGTATGGATAATCATTTTTACTCTAGTGAAGTGTGTGTGTGTGTGTGTTGGGGGGAGGAGGCAGATGCCTTCTTGCCTGAAGCTCCCTGCACAGGTACAGAAGAAAAATCAATAATTAATTATTGGTCTTCCTAGGCAAAATCTTGTGAAGCATTATTTACTTATATGTCAAGACTTTGAAAGGAAACAGCGCTATTTTTCTTTTCTTTTTTACTTATTTGTTCTCCTTTAATCTTGAAATGGTATAATGAAAAGAAAACTCTTTTGTATTTCATGTATTTCATCTCTACTCACAGTCTATGTGAAAACGAACAGTGGACTGAACTCTGCTAGCAATTTGGAAAATTGCACTCGGGTGAATTTCCACATTTGAAATATATTTGCTTAGCACCAACTCTGCGCAGGACACTGTGCTGTAGACATCCAGTTTTCCAGGTAATCAAGAGTTTGCTTTCATTCATTCAGGAATGGTCACACTAACATATCCCCCATAGTATCTAAGCTCCTGGTGGACAGAGACCAATTTTTGTTCTTTTTTTGTCCTCATATCCTCAAAGCCCAGTTGAGTGCCTGACATATAATAAGCATTTAAGAAATACCTATTGGATTGGCTTGGATAAAACACATATTACACTAAAATATATGAAGCATCTCATGTGTAAGTTGAGGCCTTAGGTTCAAATCCTACCTCTGATGTACTCTATGTAGGTTTAAGCCAGTTTTTTTTTAACTCACTAGACCTCAATTTTATCACCTACAAAATGTTAGGATTGCATTAGAAGTTCTCTAAAATCTTCAGCTCTAAACCTTATTGTCCCTAGTGTTTAATTTGTCTGTGACAGCACAGTGAGTGCTTGAGGAAGAATAATGGGAGACTTCCTGTTCTAGTATTATATTTATGAATCACCTTAGGAATGGTGAAGCATGGGAGTTCCGTTTAATAAAAGCTTCCATTTGATGGCACCCTCTATCATATGAAGTTTACCAAATTGTAATTTCCCAGTGAAAGCAAATTAACAGTAGCAGAGATGTTTACCTATATGGAATGATAACTCAAACACTTCTAGTTTTTCATCCAATCCTCAATGTGCAGTCGGTCAATGAGCATTTATTAAGTGCCTACTATGCTCCAAGCACAGTGCTATACGCTGGGAATGTTTTTAGAAGGGGAGGATAGTGGTTGGTTTCAAAGATTTTAAAATATAGTGGAGGGAACAATATAAAAACAGCTATGAATAAATAAAATCTGGTCAGTATTAATTGAAAATCATCTCAGAGAGAAGGTACTAAAATTAAAGACTCCCAATGAGTATTTGGTATAACCACAATTATTTCCCATCCTTTACTATATGGAGTAAGGATTGGGGTGAGGAAGGAGATTTCTACATATGGGGGTCGGAGGAGAAATGCAATGTGAAGCCAATCCCCTTACTTACTCCCAGACCTTTGAGGTCATCATTGACAATGTATTATTAGTATTATTATTTAAAATACCCACGGTGAGTGACAGGATCTTACATTTTGCACAGTTCTTGGCACAAACTAGGTGCTTAATAAATGTTGATTTGAATTTAAGGATGGAAGGAAGCTTAACTGTTGTTAGAATAATAGTATTTATATAACCATTTAAGATTTACAAAACACTTCACAATTGTCTAAAGCAAATCTTTAGCGGTTCTTATTATCTCCATTTAATCAGTGAAGAAACTGAACCTGACAAAGTTTAAGGTTCATGTTCATAGTCACAAAGCTAATGGGTGATTTAGGCAAGAATTAAACTCACAATCTTCCTGACTGTAAGTCGGGCACTTCATCCACTATACCTCTTAGCTGTCTCTACCATCTCCCTCAAAGATACTCAAATAGTTGATCTCTCCCATTCAATGTGGTAATTTTTGAAATTAAGAAACTGGGAAACCAAGAAATATAAAGTGATTGACCCAAGATCACATAACTGTTAAGTACTAGAATCAACATTCGAATCCAAAACTTGTGACTGCC
The DNA here is from genome assembly GCF_016432865.1 of Antechinus flavipes. Classification (NCBI taxonomy): domain Eukaryota; kingdom Metazoa; phylum Chordata; class Mammalia; order Dasyuromorphia; family Dasyuridae; genus Antechinus; species Antechinus flavipes. The sequence continues at coordinate 3,896,723 of NC_067400.1, read as the reverse complement.
TTTGTAGTAGTCTTACCTTATACCTAATGGGAAAAAAATCAATTTCATCAATCCTTTGATTTTTTTTTCATATTTAATTCATGAGATATTTTAATTATTTTTTAAAACATATTGAGATGGTGCAAGGAGGGGAAAGGACAAACTCGATTTCCACATGCATATCTCAAAGGAATCAGTTGCTTTTGTAATCCCAAATAGGTTGCTGTGTGGGTTTAAAATCATTCTTCTGACAAGGTTCAAAGCAAATTATGCTTTAAAAATATATAACATTGCGATCTCGACCCAGGAGGCCATTTTATTCAGTGGAAAGAAGGATGATTTGGGAGTAAAAGTACCTGGAATCCAATCCCAGCACCCTAATTACTCTCTTTATTATTGTCTTGAGTCAATTACATCTCTCCAGGCCTCAGGTTCATCCCCTGTGAGATGGGGCTGGTCCAGTTAGTTTCTGTAAGTCCTTCCTACTCTAAATTTTCAAAAATTGACTTTGGTAAACTTGGAAACAGGATGTAATTGAAAACTCTTTGATCAAGGACAGGCACTGTTTTTTGCTTCTTTTTTGTATTTCCACCTTCACACAGTGCCTGGCATATAGCAGATGATTAATAATTATTGATTATTAATTGATTCATGATTAACTTTTATGTAAAATGAGCAAAAGATGGTTTCTTGTTTTCCCCATTATTCGTTACAATTTATATGCTAGTTTATGAGCATTCACACACACACACACACACACACACACACACACACACACCTCCAGCATAAAGACTTAGAAAATCACAAAATCAACATTATCTATTTTTGTCATCATTGTTCAGTCCTGCCTGACTCTCTGTGACCCCACTTGGGGTTTACTTGGCAGAGATACTGGAGGAGTTTGCCATTGCTTCTCCAGCTCATTTTATACATGAGGAAACAGGGTGACCCACCCAGGGTCACTTAGCTAGTGAGTATCTAAAGCCAGATTTGAGGTCAGCATTCCATCCATTTTGCCTCCTAATTGACCAACATTATCTATACTGTCTTGCATTTTTTGTTTATTTGTTAAACATTTCACAATGACATCTTAAACTGCTTCTTTTTTTTATATCTTTTTATTGATAGAACACATGCCAGGGTAATTTTTTTACAGCATTATCCCTTGCATTCACTTCTGTTCCAATTTTTCCCCTCCCTCCCTCCACCCCCTCCCCCAGATGGCAAGCAGTCCTTTACATTCTGAATAGGTTACAGTATAGCCTAGATACAATATATTTGTGCAGAACCGAACAGTTTTCTTGTTGCACAGGGAGAATGGGATTCAGAAGGTAGAAATAACCCAGGAGGAAAAACAAAAATGCAAGCAGTTTATATTCATCTCCCAGTGTTCTTTCTTTGGGTGTAGCTGCTTCTGTCCATCTTGGATCAATTAAAGCTCTCTTTATCAAAGAGATCCACTTCCATCAGAATACATCCTCAAACAGTATTGTTGTTGAGGTATATAATGATCTCCTGGTTCTGCTCGTTTCACTTAGCATCAGTTCATGTAAGTCTGTCCAAGCCTCTCTGTATTCATCCTTCTGGTCATTCCTTACAGAACAATAATATTCCATAACATTCCTATACCACAATTTACTCAACCATTCTCCCATTGATGGGCATCCATTCAATTTCCAGTTTCTAGCCACTACACACAGGGCTGCCACAAACATTTTGGCACATACAGGTCCCTTTCCTTTCTTTAGTATCTCTTTGGGGTATAAGCCCAGTAGAAACACTGCTGGATCAAAGGGTATGTACAGCTTAAACTGCTTCTGAATGCACTCTGTAGTTTTGCTAGCTGCAAGTTTCAGTTGAAACTCTGAATCTGATACTTCTGGACTGTCAAAGACTATTTATTTCCAAAGCTGTGTAAGGAGCTTAAGGTTCATAGTCTTTTGTAGATACTTTGGACTTTCTTTGTTTAATAAAGTTTAAAAAGTTGAATTGATGGCTGGATGAGGTTTGTCGATGCTTGCTTTTAGTATTCAAGGATGAAGATGTGATCCATAAGGCTCCCAGAGCTGACACTAAGGTTAGGCAGAGCAGGTGGCTACTTAGTGCAAAAGTGGAAAGGATACAACAAGAGATTTCAATGTGATTTCCTTAAATATGTACTTACTGCCAATAAATGCAACTTTTTGTGGAATATAGATACTTATTTTCTGATAAGTAAAATAAATGGCATCAGGGAAATGAAAACAGTAAATTTATAGTCACTAAAACAGGGAGATTTTATTGATTATTGAATTTTCAAGTTTATAGGTATAAAAACAACTAAATGTAAATATATCATCTTAAGAGGCACAGTTCTTTTCAAATTTTTCACAAATTTCCAAGTGTTTTTTTGGGTACAAAAATATTTTGGGATTAAAATTCTGAGTGAGCAAAGAACATAAGAGGGACTGACCAGAAATCTGAGATTCCATTAACAGCATTTATTAAATTCTATATGCAAAATATCAGTTAGAATTTAGTTCAAGTTTCTTTGACTCCATGTCGATCTCTAACTGAATGGGAGAGGAAAAAAGAATCATTTTCCTTGAGAAGATTTTTTTTTTATTTTTATACTAAGAGGAATCTGTGTTTGGTTTGTATTGAATCAATTACCATAAAAGTAGCTCGACTACATTGGTTGGGCAGTCCATAGGGCAAAGCAGAAGGAAATAACTATAGGAGGATTCAGTGGGGAGGGAGGAAATGGAATTGTGGATGAAGAGTAGCAAAAAGAGTGGTTGGGGATGAGTTTGGCAAGACGCAGGGGCTCCAGGAATGAGGAACAGCAGACACAAGGTTGTAGGGCAGGGTCGTGGCCGAGACAAGGGAGAACACAGTTTAGAATGACAAGTAGTAGCGTCTCCCTTAGGAAAAAATGGACTGAAGGGAGATGGACGTGGCTCTTAGAGGGGGCACTGAGGGAGAGTGCTGGTGGATGGGCTGCTTAGGGACCTGCAGGTCTCATAACTGACAAACATTTTGACACTTCTTGTTAAGAACTTTGTCCATGGTGAATATATTGGAAATTTCTACATGGTCTGTCATCTGACAGTTCCCAGACCCATCTGTGGAGTTGGAACGATGCCCATCGGCAGCAAGCTCTGCCAGCTTCATCACAGATTAGGCCCCAAATACAGACCAGTTGAAATAGCAGCTTGAGTAATGAAACCTGCAAAGGGCCTCCTTTCAGCTGATCGCGTTGCTTCAAACCCTGGGGAAAGAAATCTGGAAATGTAGCAGCTTCAAAACCCGCCCGTTTTATCTAACACAGCTTCAGAGCCCAGACTGAGACGCTTCCTAAAAGCCCCCAACAATAGGAACCGAGGCTGCTATGTGTCTACATGATGGCAAGAACGAGGCTCCCAGCAATTGCATTTCCACAGGCAGGAAGTGTCAAAGTCAGCGGAGGACCCCAGCATCCTGACCCCCAAGTTCATGATTCCCCACAGCGGTCTGCTGGAGCCTAGAGGGTATCAGGGCGGGCTTCGATGAAACAACCATCTCTCAAGTCTAAATCTTTTCTCTGGCTGTCCCCAATGGCCTTTCCACTGAGATATTTAGCCTAATTTAGCCTGCATGTATCATGTTTGTGCATGATTGTTTGCATGTTGTCTCTCCCCTTGACTATGAAATCCTTGAGTGTGAGAATTGTTCTTTGTTTTTCTTCTCAAAATGCCCAGCACATAGTAGGTGCTTAAAATGCTGACTGACAAATAAGTTACAGGCAAGCCACAGTCTTCCCGAAAGAGCTAGAGCAATTCTGGTTGCCAAACAGAGACAGAAGATGGTGACCTTACCACTGGATTTGTTTGGGGAAAACCATCCTCAGATCCCAATCCACGTAACGGCAGTGGCTGTTTAGGAAAAACAAAGGGTCAAAACCCAGCAATTTGCCACATAATGGGGGCCAGAAAACTGATCCTAATCATCGAGGAATGATGGATAATTCACTCTAACTAAAATTAAAGGACACATATACATACACACACAAATACATGACATCTCAATGGAATCTAGGAAATTAAAGTGTTCCTCAGTGCATAACCAATTTCTCACAACATGATTATTCTCTTTGGTCCCTCTCTGGTTCAGTCAGTCTAAAGTCAGAGTTCTCCCTGTGATATTCCAAATCTTTCTTCCTTCCTAGGTCTGGATAGATCTCTTTTTTCACTTTGATTATTTGGAAACTTAAACCTCTTCCAAGAATTAGTCTAAGTATTTTTTCAAGAGATCTGACTTGATTCTCCTAGTTGTGAGTGCCCCTCCAAATTCTTTGTTTCATTTGTATAATGAAATATATAATATGTAATAAAATATATTTATCTTCACCCACAGTTCATCCCCAACTCTCAAAAATGTAAGCTCCCGGAGGTCAGGGATTGTTTTAAGTTCATCTTGAATCCCTAACACTTTAGATACTAACATATAAAAAACAATTTTTAAATTGAATTAAATAATTCTTGAATGCCAAGATGATTCAAACTTTTAGATTACTTTTGAGTCATTTTTTTAAAAAATAAGGGCTTGGTCATTACTAACGTGGCTAATTAAAATAATATGACCCAGAGATGCTGTTTGCTTTGATAGGAGCCATAGAGATGCAGCTATGATTATATTAAAACTCAACATTTTCATCAACCACAGAATCCAAGAGACGCAAAGGGTCAAGGACCAACTATATTAAGTCTTACTTGAGCTGCTGTTAATTCTTTAAAATATTCTCATTAAGGGAGTGTCTAGTCTTTGCTGGAAGATCCCCTAGTGGGGGAGAGGGAAAATTGACTTCCCAGAAAAGCCTGCCTTTTTTGAACATGCCTGGTTATTAAGAAGTTTTTCTTTATATAGACCCCAAATATTAGTAACTTTTAATCATTTTTCCTGAGATGGTCTGACCAGAATATAGACCAATGGGAGTATCACTGCTCCCTCATCCTGGACACTGCCTATCAGTGAAGCTGCAGACCACATCAGTTTTTAACTAGGTTTTTTAGCTGTCATTTTTTTTGACATCTATGTCCTCTTGGACTTCTTAAGTTGAAATTTTGAACCAAACCTCCTAGATCAGGCTGGCTTGTATTTGCTCAGTTCATGATAGACTTTTCTTTCTTCTGAAGAAGCTCTTAGTGCCTAGATGCGGTAGAAATAAAAGCCCAGAAGAGCCTTTTACAGTTTATATTCCCTGTATCAAACTCCACTGGATCATAATTCCCCAGTTACCCCTTGAGAAAAGAAAACCAGTCAATTAACTGGTTAAAGTAGCTAAAGAAAGTTACTCTGAGCAGTATGTCATTTGACACTTCTCTGTGTAATTGGACTATACTTATCATCATGATACTGCAGAAATCTGAGGAAACTGCTAGTTAAGCGTGAATGGTGACTGTTGGAGGATGTGTCCCATCCTGCAGCAATACTGACTCAGCTAAGCAAGGACAAAAATGGCTAAACTGCTGTCACCTTAAAGAAATATTATCTCTGAGTTAGAAAATACATGAGACACACTACCTTTTGCTGTGTTCTCTGGTACTCTTAGAATACTTTGCTGAACTCCATCCTGTTCCAAGTTGAGGATAATGGATTCTCCTTCAATTCATGTCTTCTATCATCTTCTGGATGTATAGATATCAATGAAGTCTTTTGGATTTATCTTGAGCCAGATTGTTTGATATTCACTTAGATGATGGCTTGGATGACACTCCTTTTCTCTGAGATATGTCTTCTCCCTCCAAGCCTATTAATTATCCATCATCACAGATACCCATTAGACCCAAAAAATTCCTCTCAAAAATGAAACTTCCACTTCTGAAAAGATGAAGGTGACTCCAAAGAATTCTCTCCTCCAGTCTTCTTCATCTTGCCTTTATCCCTATGCCACCAAATTCAGAGGTAGACATTTTTTTTGTTATCTGATGATTAGTTTTGCTAAGGGAAAACATTACAGTTTAATTTAAGGGTGGAATAGACTGATTACATTGTTCCCTAAATTCAGACCAACTTAGTTGACCCCACTTTCTTGCTTTTCTAATTCTTCTCTGATGATATATGTATGTGTATTGAGGCAGGGAATGAGATTTAATTTTCTTTCCTTTCTCTTGTCTTATCTTCTCTCTCTCCCTACCTCCCCCGCCTCCTCCCTCCTTTCTTTCTCTTTCTCTCTCTCTCTCTCTCTCTCTCTCTCTCTCTCTCTCTCTCTCTCTCTCTCTCTCTCTCTCTCTCTCTCTCTCTCTCTCTCTCATTCCTTACTTCCTTCTCTTCACTGAAATACTGGTGAAATGTTGATTTTTTTTGTTGCTCAAATATTTTATCAAAAGAAAAATAAATAGATGCATTCATCAAATGTCTTCTCATAAAGGAAAGAGAAGCTTTATCAACCCATTAATTGTTATGGATTCTTTCTTGATCTAAAAGATGGCTATTAGAGCAGCAAATTAAGAAAGTGACTTATCCTTGTGGGATCTGTTAGTGCCTCTTTGTGAATAAGTTTGTTTCCATATACAAGCACACACCCAATGATTTGTGATGCTCACATTCAGCATTATTGGTTCAGATGAGTGGAGCCAAATGCCTAATGTTCAGTAAGTACTGAAGCCAGATACTTTTTTGTCAACACAGAGGGAGCCTGGAGCAGAGCCAGTCTCAAGATCCTTCTTTGGATGCCCTCTTTGTACTCATTTTAAAGGTAATTATTGTGCCATGGGTAAATTAACTTCATGTAGTCACACACAGGTTCTTAAAATGAAAGCCATGATGCCCAAGATAGGTCCATGATAACAAAGGATGCACAAAAGAAAACTGATAAGTTAAGAAAATGCCATTAATTTCTCTCAATGATTATTCCATAATCATTTGCATATAAAGAGGGCAAGATTCCTATCAAAACTGCATAAAGCCCCCAATTCAGAGATGGGGGGGCAGAGGAGAAGAATGAAATCCCCTGCTGGTCAGAGTAGATAGGATAATGATGAAAGATATGAGAGAAAACAGATGGGGTGCTGTTGGCCAGTGAGGTGGAGGAAGATCTGCTCTGGATCAGGTTAAACAAAATTATTCCTAATACCCCTTCACAACCAGAAATTCTGTGATTCTGTGTAAAAAGAAAGACCTGGGACATTTAGTGGGCTTTGAGTCATACACAAATCAATAGCATGACAAGGCAGCCAAACCCCAAATCCAGTTAAACTTGAGCCCAAAGTAGAGAAACTAAGCTCTCCCTCACAAGTCAGACCACAGCTGGGGCGTTATTTTTACTGTTTCATATGACATTTTAGGAAAACTGTTGACAAGCTACTGTGCCTCTTAAATAGAATGGCAAAGATACAGAGGGCCTTGAAGGCATATCATCACAGAGAAGATTGAAAGAGCTGAAGATGTTGAGCCTGGAACAAGGTACAGTGAAGATAGGATGGTTCTCTTGAAGTATCTGAAAGACTGTCGATGAGAGAGAAATGATTCTTGTCCAATTTGCCCTCAAAGGCCACAGCCAGGAGCAGAGAGGGGAAGGGCCACAATTGCAACTTGAATATCAAAGAAACATCTTAATAATTAGAGTTCCAAGTGAGCCTCGAGGGGTAGTGAAGTCAGCATCAGACTAAATCGTCTATAAAACCCCAGATGAACCAACATCAGGGAATTTGTGGAGAGGATTGCTCCACAGGAAAATAAAGCCTCTGAGATTTCTGCCAGCATTGAGAGTCTGGGCTCTTGTCACTATAGAAAAGTTGCTGATGGATAAGAATTATCTGAAGTTTTAATGTTCATCAAAGTAGTGGACTGATGCATCCATGAAGCCACAAGACATTTTGTTTTACTGTGGACTCGTGACCAAAGCAGAATCCTGAGTGAGGGATGTAATACATGCATTTGGGGACATTACTTGACCCCCATTATCCCTATATCTGCAAAGCCAGTAGTCTCTGAAAATTTTTGCTATGTGGGGCTTTCTGAAACAGAACCTCCCCTATCCAATAGCTTCCACAGATTGTGTAACTTAATTCTGCCTGATATGAGGTTTGCATCTCATTATGTTATGTGATATTTGTTCCTGAATTTCCCTGAGACTCAGTTCTTTCATTCTCAAAATGGAAACAATAATACTGTCTCTAGCAGTCTCAAAAGGCTATGTCATAAGGATATAGGTCTCATAACCCTGAAGAAATGGTGAACATTTATTTTCATGAATCTTGGAATCATTTGGATTCATTGAATTGCAAGCAATATCTGCTCATTAAAAAAGTATGTGTTTTGCCCAGTAATGTGCTATAAACTTGATCTTGGAGGTAATTTTAGGCCCCGGTCAACAGAAAACCCTTACCAAAATTGTTCCACCAGAGATTAGACAAAATTTAAGCATCCATCCCTCAGAGTAGACACTGAAGACATTCAAGATAATTTGCTTGTGGGTTGCCTTCCTTATTATTTTATAAGCTCCTTGAGGGTAGAGACTGTTTTTTGCCTCTTTTTGCATCCCCAGTGCTTAGCAGTGTTGGTCTTGTACATAGTAAGCAGGTAATAAGTAACTATTGATTGATTGGCTAATTTCAGAATTTGTTAAAAACCATACATATTGTCAAAAACCATACAAATATGTATGGTTTTTTTTTTAACAAATATAGAGATAGAGATGTAGAGATACAGATGACTAGATAGATGTAGATCAAATAGAGAGAGAAGTGGTATGATAATAAACTGATGGACAGGCTCTATAAGATATCTATCAAAGTACATTTCAAAAGTTGGATATCTATATCCCAGTAATCTCTATTTCTATTTATCTATTTGTGTATACACATATAAATACCTAGCTAGTCAGATAGATAGATAAATAGATAAATGTTTCATTGAAGGACTCCAAAAAACCAAAAGTCTTCAAGGCTCAAAAGAATGAATTTATAATGGGTATTTTTCATGGAGTAAGAAAGAACTATCAGGATCTGTTTACTTAAAGCAATATTTCATTTAGAAGTGGTGATTTTTCTCTGACAGCATTATTATAAGGCCTTGTATGTTTCTCTCATTGCTTGATCTCACAAAAACAATACATGTAGGAAGAGAAGAGCTGTCCCAATCTGGGTGCTGAAATTTCTCATTGCAGAAAGATGCTGTCATTTGTAAACCTTCTTCTATGACTAAGAAGTCCTAATGTGTTGATGCTTGCCATCATCTTCTTTTTGCTTGTCATGATTCTTTGAGTAAGACTATACCTGCATAAAATGACCATATACATGAGTGTATGTCAAGTTAAGGTCCAGTTAGCAAACTCTCCTCTTTCCCTTCATCTGTATCCAGATATACTGTAATTGTCAATGAAGCTTTAAGGGAGGAAAGGGGAGGAAGGATAAGAACTGAGGGTGTCTCTTATAGAAATAAGCAAGTTGTGGAAAATCCCATTAAACCATCAAAAGGTATAAATAATCTTCTACAACTCAAGACCCAGGATATGAACCAGTAAGTTCATAACTCATAAAAGGCTGATATTCATCATGGAAGATATGCTTACTATCAGCTACTTCAGAGCCAGCTAGACTACTTTCTCCTTGACCATTTTTCCTGCTTACTTGTCACAATTGCCCTGGGAAGCAATCAGTATTTAAGTTTTTATCTGAGAAATTATGTTGACTCAGATTTAGAGAAGTGAAGGAAAGTTCCAAGGGTCAGACATATTAACCACAAGCTAGTGGGGAAGAGTTTCCAAACTCGGACTCACTGCCCTCTTTCTGTCAGTCACATCACTGGGATTCTCAGACCAACAAAGCACATCAGAAGACTGCCTTAGACAAAGTATTCCTTTATTTCAACAAGACATCTGACAAAGTCTCTCATAATAGCCTTGGGGATGGGATGGAGGGATGTGTGCAGACTGACAGTAATTTTAAGTAAATTTAGAACTAATTGAATGACTGGATAAAAACATGTGGATTAGTGGAATGATGAGAACTTAGAGGGCCACCTCCTCTGCAATTACAATTCATTTTAACAATAATTTGGATGAGGGAAAAAATGACATGTTGATTAAACTTCCAAAAGGTACAAACCTAAAAGAGTCAGCCAATATAGCAGATGACAGAATCATGGCAAAGATGACAAGCTGGAAAAAAGGTTTAGAGTCATTGGATGTGAACTCACTGGTTCTGAAACTTATACTTTGTGATCAAAGAAAGTTGAGAGCAAACAGACAGAGACAGACTCAGAAAGAGAGACAGAGACAGAAAGTTGAGACAATCTCTCCATTGTGGGAGGAAAGTTATGGATATAGATTTCTACACATAAAGCCAGACCTAGGTAGTACATAGTTTTGTTCAGATGAATTACTTTTCTTTCTTTCTTTTAAAAATATTTATTTTAAGATCCAATTTAAGGCTTAAGATAGTCATATTCTGATATAATAGTGATATAAAAATGAAACACATGAAGAAAGACAAAAGGTTTTTTAAAGAAAAATCAAGGTCCCTTAGGATAGGAACAGGTACCTTGTAGTATCCCTGGTATATAGAACAGGGTATCTCCCATAGTAAGGACTTAACAAATACTTTCCAGATTGAATTGAAATGAATACTATGATGTAGAAAGAAGAATCAAATATAAATTCAGTGGGAGTATTTTGGAAATCTTAATAAATGGCCTTTAAAAAAATCACATTGATTGCAAAGGGTGGCAATGAGGATGGAAGATATCGTTATAGTTAAAGCGAGATCTAGCATTTCTTGGACTCCTCACGCACTGACTTTCCTATGTTGTAATCACCAGACCTCGAAGATGGCACAGAACATAACCCGAGATAGCTTTTTGTGGTTGTTGTTGCCATGCCATGAGCTCAGACTGAACTTTCAATCCACTATGACTCTTAGAATATTTTCACATGAATAGTTATCTATCCTCTGTTTTATATTTTTAAATCAATATTTTAAAACATGGATGAGGCTTTCTATTTATCACTATGACATTACATCTTGTGAGATTTAACCCACCATACCAGTCAGTTTGCACTTATTTCTATTCCCAATAGAATTCACTGTCAACCAATGAATTCGCTGTGTTTCAAAATTTTGTGCCACTTCCAAATCTGGTGAGAACATTCATCAAAGGCAATGATGTAAAATTTTTAAGTAAAGGGCTAAGGTTGTTACACTGGAAGTGCTTTCTAAATTTTAAGGCATTATAGGAAACTTAGATTTAATTGCCATAGAATGGAATAGAAATAATAAAGAATGATGAAATCTCAGACATAAATAGAAGCTATTTTTTCATAGGATACTTTTCCAAATCCATTAAATTGAATTGTATAGAGATTTAGATATCATTGGCCATGTGTAATACTGCTGCTGCTCCCAGGCTTAGGTTTTAAAAATCTTAGGAACACTCATAAGATTTGAATAAGGGAGCATATGAGTGAATTTTGTGTAGGCAATATGAGGAGTGACCCAAGGAACCATTGAAAAATATAGTAAATTTATCTTTTGTTTCTTCTTATTCTTAGGGATCCTTTTCTCCTTTTGTTATCAATGGCATTCATCTCTAGTGAAAGAATAAGAAGTTGCTGACATTGAGATTTGTAATTAAGATGTATAAACATTCCCTATTAAAACTAAGATCAATTTATACTATTGAAATCGTTGAGCCAGAAGGTGAATCCACTGATTTTTTTTTGGGGGGGGGAAGATGTGTGCAAGAAATTAGACTGTTAGGAAGGAATGGCAAGTGTGTTACTTGTGTAGTAGCAGCAGGATAGGATCTCAACCCCACACAAGATTTCACAAGCTGAGATGACTGGAATAAAGTGATCAAACTTGACCAGGGGCAATGTACAAAGAGAAGAGAAAACAAGAGAGAAAAAGAGAGGTGAACTATGGAAGAGAAGGCAAGGGTCTGTATACCCAGTCCTGACTCTGGAAACAGCAAAATGAATCTATTGGTTGTCATTGCGTTTTTAGATATTAATGGAATTTCCACAGAGTTCTAATCTACTCTTTCACCAACTATTATGGACTTGTCAAGAATAAGGCAATGAGGATAAGAAGGAAGAAGGTGAATGAGTAGGAGGAAGAGGAAGAAAAGTAGAAGGAGGAAGACAAGAAAGAAGAAAAAGGAGGAGGAAGAGGATAAAGAAAGAAGGAAAAAGGAGGAAGAGAAAGAGAAGAAGGAGAAAGAAGCAGCATCCTGTGTCCTGATTATCAGGAAACCTAGAACTGGTCATGAAAGAGTTCTTAAATACTTGTTCCATATTGAGAAAAAATAACTGCTATCAAACTGTGCATCCCCTTTGATCCAGCAGTGTTTCTACTGGGCTTATACCCCAAAGAGATACTAAAGAAGGGAAAGGGACCTGTATGTGCCAAAATGTTTGTGGCAGCCCTGTTTGTAGTAGCTAGAAGCTGGGAAATGAATGGATGCCCATCCATTGGAGAATGGTTGGATAAATTGTGGTATATGAATGTTATGGAATATTATTGTTCTGTAAGAAATGACCAGCAGGATGAATACAGAGAGGCTTGGAGAGACTTACATGAACTGATGCTGAGTGAAATGAGCAGAACCAGGAGATCATTATATACCTCAACAACGATACTGTTTGAGGATGTATTCTGATGGGAGGGGATCTCTTCGACAAAGAGAAGCTCTAACTCAGTTTCAATTGATCAAGGATGGACAGAAGCAGCTACACCCAAAGAAAGGACACTGGGAAATGAATATAAACTGCTTGCATTTCTGTTTTTCTTCCCGGGTTATTTCTACCTTCTGAATTCAATTCTTCCTGTGCAACAAGAGAACTGTTTGGTTCTGCACACATATATTGTATCCAGGATATACTGTAACCTATTCAACATGTAAAGGACTGCTTGCCATCTGGGGGAGGGGTGTGGAGGGAGGGAGGGGAAAAATCGGAACAGAAGTGAATGCAAGGGATAATGCTGTAAAAAATTACCCTGGCATGGGTTCTGTCAATAAAAAGTTATTTTAAAAAGAGAGAGAGAAAAAGTAACTGCTAAAATCTAGGGGTGATTTGGAAATACACAAAATTTAAATTAAAATAGAGAAATAAAATTCTATTCCAGCATTAGGAATTTTTCTAGAAGGTAACTACTATGCTTGAACTAATATGGTTGTATTAATAACACATTATTTAATATGAATTCTACAAAATAACAGAGAATGGGACTGTGTCAGACTTGAAAATCATTCTATTGTTCCTAGATTAATGGTGGGTTTTTTTTTTGTTTCCTTTGTTTATTTGCTTTCCTAACAGAGAATGGCAGATTAAATCACTAGCTTCTAGATGTGAGATTCTGGGTCTGGATTCAGTCTTGAGTTCAATTTTAACCTCAAAATTTACTAGCAATCCTAAGGAGATTCTTTGCTTTGTTTCTCTGCCTTAGTTTTCACATCTGCAAAATGGGGGAAAATAGCATCTACTTCATAGGGTCATTGTGTGTATCAAAAAGAAAAAATGCTTCTAAAGCAGTTAGCACAGTGCCCAGTATCTAACAGGTAGTTAATAAAGGCTCCTTGAATCACCTTTTTGGAGGAGACCTAGAAGAGCACTTCCCCAGGAAAGAGACAAACAAGACCCGACTTCATCCCTTTCAAGAAAGGAGGAGGGAGAGGAAAAATCAACTATTAACTAGATAATTCTACCCATTTTCCATGGCAGCTTTAACTCCTGCTACCAGGACAAACGACAACAAAAGCAATGCTGCTGCAGCTACCACTGCTACTGCTACTAGTAATAATAATAATAATTCAGTAGCAACAATTGCACATTTATTGAGGGCCTATTATACACCAGGTTCCATGCCAGGCACCAAGGATACCAAGAGGATGGCACAATCCCTGCCCTCAAGCACAATGATCCTTCCCCATTCATTCCCTCAAGGGCTTGGCCACACCACAAGCCCACATTGAGGGCGATTGTGTGACTGGCACAAATGAGGAATAATAATAATAAAAACAAACAAACCTAGCAAGATTGTTGCCAGCCCAGAGAGAGCCCGGACTATTAACGAATCCGCAGAAGGCTAATTGCCAAGTATTTAGGTTATCCCCGGATTCTGTCTCCTTCTAGGCATTTTTGTCAAGAGCTGATGCCTTCCCTCGTTCCTACAGCTGCAGATGCCATGGGGCAGCTCTGTGTTGTGATAAACTCAAGAGGGTTTGGCTGGGGACCAGGGAGTTAAAGACTTTGAGTTCAGAGTTCAAAAAAACCCATAAAACTCAAAGTTCAGGCCTCCGGTTATTACCACAGGTCAACAATGCTGTCAGGAAGGTAGGATTTTATGGACAACCCCGGAGAGCAAACTATCATGTCAGTGCTATTTCAACAGGAAGAGTTATTCTAAGTTCTAAGCAACCAACTTGCAAATGAACTTTTGGAACAAACCCAGTTTTTAAGAACGGGACTGTCTAGACTTTGTAGTCAGAGGGTTGTACATGACTGACAAGCCTTCGAGACCAGAAGAATAGGCAGGAAAGAATGACCAGTTCTTCCTGAGGGTCTCTCACTAAGAAGGGGTAACAGAGTGTGGGGGACAGGACCAAAAATCCAGTTTGAATTGGAGAGCAAAAAAGGTTTTTTTTTTCCCTTTCTCACAAGAAAGGATACAGCCCTTGTTGCTCAAGCAGTGGTGGCCAGGGAGCATCCACACTGGCTGGAAGAAGCAGAGTGCCCCCTCCCACTCCCTTACCCCTTTTTCCATTGCTTGGGTACTGGAGCATACAATCAATACCCAATAGAAGTAAGTGTACCCATAGTTGGAGTGGCAGGAAACGAGGGTGACCAGGAACTGCCTGTGCTGAGGTGGATTTGAGAAACTTATCTGGGAAACACAAAGTGCCCCTTCATTATAGAAATGAAACACGGACCTGGGGAAACTGCAGTTAGCCAGCCCTCACAATCCCTATTTTTAATTATGTCTTTGGAGTTTCCTTCCCCCCGCTGATACCCTCCATCTATTAGACTTTCTGCCTTACGGTTCAGTTCTGTCCAGAGTCTCTAGGGGAGTCCACTCCTGAGCTTTCATCCGCATGATCTTAATTTCCCCGCTACCTGACATTTGCAATTCTTTTGTCCTGAGCTCAATACTTTTCTGTGATCATTTCCCTTATAGAAAGCAAGCAGCTGGGGAGGAATATTACTCCACTTATAGCAATAAGTAACAACCACAGTATCTGCTTCCACCAGGAATCCCCAAACCAGATCTCCAGGGAGAGTGGAAAGGGGGCTCCGTGTCTGGACTGGGACATGAGCGATTTTTCTTATGCTCTGGGCTATGTCTTTCACTCTCTGTCCATTATCATCGATTCTCACAAGCAATTTGATAAATTGAGTTTAGCACAGACTCCTCCCCTTCTGCCAGGAGGTAATCCAAGCCCAGCAGATGCTGGAGAGCAGCTTCTCTGGTCTGAGTAGCTGGTTCAGCTACTAAGTCTAACCCCTTTGGGGTCTGTTTGGGTAATCTCTAGCTTGAAGTCTGACTAAGCATATAAATCTTGATTCTGTACCCCCAACTCCCACCTTGGGTATGTGGCCGGGCCATAAGTCTGCACGATCCTCTACATTGCCTACATTTCCAGGGCTGCTCCTTTCCTTTCCAAGTACAATTATGTATTTTAGCCCGTTTGGTTAGTCCCATCCCAGAACTCACAGAAAAGAATCCATGAGGTTATTTCTCCCCCAGCTCCATGCGGGGGCTGTCAGTCTTCTAGAAGAGCACTACTAGAGTCCTGACAATAGGGGGGATGTTGGTTTACCTGACCCTTTTGTCCAGCCACCACGCGGCTCTGGTCAGCAACGGACTCTGTAGGGAACATCTGGTGTGCACATTACTCGGGTCCCATTGGGACCATTTACCCTGATGCTGTGTACAAGCTACCCACAAGAAGTCACTTTATACTCTTCTCTCCTGGCATAAGTCTATTCAGACTTGCGCTCTCCCAGATCCTTCCCTTCCCCTGTCTGGTTCAGGTGGTATTTGCCCTTCGCTAACTTTATCAGGGGCCATTGATGTGCCTCATAATCAGCCCAAAAGCTGTTGTGTGCTTCAGATCAGTTGCTAAGGATCCAAACTGGGTTTAGGGGCACCAGGACCCAAGGCCATCTCCCAATGCTGGGCCCCCCCAAAAAGATTTAACAAATTGTCAACATTAAAACTGTGCTTCCACCAGTCTAACAAACCTGTTATCTTCCTCCAGCCAGAGGTAGCTCTTTTCTCTCACGGCTCAGAGGAAGAAGAGTGGGTCAAAGAAGATAGATGATCAAAAGAATTAGCCTAAGCCAAAACCATGCTTAGCTCCCACATGGAGCTGGGGGAGAAATAACCTCATGGATTCTTTTCTGTGAGTTCTGGGGTGGGACTAACCAAACGGGCTAAAATACATAATTGTACTTGGAAAGGAAAGGAACAGCCCTGGAAATGTAGGCAATGTAGAGGATCGTGCAGATTTATGTGCTCCTGTTGTTCAGTCCCCTCAATGGAGAAAGAAATGGTTGTACCCCAGTGGGAATAAGCCGAACCAGATGTCAGCTGCCAGAATGAGAGCCCCTGCTAGGGGGAAAAACAGGAGAATAATGTTCTTTCTTTCATCAAGGAGTAGAATCAGTCCATCCCATCTATTTCTAATGGTGGATCAATAGAAGTGACAGTCCATTTGGACGGTTTGTCAACAAGTCCTTTGACCCATGTGTGATGGATCCAACCCTTTCCATTGGTTCTTACTGTGGTGTTGGAAGTAAGGATCACCTGGAGCCAGCCCTTCCCAAGCAGGTGTCTACCTTCCACACTCATATGAACACCCAGTTGCCAGATTGGGGTTTATGAATTGGGAACCCCAATGGGGGAGTTTGGACAAGAATTCCTTTTTTTGGTTAAAAAAATATATATAATAATAATAATAATTTGCCAGAGACTGTACATATTCTCTAAGGAATTTACCCCTGGGGTCCCACTGGAAAGTCTGAGACCAGCCTGTTGGGTAAGGGTGGCCATAAAGGAGCTGGTATGGGAGGAAAATCTATATCTCTATGGGGATGTGAAGGAGGGCTAGTGACAAACACTTCTGATGGTGCCTCTGGCTGTTCTTCTTGGTCCTTTGACAAATAATGCAGCCATCAGTCACCTGTGGGGCAAGAGTGTAAATTCTGGGACAGATATACTTGGCCAAAGCCATGTCACACTCATTCTGGACATCCCATTGGCCACCCTGATGTGGGGGCTGCAGTATTTGCCTTGCAATGCTCTTTTTTAGAATCTGCTAGCCTTCCAATTCCCGGGCTCTCTTTACCTCCTTTTCCATCAGAAGGGAAGGCTTCAGGTTAGGAGGGCAGATGGGAATCAGAACCAATAATGGCTCAGTCATTTCTTGCTCAGATTCTCCAGCCTGCTTCACCTCCTGTTCAGCCAAAGGATTACCCCTCGCCTTGAAGGAGTTCCCTTTTTGATGTCCATTGACATGTACCAAGGCTATGGCTTAATTAGGTGTAAATTTTCCAATACTTGTTGTAATAAGGTATTGTGAGCCAGTTCTTTCCCTTTACTATTTACCTCTTGTGGTCAGGCTGAAGATCAAGATATTATCTATATACTTGTATTGTGCTCTAGTGAACACTTGCTTTAATTATTGAAATTTGCTATAAGAGGAAAAAGCAGGAACCTGATTATAATAGGGTCAGAACAGGTCCTTCAGGACTCAGCCTGAGAGCACATACATGACAGGATAAAGCATCCCTAGCTCTGTTTGACAACCAAGCATACAATTACAATTCCAGTTCAGAGCCAGACTCAGGAATAATCAAGTGGGAAACAAAGAAACAGAACTGGGAAACTGGGTTAGAAGGATCCGACCTTGAGCAGAGGCTAAGTTGTCCTCCCAGCTCTTGCCCAGATAAGACATCCACCTATGAGAGTTTAGGAAGGCATCCCTCCGAGTAACTTAGGGTATTTCTCTCGAATGGTGGTTACTGACTTAATGATCCATCAGGCAATCATACCCAAATTCAAAATCCAAAAGAATATCAGTTACAGTCCCAAGAGATTTTATATCTAATCGCAAAATTTTGTTCAATATGTATTTCTTTTCTTTTTCTGGAATTTAAATTCATGCACACACACACACACAACTGAAACAGAGAATGGTGGGCTCACCAAATGAAGAGGCTGACTGGCTTTCTCACCTCACACTGCCATGCTGGATGCTATCAGGGGCGCCTTCCCAGGCAGTTGCTGGACACAGTCTCTGAAGGCCAGGGTGCCTGGTACCAGGATCTCCCTTTGATGGTAGTTTCAGATGCCAGAACTCAGGGAATACTGACCATGGGGCCCGATCCCCACTCCACCACCATGCCCCGAAACTGAGTTGGGGAGGTGCTTGGGCAAGGTGTGTGGAGTCCCCACTGCTATTGCTGCTTCCCTCCTTTCTACAGGTGAGGCAGAATTTGGGTTTCCCTACAGTTTTTTACATTTTCTTTTTAAAATCTGATCTTGAGATGAGAGGAGACTAATAGAGGGACATGGGCTACATAGATCTTCTTAGCCATCCCCTCAACTGAGATATATTCAGGACTAGGGGGGGCATGCTAAGAGATCAGCGATATGAAGAAGGTCCCTTAATACTTTCTGGGGTGCTTTCCTAGTGGAGCAGAAGGGTACTTTGGACAAGACAGGAGTCCAGGAAGAGTTAGCAAAATGTTGCTATTTACCAAATTTGTTTTTTCTGTTCTTTCAGAATGGAGTTAATTCCTGGAATTATCCCTAAAGTCTCAGAAATTTTTCTTGCAAGCTTAAAATGAATAATTGCCAAACTTCTTAATTATTGCTCTCAAAAACTTGAGAATAAGATTTTAGCAGTTCTATCATTTTAATTAGCTGACTTTATTTCTGTAGCCTCCAGCTTTACCAGAACTGGAGTGTACAGGCAAAAAAGTCAGGTTTTTCCCTTTTTAAGGTGGGAGTCAAGAACGATTAAAAAAAAAAAAAAACTTTCCCAGCATTCTAATTACAGCATAGAAGTTTTTGTTTTTCCTGCTGGCTGCATTTTAAAACTTTGTAATTAACAAAATCTAGCTCACAGAACAAACATGACACAGACATTTTGCTCAGAGATGCATCCACAGGCAAAATGACATAGAAGAGGGCTGTCCCATCTTTTCCAAAAGCCACAAAATTTCTGCTCTGATGTGGAAAAAGTTGGCAAAAATTAATTCTCTGCCAAAATTTATCCTACAGCACATTGCCTTCTCCAGGATCCCAGAGAGAGTGAAAAAGTGGCAAAGGCTCCCTAGGAACTTTATCAAAAATTGCTTTAATTTCCAAGTCTAGGAAATTTGCTAAGGGTAGAGCTCAAAACAAAACCAGACAAGCCTTCTCCTACTTGCTTGGGGTGTCCTGCTATAGGATCAAGGGAGAAAAGAATGGGGGGCTTACTTTGACAAGGAAGAGGTGTAGCCAGGGGAGACCAGATTTTGTCTATATGGGACACTGAATGTTGAGGTTCAAAGGAGACCCCAAAAGATTGGGGTTGAGACCAGAGTCAAGAGGTATCTTAAAAGAATTTGCAGGCTTGAACCCCTCTCCAAGTCTAGGGCAAAGTTTATTATGATTGAAACACCAGTTGAAGCAGACTAAATTCCAGGAGGATTTAGCAAAGAACCAGGAACAAGATAAATTTATAGGAAAAGACAGAGAGATCAGGTGCTTCACATCACTGTTGTGTTAATCTCATGGCTTAGAGGTAGAACTGAGGAGTGCTCTGGTATGCACCTCAGCATTTGTCTCAGAAACCCTGTTATCGCTGAGCCACAGATTATTTGCTGGCAGCCAGCAATGTTTGTAGGATTATGCTATACTACTCCTAAGACCAAGAGACTTTAGGATCATTGACAAATAAATTGTTAGAACAATAGCACTCAGGGGCCTCAGGATTATTGCTACATTTCTCCTAGAAGCTACACCCTATCATTATTATGGGTTAGGATCAAGTCATCCTTTTCCATTAAGATAGTTTTATATTTGAGGATTCTAGAATCTGTCAACCATCACCTAACCTCTGTTTCAGGATGGATCTCACCTGATGGGGGACACTAACTACCAGGCTTTCCCCAAAGGTCAATTTCCTACTTTCTTCTCCCAAAATAGTGGAGGTGGCCACTGCCTGGACACATGTACATCAGCCTCAAGCTACTGGGTCTAAAATTTTGGGGAGAAATGCTACAGGCTTCCTCAGTCCTCCCCATTGTTGGGTCAATACTAAAGCTTTTCCCCTATGCACACTGACAGATAGATGGAATAGTTTCTCTATCGAGGGTAAGGTCCATACCAGGGATGACCTTAAGGCTCCCTTGAGTTTCTCAAAGTTATCTTTATCTTCTTTGTCCCAGAGGATGACATCTGGCTCTCCTTCCAACAAATATTTAACAGAGACTTGGTTAGGGTCGCATTAGAATCTATCCCTAATCTACAACAGCCTATTAGCCCCAGGAACCTAAGCAATCCTCTTTTTGTCTTAGGAAGGCGAACCTGAAGTTTTTCTGGAATCTGGGCTGGGTCTAATTTCTTATTCCCTTCACTGAAAAGGGCCCAAATAGCTTACTTCTGGTTCTGTGAATTTCATCTTCTGGGAGACCCTCAACCCATGAGCATCTAGGAAGTTCAAAAGCCTAATTGTGCTTCTATGGACACCTTCTCTCTTGGGTCCAGCTATCAGCAAGTCATCAACATACTGAAGGAATATGAGAAGGGGCTTGAAACCCTCAAGGGTAGTTTCCAAGACTTGAACAAATACCTTTGGGGATTCAGTATATCCTTGAGGAAGGACACACCAACTAAATTGTTACCTCCCCCCAGTGTTGGGATCCTCCCACTCAAAAGGCAAACAAATGTCCACTTTCTATACCTTGAGGGTACACTCAAAAGGCACCTTTCAAGTTTATAACACTAAACCATTTACTTTCAGCAAGGATCTTTCCCATAATAGTATAAGGATTTGGGACTACAGGATAGGAGAGAAGGACTGCCTTTTTAATTTCTCTAAGATCATGGACCAACCAGTAAGATTTACCTCCCTTCCTAATGGGGAGGATAGAGTAGTTATAAGGAGACTGACAGGATTCTAATAACCCATCCTCCAATTAACCTTGGATCACTGAGTTAAGTCCCAATTTCCCCTCCCGAGAGACAGGATATTGTGGGACTCTGACCAAAGTTCTTGGAACTCTCAGCCTAATTTTCCCCAATTATAAGACCTTGCCCAAATCTGCACTTCAATCTGATCCTTTTCTTCTTCCTTCAATAAAAATATCATCTGGGGGACTATCCAGGAGAAGATGGATGAGGAATCAAAATCCCTTCCCAACAGGTTTCCTCCTGCCTCAGGCATAAGTTGGAATATTCCAATTCTAGTATTTCAGTGATGGGAACAGGAAAATTCTCTCTTTTTACTTCTGAAATCCTAAGAGTTCCCCTTCCTATTTTGGCTCCAGTGGACAGTTGTGCTAGGGATCATCGGGTAGTACCCATGTCTATCAAAAAGATATATTCCTGTTTCCTACTTCCCACCCTCAGATTTATCAAGGGCTTGGGGTGGATCTGTGCTACGAACCCCTGACACTTAGTCTTCAGTTTCCACAAGGGAGAATATTTTCTGGTCCTGCTTCTTTTGTGGGCAATCCCTTCTCATATGTCCCTGTTAGCCATAAAAATAACAGTTCACCAGGACTTGAGAGGAGAAACCTCCTCTCTCCTGGAAACCCCCTCTACTGGGGAGGCCATGTCCTCTTTTTTGTTCCTTGAAGGTCCACATTAGAAGCTGAAAGTGAGGAATTCTCCTGCTCTTTTAGTACCTACTTTAACTCTCAGTGGAGGGGAGCTTGTGGTGGGCTCATATTGAGTTTGAACTGTCTAAAAGGCAGTGGATGATGCAGCACTGAAGCTCAGGAGAAAGATGATTACTGGATGATTACTGGAATCATCCTCATTAATATAGTCATTAAAACAGTATGTCAAAAAGAGAATCATTATCACTTCCCACATATCTACTCCTTTTCTAACTTTTCTTATTTCTTTCAAGGGTCCCATTATCTTTTTAGATACCAAGTTCACAACCATGGCATCATTCTTAGTTGTGTTTTCTCCCTCATCTAATATCTGAGGCACTTTTAAGACTTGCCTCTTCCACTTATGTGATATATCTTGCTTCTATCCCTTAATTTGTACTTATATGGTTCCTTATCACCTCTTCTCTTGGCTAGAATAATAGATTCCATATTCTTGCTTTAATTTTCTCTGATCTTCAATCTACCCTTTCAACAACCATCCCAGTGCCTTTGGTCTCCCCATTCCAATCTACATCTCATATAACTACCTAAACTACAGGTTATACCATGTCACTCTCCTACTTAGCAAACTATTGTATCCCAATTACCTCTAGTATCAAAAAATAATTGCTTCTGCTTGTTATTCAGTTTTCTACAGGATGGCCCTTTTACTTTCCATCCTTATTATGAATTTCTGCATACATTATAACCGAACCAAAATAACCTTCTTTCTCTTCTTTATTTATCACCTTTGACTTCTTGTCTTGTAACTTAAATGCCGCCTTCTACGTGAGGCTATTTCTGAGCCCCTAGCTCATCACCCCCCCTCAAAAATCATTTATACCTATTTCCACATTTTTGTGGAGTATAGAGGGAGTTACCTCCCATTTTCCCCCACTTATAATTGATGAAATTACAAAAAGGGATGAGTAAGAAAGAGCTAATGTGATGATGTGTAAAAATGAAGTCCAAAGATAAGCTGATGCTCTGTTATTTGTTAAGATATTTCCCTGATGGAAATGGAAAGACAGCCTGCTATTGACTGACCAAAGATTGACTGTGTATCTGCTGACCTTTATAAAAGCCAGATTTCCAGCTCTGGAGGCAGTCCAAGCGCAGCTGAGGTATGGAGCAACTTTGTGGATGGATTATGAAACTTGTCCCCCCCTCCAAGATTTCTCCCTTCTCCAACCTGAAAATTGCTGCTGAATTACTAAGTTATTCATCAAGCACAGGAGGGAGCAGAGAAAGAACTACAGATACCATGTTTGAGGCATGAAGTAGCTTCGAGGAGTGGAAAGAAGGGAGCCAAATATGGATTGGAAAAATACGAGTTCTGGGAGTTGACAGAAGAACTAGAGCCAGACGTAGATCCAGAGGCAGCGAGTTCAATAATGTGACCAGCAAAATGCTGGACCCAGAGAGTGACAAAGTGAGCTCAACGGGCCTTGAGCCACCTGTGTTCCTTACGTCTCCCCTCCACCTCTCAGGCTGCTCCCCTCCCTCTGGTAGACCCTGTGAGCATCCTATGGGATTCCTACTTTGTAAGTTGGCAGGCTATTTTGAAATAAATAAGTCCCCGCTTTCCTGCCAAAACAAACTTCCTGAAGCACATGTGACTATATCATTGCCCTTTTCACAAACCTTCAGAGCCCTCCTAGTGCCTCTGTGAAAAGTGCTTCTTCTTAACCTGACATTGGGGATTTGGTTTGCTTTTAATAACTATTTCAAAATAATAGGTTTTGTTTCTAGTCTCTATATTCTACATTGTACATTTAAACACATCCTTCTGAGAAGGCATCCATCATCTTCACCAAATACTGTTGCCTGAGGGACAAGTTTAGATATTCTGGCATTTGAGGGTGTTCAGTAGAAATAAAACAAAAATCTCTCAGCCTCGCACTGAAAGCTCTGTAAAGATTGGCTCCACCATGCCTGTTGAGGTGTTCATTTTACAACCCAATGTTCCAGCCAAAATGGACTCCTTACTATTCCCTAAACTCAGAATTCTACCTCCCATCTCCCTGAATTTGTCCAAGACGCGCTGCATCCCTAAAATGCTTCTCCTCTTATCTAGGACTCTCAGAATCCCTGTTTGCTTTAAGGATAATCTCCTAAATCAGCTTCATTAGGAAGCATATCCTTTTTTAATAATAGCTTTTTATTTTCAAAATATTTGCAAAGATGTTTTTCAACATTCCCCCTTGCAAAACCTTGTGTTCCTAATGTTTTCCCTTCCTTTCCCCCACCTCCTCCCCTAGATGGCAAGTAATCCATTAGAGCTTAAACATGTACAATTCTTCTCTACATATTTCCACAATTATCATGCTGTTCAAGGAAAATCAGATCAAAAAGGAGAAAAAATGAGAAAGAAAACAAAATGAAAGCTAATAACAAAAAGAGTGAAAATACTATGTTGTGATCCACCCTCAGTTCCCACAGACTTCTCTGTGGGTGCACAGGACTCTCTTCATCACAAAGCCATTATTACTGGCCTGAATTAGCTCACTGTTGAAAAGAGCCACATCAATCAGAATTGATCATCACATAATCCTGCAAATCTTGCTGTTGTTGTGTATGAGATTCTTCTGGCTCTCTCTTCTCTTCACTTATCATCAGTTCATGTAAGTCTCTCCAGGCCTCTCTGAAATCATCCTGCTGATCGCCTCTTCTTATTTTTTTTCCTTTTTGATCTGATTTTTCTTGTGCAGCATGATAATTTTTGAGATATATAAAGAAGAATTACATATGCGTTTTACATATATTGGATTACATGCCATCTAGGGGAGAGGGTGGAGGGAAAAGAAATTTGGAACACAAGGTTTTGCAAAGGTGAATGTTGAAAATTATCTGTGCATATGTTTTGAAAAAATCTTTAATAAAAAATTTAAAAAAACATTCATATACCATAATTTATTCCGCCATTCCCCAGCTGATGGACATCTACTCAGTTTCCAGTTCCTTGCCACTACAAAAAAGGCAGCTACAAACATTTTTACACATCTGGGAATTTTTCCCTCTTTTATGATCTTTTTGGAATACATACTAGTAGAGATACTGCTGGATCAAAATGTACTTACAGATTGGTAATCCTTTGGGCACAGAAGAAGCATATTTCAGAGCAAGTATTGGATAGTATTTGGACACTCCTTCACTTAAATGATAGCTATCATGTCATATCTCAAAGGCCTCATTTCTAAAATACATAGAAAATTGACCCAAATTTATAAGAATATAAGCCATTCCCCAATTGATAAGTAGTCAAAGGATATAAACAGACAATTTTCAGATAAAGAAATTGAAGCCATTTCTAATTGTATGGAGGAAATGCTCTAAATCACTATTGATTAAAGAAATGCAAATTAAGACAACTCTGAGGTACCACCTGACATCTCTCCCATTGATTAAGATGACAGGAAAAAAATTGGTAAATGTTGGAGGGAATGTGGGAAAACTAGGACGTTAAATGTTTTTTGTGGAGTGTTTTTGGTAGAGTTATAAAATAATCCAGCCAAAAAATATTCAGGGGTGAATTCCTTGATCTTGATCCCAAAATATCCTTATTGATCCTTGTCCCAGTATAAAATTCCTTATTATTGTTCTTTCCAGGTTATCTTGGCATCTAGCTCAGCACTCTATAACTAATATATCAGGCCTTTCTACCAGTAATCAGATTTAGAGAAATAATAGATTGATGTGGATAAGATTAACTACTGGAAATTTACCTGGCTATCACTTCTGACTTTAGATAGGATCTCTTCTCCCCTGTTGATTCTCAGTAAATGAGGTTTCCATTAGTCCCACTTTTGAGTCATCCATATATGAAATGAGATTATTCATCCTTAGGTAGAGATTGCCCCCAGGTTTGTGGAGAAATTCTTCTTCTTTTTGAAGGACGGAAGCCAATCTCAGACCTCATGAAATGTTTCTTCATCATTAATCATCCATTTCAAATCCATCTCAGATTTAAATCTCTAAGATGGATTTGAAATGGATGCCCCTCATAATTACTACCACTTCCTTCCCAAAAAAAACCAAAGTTTGTGGCTCTGAGCATATTAAGTAGCATATTAAGGAAAATGCAATCTTTGGGGAAAATTACTCCATAAGGTTTTCTCTCTTTACTAGAAAGAAGGCTCTATTTCCCCTCAAAATGAAGACAGAGTCAAGTATCCAGCTGAATTGGGGGAATCTTTGACTTGATCCAACTATTCCTGACTGGAGTCCACGGGCCAAAACTTGAGGACATAAAAGACTCAGCACAACTCACCCTGGTCCAACAACACTTTTCTGTGCCTCACAGTGTTTGCTCATGTTTACTCATATCATTGGGTATGAGAAAGGGAATATATATGACGCACGTCATTTGTCTATATGAGACAGGGTTGGAGATGGGATCAAAGGCAGGCTGTCTGTCCATGTAGAAAAGCTAACAAAGAACTACAATTTCTTGAAAACTCTGAAGTCTATAATGGGCTTTGTGTATGTTACGTCGTTGGACCTTGTTATATTTAATTAACAATTTAATTAACTTTCTGTTAGAATGTCATTAGTAATAGTTCAACCCCAAACTCAGAGAGACTAACTCACCAGTGAGTCTTGCACAGTCATATCCTGGGAAGAGCTAAAGGGAAACTCAGATTGACAAAACTAAAGGTCTAGAAGGAACACGAGCAGCTCTCAAATTCACCCTAGACCTAAAAAATAGAGCCCCCTCTTCAGCGCTCCCCCAAAGTCATCATTCAGCTTTACTTGAAGACAGTGGGTGAAGAGGGATGATGGATGGAATCTCCCTCTGTCAAGCTAATCCTCTTCACTTCAGAATAGTTCTCACTATTAAAAAGATTTTGTCTCCATGTCTGTTATACTCTGTTTCTTTCCCTTCCCCTGAACTCAAGCCTAAAGGGTCTTTCCTACCTATTGATCCCATTCCTTCTCTGTGGGACCAAGCAGAACGGCCTAATTCTTTTTCTGCAATACAATCTTGAAAATGGTTATTATATCCTACCACTTCCTCCTCACATCTTCTCTTCTCCAGATTATATATATATACAGCTACTATCTTCAAGTGATTCATCATCAGCTCAAGATCCTTCCTCAATTTCATTGTCCTAGTGTGAACGCTTTTAAGGTTAGGAAAAATTTAAGATCCACAAGTGTGTCCAGCAGTCCCATGGATCCATTTGACTAGATTGCTTCAAACTGAGGGCAACCATGCTCCTCCCACAAATAATTACATATAATGCATATTTTTGTGTATAATTATATATACTATGGATTTGGGGAAATTAGTTAGTAACTAATGGATACTTCCTCCTAAATTTTCTTAGTTAGTCAGTCTACTGGAACTCAGTGGGTTAAATGTCAAAGAGACAGAACATCCTTCTCTCTCCTGGTTTTCACCTCAATCAATAAGTGTTAATTGAGTAGATATTGTATTACAAGCCTTGTATGAGGTCATGAGGATTCCAAAACAAAGAATATGAGAGAGAGAGAGAGAGAGAGAGAGAGAGAGAGAGAGAGAGAGAGAGAGAGAGAAAATCAGTCAACAGATAATTTTTAAGTTCTTGTATGCTAAATACTGAGAATATAGATACAAATAAAAAGATACCCCTTGTCCTTCAGAAACTTACTTTCTAAAATGGAAAAATTTACATGAACTGCTATTGAGTGAAGTAAGCAAAAGTAGGAGAACATTGCCCACAGTAACAGAAAGATGATGTGATAATAGATCTTAGAACTGTGATAGACTTAGCTCTTCTCAGCAATACAGTGATCCAAGACAATTTCAATGGAAATTCACAATGGAAAATGCTATCCACATCCAGAGAAAGAATTATGGAGTCTGAATACAAATTGAAGCATACTGTTTTCACTTTGAGGACGGGGGTATATTTTCCCTTTTGTTTTGTTTCTTCTTTCACAATATGACTAATGTGGAAATATGTTTAACATAATTACTCATCTATAACCTATATCAGATTATTTGTCATCTTGGAAAGGGTGATGGGAGGAAGGAAGAAAAATTCGGAACTCAAAAATTTATAAAACATAAATGATGAAAATTATCTTTATATGTAAGAGGAAAAAAATATTTACTAAAAAAAAAAAACCCTGAAAATAGTATGTGAATGATTGAGCTATTCTCAGCAGTACAATGATCTAAGACAATTCTGAAGAACCCAAGATGAAAAATTCAATCATCTTCAGAGAAAGAACTGATGGAGTCTGGATATAAGGTTGCAGTATACTTTCAATTTTTTTTATTTTTCTTGGGGTTTTTATTGTGTTATCTTTTACAATATGATTAATATGAAAATATTTTGCATGGTAGCACATGTATAACCTGTATAAAATTGCTTGCCTTCTCAATAAAAGAGGAGGGAAGAAAGAGAGGGAGAGAATGCTGAACACTGTCTCTGTCTATCTCTCTCATTATATATACATGTGAGAGAGAGAGAAGGAGGGAAACAGGGAGAGAGGGAATGAGGAAGGGAAGGAGAGAGATGTTTGACAGGTAATTGGAAAAAAAATAAAATATCTGAAAGAATAAAGAATTGGAATTTCCAAGAAAAACTCATCAGTGAAAGAAGAGAAGGAACATGGGTAGAAGCTAAGGGAGAGTGGTGAAGTGCAGAGAATCATAATACAAATAAATTCAAAATTGTGAAACACAAAGTAGTTGTGAGGAAATGGCATCAACAGTTGAGAAGATCAGAAATGACTTCACAAAAAAAGTGTGTCTTAAAAGAAAAGAAGAATTCAGTGGGAGTGGGGGAAAAGGATGAAGACAGAGCCCATCACAAGCTTGCTGGGCAGTTAATAGAAAGTCTTAAAGAATGGAGAGAGCCTATCATACATGAAGAGTAGAGAGGTCACTTTGAGAGATTGAGGAGTGAGATAATGCCCACCTACGCTACGTAAGGGCCAGATTAAACAGGACTTTAAAAGCTAAAAGGATTTCTATTTTATCTCCTCAGCCACTGGAGGTAGTTGAATAGAGGAATCACATGATCGGATCTGCACTTAAGAAAAACCACTTTGGCAGTTGTGTGTGGAATGGATTGGAGTTGAGATCAATCAAGAGGCCATTGGATAGATGGGGGCCTGAACTAATTATCTAATAATCTAATCTGTCTGTCTGGGGGGAGAGAAGGGATCTGATTGGAGATAGTTGTGAAGGGGGAAAGGACACAAGTTGGACCTGAAAAGGACCTGACTGGATGTGGAATGAGGGAGAATGAGGCATTTGGATGGCACCGAGGCTAGGAACCGGGGAAGCCGGAAGAAGGGCAGGACCCAAGGGGGCATCAAATTTAAGATTGCAGAAAAAAGGCCATGGCCTTCAAAGATTTTTACAAGAAACATTTCAGGCTGCTTGAGAGCCGTTCCTCCTCTCCGTTGCCATCTGGGCCTTTTGCTGACTTCTCCTCAGCAGGCTAAGACAACGCACTGGAGGATATCCAATGTTTTCCCACAGACACTACTCATGAAATACCCATAAGAAAGGAATAAAGAAGACTCCTCAGGACCTGAGTGAGAACAATAGGATATACTTTAGAATAAGATTTCTAGTCTTCTTTGAATTTCAGCTCATATGCAACCTCCTATAGGAAGGCTATTTTGATGCCCTTTTCCATCCCCAAAAGTGATATTTATAGTGTGATATCTATAGTCAAATTATTTTGGATTTAAAAATCATTTCAAGTAGGATCCTCTTCCTCCCCTCCCCAGGTAAGATTTTTGAGGGCAAGTCTTGTTTTCTGTTTATTTATTTGTTTTTTTTTTTCCTTTCTCTCCCCACACCTCGAAGGAACTTTCCAAGAGCAAGTGCTTAATAAATCTTGTTGAATTGATGTTTTTGTGGCCCATCTAAGAAGGGACCTTCAGCACAGGATGAATCAAGCCAAGTAGTCCCAATGGGAAAAGTCCAATTCTGGGAATGAATGAGTCTGGTCTCTGGTTCCCTGCTAGCATTTTCCTTTTGTTCTTAGACAAGTCATGGAAGGAATTTTTCATTGAATCTATCTCATCCGTCCATTGAAGATTAAATGACTACTTCACTTTTTCTATCATAACTCCTCTTCTGATACTTCATCATGAAAGGGGATGGGGAAGAAAGGAGGGAGACATCCGATTTGTCAATAGGGGATGGCAGGGGCCCCAGGCATGGGTAAGTGTGGCCAAGCTTCTTCTTGGCCTTGAGCCCGGGGAATGGACTCTCCCTCTCGCCTGAGGGCCAGCTAGAGTGCATATGGCCAGGCCTATCACCAGGGCTGCTGCTGCAAGGTGATGAGTTTTGTTTTGTTTTGTTTTTTTTAAACCTCAGCAACTCCCAAAGGCCTTTAACTAAGTAAGAAGCATTGGAATAATTTATGTAGCACTTTATGGTTGTCAAAGTGCTTTACAAATATGGTCTCATTTTATCCTGGCAATATTTGAACTCACATCACCCTGATTCCAGATCCACTGCAATGAGCCTGAAGCAGTAGAAAAGAAAAAAAAAAGAAAAAAATAGAGTTCCTGAAAGTGTCAAGAGTTTGACAAGAGACGGCATTTCCATAATTCTTGAAAGTTTGCAAAGCACTTTATAATCTCTGTCAACAACCTGTGAGATGGGTTACCATAGTTTTGAGCTTCTCCATTTTAAAGATGAAAAAACTGATACCTATTAAGGGTCAGAGGCAACATTTGAATACGTCTTCCTGATTTTGAGTACAACCCGATGCTTAATATTTCAGCTTCTTTTAATGCTATATCCTAGACAAACACTGTAAATGCTTCTCAAAGTAGCTATGTTGGGGTCTTGTTAATTCAGGGTTCTCTGTCTTTTTGTGTGTTCCACAGAACCCTTGGAAAATCAGAGTGGGGAAGCCTCTGAACTCCTCCTCAAAATCACTTTTCAAATGCAAAAAATAAAACACATCAGATTTCAAAAGAAACTCATCATAGGGAAATGTAATTATTACCACTTTACAAATAAACTTTCTGGACCCCAAATCTGGTTTTTATCATCGTTGATGTTTTGATGGCAGAAAGTAAAGAGGAATTAAGAAGCCTCCTGATAAGGATAAAAGAAGAGAATGGAAAAACTAGCTTAAAGCTTAACAACAACAACAACAAACTAATGTTCTCATCACTTCTTAGCAAATAGAAGAAAAAAGAAAAACTGTCAGATTTTATATTCCTGCACTCAAAGATCACTGCAGATGGTGTGACTACAGCCATGAAATTAAAAGACACGTGCTTCTTGGAAGGAAAGCTATCCCAGCATACTAGAAAGCAGAGACGTCGCCTTGCTGACAAAGGTTTGTATGGTCAAAGCTTTGTTTGTTTGTTTTTCAGTAGCAGTTTAATAGCATCAAACTGGAAAAAATAAAAGATTATTTATTTTTGAGAATTTTAACATAAATCTTGATATAGTTAAAGTTGCCTTGTGGTTCAGTGATCAAATGTAGG
Organism: Antechinus flavipes; assembly: GCF_016432865.1. NCBI lineage: Eukaryota > Metazoa > Chordata > Mammalia > Dasyuromorphia > Dasyuridae > Antechinus > Antechinus flavipes. The sequence goes on along the minus strand of NC_067400.1, from coordinate 3,865,453 downwards.
TTGGTCTTTCCTGCTCCAGGATTTACTAATTCTCACAATTTTTTTGGACAGTGAGTATATATATTCATTGAATGATTCAATTTATTGAATTCAATAAATATGTGTTCATTCCCAGGCAACTTTTATGCAACCAAACCTGCTGACTCTTGAGTTATGCTTCCCTCACCAGACCTCTCTTCTCCACTTAATACAGTGCCTTTTCCAGAACTTCTGCCTGAGAATATTTACTAAATTAAATCAAAAACAATTCCTGGCACAATAAATGGACAGATAAGCATAACTTCTGCTTGAACACTTCCTAAATTTGTGATCTCCATAGTCAAGCATCTATCCTTCCCAAATGCAGAATGCTGATTGGAAAGATGAGAAAAATGCTAATAACATTTGCTTACTTATTTTTGTTCTATATGAGCAAGTTGTTTTTCCCCCTTTTGGATATTTTCTTCAGGGAAGAAGTGATCGAATGGTTGCTCTGCATTAACTAGTCTAATGGTGCATTCTAGCTTAGAGTTCAATGATTCTAAAAATCTTGTCACTGCCCTGGCGAAGGAAGGTTTCTGAAGGGAAACCCTCATTCCTATGTTCACCAGTTTCATGTTCCCTCATCGTTTCCAAAGGGTTTTTAGATTTTCTGCTCCCCTTAGTTTGTTCCATTCTTCAAAGTAAATAATGAAGCAGCTGATTTCCCCTGGAAGGCTGTTCCAGTTATTGCCCACATGCTGTGCTTCCCAAACCATCTGACCCTGATTCTGATGCCGTCACCGGGACTGTTCCCAAGCCAATCGTAAAGAGCCCAGCATGGTTCAGAAAAGGGTTGGATGTTCACAGAAACAAAAGCAGCCTCTGTGACTAAACTCAGCAAAAAGGAATCCCAAGGGCCTGAAGACTTCTCCTGATTCGGTGGGGATGCTGAGGCAGTTACATGGGGAGACATCACTCTTGGGGAGGGCAGAGACAAAGGGGCCCTGTCTGGTCAAGGATCTGGGCAAGATTGATTTCCGAAGTTTTATATGGGCCTTCTCTTAATGAGGTATCAGGTAGCTAGAAAACCATTTAGGATGTGTCCTCAAAGTTCTAAGGGTTGGAGATATGCAGATGAACATGCAATGGCTTTGTATCTCTGCTAGTACCTGATGTGATGCTCACATATAACAAGAGCTGAATGAATGGTGCTACCTTTAACTGAATGGATTTGTTCCACTATCATTTGTACCCTACAGCCTATTTCCTGGGTTATAAATTTAATGGCAGGAGTCACTTCAAACAGCCCAGCAGAAGGTAGTTAGGGCTGGCAATTGAGGGCTATTCTCCCTGGGATTGTGTATAAAACAAGAGTGAAGAGACATGGGAAAGAAGGGATCCTTGTTCTCTAGTTCTCTAGTGTGGTTGTATCTGAGCCTCCAGGATTCCAGGACAACCTAACTGGAGTCAAACACTTTGATGATTGTGAGCTCCCCAAACTGCCCTTTGACTCTTTTACATCCCCAGCAGTTAGCAGTGTCTTAATAGAAGTTAAATAAATGTTTCTTTACTGACTGTTTGGGGACTCCAGTGAGCTTCTGAGATGTCTCTGGGCTGGTTCTCTAAAACTACAATAGAACAGAATCCATCGAGATTTGTCCAGTCTAAACAATTGGAAAGATATAAATTTCTTAGGGTTAGACTGAGCTAATATAATAAAAATGACAATTCTGCCCAAATTGTCTACTTGTTCACTGTCACATCAATCAAATGCCAAAACACTATTTTATAGAACTAGAAAAAAGAATAACAAAATTTATCTGGAAGAACAAAAGATCAAGAATGTCAAAGAAGAGAAAAAAAATACAAAGGATGGTGGATTAGCAGTACCAAACTTTAAACTATATTATAAAGCAGCAGTCATCAAAACCATTTGGCACTAAGCACAGGGGTCCTCAAACTTTTTAAATAGGGGGCCACTGTCCCTTAGACTGTTGGAGGGCCAAACTATAGTAAAAACAAAAATCTTTGTTTTGTGGGCCTTTAAATAAAGAAACTTCATAGCCCTGGGTGAGGGGGATAACGGTCCTCAGCTGCTGCATCTGGCCAGCGGGACATAGTTTGAGGACCCCTGGACTAAGAAATAGAGTGATCAATAGAATAGATTGGATACATATGACACAATAATTAAGGCCTATAGTAAACTAGTATATTAGGTTACCAGTACAGATACTAATTATTTGATAACCCCCCAAACTCCAGCTTCTGAAATAAGAGAGTTGTTCAGACTTTACAGATCTCTGAGTTTTCTTCTGCACATTTGATCTTATGGCTTTGCAATTATAAATGAAGGATTCACTTTCATCCCCAATTAATCCAAGGATAACCAGGCATTTAAATTGAACCAATCAGATCAAATATGAATGATTCAGCTCTTTTCAGCAACACAATGATTCAATTCTAGCAGAAAGGACTTATAAAGAAAACTGAATACAAATTGAAATTTTTTTTACTTACCTTATTCTTTTTTTTGTGTTTTTCTTTTGATTAGTCCCACCTGTGACTAATATTGATATATGTTTCATATGATAACACATGTATCATCAATATCAAATTGTCTACTATTTTAGGAAAGGCGGATGGAAGGAGAAAAAATTGGAACTCAAAATCTTGTAGAAAATGAATGCTAAAAATAATTTTATGTATAATTGGTGAAAAACACTATTAAAAACACAAAAACAATATAAATTGAAGTATGATAGGTAATAATAATTCCTTAATCAATTGAAAAGTATCATAGGGGATTTGGTTATTGATAAATATAGCTGATATCACATAGGAAATATCTCCTGATTGGTTCATGGTGATCAATTCACGCTTCTTGTATAGGTCATCACCAAGAGGACTCAAAATTTGGAATCTGAGAATTCTGGGCCACTGGGAGGGAATTGCTTTTGAGAGGTAGAAAAAGTCCCTCTTTCTCTCTTTCTTTCACCACCAATGACCATGTTATTAATTAGACTGTCTAGACAAATAGGAGACAATACATGCATATGGAAGTGGAGATAGTCCCAATGGCAAGCAGGTTTCCCTAGAAAATGTCATCAAATACCTACAGCGAACCAAACTTAATCAGGCTCTAACCTTGGGAACTTTGAAAGGATGGAGGATCCAAAGGTCCCATAAGTAGTATTTTTCAGCAAAGCCAGTAGTTGGAACAGTGTCTATAGAACAGCAGATGAAAGACATACTGAGGACAAACTAATCTCACTAAGAGGACATGACTTTCAGAACTCACCAAAGGCTCCCATCCTTGAAGCAAAATGGAGGGCGATTCCTAAAGAGAGGAATTTCTGAAGGGAGAAAAGGATTTCAGGTGCCAAGGATTACATAATTACATAAATAGATTAGCCCCTTTGCCACGTGTATTTCCTAAATGTGTGTCTTACTATCATATTACAATACATGTGACCCCCATTTACCCAGGTGCTTTTTGTGTGTATGTGTGTGTGTGTGTGTGTGTGTGTGTGTATGTGTGTGTGTGTAAGGGAGAATGTACACTGAGTTTGGATATTTTAAAAGCTGTTCTTTATATATCCATAATTACTCTTTCTGAAAGATAATTGTGAATAATAATTAATAGAAAACATTCTGATGCAGGTTTTTTATGCATAACTTCCGATTATTAATGCTTCCTATTCCCTAAAAATGACTTTGTATACAATTATCTTTGTACTTTTGTCCCCAAGAGAAAACAAGCCACTTAAAGACAAAGTCTATTTATTTCCTTTCTGATTTTGCATCCCCAGCAACTAACATGGTACCTTGCACATGGCACCCATTTAATAGATGCTCATTGAACTGAATTGCAGAGAGCCACCACGGCAGTTACCTGGAGAAGCAGTCTGCATCATGGGACACAGGTTGTGGTTGCTCAAGGACAACAGGAGGGCAAGAGAGTGGTCAGATCCTGAAAAGAAAGGGTATTGACAATGGAAGAAAAATCCCATCTCCTTTAGAGTTTGAACCAGAGTGGTCCTGATAGGACAAGCTGTTGAAAGCTCAGTGATGGACACCTTTTCCCTCTGACATTTTAAAGATCTGTGGTTTCATTGTGTATGTGGAGGGAGGGGGGAAGAGGAGATTAGTGTAGGTCACTCCTGTTCTATAACGACGTAAGTGTTCAAGCACAGCTGGGGCCCCAAATTCCTTAATTCTGTGAGCAAATAGAGACCAGCCTTCCCGGACTTTGAGCACCAGATTCAGTTATATCTCATCACACCAAATCTTTTCCCAAGGAGGGGACGCTAAAGCATCCACCTGCCTGCATAATCTTTAAATTTCCAGAACAGCCTCCACACAAGGCACCCAATGAGAGATTCCTTGGAGGCCCCACAAATTGGCTTATTCTATTCCATTCTTTCCCCTTCCATTCTATTCTAAATTATAATTATTTCGTATTTATTCTAGATCTGTGTGAATCTGTATGTGTGTGTTTATGCACTTGACAAACCACATAAAAGAAGGAGGGTTCTTTTGTCCTAATTATCTTCATATCTGTTCACATGCATTCAGTCATCTTGATAGAGTAGGTAGAGAGTCAGCCTTGAGCTCAAGAAAGCTTTCTCTCAATCCTTCCTCTGACGCAGGCTAGATATGTGCCATGGACAAGGAGAGCGATTGGATGGTGCAGGTCAGGAAGATCTGAGTTCAAATCCAGTCTCAGAAATTTATTAGTTGTGTGACCCTAGGCAAGTCACTTTTACCCTGTTTGCTTCAGTTTCTTCATCTGTAAAATGAGCTAAAGAAGGAAATAGCAAACTATTCCAGTATCTTTACCAAGAAATCCCTAAATGGGGTCATAAATAATTGGACATGACTTAAATTACTGGACAACAATAAAACGGGTATATAATCTAACCTTGTGATTTTCTGGACAATCCTCTAAGACTATAAACTGAATCTGAGTTGTTAATCTCCATCAGAGAAATGAATTTCTATACGTGGAGTTTATCATATCAAAGAAATCACAGCTCTGGATAGCTCTTTATTATCACATAATAGACACAGCACACAGAAACACACTCACTATATATACATATATCTACACATACAATATTGTTGAACAAATGAAGGAACACATTGAATGAATGGAAAAGATTAAAATATTTAACAAATGTATTCACTTGTATAACAAATATTTATGATGTAACTTCCATTTAGAAGTTTAGAACTTCATGTTCTTTTTACAAATAACACTTAATTCTCTTACCTATCCTGTCTTGTTCTAATTCTGAGGTGGATTAAAGCAATGCTAGAGGGACTGGAAAGACAGGCACATTAATACATAATCAGTACTGGAAAGCAATTTGGAATTTTCCAAACAAAACAACTAAATTGTTCACATCTTTGAACAGAGATCCCTCTATTAAACATATACTCCAAGGAGATCAAAGACAGAAAAAGGGAACTCATATAGACTAAAATAATCAAACCTATATTTCATATGGTAGTAAAGAACTGAAACTTACCTGGAATTTTCTCCCTCTTAATTCTGACCTGGTTTCTTTCAAGGCTCAACAAAAATGCTCGATTCTGAAGGAGATAGATGGTACCTCCCTCAGATGGTAGAACCAAGGTTGACTTCCTTCTAGTTTATATGTATCATGTGTGAATTTATATATTTACATATGGTTTTTTCCACTAGAATGTGAACGACAGAGGACGTTTTCCTATTTTTGCTTTGACATATCTAAAGAGCTTACAATAATGTCTTATATTTGGTGCTTGATGCTTTTTGATTGATAAATGCTCATATTTTGGGGAGTAGATTAACAAATTATTGTATGTGAATATCAGCATGTCTTAAGAAGTGAATATGGAGGATTCAGAGAAGAATGAAAAGAAAAGCAAAGTACAAAAAAACAAGAAAACAATACCAAAAATGACAGCCTCGATGTAAATGGGAAAAAGGGAAACTGATTATTGTATAATTATGACAACTAAGTTTCAGTCCAAAGAAGATAAATGAGCATGCAACTTCCTTTTTTTTTTAACAGAAATAAGATGCCATGAGTATGGAATCAACATAGACATTCACACCTATTTCATATGGCAGCTAGTTTTTCTGATCTGCTTAATTTTTCTTTTTCTTTATTATAAGGGATTTGAGAATATCCATCATAATGAATGGATAGAGAGCCAGCCTTGGATCCTGAAAGACTTGCAATACCCCTCTCTGTCATATATTGGCTGTGTGATCCTGGGCATTTCACTAAAACTAAATGACAGATTTAATTCTGGTTCTGATTTCCACCAGCACATAAAATTTCCTTACCTGGGAGTTCTGTTCCGCAAAGAAATCACTAGTCCCTAAAATCAGTCTTTTTAGGAAGGAGGTGGGAATGTATTGAGAAATGGTCATGAAACCAAAAATACCTAAATAAAAGATTTTTTCCAAAGAAATTTAAGTTTCCTCTCTTGGAGGGGTTTCATACAGACTAGGTTAGGAAATGAATAAGTTCTATCCCAGTTTTTTTTAAAAAGTCCAAGACCCAATAATACTTTTAGTATTTTTTAGTCAGGGAGTGACTAAGACGTGGCGAGAACCTAAGAGTCATGAAGGCTCAGTCTCTTCCCTTTCCCCTGAAGACCTGTCACTGGGCTCTTATTTACCTCTAGGGTGTTGGGAAGATCGATGGGATGCTGGAGAAGCACTTTGGGCTTCTTGGATGAGAGAACATTTTAGAAGCCTCATTATACTCTTATGATAATCAGAGATGTTTGGTGCATTAGGGATGTTCTCCGCCCAGAAGAATTCTTCCCCTAGGAGAATAGATCAAGTTAAAAATTGAGATAGGAAGTCATCCAGTTACGCCCAATCTGAAATGGTCCGAGGGAAGGCAGCGTTGGGCTGGTGCACTTAGGCTGCAGCCACAGGGTCCCCCCTTTTAAAGAGCGGGCCATTTTCTGAGGTTAGACCACACACCTTTTAGAATACAGGCCTCTCAGAGCAATTGGGAGGTGGGATTCTTAGGAAGGGAGAACTACAGGAGTCATGGGCCTGTTATGGTCTCCCACACGTAACTCTGATCTCTCACAGAGGTTTGCTTCTGATCCCAAGTGCTAAACAGTATACCTGGGACTGAGCAAGGCAGCTCCCCTTCCTGCACCCCCATCCCTTTCTCTCTTTGAAGTGTTTTCCTGCCGCCCCACTCCTTTTCATCTTCTTCTTCCAGCCCTTCCCAGAATCCGGCTGCACTGCTCTCCCTCCCGGCTCATTCCTGTCATAAATGATAAATAACATCTGCTTTGCAAACCTTAAAGAGCTATCAGAATGTGAGACATTATTATTATTTATTAAACTTTGAAATTATCTTCTCATTTCAAAGCAACGCACAACTGAACACACTGTCAATAATTAATCTCTTCTGGATGCTCTGTGACGTCGTCTCATCGCCGGTCAGTCCCCCTACCACGGCTCTCATGCTGGAACCTTCGGGGAGCGACTGAGGCTGCGGGCGAGGCAGCCGGTCTCTCCAAGCGGGTCCCATGAAGCTGAAACTGGCCAGAGCCTTCGACTTCGGAATCTGGTGCATCGGATGCAAGAGAAACAGCAAGAAATGGAGCCTCAGCAGGAGCCCTGAGTCCATCTTCGCATCACACAGGGGGCAAATCCTTCCAACAGAGCCGGTGCATTGGGCACTGCAGCTTCCCCCAGCTCGTTCTCACTCTGGAGATTCTCACCTACAATGGACATTCTGGCCTGAGAGAGACCCGCTCCTCGGAGGTGGAGAAAAGAGAATAAGCATTGTGCCGGGAACTGATCTCTTTGGGTCGTCACAAAACCCTGAAAGGCAAGGGTTAATTTTGTCTCCATTTTACAGTTGAAGAAACAGAGACCAACAGTGACTTACACAGCTGGGAAGTGTTTGAGTCGGGTCGTCCTGCTGTGCTCTCCCCACAGAGCCGCCAGCTGCCTCAGTTTCCCCTCCGTGCAGCCCCAGCACTGAATAGACTCTCCAGCAGCCTACAGTCCCCGCTCCCTCAGTGCCCCACAATGTCCCCCCCACCAAGCCTGTATAGGATTATAAGTGGGTTTTTCCATACCCTAAGGCACCCAAGACAATTCTTTGCTTTAGAAGCAATCTGGGAATGAAAGAAAGTCCCCAATAAATTCTTAGGTTTGGATTTCAGGGGGCTTTTGTTTGTCCCCCATAACCCAGACCCTTAGGAAGCCCAAAGTCCTTATTTATTTAGAGCTGTTAGACCAGGCTCCATTTTGGTGAGAAATATGGAGACAGATGATCCTAGCAGCAGGCTCCCAGTAAACATGGCTAGGGATTATGAAAGCAGGGCAGGCTGCAAGAGGGACCCAAAAAGCATCCTTGGAGTCAGGAAGGGTAGAACTCAAGTCCCAGCTCTGATGCAGGGACCCAGGGGACAACAGCCCCACCGTCCTGCGGACGGCTTCTAGCTCAGGAACATTAGGTTCCTCTCGGAGAAGCTGACAGAGAAGTCGGAGCACATCGGAGCCTCCCAGGAGGCCTCAGACCCATGTTTCATTCAAAGGAAGACATGGTGCAAGTTGTCCCATTTTTGTTCTGAAGTCTCCAAGTATCCCTCCCTGAGCTCTTTTGTCCTCATGTTTGTTTCAAAAAAGAAAGCCGTTTGTTTTCCATGGAGTCTCAGCAGACTGAATCAGTTTGTAAGCCTGAGGAAAATCAAGTTCTTTCAGAATCTAAATACATATGAGGTGTCAGGGGCTCAGTGGAACCGTCTGTAATACATTCAAATGTAATCATGGCACAAAGAACAATCACAAGTAAACAGCAGGTCCCTTTAATTTGGGGTTTCCAATCATTGCATCCCAGCCTTTTCCCTCTCTGCAACAGCTGGGGAGCGTCTCTGCTTCTCTCTCTCTCTGTCTCTCTCTCTCTGTCTCTCTCTGTCTCTGTCTCTCTGTTTTTCTCTGTCTCTCTGTCTCTCTCTCTCTGTCTCTGTTTCTGTCTCTGTCTCTCTCTGTTTCTCTCTGTCTCTGTCTCTCTGTTTTTCTCTGTCTCTCTGTCTCTCTGTCTCTCTCTCTCTGTCTCTGTTTCTGTCTCTGTCTCTCTCTGTTTCTGTCTCTCTTTCTCTCTCTATTTATATACACATACACACACACACACACACACACACACACACACACACACATCAAATGTATAGGCCACCTTAAGAGGGCCTCCCGGGGCTGAGGTTGGCAGACCACTTACTAGGGATGGGCTAAGGAGGGCCTCCTTCAGGTATGGGCTAAGGTATCATTTCTCCATGAACAAATCTACTTTTCCTCCCATTCCCCTATTTCTGCCAATACGACCACCATGGGGTTCTTGCGTAGTGGCGTGAGGCAGTGGAGAGACTGCTGAACTTGGGAAACATCTGAGTTCAAATCCATGCTCAGACACTTTCCAGCCATGGGACCTCAGGCAAAGCACTTAACCTCACTCTGAATAGGGACAATTATAATTTTTCCAGGGTTGTTGGGAGAATAAAATGAAATAATACTTGTAAAGTATTACCTCTCGAATCCTTGGACATATCCAGGTTGTCCATGATCTTGAGGAGAGAAAAATCAGTCTTCATTTTTCACCAGCTTTGGATCCTTTTTAATCCTTTGTATTTTATTGTGTTCATTTAACATTATTTTGAGAAGTCCATAGGCTTTTCTGAAGGCAGCCAAAAAGGTCAGTGATACACTCTGCTTAGGTTCTGTCAAACCCTCGAATTTTAGGGGAGACCAATTTGGCAAAGGGCTCATTCTTGTGAAGCAGCCTGTTACGCCCACTGTTCCCATGGTCTTTCTCCAAATATGTGAGAAGGGGGACGTATTTGGGACCATGAAGCCTTCTATCATACTGAACCTGCTTGAGCATTCCCCGTTTTCCATCAGCCCTTAGAGTGTTCTTTAGCAGCCGTGCTCAGGTCATTCTAAAGAAGGGACCTAATCACACCCACGACTGTGCCCCTGACATCTCCAGGACCATAACTGCATAGAGTACTGGGACTCTTTGGTGAAAGGAAACACTGTATGTAAATGCAAAGCATTTTACATATTTGAGCAGGGATGACTCGGGCCCCAAATTAATGCAGTTCCATCAACATCTGCATCAACTGTGAAGGAAAAACATTCTGTAATCGACTGCAGGTCCATTTATGCGTCGCTAGAGACAATTCAAAGTAAAGTAAGGAGATGAATGGAGAAAGCAGCTCTTAGGAATGGTTTAAATCCCTGGACTCATGAATGTTCCTTCCTCAGCTAAACATTTATTCTTCAATTTGAGATCATCTGAGACATAAATTAGTGCCGGAGGCAGTCTTCCTTGGGAACAGATAGGAGAGAAATCCAATATTCTGAGATCATAAGATCAAATCCAGGATCATATCATGTTCTTGGTGACTCTGTATAATCGATGAAAAACTCAGTCAAAAGCCTCAATTTAGAAGTTGTGCAGTCGCCAGGGAAATGAGACAGCCAACTCTCTACCCTTAAGGAAAAGCTCCTCAAAGCTCTCTTAGCTAATGGGGAATGATTACATCTTCATACTTCTAGACTTTTCTGTAGCATTGAGTCTGCTGAGTACTTCTTCTTCCTTGATAAACTTTCTTTATATGTTTCTGTCTTGGTTCGCCTTCCATTCTCTGACAGCTTCTTTTTGTTCCTTCTCATCTTCATGTTCTTCCTCTCACCCTTTAAGAATTATCACAGTCCCCCAAGGCTCTGTCCTTTGTTCTCTTCTCATTTCTTTTCTTTTTCTCTTAGAAGACTCATCTGTTATCATACATAGAAATGATCTCTATTCCAATGATCAATTAATCAACATATCTCTAATCCCAATTAGTCCAATGGACTAATCTCATTTTAAATGACCTCCTTCCCATATGTGGAAATCCTTTTGGGATCTCAAACTAAATTCATCCTAAACTGAATTTATCGTTTTTCCAAGAACAAATCTACTTTTCCTCCTCTTTCCTATTTCTGCCAATACTACCACCATTATTAGTCTCCCAAACTCTAAATCTTGGGTTTATCTTGGACCTTTCCCTCACTCTTCAGTTCACAGGAAGATAATTGAAAAGTTCTGCTGCTTTAGCTTCCAAACAGCTCTTAGAGTCATTTACTTATTCATGTTTTTACTAACCTGTTTTTGGTTATCTTTTATTTTTATTACTCTTTGGTCTGACTTATTACCAGAGCTTCCAAAGTAGCTGCTCAGTTTTTCCCATTGGAATATGTACTTCATGAAATCACCAAAACAATTTCCCTGATTTCTTCCTAATACCTGATCCTCTCATTTTTTCAGAAGCACTCAGCTTCTCTACTGACTTTGAGAAAATATACAAACTCCTTGACCAGAAACTCCTAGACTCTTCCCAGTGTGGCTCCATTCTATCTTCCCAGTCTTATTTAATTCAATTTTCTTTCATGCTCCAACTTCAATAGACTTCTTTCTGGTGACGATTTTTGTTTTCAGCAGCCCCTTTGGATTTCTAGGACTATTCCCTATGATGATTCTTGCATACTGATTATCCATTGGAACTTTTTCCTTCTTCAAAGGTATCCCATTCTCTAAGAAATCTTGTCTAGACATGAAGTTTAGTGTGGAGGTGACCAAAATGAGGCTAGATGGCAAAGCTGGTGCCAGTAGAAAATAAGTTCTGACAAGTTCTGCCATTAGACTCTATCTTCTTTGATGAATTATTTTACTAATTCCACCCTGAGAAAATTTTTTTAAAGGATCCACAATACTGTGATACCCAATACAATCCTGCTTTGCAATAACCATGGTAAACTGAAGGAAAATGGGGCAGAACATGTTGAGAGTCATACTGTTTTTAAGCCTTCTACACATTTTTCATTAAACTGCTTATACTTTAAAGATAAAATTCTTGTCCAATGGCCAATCGATAGATGTACTGATAGAAGAATGAAATTGCATCGGTCCCAATATAATCACTATTCATAAAAATAGAAGAAAGAAAAAATAAATTGCAGCTAAATAGAAAGATAGTTAATGTTTTCCTTCAAGATACATATAAAGAAATCAAGGTTGGTTTTATCATCTTTGGGGAAATTTGGGCATCTCATCATAGTGCTATGATAAGTATACAAAAAGGTCACCATGAAAATAATTACAGTATATGCAGCCACATTTATTGCAGAGGATGAAAAGGTAAAGAAATTCTATAAAGAACTTGGAAAAAAGCTCCCAATGAAATCATCATATTACTTTATATTCAGCAGCATCAATGAAAAAGTGGAAATGCATGAGCTGTTGAGAAAAAATGTTGGAAAATATGAATCAGGAATATGGAATGAATAAAGATAAAGACTTTCAAATTATACAGAAGCTTCATATATATACATATATGTGTTATATATACAACTATATATTTTATGTATTTATATGTGTGTGTTTATATATATGTATGTGTTTAGTTGTATATATAACCTATAGGTTATATATACAACTAAACACATACATATATATAAACACACACATATAAATACACATAGATACATATGTATATATATAAACATTTCCTTGTAAAAAAAGAATTTATAGACCTTGGGCATAGTGAGCACTGTATAACATCACCAAAAAAATGAAATTGATTAGATTTTAACAGGAAATGATTCATTATTAAAATTGGAATCATTTCTGAATCATCTGTCTCTGTATATATAGACCTTCAACTTATTCAAGCAGAAATCACAATTAGTACAAATTTTCATAAAAGAATTCAAATGAGGAAAAAAGATATACTGTATAATTGAAACAATTACTCTTTTGACCATCTAAGCAACCATTTGATGACAAACATGGAATATGAATAGGAGAAAAGATAAAGATACGGACTATAACAATTTCATAAAGATGTTTGACTAATAAATCAAATGCAGTGACAAGAAGTCTAAGGAGTTTAAAGAACAAAAGTCTAAAAATTCAGCAACGCCTTGACTTCTTTGCCAGAGCGCTATGCCAGCTAAGAACAAAACTTTTAATATATTCACTCTTTTGTGTTTTTAGACTCTGTAAAATCATACAGAAAAAGATAATGAATACTATTAGTAATATTATTGCAAAACAAAAAGGGCATGTAGAGGGTAAAAAGAGTTTAAAGAATGACTTGGGAGAAATTTCAATAAATTTCAGTGGCATTTAAAGATTCAAAAAAGAGGGCAACACATAGAAGGAAAATGGGAAAAACCTACATCTTTATTTTTTTTTCATTAATGAGGATAATAAAGTTACCAACTTGAACAATAAAATCTGAGTCTTAGTTACATTTTTAGGAAATGCATACATGGTACAAAGTATATAGAAGTAAGCATATAGGAACAGATCTATCCAGTGGATAGAGCACTGGCCCTGGAGTCAGGAGAACCTGAATTCAAATACAAGCTTAGACCCTTGACACTTACTAAACTGTATGACCCTGGGCAAGTCACTTAACCCCAATTGCCTTGCTTCTCCCTCCCAAATTACTATTATGAGAGAATTTAGGGATCAATTATCAAAACAAAAGAAGGAGAAAATACAAAAGAAGTGGGGGGAGGGGGAATCCTGAATTTTATAAATTCCTTCCCAAGATGTGAGCTAGAGAATATTAACAACTACCCCCATGTATGTCTACTTTCCACCTGTGTACAAATTATATGAGAATGCTCTCAATATGCATAAAGGTTATCCATAATAGAAATTAGTTATAAATGGTCATGTTTTCAAAAATGATCATTCACAGTGGACTACATATTTCAAATTATATAATTCCACATGTACATTGAGATTATGTGTATCCATAGAAATAATCTTGTTCCACAATTCTCTAAGCATTTAGTATCAGGAAATCTGCAAAATAAGTGGCTACATGGCTGCCAAAGGCAATTGCTGCAGTCATGGAGGGGATCCCAACTTGAATTTATATTGAACAGAGATTCCTTATAGAAGATGAAGTCAGATGTGTCAATAAGCAGATGACATTGCAGTGATTACATCAAATCTACTGTTTGAGACATACAAGCAACTAAAAGGATTAGACTTAACCATTTATACAACAAAAGCTAAGTGGATGAGAGATGTCTATCGTCCAGACCAATACAAAAGAATTAATCCTCTGGTATACACAGTTTATACACTGCAAATAAACAACAACTTGGTCTCAGAATTAAATGGGAGGAAGAAACTGTTAATTAATTAGACATTGTTTCTTCACCTATGGAGAATTTCCAATGTCCTTTAATGATTTCAAATTTCCCCAATATGCAAAGCCCACCCTTATCCATATATTCTGCCAATGATTTTATTCTACAAATTTATTTTATTCTTCCAATGATTTGTGAATCATAGTGTTGAGGTTCAAAAAAAAAAAAAACCCAAGAGGTTGGGGTCACAGACTGGAGCTGTGAAGTGTCTCAAAAGAATTTGCAGGCTTGCACCCATCTCCCAGTCAAGGGGCAAAGTTTATTGTAATTATAACACCCATTGAAGCAGGCTAAGTTCCAAGAGAATTTAGCAAAGAAACAGGAGCAAGAAAACAACTTTATAGGAAAAGAGAGAGGTCTGGTTCTTCGTGTCACTGATATGCAAATTTTATGACCCAGAAGGAGAACTGAGTGTCTCAGAAACGTTGTTAATACAGATCAACAGATTGTTATCATCTGGCAGTCTGCAAAGTTTCTAGGTCTATAGTATAGTCAGAAGACTTTAGAATCATTGACAGATAGCACTCTGAGGTCAGGGGACCTCAGGATTACTGCTATATTTCCCCTAGAAGTTGTACCCCCTTCTATAGAACACTTTAGGCTAAAAAGAATGATTAGCACTCAGAGACAATTCAGAAGGATGTGGTAGATATGAGATGGCTTCAACGTATAACAAAACAAAAAAAAAAAAAATGAAAGATCAAAGTAAATTATGTCATCAAATAAATTTATAAATAAAACATAAAAATGGGTGGTTATGTGATGAAAGTGGGGATAACCATAAACAAGCCTGTAAGTGGCAAGGACAGCTCCACCATGCTCAGATAAAATGAGGAAGTCTCCACAGGATTATTGGGCAGATTCCTCTTTAGTGAACTTATGGAAAAGATATGGGCAAGACTTACAGATAGGCAGTTAGAACTGTTTATTTATATGCAACAATAAAAACAATGAGATAGCGCATATATATATATATATACACATATATATACATATATATATGTATGTATATATGCATGTATACATTCACTAAACATCTATATATACATATATATACATACATTATATATATATGTGTGTGTGTGTGTGTGTGTGTATTTCAAATTTACTGAATTCTTATTCAGGGCCTTCTGGGTACAATGTACTTCTATGGCTTAGCCCTGGAGATTGCAGGACGACAAATAACGTATCATCTCTAACCTTGTCACATAGTTTACTTTTACTCTGCTCTGTATTAAGCACAAAATAAGTGTAGAGCCAGACAGTTTGAGGAGAGAGATAGCAATAGGGGTGTGGGGAGATAAGGAAAAACTTCACATTAGAAATGGAACTCATTTAAATGAGTCCTTTAAGAAGCTAAATGATCATGGTAAGGAAGAAAGGTGGGGGATGCTTTATAGTGGGGGGGGCAGTTTGTGCAAAGGCAAGGGGGTGGGATATGTTATGTCCAATTAGGGGACAGCAAGCAGACCGGCTGCAATGCAAGAAGAGGATGAGGAAGGAAGTCTAGAAATGCAGGTGGGAAGCAGGTTGGGAAAGTCTTTCAATGCCAGACTGAAGAGTGGTGTAGGGCCAAAAGGGAGCCAGAGCTTGGTCACAGAGCATGGGGTCGGATCTGGACATGAGGAGGACTCTCTCGTAAGTCAATAGCTGTGGGGGTGGATCAGAGAAAGGAGACACTAGGAGCAATGGGATCCCTTAGGAAGCCATTGGCCCAGAGAAGCTCGGAGGGATGGCTAACCTAAGCTGGTGGCCCTACCTGGGCAGAGATGCGAGCATCCTCCCAAGGATGGGACTGTTCAGACTCAGCAACTGGTTGGCTACAAAGCACGAGCGAGAGAAGAACTAGTGATGGCTCCAGGGCTCCAAGGCTGAGGGTGGGGGAAATGACAACTCCTGGGTCGTGGGCTCCATGAGGGCAGGGACTGCCGGTCTCACACACCAGAGCTCTCCATAAGAGGGGCTCGATACGTTTTCAACCAATTGAAGAAAGTCATGTCATTTCTGTTCAGTTCTTGGTCATCATTTGCTAGAAAAACCAGAGAGATCATCGTCTCCTTTCTTGGCCAGACTGTCTGAAAGCTCACATTCCTGTGGGGGAACCATGTTTTAGGAGGATTCTGGATGATCTGCGAGGTTCCCAAGGAAGAACCGCAGAGTGAGGAAGGCCTGGAGGCCATGATGGGACCGGCACCGGACAATGAGCCACAGCTGGCTGTCATCATCAGGACTGTACAGACTGGGCTGTTGGTGACAGGACTGAGAATATTCCCCAGGAACGCTGCCAAAGTCATCAGCTTCGGGGGAAAACAGAACCTCTGCCATTGCCCATCACTGATTCAGAATCAGAGAAAAGACAGACTTAGAGCCCGGGGCCTCAGAGATTTCTGATCGGATGCCTCCATTTTACAGAAAAGAAAACTAAGGGAGGCGGGGGGACTTTCTCTTGAAGCAGAAGGCATTAAGGAGCCTGCTCTCCGGCACATAAATGACTTAACTCACCACATACTTATAATGCTTCTTAGCAACAAAGAAATGCTGATTGTTCCCAGGGGAACAATACCAGGGCCGCTGGATGGAGCAGGGGAGAAGGATGCAGGCCTGGATCAGGGGCCTGAGCTCCCATGCAGCTGAGACATTGCCTGGCAGGTCACTTCAACCTCATTTGCCTCTGCTTTCTTAAATGTAAAATGGGACTAATTCCCAGAGTTATTGTCAAGAGCAAATGAGATCATAAATGTAAAGCACTCAGAGCTTGGTACAGAGGACAGTTTATGTAAACGTTAGGCAAGGGCAGCAGCAGCAGTGGTGGAAGGAGGAGGAGGAGGAGAAGGAGAGAAGGAAGAGGATGGGGAGGAGGAAGGGGAGAAGGAGGGAAAGAAGAGGGGGAGGAGAAAGGGAGGAGGAGGAGGAATACTAGAAGTAGGAAGAGAAGGAAGAAGAGAAAGAACAGGAGGAGAAGGAGGAAGAGGAGGAAGAAGAGAAAGAACAGGAGAAGGAAGAGGAGGAGGAAGAGGAGGAGGAGGAGTACTAGAAGGAGGAGGAGGAAGAAGATGAGGAAGAGTACTAGAAGTAGTAGTAGTGGTGGTGGTGATGGTGGTAAGTTAGTAGTAGTAGTACTACTAGAAGTAGTAGCAGCATTAATGAAGAGATGGAACTGGGTTCCTGATGTATCTGACACACGAAGTCCTCGGGGTGAAGCACTGACAAAGTGGAGGGGAAAGGCTTCCTGAGGGAGCTGGCCTTCCGGGGGTGCTGAAGGGTGATGAGGAGTCTCAGAGGCAAAGATGAGCAGAGTGTCCCCCATCTTTGGACTCTGGAAAATGCCCTGAGGAAGGGATGAAGTATTGCTTTCACAAGGAATAGTGGTTCGAAATGTGACTGAATGGCAGACTTTTTGAAGGAGAGGAGAGTAAATCAAAGCTGAAAAGGTAACGGGCCCTGCATTTTACAGAAGGACTTTAATTGTTGGGCTGACAACGTGGGATTTTTCTGGAGGCCACGGTAGCTGGGGCTAGAATGAATGAGAAGTTATAAAGCTCCCACACCATACTAAATACCCTCCCAGTGCTGGGGAGTACCAGCATAAGTGTGGTTCCCGCCTTCAAGCAGCTTACAATGTTCCAGGGAAGACATGATACACGGGGCAATGATGGCTCCGAAGGGGGATTTCTGTGCTGAAATGTCCGTGGATGGTGAGTGTGGCAATGTCTGAGTTAGTGGGATGACGGTTCAGGCTTTCAGACTGGAGTGGGGTGGGGTGGAAAGTACAAATCGACAGAGTTTTACAGGCCGTGAGAAAACGGCTAGAAGGAGAGAGAAGGCCAGCCCTGGGCAGAAGTGGCAGAGATGCAGAAGCTGAGACCTTGGAACACATTCTCTGGTGTGGGTGTGAGTGGCAAGAAGCTCGGGTACTCAGGGAGGAGAGGGAATCTCAACCAGGGTGCTTGTCATTTGGAGGAAAGGGGACAGATGGGAGTGATGTTGTTGGAAGCAGAAATGATAAGAATGTAGAATTTATAAGAAATGATAAATGACAATTTATTGGGTGGGGGAGGAACTGAGTGGGAGGCAAATGTGCCTGCCTGGGTGGTCTTGTTCTCAACAGAAATACAAAGAAAATCATCCCTTTGAATGTGGAGGGGACAGCAAAGCTTGCTTTGTACAGCCCTCACACTCTCCAGAAAAGTCCCTTGCTCCAGCCTGACCTCCAGCCTCCTGGGAAGAGACGCATCCTCCACTCGGTGATGACTCTTCCCACACCTGCTCCCATCTTTCATGTATCTGTGATTCTGAACCCAGTCCTTGACCCTCCCTGGCTCCTCATCCCCATCCCTCTCCCCCAGCTACCCTAAAGCTCCAACCCAATATGTCCTTGCCCTGTGCCCTGTGGAATGCCTGTTCTATGAGCAACATGGTTCTTTTTTTGTTTGTTTGTTTCAATAACTTTATATTGACAGAACCCATGCCAGGGTAATTTTTTACAGCATTATCCCTTGCACTCACTTCTGTTCCGACTTTTCCCCTCCCCCAGATGGCAAGCAGTCCTTTACATGTTAAATAGGTGACAGTATATCCTAGATACAATATATGTGTGCAGAACCGAACAGTTCTCTTGTTGCACAGGGAGAATTGGATTCAGAAGGTAAAAATAACCTGGGAAGAAAAACAAAAATGCAAACAGTTTACATTCATTTCCCAGTGTTCTTTCTTTGGGTGTAGCTGCTTCTGTCCATCCTTAATCAATTGAAACTGAATTAGCTCTCTTTTTCGAAGAGGTCCACTTCCATCAGAATACATCCTCGAACAGTATCGTTGTTGAGGTATATAATGATCTCCTGGTTCTGCTCATTTCACTCAGCATCAGTTCATGTAAGTCTCGCCAGTCCTCTCTGTATTCATCCTGCTGGTCATTTCTTACAGAACAATAATATTCCATAACATTCATATACCACAATTTACCCAGCCATTCTCCAACTGATGGACATCCTTTCATTTTCCAGCTTCTATCTCCTACAAACAGGGCTGCCACAAACATTTTGGCACATACAGGCCCCTTTCACTTCTTTAGTATCTCTTTGGGGTATAAGCCCAGTAGAAACACTGCTGGATCAAAGGGGATGCACAATTTGATAACTTTTTGAGCATAGTTCCTAATGAGCAACACAGTTCTTGCACCTAAATCGTTTCATCCACAATTCTTCCTGTTCGCTGTCACTGAAACCTGGGACTCCCCAGATGACCCAGCCTCCCAGGCTGCCTTTGCCAGTATTGGCTTCTTTGCTCCTTCATGGTGGCTCACTGGTGGAGAAGATGGTATAAGAATACTTCTCACTGCCCTTTGCCATTTCCGGATTCTCCCCTTAATTCCATCAATCAGCAACTTATCCTCGCTTTAAGGTTCATGCTGTTTCTATTGATGACCCAATCTAAATCCTGGTAGCTGCCGTCCACAAACTTCCACAAACTCTTGGACAATGTGGTTCTCATTCACCCGTTCAGCCTTAACTAACTTTCTTCCCCTTCATAAAGTCATAAGTTAGATTTCCAGGTAACTCTGTTTCCCTCCTCAGTAAGTTAGGAATAAGACTTATGATTTTCTCCCTTCTCGAACTCCTGCCTTCCTCATAGGACATACTGACTCTCCCTCAGATGCCCTAATTACTCAGTTCCTCACTCTACACCTTTCCCATGATCTTCTTCCTGCCTCAACCATACAAAAATGGTTAGACCCTTGATCTTGTCACTCCCCAAATGTGCTTCCAAACCTCCCTCTCTGTTCAAGAACTCCTGAGTCCTCTAAGTGACCCCAATCTATTGAATCTTCACATCTTTGTTTAATTTTCCTTATAAAATGCTACTGTTCATTCACACCATGACCTCCAATCTCTTGATTCCTTGACTCTTTCCCAGGCTATCTCTCCTTGCACTAGTTACTCTCTTCTCTTTACTCCAAATTGATACCTTGATGAGCCAATTCAACTTTACAGTAGCTTTTTCTCTTGAATCTCCATACCAGTTGCCATTTTACCAATTAAGACTTTCAAGCTCAATTTTGTATCACTCCAGTCATTCACTCCCTTCACTCCTATATACATGTTGCTGAATAAAGGTGAAGAAAATCAAGAACCTTAAGACAGGATGCATTACACGATCTCAACTGGGCTTTCACCACTGCTAGGCCATCCTACCTTTGCCTTAGCAACTCACTCTCCCACTTTTCCCAGAAGCTCTTCCAAGCCTTTTCAATTTTTCTCAAACTTCCCATAGTGTTCCCACCTCCACCTTCTCACTGAGAATCTTGCCTCATATTTTACAGGAAAAAAAAAACAGAGACATGAATCCCATTCATTCCTTCTCCTCCCACCTTTCCCATCTCATGTTACTCACATGTCTTATCTCCCCCTTCATCCTATCTCACATGACCTTACTTTTCCCCAAGGCTAGCCCCCATTCTACTCAAGTGATCCCATTCCATCATGCTTCCTCCAACAGATTGTCTTCTCAATCATCCTTACTCTATGGTTTATTTGTAATCTAGCTCAATGTCCATATTGAGAAGACAAGGAAACCAAGGCTGGAGGAAGGAAAGGGAATCTAACAGAGATATTTAGTGAGAGAGCCAGGACTGGAGTTCCTATCTTTTGGCATTTATTGGGGCACTTGACCCAAAACATGCCTAAGATTCCTAAACTTTCAATTCGGAAGTATCCCATACAAACATTGTGCTGATGGAACCTGAGCCTCCAAACATTCACATTTTAGGGTGATTTCCACTTTCATCTGATTCCTAGCTTCCATTGGTTAAAGTGAAGTTAATGAGAAATTCTAATGGGCAACTTCCTTTCTTTTCAAAATTCTTTTTAAAACAAATAAACAACCAAACAAAAAAATCTCCTCCAATTCAGTAAAATATTAGATCTATATACCCAAAAAGAGCAAATAAGCAGGAGAAAGACCTATTTGTAAATATCTCTATCTCTAGTTAGATACATAGATAGATAGATAGATAGATAGATAGATAGATAGACAGACAGATAGATAGATGGTAGGTAGGTAGGCAGATATTTCTAGTAGCTTTTTTGGTAATGAGTAAACATTCAAAATTGAGGAGATGCCCATCAATTGGGGAATGGCTGAACAAGTTGTAGTTTAGGAAGCAATGGAATGGAAATCTTGAGCAGGATGGCTTCAGAAAAACTTGGAAAATCCTTTATAAACTAATGCAGAATGAAGTGAGCAGAACTAGGAGATCATTGAACACAGCAATAATTGTAAATACTGTTAAGATGATCAACTGTGAAAGACTAAGATACTTTGATCAAGGATCCTGGACAATTTTTAATGATCCATGATGAAAAATGTCATCCACCTCCAGAGAGAGAACTAAGGGAGACTGAGGGCAGATGGAAGCACATTTTTAAACTTCATTGTTGGTTCATGTTTTCTTTGGCACTGTGGCTAATATGAAAAAATGCTTTGCATGACTTCACGTGTATAATCATTTACAACTTGCTTACTTTCTCAAGGAGGAAGGAAGAGGCTGAAAGTAATAAGATAATTTGGAAGTCAAAATCTTAGAATTTTTTGGTAATTTTTATATGCAGTTGGGAAACATTTAATATATAAAAATAGATTGGGGGAAAAGAAACTCTCTGGGGACCTACTTCTCTGCACAGTTTCCTCTTCAGAAGTTCACGTCATAGAACTTTAAGAATTTAATCTCAGCAGTAAGAAAAAATAAACTTTCCTTCCTCTTTACAAAAATAAACTCTAGATTAAAATAATTCTTTCACCCAAATCTAAATCCACCCTTTTGCTCAGCCCAGCTCTTCTCAGTTTATGTCTCTGGAGTAACCAGACATGTGTTCCGGTAGCAGCCAGAAGGTCAGGAAGATAAGACCAGAGCTTTTTCCCACCCAACCAAATGAACCCTGCAAAAGCCTCCTCCAACCAACCTCGCCAAGCCCGAATGCTGACCTAAGAGGAACACACAATAGCTCCTCAGAGCATTCTAAAAATAAGAGATTACAAACCAAAGCTGAGTCCAGGGGGAAGCAAAGAGTCAGCCATGGATAAACACATTTGAAAGGGAAACCAGTGACCAGCAGTCACTGAGAGCCACAGGGATGACATCTATCAGCCCTTCCCTAAATCTTGAGGAAAGAAAACATGAGATCGCGTCATAGGGGATCAGCAAAATCTCTGACCTTCATCTTGCCCCTCCTCTTCATCAGTTCTATTAACTTTAGGGGGATCCAAGGACAATCTGGGCTTCTGGTCCATTCCACCTATGGAATAATCCACTTCTGGGCTGATGTGGGAGAGAGGGAACAGACCAGATGGGGGAGTCTCTTTGACCAATTCAGAATGTCCCTTATGCTTCCACTTCATGTTGTAGAGTATCCGGGACCACTGAGAGGTTAAGCAACTTAGCCAAAGTCCCAAAGCCAAAATGTGTCAGAGGAGGTTAGATGGAGGGGTTCTGGATCTGGATCTGGCGCTTTTTTGTTTCTGCCTCCTCTGCCCCTCTGGCTTGGCTCTAGCTCTGGTCTCTCAATCTCTGTGAACCTGTCTGTCTGTCTGTCTCGTTCCTGTCTCTTTCTCTACTCCGTCTCTCTGTCTCTGTTCTCTCCCACAGCAGCCTCTGTAAATAGTAATCACATCATAGTTCATCTGAATTAGGGGCTTTCAGATCCCGAGCCCTTGAAATGAGACTTCTCCAGTGACTTACAGGTTTCCCATGATCAGATAGCAAATGCAATCAAACTGGCACAAAAGGAATAAAGTTGATTTTTGTCCCTTTTGATTAAAGGTTTGTTTCTTTTAATTTAGAGGGAAGACATCCTTAGGCATCCAAGAGTAAAACAAGCCAATAGAATATAATAATAGTGATTAACACTTGTGCTATCCTTCCATAGGCATTGTTTCTGAAAATCCTCCCAGAGTTCTATGAGGTCACTACATCAGCAAATGTTGCTCTCGTTTTGAACTTGAGTTAACTGAATCCTGATGGAGAGACCTCTCCAAGATCACTGGGCTGGAAAGTACCAGAGCAGGGGCTCAAGTTGATGGTGTTCTGATGCTAAAACTAGCATATGTTCTTCTTCAGCTGTCTCATAGTAGAGCCTGGGTGGGGGGAGAGAGGGGGTAGGAGGAGGAATAATGGGCTTTTCTTTAACTAGGACTCTCTATTTCACCCAGGCTGGAGTGGCCACTGAGTGACCTGTTCCACTGCTGACCAGCACTGGAGGTTTGAGCTGCTCTGTTTCTGACCAGACCTTCAGACTCAGCTTGTTCTATCCCCAACTGCCCATTCCTGGTGGCCCACCACAGTGGCCAAGCCCGGAGCCATGAGGTCAGATCCCAGGCTTCCTCGGGGGACACTCCTGGCTCTTTCCCAAACCTGCTCACCTTTGAAATAAGAATACAGAACATGAGACCCAACAAGCCACAGGCTTGAGGCATCTGCCTAAGCCAAGATTGCAGACAAATGGTGGTTCCCACTAGATCCCTGCAACTACCTCCCAGGCCGGAAACCTCAGAGAATATCTAGTCCAGACTTCGACAAATCCCATGCTCTAAATCCTCGTGGGTTTGGTCTTGTCCTGGTCACGTCCAGCACGAGGAAAACCTTTGCCAGAGAGACTGGAAGGCCCTGCGTGTACCCCTTTGTTGGCTCTAGTGAAAGGCCCTACTCCTGGCCCGTTCTTACCTTTCCAGAGCAGTCTTTAGCAGCTGCCAGGCAAAGGAGCCTTGAACACAGGGCTGGCCAAGAAGCTTCAGAGGCTCCCTGGGCCTCCAGGATTGCCCACGTCCCTCATCCCATACCTGAATCACGGCCTGAGGAGAGCGGCCGTACCTACTGTCCCTGAAGAGCCCTTTGTCTCTCTCACTGGGGAAAGAACTCACCAGATTATTTCACATCATTTAATTTCCGTTCGAAACAGCAGAATTACCCACTGTGCTGAGAGTCTCTAGTCTGGGGGTCCCATCTCCCCTTCTAGTATGAGCTTCCCTGCTCTCGTCCCTTTGGGCCAGGCCTGTGAACCTGTTTATTTCTCATAAATCTTGCAACTATTCCATATGACTAGTTTTCTTTGCAATCCAAAGTATTTTATTTTATTATTCTAAAAGCCTCATTCTGAGAAGGGGCCAGCTAGTTTTACCCGACCGCCAAAAGGGTCAATGACTCAAGAAAAAGGGTAAGAAGCACTGGGTTTCCTTCAGCAAGTTAGTAGGGGAGGACAGTGGATAGTTAGCTAGTGTATCCTGGACAGGAAGTGGGCTTGGAATCTGGAGACCTGAATTCAATCTCCCCTCCAACAATTATTTGTATTTGACCAGAGGCAAGTCATAGAATCTTTCTTCATTTATTTTCCCAGTTGTCACATGAGGAGGTCAGACTACCTGGCCTCTAAGAACCCCTGCAACTCTAAATCGGTCTCTTTTCTTTAATTGTCTTGGATTTATGTACCTGCCCCACAAAATTAACATAAAAAGAAAAGCTAGCTCCTTAGGTTTCTCAGTACTGCTCTTTTTCCGTCCCGTTGTATGTGTAGATGCCCATTTTATTTGGTATTTGTAAATCTCAGAACAACAAAACAAATCAATGGCAGAAATTAAAAATATTGCATTTCTCCCCAGGGTCCTATAGAATGTAAGGCCCTGGAGGGGAGGGAGAGCTTTCCTTGGGCCTTTTCACTCCTGGAACCTAAGCATGTTTATTAAACTTAATAGAGAATCATTAGTTAAGATGAATAGGTTCCCACCACTTAATGCTCATCCAATGGAAATACATTTCACTTTCATGAGAACTTTAGAAGATTCCTTCAGGGCTCTGGTGGGGAGGGGGAGAAGGGGACATGGCTTTCCTGACACGGACAGGGGTTTGTCAGGGAATGCTGCCATCCGCCAAGGACAATCTCGTAAAGCACATTGTCCAGATACCCTCAACTCCCACATTCAGCCTGTCCAGGGGATCCCTTTGGGCCGAACTAGAGGCAAACAGAATGGCCCCGGGTTCAGAGCCTTCTATAGTGGCTTTTAGTTATTAGAATCATTTCAAGACATTAAAATCTTATATTGTCACTTTATGTTTCAGATACATTATGGCACTTGTGGTTTCTTGGAGTTTAGAGAGAAGAGATGTTTATTAGACACCATTTTTCTGCCGTTAGAAGGTATTTTGGGATATATATACATATATATATTGGGATATATATACATACATATATATATATAATCCTTTCCTCCTTTAGATTTAAACATAGGAGTTTTTCCCCCAGCTCCAGGTGTATATGACATTTCAATTATGAAACACCACTATCATAATGCATACACCCTGGAAATATACAAAATAGGCTCATGAAGAAACTCATTAAGATTCATCTTCGAGCTCCCTTTGATTTATCATCCTTTTTGTGCAGAATGCCTTGGGAAAAGCAAAAGTTACTGTTTTTATGGGGGGAGAAATCTATACAATTAGTCGTTTTGATTATGGACTGCCTACTTAGTTGCTTCATTTCTTTAATCCATTGCTACAAATAGCACACTAGCATCAAACTCAAATACTTTCTCATTCAGTTTCTGTCATTACTTTTTGTCCGGGAGCCTCTTCATTATCTTTCCTGGCAAACTATAGTCAACAAAATTTAATATATACAGGTATATGATAAGGAGCTTTAGTTTTAGAAACTTTTAAATATTCTACAAACAAATTTCACTCCCACTAAAGCTGGGAGACTTTCACATCTCTTCGTTCAAAAAAAAAAAAAAAGACTATCATTGATGTTTTTAAGTTCTTTTCACTCAAAGTTTTTAAGACATCTAAAACCAAGAATTGCATCTAAAATGCAAATATTTCTTACCTGATCAGCTCAGATTTGAGATTTAAATATAAAAACTTTTAGCATTTTGAAAAGATGTGGGATTAAAAATTCTTCTTCTATAAACATTTGTAAATACTTTAAATAGTCAATACGAGAGGAAAATAGAAAGCACATGCAATTTAAACATTTTTAAAATTCACTCCATAGGTCATTAACCTACTTTTAAAACACAATGGTGTAAAATGTTACTATACATTTAAATTGAGTGCTGTTATACTTTTAGAAATCATTGTTGCCACAGTTTGAAATGAGGGCTTGTGCCACTCAAACACACCAGATCTTAAGAACAAGTTCTAACTCACATGAAGAAAAAGATTTTGAATCCAAAAAATTAGACTAAAATGAAGAAAGCAGAAAATGAACATTTGGAGACTTTCTTATTCAAAATTATGTAACTTGATTGAGAAATGTTATTTCTCCTTGTACAAAAAATTAAGCATCTTCTTAAAAAAACATTCTCAGCAAACTCTTTCAATCCCATAAATTGATTTCAAAAATTTTCATGGTTTAGATATTTCTGAATAACTTAGTCATCTGAAGTATAAACAGCCAAAAGAAATTGGATTTTTGTTTTATAAACTAACTTCTTGTACGTAAAACTATTCCTACTTAATATTCTTTGACACTGTGGATTTTTTAAAAGCTTACACATGTATCCTTAGAATAATAATGCATGATCTTATTTTGTAACGCAAACTATATATTTGATAAAATGTAATATTTTACAATATTGATGTTAATAACTTCCCAGTTGGGTAAGTGCCATTATTTTTGACATTTAAAAAACATGGAGTGCCAGAGAGACCACTATGGCAGTAATCTTGGCATCATCTATATGGACCAGGACCAAAGCTAACCTAACAATGTGGATGTTTTCAAGAAAAAAAATCTGTTCTGATGACAGAAAACTAGTATAAAGAAGCAAATTAAGGAAACAAAAATATTTTTGATTGTTCTACCTTTGAAGATTGGTGAAAGAATTTTGACTTTTATATTTAAGATAAAATATCAGAATAAAAAAATAAATAAAATTGCATTTCTTTCTGATCAATAGTCTTTTTCATATGACTAAATAATTTTAATTTCTTCTTCTGATAGTTTTTTTTAAAATCCAGTTTTTTAAATAGATGAGAAATTAGTCCTTTTTCAGAGAAACTTGCTGTAAAATTATTTCTCAGTTCCTGCTTTTCTTATAATTTTGACTGTTTTGGTTTTGTCTGTGCAAAAACTTTAATGTCATATTATCAAAATTATCCATTAAACTTCCTGAGATCTTATCTCTTCTTGGTCACAAACTCCTACTTTATCTGACATGAAAAATTATCTATTCTCTCTTAATGGGTTTATAATATCACCTTTTACTTCTAAATCATGTACCCATCTCATGCCCATATTTCTGATCTATATCTTGCCACTGGATCTAGACAGCTCCAGAGGAAAAACTGAGGCTGATGACTTTGCCCAGCTCTCCCGCATTTAAATGCAATTCACTTGCATGTTCATGGTGTCACTTCCCTGAAGAAATGGTCCTCTTTGAGAAGGAAGAATAAACAACTATTACTGTGTATGGTGTCATTAATCTATCCCACTGATCCACCCCTGTCTTTCTTGGCTATACCAGATTGTTTTCATGATTTCTACTTTGTAATAGAGTTTGAAATCTGGTACTACTGTCATTTGACTCTTAAGTCTAGCACTCTTTCTACTATACAATGAGAACTACATGATACTGGAAGTTGCATTTTTTTCTCCATATTAAAGTAGGTTTAAAAAAATGGAACCTTCCAAATACTATACCATTTGAAGAATAGACAACAAGAAACCTCATTGATGGTCTGAAAAACAGCCCAAAAAAATCATGTTGTGGGTGTTTCCAAGAGTATTGCCTCATTAATTAGTGTGAATATCTTAAATTTGCATCTGGAATTAGATATGCTATTCTTTTCTGAATTTAGTATAATTATTCCCTTTTTCTTTTATTTTAAAAAATTAAAATGTTAAAAATATCTATAGCTTGAATAGATGGAAATCAATTAAAATGCACTTTCTAAAGAAAGTCTTTCCCAACCCCTTTATTTCAAACGCCTTCCCAATTCTAATAAACTTGTGATGGAGTGAGCCATCTGCATCCAGAAAGAGCACTATCAGGATTGAATGTGAATCACAAGATAGATTTTCAATTTTTTGTTGTTGCTTGCTTGTTTTTTGTTTTTTTTTCTCATTTTTTTTCCTTTTTGATCTGATTTTTCTTGTGCAAGATAAATGTGGAAAAATGTATAGAAGAATTGCACATGTTTAACATATACTGAATTCCTTGTTGTCTAGGAACGGGGGAAGGGGAAGGGATAAAGAAAAATTTGGAACACGAGATTTTGCAAGGATGAATATTGAAAACTTTGCATATAATTTGAAAATAAAAAGCTATCTTTTTTTAAAAGGTGAAAATGAATGACAAAAAAGCCAATTGCCATCCCTCTGTTAATTATTCCCTTTTTAAAATTCTGTATATGTTTTGCTTTGTATATATTTATTTGAATGCAGGCTCTTTGAAGGGAAGGATTATCTTTTGTCTTTTTTTGTATGCTCAGGACTTAGCATGGTGCCTAGTATATAACAGGTACTTAATAAATAATTATTAATTAATCAGTGACACATTTATATTATTAGATCATGACACATGATGCTTTTAAAGTTGGAAGGGATACGTTTTACATGCAAGGAAACTGAGGTCCAAAGAAAAGAAGTGACTTCCTAAAAGTTTTGAGTGGAATTCAATCTCAGTTTCTCCTACTCCAAATCTCTGCCATTCCAAATAGAAAAATGGAGATCCATTGCTGTGGTTTATTTTGCATTAAAGGGGGAAAAAAACAAACAACAAAATAAACCCAAACTCTATTAAACCGATGGTTGATTGATTGCTGGGCTTAAATATTAATCAACCAGGAACTTATTATTTTTATTTATTTATGTATTCATCTATCCAGTCATTTATTTACCCAGTCATGTATTTGTTTCTTTATTTATTAGATTATTACCTGCTACTGAGTCTGGGGATACACAGAAAAAGAAAAACAA
This sequence comes from Antechinus flavipes, assembly GCF_016432865.1. NCBI lineage: Eukaryota > Metazoa > Chordata > Mammalia > Dasyuromorphia > Dasyuridae > Antechinus > Antechinus flavipes. Next base: position 3,836,284 of record NC_067400.1, on the reverse strand, counting down.
AGCTTTAAAGCTGCTTAGATAATTGATTTTCTTTAAAGAACCTTTTCCCTCTGTCACCCATTACTTTATATTTCCTGCTTGAGGAACTTGTTATTTCCCACCAGAAGGAAGCAAGTTCCAGGAGGGGAGAGTTTGTTTCCTGTTAGTCTTTCTGTCTTAAAACAGAAGAAATGTAATAAAATCTCTTGCACTGCCGATAGTATTTTGGTGAGATTTCATGTGAACAAAGAGTATTTTGAGGAGTGCTCCCAATTCCCCAAACTGGATTTATCTCTTTAAAAACTCCCATATCTTGTCCTTTTTACTGGCACAGCTCTAAGAAGAAAGCAGAATGAGCCATCAAGGGATGCTAAAAACCACATCAAACAAAGCAGATAAACAAAAGCCCCTAAACTGTCAGCTTGAATCCAAACAGCAAAAAAATCTGTTCTTGCAGTCCATACCTCCAGATCCTTCCTTAGATGGAAGTGGGAGAGCTCTCCAAGAGGTCTCACTGCAGGGAAGGCATTGCTTTTTTGTCTTTTTTTGTGCTCACATTTGGCCAGGTCTGGCATATGGCAGGTGCTTAATAAATATTTATTGGGTGGAAGGATAGATGGATGGATGGATGGAAGGATGGATGGATGGATGGATGGATGGATAGATGGATGGAAGGATGGATGGATGGATGGATGGATGGAAGGATGGATGGATGGATGGATGGAAGGACGGATGAATGGATGGATGGATGGAAGGATGGATGGATGGATGGATGGATGGATAGATGGATAACAGAATATTTTTGAAACTAAGAATGAGAACTTTTGAAAGCCTCTGAAAAGAAAATTTAAACATAGAAATAATAACAATTGATATAAAGCTTTAAGTTTTAATTTTCAACTTTTGTAAATTCCTTTGCAAATATTTCTTATTTTGTCCACAATACAGTGCCAGGAGGTGGGTAGTATTGTTATTCCAATTGTATAAACATGGACTTGCCCCATGACATATCACTTGATTATAGCTTTAATTGTGAAATGATTTCCTTACATAGGGCTGAAGTCCAAACCAAGAGACTCTCTCTAAATTAAGGAAAACAGAGTTCTGACTTGCCTAAGGCCATCCAATTATTAAGTGTTTGAGGCTGAATGGGCTCTCAGGTCTTTCTGATGGTAGCAGGGATTTCTCAATCCTTTAGAGTTGACTGATGGGACTGTTACTCAGCTGGCACCAGCTGGAGCCCAGTTGGTGAAGAAAAAAAAAAAAGGTACATGTGAAAGGTGAAGCTAAATGTGGGTCTAAAGACAGGAAAGCAACCTGTAGGGTTGTGTTAGATGGGGGTGGGGCTGATCTAGACAAGTGAAGGCTGTCAGTCCACAGAATCTCACATTCAGAATTACTGCCTGGGAACTGGTACCCAAAAGACTAGCTGGGCCAAACCCTACTCTGCAGATGGGGAATCTGAGGCTCAGAGACAGGAAATGTCCCGCCCTGGTCACCAGGGATATGTGTTGATTGCTTTTGTTGCTGAATCATTTCAGTTGTGTTCACTCTTTGAAAACTGATTTGGAGTTTTCTTGGCAGAGACACTGGAGCAATTTGCCATTTCCTTCCCCAGCTCATTTTACAGATGAGGGGCCTGAGGCAAAGACACTTAAGTAACTTGTCCCGGGTCACACAGCCAGTAATTGTCTGAGGCCAGATTTGAATTCATGAAGAGGAATCTTCCTGACTCCAGGTCTGGTGTTCTATCATTTCGCCACCTGGTCGCCTGAACCGAATTAAAGACATTTCTTGGCAAAGCCATAAATTCAAGGGATTTTTTTTCTGGTCTTGATATCCTGTAACTTCAAAGGTAGCAGGACACATGGGGGAGAAAGAGGTTGTTCTTAGGGGTCAGAGTTCCACCCTAATGTAAGGAAAATCATTTAACAATTAAAGCCACAGTCTAGGGAAATGTCATGGGGGCAGGCAAGGTAGTGAGGTGGATCATACATGTCACTAGTGAATGTATATGTGTGTGTGTGTGTGTGTAGTCTACAAGATGGCCCCTGAGACCCCTCTCAACTCCGAGACTCTGGGATTGCTTCTCTAACCATCTTGCGATACGACCACTGGAGATACTTGATTTTCTGAAAGCTACCCGATAATCCAGCATCCTCAACAAACCATTTCCAGCATATTCCAATAAGATCAACTTACCTGAAAATGTAAATACAGTTTGCTTGTGTTAATCAACTTGTGTTAATAATAAACAACCAATGATGCAGCTTTTCAAACCACATGTGAATTTTCCCCCATTTTCTGTCGTTAAGGAAATGGCCATTTTTAAAGAACAATTCTGCCGTGGATCCTGCAAGAAGCTCCAAGCAAAGTCACGTGCTCAGTGTCTGACCCTGCGATACCTCTGTCTAGGCTAGGTTTAAGGATGTGTTTTTACCACTCACTGAAAGAAAGCGAAACTGTAGAATTTTTACGAGCTATTTCTCCAGGGGAAAATGTTTATTGCCACTAATGTTGCCCCTGTTGAAGGTCTATTTATTCTCCGAGAGAACTCCAAGGCATTCAAAAGCCCTGGACCAGAGCAGGTGTTTCCCCTGGGCCATCACTCCTCTAAGAGTTCTATATCAAAGCTCTATTAGTATTTCTCTAGCGGATCTGGCTTCAATATTGGATTGTCCAGAGGTAAGAGAGCACTGAAGGCGAACACGTTCCATGGGCAGTGCTCATTTGACAGCACAGCTCTTTCTTTAAAGCATCTTCCAGCCAAACCCAGTGATTAAATTTTTCTTTTCCATCTTCACCCCAAAGAATTTCCTGGTGGTGGAACATGGAGAAATTTTATCCTCCTCCTCCTTCGCTGCTTTCTGCTCCACCTCTTTGTCTCTAGATTCCTTTCCATACAATACGTCCTCCAGCTGTGCTTCTTTCTAAAAGGAAGATGCTTCATCCCCATTGAGCTCTTCCTGATTGACCAGGTCAGCTGGAACCTGCAATTTAAGGAAGCACCAGGCCAGTCCTTTCCATGAAATTCTCACCAGGATTAGCACCCCACTCTAGACTTCTTTCTTCTCTGTTCCTCTGTACTGGTGTGGCAACAAGGTCCCCATCCATCCTTCCTCACCTTTGCCAGATGCTCAGGAAGCACAAACCACCTAAAGGTTTGATATCATTTGATGACTAAATCAGTACTGGAAAACAAGACTATGGACATTTTGTGCACCAATTCTGGTGTCTGATTCCATTTTGGGTAAGTAAAAGCTGCTTTAATGACTTTTTCTGCCCATTGCCACTGCTAATACCTTTCCTTTGACACTGCCATCCGATTCAGCTGTATTTATGTATCTATTTGTGTATTATCTCCCCTTCTAGAATGCAAACTTCTAATACATAAAGTCCAAAAAACAACTAATTCATAAATACTTACCACCCTACATCCTCAAACCAACTTACTGTATTTGCAATTTCCTTTCCTTTCTTGGGGAAATAAACAAACCAAATCTATTGAAATAAAATGAAGATTTGGGTATATGAAAACTTTCTCGGGATACATCATCAATATAGTGTCATTACTTGAGTTTTAAGAGCTAGCCATGTTGCAATTACTTTAATCCTTTAAAGTGAGTCTTCTCTGAATGATTCAGAAAAGTGGAACAGACCAATTTAGGGATTATCAGAAAGAAAAGTGTATGTCCCTTTATAAAATCACCTCTAAAGTTAGGTGAGAGAAGAGGATACTGGAAGATCTAAGAACTGTGTCATAACAAAGCACTTTTATGGGGTAAGGATTTAATATTTTGGCACAATTATACAAATTCCTCTATTGGGTATTCTTTAAGGACAAACTGAAGTGTTTATAAAGAACACGGTAAAGTTATTCTAACTGAGCCTTTCTCTTAAAAATACAAAAATGCGAACAAGGCTCTCATTTTTCCATTATTCCTAGATTTCAAGAAACAAAGCAGAAGTAACTCTTCATGTTTTGAAAGAAATCAGAATAGCCAGTATTTCTATAGTGCTTTGATGTTTGAAATGAGAGAGAGATACATACAGATAGATAGGAAGGGAGGAAAGGAGGGAGGGAAGGAGAGGGAGAGGGAGAAGGAGAGGGAAAGAGGGAGGGAGGGAAGGAAGGAAGGAAGGAAGGAAGGAAGGAAGGAAGGAAGGAAGGAAGGAAGGAAGGAAGGAAGGAAGGAAGGAAGGAAGGAAGGAAGGAAGGAAGGAAGGAAGGAAGGAAGGAAGGAAGGAGGAAGGAAGGAAGGAGGGAGGCAGGAAGAAAGGAAGGAAAGAAGGAAGGAAGGAAGGAAGGAAGGAAGGAAGGAAGGAAGGAAGGAAGGAAGGAAGGAAGGAAGGAAGGAAGGAAGGAAGGAAGGAAGGAAGGAAGGAAGGAAGGAAGGAAGGAAATCCCATTTGACAAAATTGAGACCTTACAGAAGAGAGATCCCTTAGAGTGTTTTAATGTTTTTTGAGAAGACTCAGGAACCAGAATGGATGTCAGCAAGGTATAAAATCAGCAGAAGTAAGGAAGGGGTTTGGAACCAATGATGACATTGGTGGCGAGTGGCTGATTTCATGCTGCTCCGTTCAGCTCCACCTAGTGGAGTTTCTGGCTTCCTTCAAGGCTCAGACCAAACAAGCCTGGATCTCCAGGATTTTTCCTACAAGAGCCATGGGTGCCTTCTGCTGTTGTGTCCTGCTCCCAGAAATTGTCTATAATTTTCATTTACTTCTCTGTGTGTACACTGTCCTCTCATTCTTGTAGGATACAGGTCCTCAGCAGGCAGGAACTATTTCATTTTCTCTTGGTCTTTCTATCTCCTCCCCAGAACAGAACCTAATCCGCAATAAAAATTGAATAAATGGGATTTACCTGCTAATAAAGTGATTTTTACTAACAGCACACAGTTGTATAGTTTCCCATCCACAGAAGTCCTAAGATAAGAGTCACAAAGAAGGGCCAGACATGGGTGGGTTGAGATTTGCATTGTGGAAGGGTAGGGTAGACTCAAACCAGTGAGATCACAGACTCATTGGAAGGGATACTGCAATCCATGGTTTAACTTCTCAGACAGTAGAAACACAAATTCAGTGCCCAGGACGACCCTGAGCTACAGCCGTCTTACCGTAATCACAGTGTGCGTTTGCGTGTAATAGAGAGTTTTACTTTTCGCAAGCTTCCATGGAATAGGTAAATAAAAATTTCAAACATGCTCTGCCTCCTTGAAACGATCTAGAAAAGTGACATGAAATTGAGATCGTTTGCCGGACAGGGAGCCAGAGCAGTCACTCCAGGTGGGCGCAGTATCCTACACGGCCACGTCTGGGTGCTGTGAATAAGGGGCGGGTCACAACCGAGGCAATAACACACCTGTAGCAAGGAAAACAAATCCACGGTTCTTCCTTCTGGATGTGCCCACGTACACTTTTAAGATAAATCTTAGAACTTTTGTTTTTTGTAAACAATATTTGTAAAAATAATCTGGGGATCGTAAGCACACACACACAAAAGCATTTTTGAAGCCAGAAAAATTGTTTTTTTATTATTATTTGACCTGTCTTTGACTTAAGGTGGTTGAATAAGTTCATTCTCTTTTATTAGCATAACATTAATTCCCATGCAAACCCGAGGCGGCAAAACCCAACTTCAGCCAGGAGAAGACCTGCAGGCTTCTGGATGCCGGAGGTCGCCAAGGGAATGCTGAGGGAGCCCCGGCTCCGGCGGCCGTCTGGGGCATCCAGCGGGAGCAGGGAGGCTCTCGGGGCTCACGCTGCCTGACCTCTGGGTTGGCTCAGTGACTTTCCCCTCCGAGCCAACGATGCACTGTCTCAGCTCCGTTTACATTTCTAAAAAGAGCCAGAGCCTGGACTTGATGTCGAGGCCAGAGAATCCTTTCTAGTCAGCAAAGCGCCTTCCCGGCACGGCCCCAGCCTGGGCCTGCTCCCGCCTGCTTTGTGAATGGCGGAGACCGCATCTGGCGGGGGAAGCTCGCTTCCGCTCTCACGGCTTCTGGTTCAGAGACGTATCCCCCCCCAGGAGAAGCGAATGCTCTGGAGGGGACAGTCCCTCAACTTGAACTTTGGGCAATAATTCAAATTTCAGGCAACTGCCTTCAAAACGAGTCTCGGGCGAGAAAGGCCGGGCAGGTGCCGCAGATTGTTCCAGTCTGATTCCAGGAAAGGAGTCCGGGACGAGCCGCTGCCGTCACCGGCGGGTGGTCATGGGGTGGGGACACACACGCACAAGGACTAAGACAATGGCAGAGATTTCATTAGTGCAAATAACATTAACAATGGTATGTTCTTTATAAGGATTTAAATAAGGCTTCAAATAATTACACCACTACAACTAGCATCCGTCACCCTATTCCGTGGGGAAAGCTGGCAAGACCACCCCCCAAACCACCGAGGCTGGCTGTGAGGATGATTACATTCAAAGAAACTGCTTCCGGGGCTACAAGATCTGTAGCATTTAGTCACTTTTCAAGTCCACGAATTTTCTTGGTGGAGGAAAAAGAAAAGGAGAAGTCCCTTTGACCCCCGGGCTGATCCAGAGGGAATGCCGGGGCCGCTCTTTCTCAGAAGGTCCTCTCCAACGCTCCAAGTCATGGAAGTTCGGTAAAAATGAAAAAGCCCCAACAAAAATAGACTTCTTCTAGGAAAGGAGATGGCTTCCCCGGCCGCCGAGAGTCTGACCCCAGGGAAGGGAGCAGGGGAAGGAAGAGCGCCAGAAAGGCCCCGGGCGTCCGCAGCTATGGCTCTAGACCTCCTTTAAAGAAGCGGAAGGAAACCGTGCCCCGCCCAGCCCCACAGAACCCACAGGACAGTTAGAGAGGGAGAGGAGAAGCGAAGGCTGGACGTGAGGGAGTCACGTCCTGCCGGAGAGACGGCGCCGTCTCCGGGCCCGGGACCCGCGTTCAAGCAGCTGTTCTCCACAGACCCAGCCGCGCCGGACACGGAAAAACAATCCGCGCGCCCCGCCCCACCCCCACTCCGCGGCAATCTCAGGGTCGGAACCAGAAAAGGCTCCGCGAAGGCTCAGAAGAACTTGTCGTCGATCCTGAAGTGGGGCCTGGTGACGTCGTCGGGGTTGATGAAGACGGAGATGGACTTGCCGGGGTTCTCGGTCACCAGCTGCTGCAGCTTCTTGGCCAGGCGGTCGTCGGGCTGGCCGGGGTCCCCGCCGTCGGACTGCGGGGAGGGGATGCCGGCCGCGCTGCCGCGCCGCTGCAGCTCCAGGGTCAGCCGGTTGGCCGCCTTGACGTGCTCGATGGCCGTGCGCAGGTGCTCGGCGGGGTCGGAGCGCACGGAGGAGAGCTTCCGCGCGTGCAGCATGACGGTCTCCTCGCACAGGTGCTCCAGCATGTTGCACTGGGGGATGAAGTAGTTGGGGCACATCTTGTTCACCAGGCAGTGCTGCAGGTCGTCGATGAGCCCCAGCAGGAAGTGCGCCGCGTAGTCCTCCTGCGCCAGGTAGCTGGCGGGGAGCCGGTCGCAGGCCCAGAGCATCATGCTGCGCAGGTGGTAGGGGCTGATGGCTTTGGGGCGCGACAGCAGCTTGATGATGATGGCTTTGCAGGCCTGGTAGGCCTGCATCAGGCTGCTGGAGATGCACTTCTTGAGCTGCACCTCGCTGCGGGCGAAGGACAGCCTCCACTCGTTGTCCTTCTTGCCCTTGTGGGAGCAGGCGGGCACCAGGTAGAAGCCGCTGATGACCTCCTCCTCGGTGATCTTGCCGTCCCAGAAGTGGTTCTCCATGAGCCAGCTCTGGGCCACGGCGGGCCAGCCTTTGAAGGAGACCACCGGGACGATGTCGTAGAGCATGCGGCTGCTGCCCACGCCCAGGATGATGGACAGGATGGTGCCGTTCTTCTCCACCTTCTCCACCTTGGGCATCCCCCGCTGGGGCTTCTTCTGGATCTCCGAGAGCACGATGCTGATGGAGTCATAGAACCAGTCGGCCACCTTGGTGGGCGAGAAGAAGTAGTTGGTGGCCCCGTTGATGTGGTCCACGATGGTGCAGCAGTCCTTCCACTTGCTGATGGTGCCCTCGTCGAAGAGCCGCAGGCTGAGCCACGAGTGGCAGAGAGCCGAGTGCCGCATGTCCAGCGTCACCGGCTGGTTGCGGTCGTGCAGCTTGAGGGCCGGCACCAGCAGCGTGAAGTCCATGTCGTAGTCCGTGCCCCGGGCGTAGACGTTCAGCTCGTCCAGGTCCAGATCCACCACGCCTTCCCGCACGCCGCCGGACAGCAGCAGGTACTCGTTGGCCACGGGAAGCTTCTGGTCCAGCTTCTGCACCATTCCTGAAGGAGAAGGGGAGAGATTTTTAGGGAGCGCCCCACACCCTGAGGTGAACAACCTTACAGATCCCCTCCGGAAACCTCCCATGGTCCCGAGGAGGTGACAGATCCCAGGGGAACCTCACAGATCTACTAAAGAAATCTCCCATGGTCCCAAGGAGGCGACTGAGTCCCAAAGGAACCTCATAGATCCCCTCCAGAAACCTCCCATGGTCCCAGGGGAACTTCACAGATCTACTAAAGAAATCTTCCAAGATCCCAAGGAGGCAACCGAGTCCCAAAGGAACCTCACAGATCTACTAAAGAAATCTCCCATGGTCCCAAGGAGGTGACCGAGTCCCAAAGGAATCTCACAGATCCCCTCCAGAAACCTCCCATAATCCTGAGGAGGCAACAGATCCCAGGGGAACCTGACAGATCTGCTCCAGAAACCTCCCATGGTCCCAAGGAGGCCACAGAGTCCCAGGGGAACCTTATAGATCCCCTCCAGAAACCTCCCATGATCCCAGGGGAACCTCACAGATCTACTAAAGAAATCTCCCATGGTCCCAAGGAGGCGACTGAGTCCCAAAGGAACCTCATAGATCCCCTCCAGAAACCTCCCATGGTCCCAGGGGAACTTCACAGATCTACTAAAGAAATCTCCCAAGGTCCCAAGGAGGCAACCGAGTCCCAAAGGAACCTCACAGATCTACTAAAGAAATCTCCCATGGTCCCAAGGAGGTGACCGAGTCCCAAAGGAATCTCACAGATCCCCTCCAGAAACCTCCCATAATCCTGAGGAGGCAACAGATCCCAGGGGAACCTGACAGATCTGCTCCAGAAACCTCCCATGGTCCCAAGGAGGCCACAGAGTCCCAGGGGAATCTTATAGATCCTCTCCAGAAACCTCCCATGGTCCCAGGGGAACCTCACAGATCTACTAAAGAAATCTCCCATGGTCCCAAGGAGGTAACTGAGTCCCAAAGGAACCTCACAGATCTCCTCTGAAAACCTCCCATAATCCTGAGGAGGCGACAGATCCCAGGGGAACCTGACAGATCTGCTCCAGAAACCTCCCGTGGTCCCAAGGAAGTGACCAATCCCAGAGGAACCTCACAGATCCCCCCCAGAAACCTCCCATGGTCCCAAGGAGGTGACCGAGTCCCAAAGGAACCTCACAGATCCCCTCCAGAAACCTCCCATCATCCCAGGGGAACCTCACAGATCCCTCTGGAAACCTCCCATGGTCCCAAGGAGGTGACAGATCCCAGGGAACCTCACAGATCTACTAAAGAAATCTCCCATGATCCCAACGAGGCCACAGAGTCCCAAAGGAACCTCACATATCCCCTCCAGAAACCTCCCATTGTTTCAAGGAGACGACCAAGTCCCAGTCGAACCTCACAGATCCCTCCGGAAACCTCCCATCGTCCCGAGGAGGTGACAGATCCCAGGGCAACCTCACAGATCTACTAAAGAAATCTCCCATGGTCCCAAGGAGGTGACCGAGTCTCAAAGGAACCTCACAGATCCCCCCCAGAAACCTCCCATGGTCCCAAGGAAGCGACCAATCCCAGGGGAACCTCACAGATCCCCCCCGGAAACCTCCCATGGTCCCGAGGAGGCGACCAAATCCCAAGGGAATACAACAGATGCCCCAGGATCTGTGGCCACTGAGTCCCAGGGAGGAGTGACCAAGTCAGAAGCACAGGGGCCAGAGCCTTTCCTCTGCACCAAGCTGCTGTCCTTGGTGCTGAAATACAAATGGCTTCCAAGCTTCCACACTATCTGTCCATGAGCCGCGAGGCACGGTTCTGTGGGAGAGAGCAGCTCAGTGGTCCCTGGCAGAGGCTGTGGGCCACCTTGGCCCCTTGGACGTTCGGGTTTTGTTTTTCCTTATGGTGAACAGAAGGATGAAATGACTACATAGTGATTTCAAAACCAATCATCCAATATTAAAAATGGTCATCCATAATGTAGATCCTCTACGTGCTCCCTTTAAATCAATGCAGAATCCAATAGGAATGCTCTGCTGATGGCTTTTTTAAAAAGGCTCTTCTCTCTCCTTCCTTTCTTCTCTTCCTTCCTCCCTCTTTCCCTCTCCTCTGCACCTTTGTGTCTGTCTCTATCCCTCCTCTCTCCCATCTCTGTTTCTGTCTCTGACTCTTTTTCTCTCATTTGTCTGTCTCTGTTTCTCTCCCTCTCTCCTTCCTTCTTTCTCTCCCATATCTGTCTTTTTGTCTCTCCATCTGTCTCTATCCCTCCTCTATCCCCCGTCTCTCTTTGCCTCTGTCCCTACCTCTTTTTCTATCATTTCTATCTCTGTTTCTCTCCCTCTCTCCTTCCCTCTTTCTCTCCCATCTCTGTCTTTTTGTCTCGCCATCCCTACCTCCTTCTCTCCCGTCTGTCTCTGTTTGTCTCTCTCTGCTTCTGTTCCTCCCTCTTGGCACCATCCCATGCATATATTTTCATGTCAACATTTCGTTTACTTCCGCGCTGAATGAATCACCGTGGCATGGGTGTGACCCTGGGGTTCTTGGCAGCCGTGGCAGTAGGGAGCAAGAATTGGCAGGTGCTCTCTGGCCACACTGGCTTCTAGTTTGCTCCGATGATGAAATGCCCGTTTGTCCAACAAGGAGCCTCTCAGCTAAGTGCAGGGAGGCTCACCCTCAGCTCAATCACAGGGTGAGGAACCTTCGGACGGAATAAATCTCCATTGCCCTCAGTTCTGAGATTGGGACTGAAGGTTCATGATCACCAACAGTGGAAAGACTACCAATGGCAACAAATCTTCAAATACGGAGACACGGGGTTTAAGATTCAATTTATCCACACCTAAGAAGGACCCTGTTTTACTTCTTTGATTTTTGATCCTAACCTCTCTCAGAAAGAACTCAAAGCACTTTCATGAATACTATTTCATTTACATTATTAATGTTTTCCCCAATTTTTACATATTTCTCAAGAAGATGAAATAACTTGTACAAAATTAACTTTCAAGGTCTTATCATTCTATCATCCTAGTTAATTTTTCATTCAACCAACATAACTGCTCCTTCTTTAGAGTCTCATATTCCAAAACAGAAGAAACACCCAGGGAGTGGAGCCCCACAGTGGGAAGGCTCGCCCCAAGATCAGCGTGCTACAGGCTCAGGTTCCACGTCGACACGTGACAGCTAAGAGCCAGCATTTGGAGAGCGCTGAGATTCACCAAACCCTTCACAGAAGAACTTGGATAGACCCGCTTTGGCCCAACATGGCTTGGTTCCAGCTCTCTCTGTCTGACTGCATTGCGCCGCTGTAACTCTTTACATGAACACACTTTCTTGGACTGTTCCACTCACATCTTTAGTCAGGCAATAAATATTTAATGTGTCAGGCATTCTGCTAAGCCCTGGAGGTACAAAGAAAGGTAAAAGGGGGCCACCTCGCAAGCTAATGAACATAAAGAGTTCAGGAAACGCTTGATCTCTCCCATCAACACAGACGTTATCCACCTGCTTTTATACACGTGAGTGACTGTGTGGAATCATTTAATTTCACGACACCCATGGGAGATAAGGGCTATTATTCCCTCCATTTTACAAGCAGAGAAACCGAGGCAGACCGAGATGGAGTGACTTGCAGGCTAGATTCAACTTCAGATCTTTCTGGCTGCAAGTCTAGGACTCCAAACGCTCCGCCACACCGTGGCCCTGGCACTGCAGAGGGGCAAGAGGAACTCAGTCCCAGCGGTGCCTCGGGCAGTTACCTCCTCCTGGGCACGTCCCGTCACCTCTCGTGAAAACTCAAGTTTCCTCAGCTGCAAAACTGGGATAATAACAGCGGGGACCACCCAGGGCGCAGTGAGAACGGTGTGATGTAAACCACTGAAACGCTAATTACCATCATTATTATTAATTATCATTCTCCGCCCACTGTCTCACCCGCTGCGCTTCCCTGGGCGAGGCCGTCCGCCCCTCGGCGCTTCAGCGATCTCCAAGCCTGTAAACCGCAGAGGACGCTGGGCAGAGTCCCCCGGACCGTGAGGTCCCAGGGCGAGACGGGGCGACTCAGAGCATAGGGAGGCCTGGACCTGGGCCCAAATCCTCCTGTACTCACTCATCTTCACCCGCTCGCTCCTGCACTTGGGGTTTACTTGTTTTTGTCTTTGCACCTGTGGCTGGTATACAATAGGTGCTTCATAAATGCTTGGTGAATTAAATAGATGAAAGTGAATCACCATCCGTGTGGGCAGCTCCAGTACCAGGACTTCTGAGACCCAACAGCCCAGGACCCCGGCTCTCTCATATAATAACCAGGAGTGGAACCTTCTGTTCTTCCACGTCTACACATACAAAGCCTCCCAGAACAAACACTGCCGGTTCTGCCTTCCAGGACAGCGAGGGAGACGATGTCTACAGTGACGGATTGTACGAGAGGAGGCGGGGGCAGCCTGAGGAGGGGGCGCCTTCGCTGTCGGGGACGGATTCTTACTGTCGCACCCCAGGGACCACAAGGCATTTACAGAGGAGGCGGGGGGGGGGCAGCCTGAGGAGGGGGCGCCTTCGCTGTCGGGGACGGATTCTTACTGTCGCACCCCAGGGACCGCCGGGCCTTTCCGTTGCCCCTGTGCATGTTGGGCGAGAACAATCTCCACTGCATTGTGGCCTGTCGGGCTCGACACAGAAGACAATTATTTCTTCCATTGGGAGGCTGCCCACAGACAAAGGGTAGCAGGTCAGCAGAGAATTGGCCCCCAGATCTTCCCAGCTCCCTCGGGGCTACCTGGCAGTTATCACTCTGCTCTGCCAGGTTTCCTGGGAGACGCATTTCCCCCCTTCCCTCTTGGCCACTGTCTAAGGAAATAGCAACTTTAAAAGAGAAATCTTTAGTCCGGGGGGATCTGCCTTCAGGCTTTGGCGAGAGGAGGCATTAAACCCCGAGAAGAGCTGAGCGGTGGGAGTCACTGAAATGGGCTCGTGGAGGGCCTCGGGAGCTGTCCAGCGGCCCAAAAGCCGACCCTCCGGGCTCTCCCGGGGCCGCCCGAGTCTCACCAGGGCTTTTCCACCCATTGGGATCCCGGCTGCGGATCCCAAGGCCTCTTGGTCATCGTGGATTCTGCTCCCCCTCGGGGCCGCCCCCCCCAACACCTCAGGACTTCTCAGATGCCGGGTTTCACTCATCCCCAAACCCTTCCGTGTCCATCTTCCCTCCGCCCACACACTAGCTCCCCCTTGTGGAGAAGGGCCTGCCGACCCCTGCCAGAGCCATCGGGGAACCGGCCGCCCCCCGGCCAGCCCCACTTCCAGGCGGCCCCGGCAGCCTCCGAGCAGGGAGGCGACCCTCGTGGGCACTTGGCCTGGCCATGTCGGGGGGAGGGGGAGGCTGGCGCCCCTGCCCGGCTCCCCCCACTGAAGATGGCTAAGAACAGGGGAGCAGAGGGCAGGGCTTGCTTTCTTTCTTCCTTTTTTCTTTTCTTCCTGCCTCTCCTTCCTTCCCTTACTTCCCCAGAGGTTTCAGTGGTAGCTTCTTCCCAGGGCTAATGGACATATCCTCCTTAGGTACTTTTAAGTAATAAGCTTCCATTAAAAATGAGCCCCCATTAGTAACGGGGTGGACGGGTTTTCAATGGACTAAGAATAAGGAGGCAGGTGACGTACTGGCTAGTGCTGGGCGGAAGAGCGGAGATGACTCCGGCTTGCTATTTGCCCCTGGGCACACAGCCACCGCTTGCCTCAGTTTCCCCATCTGTAAAATGGGGATAATAAGAGTCCCCACCTCACAGGGTGGTAGAGAGATCAGGGGAGATATCATCGTTACAGTATCCATCACAGAAGCGCCTGGTGTCCAGCACATAGTGGGCACTTTATACGCGACCTTCCTTTGGTTTAACATTGATAACGACAGCTACCATTTACATAACATTGTGAGCGCTCCATGAATTCCTCGCGGATTGAGGCTGGTGTTCTTCTGCCCATTTTACAGGAGGGGAAATTGAGGCATACAGCTCAGGATCACACAGCTGGGAAGTATCGGGCCAGATCTGAAGCCGGGTCCCGGAGCCCCAACGCTCCCTCCGAGGCGCCCCAGTTTGGGGCAAACACCGGCTGCCACCAAGCAGGAAGGCGCCGGGGACAGACTGCGGAGGCGGGAGGCTGGGAGGTGGAGGCTGGGGGGGTGGAGGCTGGAGGCTGAGAGATGGAGGCTGGAAGGTGAAGGCTGGAAAGTGGAGGCTGGGAGATGGAGGCTGGAGCTGAGAAGTGGAGGCTGGGAGATGGAGGCTGGAGCTGAGAAGTGGAGGCTGGGAGATGGAGGCTGAGAGGTGGAGGCTGGAGGCTGAGAGATGGAGGCTGGAAGGTGAAGGCTGGAAAGTGGAGGCTGAGAGGTGGAGGCTGGGAGATGGAGGCTGGGAGATGGAGGCGGGAGGCTGGGAGGTAGAGGCTGGGAGATGGAGGCCGGGGGCGCAACAAGAGACAGAAGTGCAACAAGGCAACTGTATGGACATGTGACATACGTTGGGCTTAACACATATTCTAACATATTTAACACGTTTGGACTACCTGCCTTCGGGGCGGGGAAGGAGCATTGGGAACACAAGACTCTGTAAGGGCTGAAAAATTACCCATGCTCCTGCCTTGTAAATAAAAACTTTAATAGAGAAAAAAAGAGACAGAAGTGAGCCCTGGTCTGACCCCGAGTCTGAAAATCTCCCTACATCACCAACAGATAAAATGAACACTTGGTGACATGGGGCTAAAGCTGGGAGAAAAGGGGGAGAGAGAAGGGAGGGACAGAGGAGGGGGAAAGAAGAAGGAAGGAGGAGGAGGAGGGGGGGGGAAGAGGAAGAGAAATCGAAAAGAGGAAGAGGAGGAAGAGGAAGGGCAGAAATCATAATGGTTAGAAAAAGTCATTTGACAAAGGCTATTGGCCTCAGTTTCCTTGTCTGCAAAATGGAGGTAATAATAGCATCCATTCTCCGAATCAAGAATTAAACGAGATCATGTTTATGAGGCACTTTCCAAAACTTTAAACTATTATATAAACGCTAATCATCATCATCATCATCACTATGCTCACCTACACGGAGCTGAAAACTGAATTCGTGGAAGCCTGTCGGTGGATCGAGGCCCTCTTTGATGGTCTACGAAGCCCTTGGAGATTCCCTCAGAAGAAAACTTTTAAATCTACAGCCTTAAATGTATAGGATGGAAAAGGATCTTATTTGTTATATAAAAAACCCAACAACACACAAGCTAAGCTACATGGGATGTGTCGCCTAGAGAAGATCTGGGGGAAACAAGAGACTTCAAGTATTGGTGCCATCGTCCTGTGCGAGGAGACGGAGGCAGAAGCTCCAAAGAAACAAAGTTAGGTTTAACGTTGGGGGGATTTTCTAACAATGTGAGCTGTAAAAATGTTTTCTTCTCACTTTCCAGATGTTAAGACGTGTGCTTGCCCGTTGTAAAATCCAGCGCGCCCCCTTACGTGAAGAAAGAGCACCCTTCCCCTGCTCCAAATTAAGCAGAGGCGAGTTAAAGAAGAAAGAGAATCATGTTGTAGAGGGGTGAGATCGGTGGGAATGAGGTCTGGAGAATGGGCAGCGACAAGAGGGAGGAAGCGGAACTTAGGGGTGAAAACAGGCTCCCACAAAGCGGAGAGATGAGCTTTGCTGGGAGGTTTCCAGACCGGCCCTGAAGTCACCCCGAAAGGAGAAACCTTGGATATGTGTAAGTAGCAGGGTTTCCTCTCTCTAGAGTACGTTGGACAGTTCCCCAAGGGGGACTGTGGTGGAAGCGACTCCTTGTTCCCCAAGAGGACAGTGATGGAAGACCCGACTCCTTGTTCCCCAGGGGGACCGTGGTGGAAGACCCGACTCCTCGTTCCTCAAGGGGACCGTGATGGAAGACCCGACTCATTCCCCAAGGGGACCATGGTGGAAGACCCGACTCCTTGTTCCCCAGGGGGACCGTGATGGAAGACCCGACTCATTCCCCAAGGGGACCGTGATGGAAGACCCGACTCCTCGTTCCTCAAGGGGACCGTGGTGGAAGACCCGACTCATTCCCCAAGGGGACCGTGATGGAAGACCCAACTCATTCCCCAAGGGGACCGTGATGGAAGACCCAACTCATTCCCCAAGGGGACCGTGATGGAAGACCCAACTCATTCCCCAAGGGGACCGTGATGGAAGACCCGACTCCTCGTTCCTCAAAGGGACCGTGGTGGAAGACCCGACTCCTTGTTCCCCAGAAGGACCGTGATGGAAGACCCGACTCCTTGTTCCTCAGGGGAACAAGACCCAACTCCTTGGGATGCACGAGCCCTGACTTCTGGGCTTGGTAGAGTGTCGATAGCTGGGAAGGCTTCTGTGTAGGGAAGCCAAATTTTACACTGTCCGCTGGGCGGGTTGGGCTCCCACGGGGAGAAGAGCTCACAGAGGGCGGCCGTCCCAGGGAGCAACAAGAAGACCCCGTCGCTGCCGTAGGACATGGAGAGCTTCCAACGCCCAGGCCATCAGTGGTGAGCGTGTAGGTCTCCCTCAGGGGACAGGAGTCACCACTGGGGCTGCTTCCCTTGATCTGTTTCTGGGCTGCCTTTTTTCATTGGCTAGCTGGGGCTTACCCCAGGGTCTGTGCCAAAATAACTGAGAAGAGAGAAGTAAGTTCTATCTGCATATGGTCCACTCCAGTCCTTTCCATTAAGGTTTATTACTCGTTAAAAACAGCACATCTCTTCAGACATATGCAAGAAGAAGTGAAAAAAATCTATCAATTACACAGCTTTAAGTTTCTAAATCTCCAAGTATTTACACCCATTTTGCAGATGAGGAAAACAAGGCTGGGAAAGGTTACTTGAATTGCCCACAGTCACAGGAAGTGGCTGCGTATGTGTCAACAAGGATCCCAGAGACCACCTACTCCAAGCCAGATGGGAGCAGGGGCTTCCTCTAGGCTGCTGCTGAGAACCGTGGGCTGTAGGGCTGGGGGGCTCTCCCTGCTCACAGGCTCTGGGGCTGTGCCGGGCAGAACCCTCTGACCACCTCCTTCTCTTGCTTGCGTTTGTTTATTGTCGGTTTTGATCATAAGGGACGGCTGCCACAGCAGGGGAGGAGGGGAGACATTGTGGAAAACAAAAGAAAAAAGTCATGGGGTGGGAGGGAGACAAGATTATCCGACATTCCCCACTCACAAAAAAGCTGCCCATCCATCCTCCTTCCAAGCCCCGGAGGTCTCTCTGGACGTAAGGCATCAGGAGCTCCAAACTTCCCAGAGCCCCCCACACCTCCCGGGAGAGCTCAGACCTGTACAGGCTGCATCTGCTCTGGCTGGAGTAGCCGGGAAGTACCCCCCGAGGGAGGAAGACTCCAGATGGGGCGGCCTCGGTTCCCCTAAGCTCCTGACCCCCATGTTCCGATTTCCCGGGTATCAGAGGGTGATGACCCGGACCCCAGCTGCCCTCCCCCCATACAGAACAAATACTCCAATAAATGAAGCCTTTCTTTTCCTTCTGGGAAGACCAACAGTTCCTCTTGTGGGCGACAGATGTCTCCACACACCGCTTTATGCTCAGACTCTACTCCAGCATCTTTTCCACCTTTTTTTTTTCCCTCAAGAGCCAGCCAGCTCCTGGGACTCCCAAGGGCAGCGCCCCTGCTCCCGGAAAGGGCAACGGGAGGGAGGAAGGGGGGGCGTTCTGGCCAGAGGTCCCAGGAACAGGGGCCAAGGAGAACCATCATCTGGGAACATGGACGGGGAACAGGAGGGGGACAAAGTATTCAACAGGCACTGGACAGGACCAAGTGACACTTTGGATGTCACTGGGGGCTTGAGCTCGGTCTAAAAGGTATTAAAGGAAGTTCTGTGTTTCAGGGAAGGACGGCTGTACTCGGGAGTCATGGGTGCTGGGTTCAAATTCAGCCTTCACTGCTTTTTCCCTGCCTGAGCTTTCTCTTTTCTGAGCCATTTCCTCTGCTTTAAAATAGGAGCTTGGACCCATTCTCCTCAGCTCTGAGCCTCTGACCAAAGTTTCCACATGCACAAGGGGTAACTGGGTGACGGGTGCTGTAATTTGGGGGAGTCATTTGCCCTCTTGAGGGGAATGCCATCCACTTAGGTGACTGAGCTGGACCTCCATATTCCGGCAGGTCCCTCCCAGCTCTGTGATTCTCTGTTTTAGGACCGAGGGTCCAGCCCCACTTGGACACTGTGTTCAATAGCCTCTTCCAGCTTAGATAATTGAGGTTCTAACATCCTTTCCAGTTATGGCCTTCTAGGGTTACTCCCAGCTCCATATTAAATGATCTTCCCCGGATACAGCATTCTATGTTCTAGATCCTAAGCTCTCTTCCAGTTCTAGAAATCTATTATCTTCTCTAGCTACAATGTTTCCATGTTCCAAAGTCCCTCCCATCTCTATGTTAAATGATCTTTCCCAGATGTATCATTCTGTGTTCTAGATCTTGAGTTCTGTTCTAATTCTGGCAGTCTATTGTCTTCTCTAGCTACAATGTCTCCATGTTCCAAAGTCGCTCCCAGCTCTATGTTAAATGATCTTTCCCAGATAAATCATTCTATGTTCTAGATTCTAAGCTTTCTTTCCATTCTGACAGCCTATTGTCTTCTCTAGCTACAATGTCTCCATGTTCCAAAGTCGCTCCCAGCTCTATGTTAAATGATCTTTCCCAGATGTATCATTCTGTGTTCTAGATCTTGAGTTCTGTTCTAATTCTGGCAGTCTATTGTCTTCTCTAGTTACAATGTTTCCACATTCTAAAGTCGCTCCCAGCTCTATGTTAAATGATCTTTCCCAGATAAATCATTCTATGTTCTAGATTCTAAGCTTTCTTTCCATTCTGACAGCCTATTGTCTTCTCTAGCTACAATGTCTCCATGTTCCAAAGTCGCTCCCAGCTCTATGTTAAATGATCTTTCCCAGATGTATCATTCTGTGTTCTAGATCTTGAGTTCTGTTCTAATTCTGGCAGTCCATTGTCTTCTCTAGCTACAATGTCTCCATGTTCCAAAGTCGCTCCCAGCTCTATGTTAAATGATCTTTCCCAGATGTATCATTCTGTGTTCTAGATCTTGAGTTCTGTTCTAATTCTGGCAGTCTATTGTCTTCTCTAGCTACAATGTTTCCATGTTCCAAAGTCACTCCCAGCTCTATGTTAAATGATCTTTCCCAGATAAATCATTCTATGTTCTAGATTCTAAGCTTTCTTTCCATTCTGACAGCCTATTGTCTTCTCTAGCTACAATGTCTCCATGTTCCAAAGTCGCTCCCAGCTCTATGTTAAATGATCTTTCCCAGATGTATCATTCTGTGTTCTAGATCTTGAGTTCTGTTCTAATTCTGGCAGTCTATTGTCTTCTCTAGCTACAATGTTTCCACATTCTAAAGTCGCTCCCAGCTCTATGTTAAATGATCTTTCCCAGATAAATCATTCTATGTTCTAGATTCTAAGCTTTCTTTCCATTCTGACAGCCTATTGTCTTCTCTAGCTACAATGTCTCCATGTTCCAAAGTCGCTCCCAGCTCTATGTTAAATGATCTTTCCCAGATGTATCATTCTGTGTTCTAGATCTTGAGTTCTGTTCTACTTCTGGCAGTCTATTGTCTTCTCTAGCTACAATGTTTCCACATTCTAAAGTCGCTCCCAGCTCTATGTTAAATGATCTTTCCCAGATAAATCATTCTATGTTCTAGATTCTAAGCTTTCTTTCCATTCTGACAGCCTATTGTCTTCTCTAGCTACAATGTCTCCATGTTCCAAAGTCCCTCCCAGCTCTATGTTAAATGATCTTTCCCAGATAAATCATTCTATGTTCTAGATCCTAAATTCTCTTCCAATTCTGGCAGCCTATTATCTTCTCTAACTACAATATTTCCAAATCACAAGTCCCAGATGCACCATTCTGTGTTCTAGATCCCAAGTTCTCTTCCAATTCTGGCAGTCTATTGTCTTTTCTGCCTACAATGTTTCCATGTTCCAAAGTCCCTCCCAGCTCTGACGTTCCAGGTGCTTTCCAGCTCCATCTGTCCTTGTACACTCGACGAGCAAGAGCTCCCCTTTCTCTCCCCCCCGCTCCAGAACACTGAGTGCACCTCAGGAAGGGAGGGCAGAGGTGCCTCCTCACAGGTGGGCAGTCATCAGAGACAGAACTTCCCAAAGCCAGGATCCCACTTCAAAGAACTGATTTTTCTTGAGAATGTTGGTAGTGGATTGCGGTAAGCCCATGCGGTCCCTCTGAGCCTTTGGCAAGGAGACAGCCGTTTTCCTGGGCGGGGCCGCAGCCCTCCCTCCCCTGAGATGCATCCTAACCTTCACAGCCACTGGCTGCCCACCCTGAGCTCCAAGGAGGAAATGCTTTTCTCCCAGCAAGTCCGGGAGCTGGAGGCTCGAGGTCTCTCCCGGCCACGTCTGAGGGATGTTTTGTTACGGCATCGTCATGAACAATTCATTGCCACTGAATTTTTAATGCACGCTGGCAGGGCAGGCAGCTTCAGATCGCTGCATCGATGCCATTAAGAATTCATGAATGAACCTGCAGCTTCCAGGGGGAAGGGGGAGGGAACAGCAGAGCCAGAGGAGAATGGCAGAATTTCCGGGCCCCAGGAAAGAAAAAGAGGAAGATCCGCCATCAGAGAGAGCCCTGGGAGCTCGGAGGAAGCGCTGAGCGAAGAGCATCGCGCCCGCCCCGATCGCCCCCTATCACTCAGAGTCGCTTCCTAATCCAAAAAGCACACCGACGATACAATTATGGTACTTAAGGTGTTCGGAAAATAGATTCCAAGCTGGGGGATGAGCCAGAGGCTCCTTTTTTGGTGCAGTGGAAAGAACGTGGAGGTAGAGAAATGGCTCAAATGCCCCACTTGCGGTCATGCGGGCCACTTAGCCTCAGCGGGCCTCAGTTTCCCCCTCCGTAAAAAAGTCCATTATAATAGATGATGCAGAGGTGCCCCTTCTCCCTTCCCCCGCTCCCCTCTAGAACCTCTCTGGGGCCGGCACAGAGGATTGTCCAGTCTCTGGCCACAAGAACATGCACATCGCTTCCCAAGCCGCAGCTGAAACCCCCCTCGGAGAGCTCCCTGGGCAGCCAAGCCGCTGCTCTCTAGCCTCCATCTCCACTCCTTGACCAAAATAATCCAATATCCTTTAACAGGATTTATGAAATGTTTGTAATAGGCCAGGCCTCGAGCCGTGGGTCTGGGGTCCAAAAGGGAAGAGGCAGCGGCCCATGAAAGCAGGCGAGAGAAACCAGCTTTCCTCCCGGTCGGGTCCCTGATTGGATGGGCACCGGGGGCGGCCATCTCATTATTCCACGGATGGAATAAAAGCGACCGCCCGCACCCAGAACTCCGTGCAAACCACTGGCTTGGTTTTCAACACCTCATAATCAAGAGATGGAGAGCCCCGTCTTCAGTGTGCTCATCCCCAAGCCTAATGACAGTAATTATAGCTAATAATAATACTGCATTTGTGTAGCGCTCTAGGGTATCCTAAACACTTTACAAATGTCATCTTATCTTATCTTTGCAAAAATCCTGAGAATTAGGTGCTTTTAATTATTTCCATTTCACAGATGGGGAAATTAAGGCAAACATGATCAGGATCAGACAATTAGGAAGTGCCTGTGACTGGATCTCAACTGAGCTCTTCCTAACCTGAGGTCCAGAGCGCTTTCTAATGCACCACTTGGGTGCCTCAGCAAGACACCACAGAACTACAGGAAAGTGTAAATGCTCATTATAAGCAGAATGCTAATTATCATTATTCTGGGCACAATAATGATTATTATTAACGTATTTCTTTCTGCTATTGATCATTTTGTTTCCAAAGAAAAAGCTACTAGAAATTCTTGAAAAAAGACATTTTCTAAGAATCAGAACTGAAACAGATTATAGGATTATTTCTATTTAATTCGACCAAGAACTTAGTGAACACCCACGTCTGTTTTTCTACTCGGGGAAGCTCCGCAGATAATCATTCAGGTCCTGCCCTTCAACAGCCAGTAATCTCTTAGGGGAGATGACGACAAATAAATAAACTAGGAAGTCCAAGAAGAAAAGTACGATCATGAATAGACCCCCGTAGTGTTGTGGGGAAAGAAAGCCATTCCAGATGAGCCGGGCGCAGCTTTTCTTGAGGAGCTGACTAGCTCTTTGACCTTAAAGCGTTCACAGGTCTCTGAGAAGCGTTTCCTAAACTCTAGGTGCTGTGGTGAGTGTGGGACACAGAAAGGCAAAAACTGACCCTCCCCTCAAGGAGTTTACCCTCTAAGGGGGGAGCTGATAAGTAGCACCCGGCATCAGGACGAGTGCCCCAGCCTGCTGGTGCCCATCTGCTCATGTCCTCTGCTCCCCATCTCCCTCCCTCCCCTCACACACACACTCCTGACATTCAAGCCTCCATCTATGTCTCCTTCCTTTCTTTCTGATCTCCTTACCCTTTCCTCAGCCTTACCCTTCATGCATCTTTCCAGGTTTGTGACGGTCTATTTCTCCAGATTGCCCCCAGAGCCTAGCTTCCTCTCCCCACCGCTTCTGCCCCCTGGCTCCTCAGGCTTCGTACAAGAACCAGATCCAATCCTCCCTTCTGCGGGAGCCCCCATCCCCATGCCTGCTAAAGAGAGGGGAAGCCAGGGAACCCAGGAAGCATCAAGAAGAAGAGAAAGATGTCCTCACATGAGGGACAGACAGTGAATAGCCAAGAAAGGAGCATCTTATTCAGGAAAAATAAGGGGGGCAGTGGGACTCAAGCACAGAGTGTGGGGGGAGGAATGCTGGGGAGGGGGAGATGAGTAAGGCATAAGAAAGCTGGGAAGGTAGAAGGGGCAGGTTTCAAAGCTGACCTTATTGTTGGTCCCAGAGGTGAGAGGGAACTACTGCCGTTTGTTAAGTGGTGGGGTTATACTGGCAGACTTTGGGAAGATTAAATTGGAGGCTGCGTGAAGTCAGGAGTCACTAGTCAGGACCTGAGGGCGTGAGGGCCCACTGGGGCACCGGTAGCGTGCAAGAGGTGCCACAAGGCACAATGGACAGGATGTGGCAACAATTGTGGGAGGCAAAGGGGAAAGGGAAGCACCGAGAATAGACCCCCATGTGCAAAAATGTTTGTGGCAGCCCTTTGTGTGTGAGTGGATGCCCATCGGGGGGGATGGCTGAATAAATTCTGGTACACGAATGTGATGGAATATTATTGTTCTGTAAGAAATGACCAGCGGGCCTGGAGAGACTTGTATGAACTGATGCTGACTGAAATGAGCAGAACCAGGAGATCACTGTACACGGCAACAGTAAGACTATACGATGATCAGTTGTAACAGACGTGGCTCCATCATATGAGATGATTCGGGCCAGTTCCAATGATCTTGTGAAGAAGAGAGCCATCTAACCTCAGAGAGAGGACGTGGGCACTGAGCGCTGACTCTTTGCTGCTGTTTGCTTGCATTTTTTTCTTTCTCATTTTTTCTTTTTGATCAGATTTTTCTTGTGCAGCATGATATTTGCGGAAATATGTAGAGAGGAACTACACATGTTTAACATGAATTGGATCGCTTGCCAACTTGGGGAGTGCGTGGGGGAGAAGAGAGAGGAAAAAAATAGAACACAAAATTTGAAAATAAAAAAGCTATAATTTAAAAAAGAAAACAACAAAATCAAAAATAAGAATATCCCCTAAGTTCTAATCCTGGATGGCTGAGATAGGGTGGTACCCTCAACAAGGAAGGGGAGGTTGGGGGGAAAGACACAGAATGCAGTTCTAGACTGCTGGGGTTAAGGCGTCTCTGCCTGCCCACTTTGGGATGCCCAAGAGGTAGTTGGAGCCGCCAGCTTGAAGGTCAGGATAAATAAATCTGAGAATCATCACCATAGAGATAATAATTGAATCCATGGGAGTTGATGAGATCACCAAGAGAAATGTCATTGAGAAGGAAGAGGGCCCAGAACAGAGCCCCATGGGACACCCCATTATGTGTGTACGGAGAAGGAACGGTCAGAATTGTAGAAGAACCAGGATGGAGGAGAAGCAAGGAAGCTGAGGGAGGAGAGACCTGCCTATTCTAAGGGGAGCATAAAGCAGACGGCATCTCCCGGGCGGAGTTAGCAGCTGCTGCCAGCTGGAACACAAACTGAGTGACTGATGGCTGCCAGGTCACCCTAGAGCTGCCGCACTGAGGGATGGACAGCCGCCCCCCCCACCACACCCAAACGGCACTCCCTCAGCTCAGAGGGCTTCCCGTGGGCCGGCGGGTGCAGGGTGCACTGGGAAACATTCCTACTGACCTCCAAGGGAGGGCCACAATTAGAGTCCAAGTGCCAGGGACCCGGAGAACCCTGGGAAGCGGGTCTTACAATTTCCAGGTTTCTCTGTCTCCATCACAGTGGAAAGCAAAGAATCCAGACAGAATGGATTAAACCCCCAGACAAGGATGAGCTCCTCTCTAAAAGCTCGTCATGCTAGATTTTCCATTTTGTTTAACCGAAAAGAAAAACCGGACGGCATTTTCATGCTTTTCTTTGCTTGGGAGAAGTCAGAAAGAGGATCACAGAAAACAAGAGTCTGAGAGAGAAGCCATGTCAGTCCCCCCTTCTTACTGAGGAGGAAGAGGAGAAGGAGAAGGAGGAGGGGGAAGAGGAAGGGGAAGAGAAGAGGGAGAGAAGAAGGAAGAGGAGGAGGAAGAGAAGGAGGAGAAGGAAGAGGAGAAGGAAGAGGAGGAGGAGAAGGAGGAGGGGGAAGAGGAAGGGGAAGAGAAGAGGAAGAGAAGAAGGAAGAGAAGGAGGAAGAGAAGGAGGAGAAGGAAGAGAAGGAAGAGGAAAAGGAGGAGGAAGAGGAGGAGGAGAAGGAAAAGAAGGAGGAGGGAAAGGAGGAGGAAGAGGACAGGGAAAAACAGAAGGAGATGGAGGGGGAACAGGAGGAGGAGGGAAAGGAGGATCAGGAAGAGGAGGGGGAAGAAGAAAAGGAGGAGGAAGTTTTCAGTCAGGGGAGATGAGCTGCGAGTGCACAGAGCTGGACTCAGGCCCATCTGTCTCAAAATGTGACAAGTTTGGAAAGGATCTCCGAGGTCATCTAACCTAACTTAGCCCATGCTAGAACCACATTTGCATTCCCAACTAGGGTGTAATGACCGCGTATTTAAAGTCAGCCGGAGTCAGGAATTCAGGTTAAGGGGAAAATCTTCAATATTTATTGAAGCGAAGAGGTGAATAAAGATTGCTATAGCAAATATAGGCAAGAAAGATTGCGATAGCAAATATAGGCAGTTGCGACAGGAAGCCAGCTAAGAGAGAGCGACGCGAGCCGAGGCAACCATGGAGGCAACTGTGTCGGCAACTGTGGCAATGGCCGTCCCAAAAGTCTCTCCTCCCCTTCCTATTCCACTCCCCTGCCTCCACCCACCAAAATCGTCATTTCCTATACAACACATCAGGACTTGCACAAAGAGTGGGTGGGGGCCATTCTTTCTCCAAGCTTATCTATTAATAGAGTATGGTCCAATTACTATTTAGCCTCATGTGCTTGGGACCTCAGTGCATCAACTCAAGCCTCAGCCCATTACATCTCCCGCTTTCTTTTGTTTTAGAACACAGGTGATCATGCCATCCCTGACTCTTCAGGGAGGTCAGAGCCCCCAAGGGGAGGTGATCACACCCTCCCTGATTTCTCAGGAAAGGAGGTGAAAGCACCGAAAAGGAAGTGATCACGACCCCCCTGACTTCTCAGGAAGGGAGGTGAAAGCACTAAAAAGGAGATAATCACGCCCTCCCTGACATCTCAGGAAGGGAGATGAAAAGCACCAAAGGGAAGTGGGGGTTGCTAGCAGGTTTCTGGGCTCAAGGGTCTTATTATGCACAAACCCATCAGCATGGGAACACATAGCACATAGCAACAACGCAGAGACTATTAGTGATGACTCTCCCCACAGTCAGTGCAGGCTTGATGTGGTGTAACAAACATGAATTATGCACCCAAGTAACGGTATAACAAACAATATAAATCAACAGTATGATGTAAAAGATTGCCAGAAGTCCTAGAAGGAGAGTATGTAAACAGCAGTCACACATACACCTCTTCAGCAGCCAGTATCCAGACATGACCAATCAGCCAGAAAGCCATATGATGGGAGAAGGGGATTACACAGTCAACCAGCCAGGAAGCAACCTGATGGCAGAAGGGAATTACAATTGGGGAGAATAGAGCTGTATGCAGCTGGGACAACTGAGATACCCCCTGGAGAGGTGAAATCTGTTCCTCTCCAGCCTATGGATCCCTTACCTCCAGGCACAGTAGGCTTGACCATCTCACCTCCTTTTTGTACGTACAAAACAGTGTCCATCCACACACTGATGTGGGAAACTGGGGAATGTGTAGATAATATCCCAGTCACTAATACAGGTAGACAATGTGTGACTTATCACCCAGGAGACGTAGTAGCATCAGGTTTACTCATACAGAATCCTAATAAGCAACCTGGTGATAGTCACCCAGGTTCTGACTCCAGACCACAAAATCCAGGAATTTACTGGACAGCAGCTGTAACGGCTGACCGACCTATGCTCACGATCTATATAAATGGCCTACCATTGGAAGGATTGGTAGACACAGGTGCAGATCGTACAGTTATTAGAGGTGCCAATTGGCCCAGTCACTGGCCAAAGATTAAAGCAGACACCTATATGTCTGGAGTAGGAGGATCAATAGCAGCTGAAGTTAGTGCTGCCCCTATGAGATGGACTTTTGAAGGCAAAACAGGAGTTTTTACTCCTTTTATAGTTGAAAAACTCCCCATCAATCTGTGGGGAAGAGATGTTTTACAACAATTAGGGTTAAAAATGAGTACTTCGGTTTTTTAAGCAGGGCTGCTGTTGAAGGCCTGCCAACACTTTCACCTGTTCCTATCCAATGGAAAACTGATACACCAGTGTGGATAGAACAGTGGCCCTTGGGTAGCGATAAAATTCAGGCCTTATTAGATATAGTACAGGAACAGCTTGAACAAGGACATTTACAACCTTCTCTAAGTCCTTGGAATTCCCCAGTGTTCGTTGTAAAAAAGAAATCAGGAAAATGGAGGATGCTCACTGATTTAAGAAAAGTAAATGAACAGATGGAAACTATGGGAACTCTTCAGCCTGGACTTCCATCTCCTACTCAATTGCCTAGAGAGTGGCCTCTTTGGGTCATCGATATTAAGGATTGTTTCTATTCTATCCCTCTGGATAAGGAGGATATGAAAAGATTTGCCTTTTCAGTGCCCAGCGTTAACTTAGCTGAGCCTTATAAAAGATATGAATGGACAGTTTTGCCACAGGGAATGAAAAACAGCCCCACGTTGGGCGCCAAATGTAATGACCGCGTATTTAAAGTCAGCCGGAGTCAGGAATTCAGGTTAAGGGGAAAATCTTCAATATTTATTGAAGCGAAGAGGTGAATAAAGATTGCTATAGCAAATATAGGCAAGAAAGATTGCGATAGCAAATATAGGCAGTTGCGACAGGAAGCCAGCTAAGAGAGAGCGACGCGAGCCGAGGCAACCATGGAGGCAACTGTGTCGGCAACTGTGGCAATGGCCGTCCCAAAAGTCTCTCCTCCCCTTCCTATTCCACTCCCCTGCCTCCACCCACCAAAATCGTCATTTCCTATACAACACATCAGGACTTGCACAAAGAGTGGGTGGGGGCCATTCTTTCTCCAAGCTTATCTATTAATAGAGTATGGTCCAATTACTATTTAGCCTCATGTGCTTGGGACCTCAGTGCATCAACTCAAGCCTCAGCCCATTACACTAGGGGGCAGCTGGAATCTCCTCAAAGACCTCTGAGGACGGGGGGCTTATTACCTCTCAGGACTGGGAACTGCCAATCTCTGCGTGCTATTAACGGAGATAAAAATCAGCAATGTGTTCAAGGAGATTTTCCTTAGGACCGGCTCGTTCCTCTGCTCCATCAACTTGCATGACTCCAGTATAAGCTCTTTTTCTAAGCTTTCAATCACAGCTCCAGCCCATCTACCAATCTACTTTTCTGGCTTCGCCATTGCCTCCATCCCAAACCACCCCTCAAAGCCCTCCCTCAGCGTCTCCAGGGCTGCCCCGGCTCTCCCCGATGCACAGGGCTGCTCTTCTCCCAGAGGCCCTCCCTGCCTCAAAGATGCAGCTCAGGGGCTCCCCAAAGGCTAGGGCCCTCCCCCCCAAACTGTTCCTGTAGTTAACCAGACACTGGGGTGGGACAGACTTCACCTGGAGTCAGCAAGATCTGAATTCAGATCCAACCGAGACGCTTCCTATGGGCCTCTGGGCTTTTTCTTCTGTAACGTGGAAACAGTCCCCCCACTTGCATCACAAGGCTGTGTGAGGATCACAGGGGAGAATGCGGCAAAACGCTTTTCGAATCTCAAAGGGCTCCACGTGCTCTCCCGAGGACGTGTCCACCTGGAGATGTCCAACGGGCTCTTGGTCATGTGGGAGAGGACCCTGAGAGAGTCTCTGGCTCAGAAATCTAGATGTGAGATGAGAGGAGGGGAGGGAGTGGAGAGAGAGACAGAAACAGAGAGAAAAATACAGAGACAGAAAGAGAAAAGGAGAAGGGAGACGGAGACAGACAGACAGACAGGTCTAGGACAGAGCCTTGGGGGAGATCCAAGTTTCGGGAGCCAGGAGAAGGTGATCTCTGAGGTCCCTTTGTAGCTTGACAGTTTCCGCTGTGCTCTGAACAAAAACGGGAGGCAGAGAAGGGTAAGCACAGCAGGAAACTGTTAATGGGCTCAGAGAATGCCTGACAAATTGAAGTCGTGGAACATGTGGACTCTAGAGACAGTTGTTTTCTCCAAAAGCTCAGAGGAATGTCTCAAGGAAAAGGTTTAGAAAAAAACCAGGAACAAGAAAAGCCTTTGTGAGTGATGATGCAAAATGAGCAGGAGAGAATGGAATATGTTTTTAATTCCCCAAAATGACAGCCCCTGACAGCGCCAATGGTAATTTGGGATCTTTCAAGAGGCATTTCCAAATCGGAGCTGCCTTCCAGGGTGGGGGAGAAAGCTCGCTGGAGGAAACGTTTTTAAGTGTATTCGTGAGGGGGAAAAAAAAGGTCTGGGATTTATAGCCAGGCTGAGGGCGATTAAATGACCTGCCATCTGTTCCAAGAGAATCGATCCGACCCTCAGACAGGCTGATGAAATAGCACAGAGGAGGCCTCCGGCTCCCGGGACGACTTGGGCTTTGCAAGGACAAAGACACTCAAGCCGCCTTCCCTCTCCTCCCTGACACATTTGCCCTGGGAACGACCGAGCAATGGGCTCTCAGAATTTAGAGCTTGTTTTTGGTCCCCAGTAGCTGAGTGATGGCTCCGTTTGCAGAGACATCAACCAAAACCATTTTAATGGTGGAAGGTCAACTACCCTCCGTTCTCCTTCCAGACACGGCAAAAACAAATATGGGAAGCTCTGATGCCAGAAACAGTGTGTAGGAATGTGAGAAACAATACTGCTCATCTAGCCCAACCCCCCTTTCTCAGAAGTGAAGACCCAGCGTTCAGAAAGGAAAAATGACTTGCGTAAAGTCACAGGGCCAGGAATGATAGTCTGGGTGCCCTTCCCGGCAGCGTGTGCTCCTGTGTGCTACTTGCCACCTCTAACAAGAGTAAAAATTTGGAGAGAAGGGCCTCCACATACTTCCTTTCAGACAGACAAATATAACAAGATAGAAAAGTTAAGAATCTAAATAGCATTTAAAAAATAAATAGCTTCCTGTCGATTACTGAATGGGAATAAAAGGGAGTTTCCATATTTCTCAGCTGGGTCACGAATTTAGCGAAAATTGATCATACGTTGGGCCATAAGAAGCCCATAAATAAATAGAGAAAAGTTACTTTTACTATTTTGTGAGAACTCATGGTATAGCAGGAAGAGCATTGAGTTGGGAACAAGATGATACCGGTTCTAGTCTTCGGTTCTGATGCATGTGTGATCTTGTGCAAATTTTCTACCCTCTCAAGGCTTCATTTCTCTCATTAAAAAAAAAAAATGAATTAAAGATCCTTGGCCATTCAATTTATATTTACCCTTCAGTCTATCAATAAGCTCTTTAAAATGTAATACCCAGAATATAACGTAGGACTCCAAATGTTGCCCAGGCAGGAAAAAAAAAAATACATAAGCATTATCGGCCCTGTTCTGAACACTGTGAATGGGTGACTTAGAGAAAGCCCGCTGAAGAGATAAAAAGAAAATACCCTCTGGGAATAAGGGAAATGGGGCTAAGGAATAAACATTTGAAATATGAAGATCTGATTTGAGAGATTTCTGCCTCTTTCTATAGAATGTGGAGAGGAAGATAACGAAGATACCTCAGATAAAAGAGCTGTGAAGAGAATAAACATGGAGATGAGATACTCGGTATCTTTCAATAGTTATCCCAAACACCATCTGATCGGATGACTATTGACGACTTCAGATATGTGTAGTTTTGCTGCTTCACAATTTGTCTTTTGAGAGAGCAGCAGCCTGTGTTGTTGAGTAGGAAAATCTACTTTTCTTCCATTTTGTTCATTTCTGGGAAGAAAGTGGAAGAAATAGTCAAGGACTTATTGGTCAAGAAAGAAAAAAACAGTTGTGGAATTGTCGAAACCCTGCAGGATAGAAGATGATCCAAGTCCTGGGGACCCAGTCAGAAAATGCTATGAGAATTCAGGGACATGAGAGAGGAGGGCACTCATGTTGAAACTGGACAAAGAACTTCCATCCCATAGAGCAACAGGGATCAGGGAAGAGGGCTGGATACCGGGATCACAAGACTGGGACTCAAAGTCTGCCCTCATCCTTCTCGAAGAATCTCTTAGTGTCCACGATGTCTCCCTGAAAACTGCTCTAGAACTCTTGGTTATAAGTGAATGTTATATAAAGTTAAATAATTATATGTATTATATATTGTATAATTATATGTAAAATTAAATGTAAAAATATGTAATTATATGTAAAAATTAGCTATATAAAGTGAAATAAACCTTTGTGAACTTGTCTGAGAAAATAATGGCTATATTTTTCCCTGTATGGGAAAACATGTTCCATGCTGCAAGTTAGAGGTGGTATAGGAGACCACGTACTGGATTCGGGATGAGGGAGCCCCAGGTTCAAATCCTATCTCAGGCACTTAGTGGCTGTGTGAGGCCAGCCAACTCACTGAACTTTTCTCAGTTTCCTTATTTGTAAAATAAGGAAGTGGAAAGTGATGGATTCCGAGATGCCTTCCAACTTGAGATCGAGGTTTCTTTGCATTTACAAGCAAATTGGTGAATCTTGGGGCCGTGCATGGAAAGCCATGAGATTGCATCTAAAAATAGCAAGGTTTAAGAACCAGTTGAAAATGGTGAAATGGGTTTTAAGCATCCTCTTCCCATGAGCTACAGTAGAAAGTGGCTTCTGGACTCGGCTTTGGAGTTAGTCAGGGGCTGAAGCCCTTGCTTTTGTGACCCATTCACAAGGGGCAGCTGGAGGCCGAGGGTTCTGCCTTTTTCTCCCTGAGATGCTGGGGCCCTGAAACACAGCGGGAGATTAAGAAGGACAGGAAGGACCGGGATTTGCTAGTTTGCTGGTGGGAACAGGCCAAATACTCATTGCCTGGGCTGCAGTCTCTCTTTAAAGAGGGCCTTTTGACACATGACCTTGTGCTTATGTGACGTATGCTGCTTTGTTCCAAATAAAATCACTGGATTTGCAGAACCAGGAAACGGGATTTCTTGGAAGATGGGCACTATCCACCCTCCGAGACACGCAAGCGAGAGCCAAGGTTGGGGAAGCGGCCTCACACTAGGGAAAGCGGCCAGGGAGGCAGCTTTCCGTCCGACCGGTGACGGCCACAGGCCGCCCACTTCCTCCTCGGCGACTTTCGCTTCTCTCTCCACAGCAGAAGTCCCCACACAGATTGGGCAAACGTGCCCCCCTCAGCTCCCTCGCAGGGAGCTACCACTTTCCTGTGCTTTTCCTTTTTTAAGGGAACGAGCTGATGCTCGGTGATGCTTGAAGGAAAAAGGGACAGCGGTCCCCTCCTAACGTGGAAGTACTAAGGTGAAGGGCAGAGGCGGTGCCCTTTAGTGGCTACCTGAGCCAGGGAGGGGACTGGTGAAATGGGGAAGGCAGGGGAGGAAAATCATTTGAGGAACAGAGAGAGGGATGACGTGGGATGGGAAATCAGGAAGCAATGTCTGTGCCGGCCCTCCCTCCTCCACCAACACACACACAATAATTAGGCTGCCCTTGAAAATTGTGTCTCCAGCTCCAGTGACCAGAATAATTGTAAAAATAGCTCATATGTCTGAACTGAAGTGCATTAAAGTGTACAAGGCACTTTACACGATTCACTGGAAAAGCAACATCTTGTGATAGTAATTATGATCACTTATGATTTACACATGAGGAACTGAGGTCCAGGGGGCCGTGAGACCCGCACACAACAGACACCAGGTGTATTTGTCACGTGGAAATGCATCGATCAGCCCCTGCTCACCCAATGAGCCGGGGTGGGAGGAAGTCCCGGAAAGTAGTTCCCTCTCTTCTGGGGGGGGGGGGGGTCCTAGGTGCATAACCGATCATCCCTAATGGCACCATAATCCCTTAGTTTGGGAGAGACCGGGGGAGGGGCTGGACATTGAGAGAGCCACAGATGCCGAGTTCTAAGCTCTTCCTACCAGAGATCTAGGGGAGCGTCAGGTGTTCTGTCTCTGCGGTTTAAAAAATGTGTTTCCTTTAGGATAAGACCTCCTAGTCAAAGCGGCTTAGGAGAACTTCATTTCCAGCAAAGCAGCGCCTGTGAACCTGGACTTAGAGTCTGCCAGTTGGAACTCCCGCCGGGAGACCGTGTTTATGAAGTCCTAAAGCGACGCGGCGACGGCGGGGAGGAGCGGTTTACAAATACCTGCTTAAAATTCGATCGAGAGGGAACGAAATCTGATTTTCCTTAGATTAATGCTGCATAAAATTAATTCCATTTATTTTGCACACATTTTGTGTAAATAAATACCTGCTCGTCTCTGAAGCGACTTGCAGCTGGAGAATCCCCAAGTATCTCTACTTAGATTTGAAATAAACGCATCCCTCCCAGATGTGTGGAATCCCCAAGCAGACATTTAAACAGAAAGCCCCACCTAGGAGAAACGAGCCTGGCAAAGCAGGATGGCGGGGGTGCGTTCGGCGAGGATTAAGAGCATATATACGATAGATGTGCTTGTATAGAATAAATGTCTGTTTTTATAGATAGAAAGAGGGGGAGAGAGAAAGAGCCACATGGACACCTCCAGCCATCACCTAGCTGTCTACCTTTAACAATGGGATTTGTTAGGATTCAGTTATGGGCCAAGCATTGAGAGGCGCTGGGTACAGAAACAAGCCCCTCCCCAAAGTCCAACCCAAGAGGAAGTTTGCATTTCATCAGACACAAAGCATTCTGGGGGAACCTGCTCCTAGAAGGGCCCCTGGCATTCTAAGGGACCACAGGGAGGAGAGAGGGCACTCCAGCACTGGGGGGTTTAGAATTACTAGATCCATATTCCGATATGGACCCCGGCACAACGGCAACATCATCTCCTCTTCTCTGAATCTTCCCGAGGTTATGGGCATGTGTGTAGCACAGTGCCCCGAACCAACCGGGGGGGAAGAAGCAGACATAGCTGAACTGGAAGGATTTCTCAAACGAGCCCACTGGGCTCCATGGGAATAAGGGGCAGCCGGCCAGCCGTGACCTCGGGGAACGCAAGGCTAGCCCTGGAGGATGAGCAAGGGCCCCAGAGAAGACCACAGCGCCGCGCCTTGGGGTGGGACCTCGGCCGCTGGGACCCGGTCAGGTTTTCCCCTAACCTGAGCAGGACCGTCAGTGTCCAGCAGCTCCTTGGGTCCCCGGGGCAGTCTTGACCCCGTGTGCCAGCTCTCCCACGGGCCACACCAATCTCTGCTCATCCACGGCCCTTTCTGCCCTCCTGTTATGGTTTCCCCTGCCCTCCCCAGACACAGGAATACCTAACTCGGTCCCAAGGAGGAGGAAGCTGTCTCCTCCACGCTTATCATCATTACCAGCCACTCAACCAGTTTTAAAAGGTTCCCCTAGACCTCCCGGCCTCCAGACCCCACAGCGACAAGGATGATGGGCTTGAGATTTACATGGTGGGCCGGGACACAGAACACAAGGCTCGGCCAGACCGGAACACCTCAGAGCCAAGAGCAGCGGCAGAAAAATGGAGGAAAATCCAAAAGGTAGAAGGCAGCACGGATGCTGGCCAGCGGATAGCCACGGTACGAACCGTGAAGAACCAACGTCAGTGAAGGAGACGGAGAGAAAATAATGATGGCGCCTCAGGGGCTTCCAAGGCTCCTGTCAGCTCCCATTCTACAGAAGCCCATCGAGGAGGCGCGGAGGGACAGGGGAAGAAGGAGGCAGAAGGGCACTCCCCTTCCCTTCTGGAAAATTTCCATAAAACCATGAAGTGTCTCTCCCTTAATATAATATCCAGGGAGCTGTGATTCATTTTCTTTGATCTTTTGGCCACTCACCAATAAAGATGTTGATAGCTACTTAAACGGCATTAAAAAGAGGGAGAGAATGGCTTTTCCTGGGTCCACCTGGCTCACGGGATCATTCTCAGCTTCCCCCTTCTGCCCTCTCACTGCCAGAGGATGAGGAACCTTGTTAAGAGTGCAAGAGTGAGAGGGACCTTGGGATCCTGTTAGAGAGTCTTAGTTTCTAGGAAAAGGGAGCGAACGGCCTTGCTGTGCCCTGCCGGGCACCGGGTTCAGTTCTGTCCCACGAGGATGGAGAGCGAGACACAGAAGAGGATACAGAGAAACCCAGGCTGCTGAAGGCTTGGAGCCCACTCCACATGAGCGCAGGGGGAAGGGAACGACGGCAGTGGGAAGGGGAAGGAGAAAATGGGACCGTGATCACTGTCTCCAAGCATCTGCAGGGCTGCTGTGTGGGAAACGATGACTCAATCTAATTACGAGGCCTGAAGGTTGGCGAAGCGCTCTCTGCACACACCATCTCAGCCGATGCTGGCAATGGCTCTGCCGGGGACTCACATCGTCATCTCTAGTGTGTCTAGTCTAGTCTAGTATTGCAAATGGCACTGAGGCCCGGGGTCGCACGTGTCCAAGCGGGGTTCCAGCTCGGGCCTTTTCCGATTCCAAGGGCGGCTCACTTAGCTCTGTTTTTTTGGACACGTCCAAGCACGTGAAACCCACTTTCACATTAGCCAAGTCGTGAAGAGTCTCGGAACAAAAGGGGAAAACCACAAGAAAAAAAAAATAAAGGTGCAAAATAAAGAGCTTTCTCCGGAGGCGGAGGCCCCTGGGACCGGCTCGGACGGCTGCCCCTCTGAGAAGTCTATCACGGGTGAGGGTCACACGAGGTTGCCATCACTGCCAGCGCACTCACTCTCCGGGCCCTGGGAAGGAGCAGATGGCAGACATCTCAAGGAAGAAGACTGAGGCTGGATTCAAAGCAAACAAACCCAAGAAGACTCCCAACAACTATCTGGCTCCGCGTGAGTATCCCCCCTCGCCCCGTCTGAGAGTCTTCAAATAAACGGGGGGCTCGCTTCGAGTGAAAGCTCGCTGGGAGCTCACACACAGGAGGCAACTTTGTTCCCAAGATCCCTTCCTGTGGTTCCGAGAGCCCACGTGGTGGCTGGAGCAGCATAGAACCCAACGTGCCTTTCGTAGAAGACATTATAGAAATAACCGGTGTCCCTGAGGAAATGTCCACTTGGCAAAGGAAACGGGGAAATCGAGCGAGAGAAGGTGACAGATGGACACCTCGGACGGCAGCAGAACATTAAAAGTGCACAGGTGACCCCGAGGCAGCTTTGTGGCGGATGGGAGGGGACGCAACCAGATAAAAGAAGAAGGTCTGGAAGGACCAGGCCACACATCCCGGAAATACAGAGGCAGGAAGGAGACTCCTCACTGATCTACCATGTGGGGGAGAAGGGCACCTTCCCAGACTCAGAGAGGAAGGCTGAGAGGGCGGACACGGATCCACCCGAGAGCCCTCGCTACTCCCCACACGGCTGCTCCCCACACGGATCCACCTCTGCCAGAAGTCCTCCTCCTCGTTGTCCTGGGAGCCCTCCTTCCTTGGGGTCCTCCGAAGGATGCTGGGACGAAGCCGGGGCATCCCTCCTGCCCCACTAAGGACCTCCTTTGGGTCCCTGGCTGCTCGGACACGAGTGGCTGGAGGGAGAAGCGGCCCGAGTCGGGAAGTCCGGGCACAAATTTGGCCTCAGGCGCCTGTTCGGTCACAGCTTCCCTGCTCAGGCTCCTCATCTTTAGAAATGGGGGACACTAAGAAGAGCAGCCCCTCGGGGCTGTGGGGGAATAAAATGACACATGGTTCATAAAGGGTTTGTGAGCCTCGGAACTCAAGTGTTTGCTCTTGTTTTTACCCAGGGCAGCCTCTCTCCTGGGTCAGACTCGGCTCCCGGGAGGAATTCTGATCCCAAGACCAGGGTGGGAAGCCGGCCATGAAATACCGGCGCACGTCCAGAGCCAGCTTTGAGAGGCTGGGAGGAAAAGCCAACTCCCCTGGAACTGCTGGGCCTGGCCCATGCCCACCGTAAATGGAATCTGAAAAATGGAGCTGCCAGGGCCGTCACAGTGTCGGTGTCCTTCCCCCGCCCCTCTGCTGTGGGCAAGGGTGAGCTGCCCAGAGGCGGCCCTTCCCGGGCACTCACCAGCTCTTGGGCCGGATTTACTCGGGCACAGGGGCTGAGCTGCCCGGTGGGCACACACAGCTCTCGGGCCTGGTATAATTAGGGCACAGGGGCTGAGCTGCCCATTGGTGGCCCTTCCCGGGCACTCACCAGCTCTCGGGCCTGGTATAATTAGGGCAGAGGCTGAGCTGCCCATTGGTGGCCCTTCCCGGGCACACACAGCTCTCGGGCCTGGTTTACTCGAGGTTGTCTTGGCTGAAGCTCTAGCAGAGAGAAGGTCAGGGAGCCCAGATCCTGAAGGGCAGCGACAGAAGCTTGACCCGGTGGACTCAATGCCCCCTCCTGTGAGCACTGGGCCTCCCCCCCTCCGAGTTTGGGCTGCCCCGTTGAACACCCCAGTCCCCCCGGTTTCCTTTGGGCTTCACACATTATGAGTTTGCTAAAGGCCCGGCTAAGGGTGACATGGAGGCTGTGGGGGAGGGACCCCAGGGTGGGGCTGTCGGGTCTTCCGGCCCAGCCCCGTCTCTGCCAGGAGGAAAGGACTGGCCTTGTCCGAGTCCCAACCTCCCCGAGCCCCGGATCTCTAACCTTTACAGCGGGGACGGGGCCATCTGCCCCCCACCCAGACTTCGCCGTTTCTAACAAGCACAAGATGGAAATAAAACGAGCCGTCCTGGCGCCTCCCAATAAGCAGAAGCCCCCAAAGCAGCCGAGGCGCCGGCCTTTCCCCTCGGCCCCCGCCGTGCCGCCTGCCCCGGGGAGCGGGGCTTTTCCCGTCACTCCCCGCGGCGCCCACAAGGCGGCCCCCGGCCCCCTCGAGGCAAGTTCTACTAGCGGCCCCGGGCCCGTCACATTTACACTTGTCTGTCCACGTCCGCACCGTGGGCCTTCCGCAGGCGCCGCCGTGGGCCCGATACAGTCGGAGATTCACGAGGGGGAGACGCGGGACTCGGCCCCGGCTTCGTGCTCCCAGCCTCGCTTCTGCTTCTCCCTGGGCTCTCCTTCGGCGGCCACGGCAGGGGGTCCGGGCCCTTCCACCCACGGGAATCACAGCGCACCCCTCTCCCCCCCCCCCCCCGTGCCCTGGGCCCCCTGCCCGGCCCCGCCCACTCAGCCCAAGGGGTCCCCGGGCACTCCAGGGCAGCCTGGGCGGGGGCGGGGCGCCTCCCGGGGGGCTGGGCGGGGAGGCGGGCACCGGGCTTCGAATACTGCTCGGACCTCTCCTCTCCCCTCAGACCGCATTCCCCCCCCCCACCCCGCCCAAGTTAATTCACGCCCATTCCGCCCCGCCCCCCAGCGGATGCTCAGGAAGCTTGTCCCTGCAAAACACACTCTGAGACTCAGTAAAGGGCTGACTCCAGTCGCCAGGCAACCCCTCCTGCCCGTCCTGGGGGCGGGGCTTCTAGCTCCGCCCCCGGATGACGTGGCAGGCTGCGATTTGGGGGGATCTCCCCGGTCCTCCCACCTGCTCCCACCGAGCTCTCCCTCGCGGCCAAGGAGTTTCTGGCAAGAGACCAAATGCGGGGAGCCAAGGGTCAGGCTGGACCTCTGCCCGGGCCTGCCCACACAGGGAACAATCCGCTGCCTGTTTGCTGCAGAGACGAAAATACCTGACTCGGTTTCACTCCCTCCGTCCCCGTTTGACCCGTACACACTCTCACACTCACACACTCTCACACATTCACAATCACACACACAATCACACACTCACCCACTCACCCACACACTCACCCACTCACACTCACACACTCACATTCACAGTCACACTCACTCACACACAATTACTCACACACACAATCACCCACACACTCACACTCTCACATGCACCCACTCTCACACACACACATTCAGTCACACTCATTCATATACACTCACACTCATACACACACACTCATACACTCTCACACGCACCCACTCTCACACACACATTCACATTCACACAGTCACACACACTCACTCATACACACTCACACTCACAGATACACTGTCACACACACACTCACACGCACCCACTCTCTCACACACACACATTCACATTCACACACAGAGTCACACACAAACACTCACTCATACACACACACTCACAGATACACTGTCACCCACACACTCACACTCTCACACACACCCACTCTCTCACATACACATTCACATTCACACACAGAGTCACACACAAACACTCATTCACAGACACTCACACTCACAGACACAGTGGGATGCTGACTGAGAAGAATCCTGGACCCAGGGGCAGACCTCAGCTTTCCCACCTGTAAAATGGGCCATCCTCTGTCGGAGGGTTGTCTGGGACAACAGGGAGAAAGGACGGATACACTTGAAAGCCTCCTTGAGCCGGGGAGCCCCAGAATCCGGAAAGGGGAAGGTCCTCCCCCTTCCCAGGAGGGCGCCCATCGCTCTGGATCAGAAGTCCTAGCAGCATGGAGGGAGAATGGGAGGGCCCTCGGAAGTGGGAGGACACTGAGAAGTCGGGAGGGGGGGCAAGCCCACTCACTCTCAATCCAGCCTCCAAACTCTTGATCCGAATTGGAAGAGCATTTATTAAGCGCCGGTCGCTGGGAAGACGGAGGGACACACTAAGCAGATCGGCCGCCCGGAAAACAAAGGATTCTCAATGAAAATTTCTTTAAGGAAACTAAAAGCCCCCCAAGTGCTCATTCGGGAAGGAGACCCGCGGCCCGCGAAGCTCGCCCCCTGCTGGTTCCCTGGAGGAGGAGGCGCTCATTCCCGTTCCCAGAGAATCCCAAGGCGCAAATGGAAGGATGGACATTAATGGCACTTTTTCAAGTATACCCTGAAGTCAAAGGCGGGACTTAGTGGACGAAGGGCAGGCTCAGAAAGGAAAGCCCAAGGGGGACATGGAAGGCACAAAGCCACTGGGGGCGGCCCTGGACCCCGGAGGTCCCGGATCCCTCTCCTCCTGGCCCGGCCCAGACTTACAGCGCCTTTCCCACAGTTCCCGCCTTCGGGGCGCGCGCGGTTTAGATTTTGTCTGGAAAATGCCCAATTGCGATTCCCTTTGTGGAGGCTTTTGAGAGCTTGCAAAGACACGGGGGAGCCTGGGCCCCGGGGAGGGGGGGGGGGCGGGCGTTTCCGGCCTCCTTCCCCTGACCTGAGCTACGGGCGGTCCCCTCCCTCTCTGATCATCCCAAGCTTTCCAGAGAAGTAATGGAGACCCTCGGCCCGGGTCTGCTAATTACTCCTTGAATGAAAAAGAAGAATCACGTCTACGAAAAGCTTGGCAAACACTCGGAGCTAATAACATCAGCCCCGCGCGGTTCCGATGACTGATGGGCGGAGAGAGAGCCTGCGGCGGGGGCGGCCCCTCCCGAGGCCTCGGCCCTCCCTCCGCTGCCGGGCGCAGCCCCAGGGGCTCCACAGGTGGGGAGGGGGCAACGAGAGCAACAGCTACGCAAAGATGCTGGAAGACCGAGCGTCTCGCTGAGGGAATGAACTAGATAAATGGGGCCGGACCGGGCGCCTCGGGGGCCGGGCTGTGACCGGGCGCCTCAGGGGCCAGTGTGTGACCTGGGGCTGGGCTGTTACCGGGCGCCTCGGGGGCCGGTGTGTGACCGGGCGCCTCGGGGGCAGGGCTGTGACCGGGCGCCTCGGGGGCCAGTGTGTGACCTGGGGCTGGGCTGTTACCGGGCGCCTCGGGGGCCGGTGTGTGACCGGGCGCCTCGGGGGCAGGGCTGTGACCGGGCGCCTCGGGGGCCGGTGTGTGACCGGGCGCCTCGGGGGCCGGTGTGTGACCGGGCGCCTCGGGGGCCGGTGTGTGACCGGGCGCCTCGGGGGCCGGGCTGTGACCGGGCGCCTCGGGGGCCGGGCTGTGACCGGGCGCCTCGGGGGCCGGTGTGTGACCGGGCGCCTCGGGGGCAGGGCTGTGACCGGGCGCCTCGGGGGCCGGTGTGTGACCGGGCGCCTCGGGGGCCAGTGTGTAACCTGGGGCCGGGCTGTGACCGGGCGCCTCGGGGGCCGGTGTGTGACCGGGCGCCTCGGGGGCCGGTGTGTGACCGGGCGCCTCGGGGGCCGGTGTGTGAGCGGGCGCCTGGGGGCCGGTGTGTGAGCGGGCGCCTCGGAGGCCGGTGTGTGACCCGGCGCCTCGGGGGCCGGTCCGTGACCGGGCGCCTCAGAGCAGAGCCCTCCAGTGCCA
The DNA here is from genome assembly GCF_016432865.1 of Antechinus flavipes. Taxonomy (NCBI): domain Eukaryota; kingdom Metazoa; phylum Chordata; class Mammalia; order Dasyuromorphia; family Dasyuridae; genus Antechinus; species Antechinus flavipes. The sequence goes on along the minus strand of NC_067400.1, from coordinate 3,795,187 downwards.
CAGCTCCCAGACCAAGGGCCAGGGTTCACTTCCTATGTACAAGAAGCATTTGGGGGGGGGGAGGGGAGAGGGCTGGGAGCAGCGGGGAGAACGCCCACTGTGTGCCGGCCCCGGGGTCTCTCCCCACACCCTGCGGCCGCCCCCCCACAAACAAGCCTCTTCTACCCAGATGGTCCCCCAAGCCCCGGCTCCCCAAGGGCCCCCCCCCCCCCCCCCCCGCAGCTCCTCAGGCTTCCTGCCGGCGCCCCTAAGCCAGGCCGCAGGGACCTGGCCCCGCCCATCTGGATTACGAACGAAGCCCGCGGGCTGGCTTGGTCAGGAAGGGGGCCCAGGGCAGACAAAGCCTCGGGACGTGAGATCCACGGAGCCCAGGAGAAGCCTGGGGGCCAAGGAGGCTCCCGGCTGGTCCCGGAGCTCCCAGAAGGCCGGCCAGGGAGGATGGAGCCCCACTCAGACCCGGAGCTGGCCAGGCTCTCAGCTCTCCCTCCCTCCATATTCCCTTAGAAATCCCTCTTAATCCCACTTTCCAGAGAGGCCCAAGGCTCCGGGGGCAGGGAAAGGGGGGAGATATGCCCAGGGAGCCCCGGAGTGTTAAAGTACCCCATGGAGAGCATCTGAAGGGAGACCCTGGAGAAGTTTGCTCCAGAGGGGGGGGGGGGATCCCTCCTGGGCACCCCCAGGGGAAGTACCCGCACACATCCTGGGGGAGGTGGGAAGGGCTGGGGGTCTCCCCGGCCTTCAGAGAATGAATGAAAAAGAAACTCTCTGGTCCCAAGGAAGAGCCCTGGCACAAGAGGACGAATGGGCATTTTCATTCATTTTAAATCACCTCAGGCTAGTGTGAAGGTGCCCCCTCGGAGAGGAGGCTCAGCCCCTGAAGGGCCGGGGGCCTGGTTCTGCCTTCTGCGCCTCAGTTTCCCCTCCTGTAATGATCAATATTAGCCCCCCCCGCCTAGAAGAATCTCATATGGGAGGAGGGAAAGCCACGAGGGGGCACTGAGGGGGCCCAAGGCCAAGAAGCTGCCCCCACGTGCCTGGGGTCACAGGACAGGGGTCCTCTTGGAGGCACCAACAGCTCTGATCTCTTTCCATCCAGAGAAGGCGGCGCGCCAGGATCCGGACCGGCTGCAGAAGGCTGGGCGCCGTCCATGCCCGCCGAGATATAGGGGGCGTCTGCCGGGGCAGCCGGACCGGCCCACAGAGTAAGGACAGCCCCTTCCCAAGAGCCTCCCAGCCCCAAAACAGAACTGACCTCCTGAGGAGGGGGCTTGCCTGGAAAGTGATCTGCCAGGTCCCAGTGCCCCCAGAAAAGGAGGAGGGAGGGAACGGATGGTGAACCAGAAAATCAGGGGGGTGGGAGTGAAACCCCCCGGGGAGGGAAGGCGGGGGAGGCTTCCTGTAGGAGGCATTGGAGCCAGAGCTCCAGGCGGGAACGGCCCCTCGTGACGGACAGCTGGTGACCCCCCACCTGAGCGGAACGTGGGTGATCAGTGACCACTTCGGGGAGGGCGGACATTTCCGGCCAAAAAGGGGAGGTCTCTGGGGGGAGGCCGGTCACCCATCCTCCAGGGTGATTTATGGGGGGGCTCTCTCTTCTCCTGGTGCCTTACTCCCTGGTGGGTCGCTCTGGTCCTTGGGGTACGACCAACAGGATGCTAGTGCGGAGCAGAAGCCCGGGGTCAGAACTCCAGACTTCCCAGAAAGCCGAATCGCTCCCCCTGAGCCTTGGTCCTCCCAGCACCAGGTCTGGAGAGCACTTTCTCATAGAAAGAGTCCCCTCAGTGGATCTCTTCGATAAAGAGAGCTAATTCAGTTTCAATTGATCAAAGATGGACAGAAGCAGCCACACCCAAAGAAAGAACACTGGGAAATGAATAGAAACTGCTTGTATTTTGGTTTTTCTTCCCGGGTTATTTCTACCTTCTGAATTCAATTCTCCCTGTGCAACAAGAGAACTGTTCGGTTCTGCCACATATATTGTATCTAGGATATACTGCAACCTATTCAACATGTATAGGACTGCTTGTCATCTGGGGGAGGGGGTGGAGGGAGGGAGGGGAAAAATTGGAACAAGAGTGAGTGCAAAGGATAATGTTATAAAAAATTACCCTGGCATGCGTTCTGTCAATACAAAGTTATTAAAAAAAAAAAAAGATTATCCTATGAAAGAAAGGAAAGAAAGGAAAGAAAGGAAAGAAAGAAAGGAAAGAAAGGAAAGAAAGGAAAGAAAGGAAAGAAAGGAAAGAAAGGAAAGAAAGAAAGAAAGAAAAGAAAGAAAAGAAAGAAAAGAAAGAAAAGAAAGAAAAGGAAAGAAAGAAAGAAAGAAAGAAAGAAAGAAAGAAAGAAAGAAAGAAAGAAAGAGTCCCCTTTTTAAGCAGAGGAAGGAAAACATCCATTAAGGAACACGGTGGAAAGAAAAAGCAACCTTCCTATTCTCTGCGACCCAAAGGAGGATCTGGAACTCAAATGGGTCGAGGGTTCCTTCCAAGCTCGACGGGCAGCCCCACGTCCCCTCCCAGCCTGCTCCTGACCCTCCTCATCCTCGATCTGAACTGCGGCCGACTGTCCCAGGGCTCAGCACGGCAAGAACTCGCCAAGTGCTTTGGGGCTTTCACACATTCGTTCCTTATCGCACCATCTCGAAGTTCTTGGCAAGAGGCCGGAGTCCCTTAAAGCTACAACCCTCCCATGAGCCTTGTTCTCACATCTCCAAATCTGTTTAAATTGTCTACACAAAAATAAGTCAAATCGCTGTCGTTCTTGTAAAAATAAGTCAAACTGCTAGAATTCTAGTCACCAAAAGTACTACTATATGCAACAGAAGTTGTGAGACATAACAGATAAAACTATTCTTTGAGACTGCAAAGGCCTGGAAAAATACTCATGATATTCTTTGTGATCTAGAAAAATACTCATGATATTCTTTGCGACCTGGAAAAATACTCATGATATTCTTTGCGATGTGGAAAAATACTCATGATACTCTTTGCGATCTGGAAAAATACTCATGATATTCTTTGCGATGTGGAAAAATACTCATGATACTCTTTGCGATCTGGAAAAATACTCATGATATTCTTTGCGATCTGGAAAAATACTCATGATACTCTTTGTGATCTAGAAAAATACTCATGATATTCTTTGCGATCTGGAAAAATACTCATGATATTCTTTGCGATCTAGAAAAATACTCATGATATTCTTTGCTATCTGGAAAAATACTCATGATACTCTTTGCGATCTAGAAAAATACTCATGATATTCTTTGCGATCTGGAAAAATACTCATGATACTCTTTGCGATCTAGAAAAATACTCATGATATTCTTTGCGATCTGGAAAAATACTCATGATATTCTTTGCGATCTAGAAAAATACTCATGATATTCTTTGCGATCTAGAAAAACACTCATGCTATTTTTTGAGACTGCAAAGACCTGGAAAAATACTCATGTTATGGAATCAGGCTTCCCCGGTGGACTGTGGAACTGCTGAATATTGAGCTTGAAGACTCCAGAGAACATCTAACTCAATCTGTGCCATTTCACAGATGAGAAAATAAAGTCCAGAGAGATTAGTTGCTGCTTTCAGTCACGTAGTCAGTAGCCCAAATGGGGCCAGAACTGGGGTTTTAGTCTGCTTTCCTCCTAGCTATGATGGGTCAGAGAGAAATTGTGGCTAATCCTCGAGCACAGCCGGATAAACTGACTGAATGGCCCCAAACCCTCTGCCCGGAGGGCCTTGTTCACAAGGCTGGTGAGGGGCCGAGGGCCCCCCACAGCCTCCCCCTCTGCTCCCCGGGGAGAGCTTCCGCATCCTGGCTCAGTCATCACTGCCAGTGACAACATCACATCTTCCCTTAACTCAATGAATCCAGCGCGAAGACTCCTGTAATGTCTCTGGTCTTTAGCAGGAAACTCAATATATTCAGTCTAGATCCCACCCACTGATCCCCCTGACCCACTGATTCTGTAGTCTGGGGGAGTGTGGCCGGGGATGAAAAGGCAGGAACTTTCAAAGGGCATTTTCCTATTAGGATTCAGTGTGTGAGTGTGTGTGAGCGTGGGTGTGTGAATGTGTGTGAGTGTGTGAATGTATGAGAGTGTGTGAGTGAATGTGTGAGAGTATGTGTGTGTGTGAGTGTGTGTGAATGTGTGTATGTGAGTATGGGTGTTTATGTGAATGTGTGAGAGTGTGTGTGTGTGTGTGTGTGAATGTGTGTATGTGAGTATGGGTGTTTATGTGAATGTGTGCGAGTGTGTGAGTGAGTGTGTGTGTGTGTGATGTGAGTATGAGAGTATGTGTGTGAATGTGTGAGTGTGAGCATGTGTGTGTTGAGTGTGATTGTGAGTATGAGTGTGTGTGTATGAGTATGAGTGTGTGTGTGTGTGATTGTGTGTATGAGAGTGTGTGTGTATGTGTGTGTGTGAATGTGTGAGAGTGTGTGTGTGTGTATTTTAAGTTTTTAAGAACTGGATCTGGAAAGCAGAGACGCTTTCAGAGAAGGACAAAAGTCACCAGCACACACAAAAATAAAGGCGGCGGAATATTGATGGTGGTAATTTAGGAAAGTTGGCAAAGTCCGGCGCTCAGGCTTAATGGAAACAGAACGGAAATCAAGTCCACGGGCATATAACCCACAGCCAAAATGGCCTCGGGGGGAACAGATGGGGCCGGAGTCCCTGCCTCCCCAGGGAGGTCTGGAAGGGAGAGGGAGAGGGGAAGACTCCCTGACTTTGTCCCACCCCTCCCGGGTCAGTCCCAGCCCCCGCCTCTACCTGCTCCTTCTGAGGCGGCTGTAACCTCTCCGCCACCAGCACTCGGAAGCAGCGGCGCAGGAGCAGGGGGCTCCGGGGCAGTGACAGAGCTGTCCCTCTGCAGAGGCCCCGGACCAGGCTTCTGGACATCACCGGAATCCAGCGGGCAGTGTGGGAACGAAGGGAGGGCCCCAGGCCTGTCACACACCGCGGCACCTTGGACAGCCTGGGGAAGCTCTGGAAGTGGAGGTCAGCCCCTGGAACAAGGGGGGGGGGGGGGCAACACCAGAGGATCCTCCTTTGTCCAAGGAGCCTGGCCTGGGACCATGACCCTCAGTCCTGGGGAAGGGCCGGGCCTTTGTTTGTCCCTCCCAAGCCCGGACACTCAGCCCTTCATTCTTCTTCCTTTTCGAGCTTTCTTGGGCCTAACCCAAAGGCGGCTCCTCCGCCCTGCGCTTCTCCTGGTTCCTTCTCTCCCAGCTTGGCTCCCGAACCACGGGGATCCCGACGCACGTACTCGGGGCTGGGAAAAGAAACGGTTTCCCTTCCCACCGAGGAAAAAAGGGCGTTTTATTCATTTTACGCCTGTAGAAGTGGAGACAGAGGAGCAGAACGGACCCCAAGAAGGCTGGACGTCTCAGAGCTGCCTCAGAGACAATCAGGCCCCCCAGACTGACAGAACGGTGTCGACTGGTTCAAACAAGTGGTCCCTGCCTCGGTCCAGCTTCAGCTTCCACACGCCCCATGACCCCGCGGGGTGGCGCCCCCTCCCGGCCTGTCCACGGGGGAGTCAGAAGGACGGGTCTGACCCTCCCTGCCCGCCCACACCAGCCCCAGCCCTGGCATTTACTCCTAACCCATCATTCCCAGGCTCGGGCCATGGGGCTGACCTGTAACCCCCCAAGCTCGAGCGGCCACTGAGCTCGCTCCCTCGCTCTCAGCCTCTGCGACCCCCAGATTAACTGTCAAACCCTGGACCGAGCCACAGCGACGGCAGCAGCACAAAGGCCCCGGACGGAGCAGAAGCATTACCCAGGGTTACGGACTCCCAGCCCCCGAGGGGGTCCCCACACTCAAAGCAGAACTTCTCCTCTGGCCTTCAGGGCCGGGGCCCGGGGGAGACCAGGGAGAAAAGCCACGGGGTCAGTGCTGGAAGTGCGCGCGAAGGCGACTTTCAGGGGGCCCCGGACCTCGGGCCCCCACGGGCTCCAGCTGGCCGAGCTCGGCCACGCGGTCAACGTGGTGAAACAACGGCCGCAGCCGTCGGGGGAGAGCCCAGGCAGGGGCCGCAAGGCCGCCCCCGCTTTGGAGCCACGACCTGACCCAGACTTCACGGAACCTCCAGATTTAGCTCAAAGTGCCGCGAGGCCACGTCTGTCTCCAAGTAAACGTAATGTTACGTGGACCCTCGTTCCCCACCGTGCTAGAGCCCGCAGCCCCCGGCCCAGCCACAGCTGGACACCCTGGGCCGTGGCCCCAGCAGAGGCTGTCGCTTCGAGCAACGAGGACAACATCTGACTGAGCAACACTGCCCCACGACTGGCACCGGGTGCCCCGCGGCACCACCAACCCGTGCTGCTGCTGGCACACTGGGCACTGCCCCTGGCACACTGGCACCACCACCGGCACACTGGGCACTGCCCCTGGCACACTGGCACCACCACCAGCACACTGGGCGCTGCCCTTGGCACACTGGCACCACCACCAGCACACTGGGCACTGTCCCTGGCACACTGGGCGCTGCCAGGGGCTTTGCCAAATTAACAAACCCGCATCCAAGTCTCAGGAATGGAAGAGAGCGTGTGGGCGCCCAGGGGGAAGAGAAGCCCTTCTGGGACTGGGGGGAACCTACAATGCACGAGACACCGAAACGGCCCTGACCAAATGACCAGAGACCCTGCTCAGCCCCGTGCGCCCCTGAGCCGGAATCAGGACCGACTTTCACCTGGTTATGGGGCAGGAGGGGGGAGGCACGTGGTACATGGAGCTGCTGGGCGCCCCTCCCCAAGATCCCCGCATTTGGGAAGAGCCTCAGGAAACCGGGGAGACAAGGAAAGCGTCCCCCAAAGGAAACGGGATCCCTGACGGCTGAGCCCGGAGGAAGACCCAGGAAACACTGCCTCCTCCGTCCCAGAGGGAAGGCTCTGGAGCCCCCCCCACTCCCCACTGACCCGCCCCCGCCAGGATACTCTTCCCCTCCCCCTCCCCCATCACTGACCCGCCCCCCCCAGGATACTCTTCCCCTCCCCCCCTCTCCCATCACTGACCCGCCCCCGCCAGGATACTCTTCCCCTCCCCCTCCCCCATCACTGACCCGCCCCCCCCAGGATACTCTTCCCCTCCCCCCCTCTCCCATCACTGACCCGCCCCCCCCAGGATACTCTTCCCCTCCCCCAGTGACGTAACATTCACTTTCCCGAAAGGCCGCCGCTTCCTCCTTCCCCGACTCCACTCCCGCACGCGGGGGTGGGTGCGCGCGCCCGTGCGCCAGATGGCCGGGAGCCGCAGGTGGGAGGGGGATAATAAAGCCGGGAGGGGGCGCCGTCAGGAGAGCGAAGGCCGGCCTTCCGATCCGCGCCGTCAGCTGCGGCTAACTGAGGGGGCGGCGGGGAGGGGGCCTCGGAGGGAGGCGCCGGGGCATCTCTGCCCGGCCCGGCGGGCACAGGCTGCCGGCCCTTCCCCGCGGCGCCGTCGGGCGGCACTTAATGAGGTCAAGGGCGCCCCCGGGAAGGGGCCGAGCTCCGAGCCCAGCGGCGAGCGCCCCCTCCCCTAGGTTTCCCGAGGGGCTCCCGCCACGCTCGGTCCTGGGCGGCCCCCGACGCCCACGGCCCGGAAGGAAGGACACGGCCCCTGCAAGGACTCCCGGAGACGTCGGGGATCAGCCCAAAATAAGGCCGGGCCTCGGGAGAGGCGCACGAAGGAGCCGCCCCTGGTCCCCCGAGGCCCAAGGAGTTAAGGGAGCAACCGCGGACATTAGAACCCGGGGCCTAGGACTCCAAATTCAGCTCCGGCCCCTGCGCCAAAGGCAACGGGAAAGTCACTCCCCGTCCTCTGGTCGTCCCCTCGGGCAGGGCTCGGGACCAATGCGGCCGAGAAGCCCCCCCCAAAAAATCTGTAGCTTGTTCCCGTTGGAGGCAGAAAAATGTGGGACAATGAGGACCCCGAAGGGCCCGCCTGAGTCTGGGGGTCACCGGCCCCTCCTTACAGGTCCCGTAACTCCAAGAGAAGGGATGGGAGGGCCCCGGGCAGGGGGGCCGGGCAGGGGGGCTGGGCAGGGGCGCCGGGCAGGGGGGCCGGGCAGGGGCGCGGGCAGGGGGGCCGGGCAGGGGGGCCGGGCAGGGGGGCCGGGCAGGGGGGCTGGGCAGGGGCGCCGGGCAGGGGGGCCGGGCAGGGGGGCTGGGCAGGGGCACCGGGCAGGGGGACCCGGCAGGGGGGCTGGGCAGGGGCACCGGGCAGGGGGACCCGGCAGGGGGGCCGGGCAGGGGGGCCGGGCAGGGGACTGGGCAGGGGCGCCGGGCAGGGGCACCGGGCAGGGGACTGGCCACGGCCCCAAGAAAGGGGGGAAAGGGAAGGGACTCAGTTTAACTGACTGGGAGGCGCGGTTGTCAAGGCCCAAGTCCCTGCTGGATCAGCAGCGTGAGTGTGTGCCTCCTCACCTGCCGTGTACACGCACATGTGCGTACCCACCCCCTGTGGAACCCGGGCGGGTTCTATGTCACGCGCTGTGCCTGCGGACACGGACACGGGTGTATGAGAACAAGCAGCGCAGGTGGGCGTGAGATTGACACGTCATGTAACCGCGTGTGTGCATCCCCGTGCACAGGTACACATACACGGATCTGCGTCTATACACACATACAGGACAATTCCGCCACTGAACTGAAAGAATAAAGAGGAAGGAATCACAGCCGGAAGGAAACAATGAGAAATGTTGTAAGGCTACAGCCTGACCCCTGACCTATCTGACCAGTCCTCGAGGCCGTGAGTGGGACAGAGGAAAGGACACGGACGCTTCACACAGATCTCACACGGAAGCGGGACGGTCAGTGCCGGGGTCGCTCCTTCTCTGCTCTTTGCTTACTCAGCAAACGTTTGTCTTTGTGGCCAAATGACAGCGAAGGACAGTGACTGTTACCGAAGAGAAAGTCCCTGCACGTTCTCCGGAGCGGGCACAGCATCCCCCACAGAGCCCCGAGGCACAGGGTCAGCGCCCAATGGGCCTGGAGGGAGAGCCCCCGAGCCAAGCTGCCCCAGGCCTCCTCAGGGGAGACCCGTGGGGGAGGGAAACTTTTCAAAACAATTGTCACCGCGAGTGGAACCGCTGCCCACGTCGGCCTCAGGCTCAGGAGGAGCCGCCCAGCGGCCGGGACAGGCCAGGAAAAGCAGGTGGATGAAGCGGGCGGAGAGAAGGTCTCACTGAGGGCCCGCCCAGAGGCTGAAGAGGGACCTCAGGCTGTGGAGAGGAGGAGGAAGAGAACCAGAGTCAGGGGAAAGTGTGTGTGCACCCAGGACAAGGGGGCCTCCCTGAGGCCGAGGGAGAGGGTGGCTCAGTCCCCTTACAGTAAGCGAGAACCAAGGTCGCAGCAGGGGCCCGGGACCGTCCGGCTGCAGCCCAAGGCCGATCCGGGCCAGCTCTCCAGCCCTGAATCCAGGGCTTTCCCGACCTGCGTCTCCCCCCTTAGAATGGGGGCCCCTTCCCAGCAAAGAGCATCCTCCTTCTCTCCCTGTGTGCTCAGCACTAGCACAGGTGAGCGCTTCCCGATGTTCACTCACCCACGTAGTCATCTCCCCCCCCCTCCCCCCCGCACCTGCTGCCTCTTGGGCCAACCCCCCCCACCCCACCCCCACCGCCTGCCGACTCTCTGGGTCCGTCTCCTTCCCCGGGGGTCGGCCCTTGGCCTCTGTATTCCCAGGGCCGGTGCACAGCGGTCACTCAGTGTTCCACGACTCAACAACCCACAAGCACTCACAGCATTCCACGGGGGGCTGAGGGCTTCACACCATTACACTCGGGAGGGAAGAGCTCCCCGTTTTCTGGGTAAGGAAGTTGATACTTAGCCGTGATTGGTCCGGGCCCACTCACCGACCTCGGCTAGGAGGAACAGAACAGGAGTGTGAGGACCGGCCGGTCCCCCCTCCTCTGCTGCAAGAGGCCCTTAACTCGTCCCATTAACTCGGCCCCGGGTGCCGGGATGCAAAGCGCAGCGGGAGAACACATCTCCTTCCTGGCCTCAGGTCCCGTCCCATCCCCATCCTCGGGAAACAGACTCCAGTCTGGAAATTCAGGGGCTCAGTTCTCGGACAATCAGAACAGGCTTCAACAGATCCACCCGGGTCCAAATGAAAGAAGATGAACCTGAGTGAGGCGGCGGCGGTGGTGGAGAGCCACACTCATCCGAGCGGTGCCCCCGAGGCCGGCCCAGCTGCCGGTCCGGGTTTTTCCTACCAGAAAGAAGGCTTTGTTGGCACAAATACAGGCCAAAGCTCCCCAAAATCTGAGTTTCCTTCAGTCAGAAACCTCAAAGGCGGATCACGTCTTGATCCTCAGGACTGAGAAGCTTCCGGTGAATTTTCTTGGTTGGGAACAAAAAGCAAGCTTCTGTAGCAGGGATGGCCAAGCCATTCACAGAGAAGGCCGCACTTCCTAACAGAGGAAGCATATCGTCCTCCCTTGTACCCCGTCCCCATCCCCACATCCCCTGCCTTCTGCAGCCCCCCCTTGCTCTCACTGCTTCAGGCTTCCCCGTCCAATCTGTCCTGTACAGAGCCTGACAAAGCCGAGCCAACCTCACGTGTCTCTCGTTTAAAATCAGAAGAGGCTCCTCGTGGCCTCCAGCACAAACTTACAAAAGCCAGTCTCACATCCCGCCCTCCCCCGCCTTCCTCCCTTTCTCACCCCATTCCTTGCTATTCCCTGTCACAAACCCTCCGTTCTAATCAAACTGGCTGGCTTACGGCCACCAGGATCACCAGCTCTTTTCCCCCCGCACGAATTCCTCTGGCATATCCATGAGGAATTCCCCATTTGCCTGGATCCGGCCGATTTTATATAGGCAGAGGATGCGAAACGGATCCCTCTTAAGTTTCATCTTGTAACCTTGGTTACTGAGATCTTCTCAGTTCCCAGTTCTATCAGCTGCCATGATCGTTTCATGCTCCTTCTAGTACCATCGGATTCATAGAACTGATAAAGATGCTGCAGCAAGCACGATGAAGCGGCCCCCTCGGCTTCCCCGCCATCGTTCCGTCTTCCTCACACATCGTCCTTTACCTGAGTTGGTCAGCGAGTTCCTTGGGCAGACGCACTGATCTTGTTAGGACCCTCCCTCCTTTTTCATTGGAATCATTTATATTTCTGACATAAAAATTTCATCTTGAGCTGCGTTTCCCTCCACAATCTTGGAGCGTCTGCCCGACGTGTTCTCTAAGCCTTTAAAACCTGCTCTCTAGATCCTCCTGCCAGATTTTCCCACGACAGCTCTTGAACCGTTCCTTAACACTGACTGTCTTCCCAAAGGTTCCTGTCGCTTGGTTCATCGGCGTCTCCTTATCCAGCCAAATGAGAACCCCAAGAACAGTCCTCGTCACTGCTTCCCCCCCGTTTTAATGATGAAATTACCGAGAAAGACAAAGCAGAGGGCTGGGCGCCGGGAACTGAACGGAGAAAATTCCCAACAGATGCTCAGAGTCGCCATTTCCCGCTGCTCCGGCAGCCGGGCTTTCTGCTGCCTAACTGATCATCCCGCTCCTCCACCTGGCTGGGCGTCTCTAGCTAACTTCCACCCCAACGTTGTTTCTATCTCTCCATCCTCGGGCCCTCATCCGGATGGTCCGCGTTGCACTCGACCCCAGGGTTAAGGGTTATAACTGTTGCTTTGCTTTTGGGGGGCCACTGGTATGGAGAGTTCTCCATGAAGAGGAACCAGGGAAAATTAGCTTCTGTTCTGTCGTTACCATCTCAGGGGTTGGAAGTCACGGCTTTGCCCGTTGTCACACACTGAGCTTGGGGGGACCACGTCGGGGACCGTCCTTTTTTGCCTCATCTGTTATTGTAGAATAAGGTCTGACCCTCTATGGCCACGTGCCCACTTCTCACCACACGATGGGGACGCCCTGGGGATCGACACCAACTGGTGCATCCCTCTGTCCTGGCCGACTGAGCCTGGGATTATTTGTGCAGCGACTCTGGAGGCCGCAGAGCCATGATTGTTCCTCCTCCTGCCAGCTCTGGCACTCACTGAGCATCCACATCCAGCGGTCCCCGGGCCTGGACAAAGGCAAAGAAAGCCCCGTCCCCCGTCACAGCATCCGACAGCTCCCCTGAGCGCGGCCCCGTCCGTCCCGGCCCAGGCTGGTGGTCACCAATCCAACAGAGACGTCCGCCATCACCGAACGCGAGGCTGGGCAGGGACGTGGCGTGACGGGCCACAAACCGAGTCATCCAGGCGGCCGAGCCGACGGCAGCCTCCTGAAGGGGTGACTTCAGCGCCCGGGGATGGCAGCGCCCGGAGATGGCAGCGCCCGGGGATGGCAGTGCCCCGTGAGCTGCCCGGAATCGCCGAGCAAAGGCAGAGCCAGCTGCCGGAGGAACAAGGGGCCGGACGAGAGGGACAGGGCCCCGAGCTCTCACTCTCCCCCCAGTACAGTGCAGGAAGCTAGGAGCGGACTCGTCCTAAGCCTCCCTCCCTCCATCTCTAAACCTATCCAGCAGGTCCCTGGGACAAAGCGGAGGCGGGACCACAGGCAAGCCCCGTCTCCCTCACCCACGGCCCACCAGCTCTCCCAAGGGGGGCAGGTGGCCGGCTGACGGCAGAGACCCCGGAGGAGCCGGCCATTTCCTGCTGCAGCTCATCACAGAGTTGGAAAGTGAGACACAGAGGCCTAAGTGGCCTGTCTGGTCACACAGCCAGGAACTGGGGCTCAGGAAGCCGAGCCTCTGACTCCAGGCCCCCTGATCCACCTGGCTTAAGGGACAGGAAAGGGGAACGTAGTTCAGTGGGACGCGGGCACTTACTTCTCCATATTGGGGGCGCCTGGAGGGGGACACAGGAAGAACAATAGCGACAGAAGGCAGGCCGAGCCCCAGTGCTACGGAAACCTTCACAGAGTCCACGGAGAAACCAGCCCTGAAGCAGGCCCTGCCGGAAGGGACACTGGGTCCGGGACTGCCCGTCCCAGGGTCAAATTCAGGCCCGGCTTTTGTGCTGTGACTGTGAGGAAGGCGCGCCACCTTTCTGGGCCTCAGTGTACTCAGCTGCTCCCTGGGCCCTGAGGGTTCCCCCCGTCTCAAGATGACCCAGCCTGGAACCTCTGTTCCCTCTAGTTTCCATGGATAAAAGCACCAGGAGAGAAAGGAGACAGCCTCCCCTCTTAGTGCCCCCAGGAGAACCAGGCTTCTTCTCTGCCCAGGGTTCCAGGCTGGGCAGAACCAGGCCCCAGCACGGGGTGAGCGACCGCTGCCGCGGCTCAATCCAAGGGCCGAGCTCCCTGGAGGAGCCTAAGGCTTTGCTTAGGTTGGGGCCGCTCCGGGGGCTGCTGCTGGCAATCCTGAGCTGACAGACACGCTCTTTCCCGTTGGCTTTTGGCCCGGTCCGGGAGGAGCATTTAGCACTAAATGGCCGGGGGAGGAGGAGCCCAAAGGAGCTGCCCCCCCCCATCCCTACTCTTTGCTGTGGCCGTGTGACCTGGAGGGCAGGGCCGCCCCCCCAGCAGCCTCCCCCCCAGCCCCACTTCCCGCTGCCCCAGCACGGCGCCCTTAGGGCCGGACACCGATGAGAGAATTCCCAGACCGGCCTCCTCCCTGAAGAAAAGGGGACGAGAAGGAAGACGCCAGCTGCGATGCCCCAAACACCGAGCCCTGGCAGCCCTCCTGCTCAGGGCCTTTATCAGGCACGGTCTCGGCTTTTCAACTCCAGGCCGCTCTGAAAAGGCCCCGCTCCCCCCGTGGGGCAAGAGGGGCTGTGGCGGGTCAGGCCCAGGGCGCCCAGGCCGGTCGGGCCCACAAGGCCCCGGGCCTGCGCCGAGAGGGCGGATCTGGCCTCCCGAGTCAGCGGGTTCTCCGGGGCGGGCAAGGGCCAGGCAGATGGACACACACGCGAGGGGGAGGCGGGGGCAGAGAGGAGGGGCAGAGGGCCGGCCACGGGGCACGGAGGCCGCTCAAGGACAGAACGTTCAGATCCTAAACGAGGCTCGAGAAACGGGCAAGTCAGAGACGGAGGCGGGGAAACGGACACCAGAGCCTTTGTGCTTCCCAAAGACCGTTCCGGAGGGTCATGAGGGGGCCGGTCCCAGCAGGGCAGCCACGGTCTGGAGGGATGCCCGGGCCCAGCAGGGAGGCGTCCACTGATCCCCCAAATCTACCAGGAGGCACCCCAGAAAAACAAAGGCCGAGACCGGCTCAGCTGCAGCTTCCCCTCCCTCGGCCCTTCCCACCCCCGGCCCCCCAGCAGAATAACGGCACGCTCATTCTGGCAGGACACGGGGGAAGTGATTGGGGCAGCCGCTGCTGACCGGGGTCTGCTGGAACAATCCAGACCCCAAATACTTGCTCTCTCCCTCCCTCTTCCTTCCTTCTCTCCTTCCTTCCTTCTTCATTCTACCATTTCTTCCTCACTCCCTCCTTCCCTTTCTTCCTTGCTTTTTCCCTCCTTCTTTCCCTTTTCCTTTCTTCCTCCCTTCCTCCTCCCTCCTTCCCTTCCTCTGTCTCCTTCCTTCTTTTCTTCCTTCCTTCTCTCCTTCCTTCCTTCTCTCCTTCCTTCCTTCCTTCCTCCCTCCCTCCTTCATCCCTTCCTTCCTTCCTCTCTCCCTTCCTGTCCTTTTTTCCCTTCCTTCCTCCCTCCTCCTTTACTACTTTCATTTCTTCCTCCTTCCCTCCTTTCTTCCTTCTTTTCCCTCTCTTTTTCCCTCCTTTCCTTCCTCCCTGCTTCCTTCCTTCCTTTTTTCCATTCTTCCTCCATTTCTCCTTCCTCCTTCCCTTCCTCCCTGCCTCCTTCCTTCTTTTTTCTTCCTTCCTTCCTTCCTTACTCACTCCCTTACTTCCTTCCCTCCCTTTTTCCTTCCTTCTCTCTCTCCCTTATCACTATTCTCCTTGTTGTCTGCACAGTAAGGAATGGGGGCAGCTCTGAGAACAGAACAGAGCTCTCCTTCTCCCCCCTCCTTAGACTTTCAAGCCCAGCCGAGGAGCGGGGTCCCAGACCTACGCGGCCGGCCCCCTGGTGGAGCCCCAAACATGGCCGCCTCCGGGCTAGGTCTGCACTGAGGGGCCGGCTGCAGAGCACCCCGTCTGGGAGGACAGAGGTGTGGATCACCTGTGACTGGAGGCTGAAGGAAGAGATCGGGAGGAGCGTCCCAGGCTCGGGACACAAAGGAGAGCCGGCTCGCGTCCCGGAGTCAGAGACCGCCAGGGGCCCGACTCGGCACACGTGGCGGCGGCAGGCGGGAGTCCGGGCCTCCGGTAACACATCCAGCCCTCCGTCCGCCAGGGCAGCAGGGCCCCGGCAGGCCCCATCCGAGCAGCCCAGCCAGGGAGGGCCGGCGGCCCGGCCGGACACACAGACTCGGCTTTCCCTCTGGCTCACGCATCACGCGCTTTGCTTTCCTGAGAAGACGGCCCGGAGACTTCTCTCTTTCTGTCCCCTCTGGCCCGCGGATGATCCCGCGCAGCACAATCTCACGCATCAGGAAACCCACTTCCCTGAATCTCAGGCCCTCAGAGAGCCGGGGGGACCCTCTCATCACGGACACCGTAGGAAGCTGAAGACCCTGGACAGCAGAGCCCCAACCTGTCCCTGCTGAGCTCCGGCAGAGGAGATCCCCCGCCTCAAATGTCCCAGGGGACGGAGGGCGTGTCTAGAGGAGCTCGGGTCCCTTTGTGGGGAGATATCTCAATTCAAGGAGCCCTCGTTCCAGCTGCTCCGGGGAGGAGACCTCCCTTCCCTCCTCCGAACTCCCTCCGTCTAGTGCCAAGCCATCCCCTCCATCCAGCGCTACCAGATGCCACTTCCCAATGTCCAGCCCTGACCGGGACCTCCCCTTCTCAAAAACCACCCGTGGCTCCCCAATGGAGCCCTTAGCTGGCATCCCACATCGCCTACACCGCGGATCCTAATTGTAACAGGGCTACCGCGCCAACCCAGGGCAAGGCACCGTGCCGACTTTTGTCGGGGTACCCGCAGCACGAGTCACTTCCGACATAGCGCTGAGGAACGCTGGGCTACTATTTGGAAAATACAAATTCATCTTTAAAGTTCATTAGGTGAATTAAGTGAAGAACTTGTGAACGCCTGAAATATGAAGAGGGAAAGGGGAGGATGCTGGGATCACTGAAAATCTTCACTGGATGCAAAGTCCACAATTGTTGTAATACCTCCTAAGGAAACTGATCACCAGACACTCCTGAGCTCTTAAAGGATTTTTAAAATGAAACGGACCTCCTTAGGCTGGAATTCTGAAAAAACTGTGTTGGAGTTTGACAGACTGAATCCCAAGTCAAATCAACAGCCTTTTGTTCAGCACCCACTGTACTTTGCTGGGAAATCGAAGAAAGGTAATATTAATAATAATAATAACAACAATAATAATAAAGTTTCTATTCTCAAGGAGTTCAATAAGGGAGATAACGTACAAACACCTCTGCACAAACAAGAAATCCAGGCTGAATGGTCAATCACGCCAACAAGATCAATTCAAAAGGGCCATGATGAACAATTGTATTCTCCCCTAGTTGTCTGCAGAAAGTGCACAATGGATTTCAGAACTTGTATCCAGCAGGAAATGCCGCGGATATTGCCATGGCAAAAGCCGCCAGAGAGACAGGCAGAAAGCATCGAGTGCCATCCCCAAGACAGCCACCAAATTTCAGGACGTCAGGAAGAGAACTATGGAAGATACCACAAGAACATACGTTTCTTTGAGCCACCGGGGGAGGAGACTCTGAATGTCTTACTGTCCAAAAGCTACACCAAACACTCATGGGTAAAGGATCCAGAAAGCATAAGCTTATTGCAAAGTGGAGATTCCCTTAATCACATCCGAAAGGCAAATAAATAGAAAGATGGAAAAAATGAATGAATTACAAGATAATAGGGATTCAAAGCAGCCCAGAGACCATAAGCCACTCAATATCAATCATAAAAGTTAATTGTGAAGCTTCGAGAATTAAATCAGAGGCAACGAAGGAGAATGTCAAACATTTCTGGTTTATATGATGAAAACAATTTTAACACAATGAAAATAGAAGATCAATCGCATAAAAAACTGTGTGCACGCAGAGTGTGTGTGTGTGTGTGTGTGTGTGTGTGTGCACGCGCGCGTGCATGCGCACAGACCCAACATCAATACAAAGTGAGTGAAAACTCCAGCTTTTCTGCAAATCCGAAAAGTAGTTGGATGGGAGAAGATTCATAATATTTAGTTGAAATGCATCAGTCAAAATTAAGTATTAGCAGACACTTGACCAGTTTTCTATGAGAAACCAACTGGATGTTATCTTTCTGAAGAGGTCTCACGGTGATTAACAAAAAATGAAAATAACATCTAATCATTCAAATGTACCAACTGCAACTTGATGGGCTTTATACAAAGTATCATTTTAAAAAGAGTATGAGAGGAAGATGCATGCATGTAAATATGTAATATAATCTGATCTATCAGTGTAATATATATATATAAATACATATAATCTGTGGGTATATATTTACAAATAGACACATGTGTATGTGTATAATCAGATAGACAGACAGATAGATAAAAATCTCTTCCTCAAATACTAGTAAGATGAAAGTTTCTTAAAGGCGGGCACTGTGTCATTTCTAATCTTTCTAACTCAGAACCTTTTGGGATGTCCTACACAGAGTAAGCAATTAATAGAGTTTGGTGGAACTAAATCGAGATAAGGAGGTGCGCTGTCATTTCAATGAGATCATGTTTATATGAATGATCAATCCAAAGGTCAGTGGTCGCTGTCCTTGGTCCTACTACGGCGGCCCGGTGACATCTGCTGCCAAACTGAGGATGGGGATCACTGCGGTCGGCACCAAGGGTTGCAGAATCCGAAGCCCCTTGTCTATAAGAGGAGATTTATACCCCTTGTATTGTCTGACTTTGGAGTGTTCAATGTCCTTTCTCTGAAAGTACATTTCAATACTGAATACTGCGAGATAGGAGGGACAGAAGTCAGCAATTAAAGGAAAGCTGGAAAGATGGCGATCGGACAAAGAGAAGGAAATAACAAGGGCTGAGCACTGAAAGCGGGGTGGAGAAATGGGGGTGTGGAGGGGAGTGACCTAAGAGCAACAAAAATGATTTAAAAGTTGGAAAAAACCGGAAGGCAAAAAATTCATGAAGGTGGAGAGGGATCGGCCTGAGGAAAGAATTGTAACTCAGCAAAATCAAGGAAGAATCCCATGGCCTCTATAAGCATATGGACCATCTCACTCACACCTACACTATCACACACACTCACACGCATCATCACTCAGTCACACTCACACACTCATACATAATCACACACTATAACTCACACTCACACACACACTTGCACATACACTATGAAACACATACACATATTCACTTGCACACACTCACACAATGTCACACACTATGATACTCACATATTATTACACACCCACTGTTACACTCACACAGTGACAGTTACACACATAAAGATGCACACATTTTGGCACACACACACTGACAAAGTTACACACTCACATACTCTTACACATATAGTCACACAAACTCATACACACAACACACAGTGTTATACACTGTTACACACCCAGAGACACAGTACCACACACATGACACACACACAGTTATACAATCACACTCACAGTTACAATCACATACACTGTCACACAAATTTACACACACACCCTCAGCCACCACCACTACAACAAAAGGCACGCTTCCACCTCTTCTCCAGGGCCATGCTCAGACCACCCAATTTCACACTGCTCACTTCGTGTTACTGTTCTCGGCTGCTGGAGTCACTCGTGTAATGGGAAGCGAGCGCCCGGCTGACAGGTGAGCCCAAGTGACGGCAACGGCTCGCAGCCCGCCGAGATCCCGAGGATTGACGCTAATGGCCGGAGGCAGCGACTCGAGGGCAGAGTGTGGCCACTGGAGCCACGGGCTGGATGAGCTCTCGAGGACCGCGCAGGTCCGGCCCCCCTCGCCGCCCAGAGCCCAGAACATGTCCAAGGACACAGAGCCGGCGACTCACCCGGAGCACGTGGAGGCTCGGACTTTGCGGCGGCGGGTCCCACGCTGACCCAACTAACCCGCGCTGAGTTCCGGCTAACCGGCCCACCGGGGCCCGAGGGGACTGGCTGCATTAACGGATGATGGTGAATGGGAATCCGGGCAGATCAGGGAGCTGGGGTAAGGTAAACACCCAAGTCCAAGGCCTTGGGCCCCAATCTGGGCTCAGTCACTGACTTCCTCAATGGCTTTAGAAAACTGCCTCCCTTTTCTGGATCTCTGTTCTTATCTGCAAAATATGCAAGTAGTGGGTGACGTCCCCTGATGTCCCTTTCAATCCTGACGTCCCAATCAGGGACAGAGGATTCATCCACGTTTGGGACAATCCTCCACACTGGCTTTAAATTTGGGGAGGAAAACTAGGGTGAATTACCCCAAGGATGCCAGGAAGGTGATACAAGCGTGCTATGACACTCACATACTAACACACACACACACACACACACACACACTCACATACTGACATGTGCTTCTTTGTTTTGGGGACATTGGGGTTTTTTGCCAAAATGTAGAATAAGACAAGCTTTTGTTATTCTACTCACGCTCAGGAATAGCCATTCATTAGGCGCCTACTCAGGCAGGTCCAATACTGGGGGATTGGAGTAAGAACAACTGTAGTTCGAATCTGCCTCAGTTTCCTCAGATGTAAAATGGGGATGATAGCCCCCCCTAAGGGAGCGAAGATCAGATGGGATAATACTTTGTAAACCTTAAAGGTCACAGACATGCCCGTGATGATTGACAAAGATGTGCTCGGTACTGCCTGGGGCAATGGGAGTATAGGGACAAAACAGAAGCAAATCCTCTCCCGGATCACTCCTGTTCTGTAATGGAGACAGCACAGACACAAACGACACTGAGTTCTGGGCACCAGGGCCAGTCTGACTTTTCTATTTTTTCCCCAGAGCACAGGGACAAAGCGCTTTGCATCCGATGAACCCTTAATAAATGCTTCATTCATTCATTCATTTAAATACAGCGTCTGTAGAAAGGCAGTCCAGCTACAGTAGCCTTTCTTGCCAGGGGAGACAAGAGAAACCCTCCTCCTGTCACGGTGTGCCCACGTGGTACATGGGCCCCCCACACCCTGGCTGGGTAACTCTGATACCCAAGAGGGCACGACTCTTGTGCACGGGGAATGAGCCACTCAACGGCCTTCTTCCTTGAAATTATAACCAGATAAGACATTAATTTTTTTTAAAATCACCTGTCATTGAACAAATTCACAGAGCTGGAAAATGAAAATTCTGGAAATAATGATTAAGAAAAAGAAAAAACCTCCCACAAATGAAATCTCGGTGAGCAGTCACAATGGCGCCGTCCGTTTGGAAGGACGCTGGCTAAGGGCAGCGTTGTTTCTCCGTCCCTGCTGCACTGGGAAGCCACAAAGCTAATCAGCTCATTTAAAATCCTCTTGTTCCTCCAACAGACCATCTCTGCTAAATGTCATGTGGCAGAGGCAGAAACTGGGCATTTCAGGGACAAACAGATCACACAGGACATGTTCCTGATGCAAAAACAGTTTGAAGGGAAGTCCCATGAAACCCAACCAAAAAAATAAACCCAGGGCTTTCCTCACCTTCTGAAAGACAAGCAGAGACACAAAGTCCTTGAAGAAAGGCGCCAGCCCTCAGGCTGAACAGACACCCCGCGGCCCAGCAGCCCAGACTTCTCACCCTGAGACAGGCAAGATGCTCTCCACGGTGGCGGGCCCGGCCGCCGCCTCCCAGCACGCGCCCGGCTGCCTCCCCTCCCGCTCACGCCGTCCGTGGGCAAGGGCGAATCCCCGCCAAGGGCCAGTGAGAAGGAAGGCCGGCAACAGTCACGATGGACGTGTCAACCGAGGAAATCGTGAGGCTCTTGGGAGCACGGGTTCCCCAGGCTCTCTGAGCCCTAAACTATCTAAACGCGGTCTTCCTTGGTATAAAAGGGCAAACACCAATACACTTACTTGGACAAATTTGGACAAGTCTCCCAGGGAGCAAGTTGCTAAGATGGGATTTGAACTCGGGTTCCAGTTTTCAGTCATTTTTCAATTATGTCTGATTCTCTGTGACTCCACTTAGGGCTTTTGGGGGCAAAGTTACAGGAGTATTTCACCATTTCCTTCTCCAGGAAACTGAAGTCAACAGGCTGAGTGACTTACCTGGGGCCACACAGCTAGTTAGTGTCTGAGACCAGATCTGAAATTGGAAAGATGAGTGAGCCTTCCTGACCCCCCCCACCCCCACCCCCAGTGCTCTATCCACTGGGCTACGCGCTGCTCATCTGAATCCACATCCTAACTTCAAAGCTCTTTCCTCCATCCAGGTCTTAAGCATCATCTCTGTCTCAAGATCCTGGGACCACTGCTCGATGCCATTTCCCCTTTTTTCCAGCCCTAAGGTCCATTAAGTCTCGTGCCATCTCTCCGGATACTGAAACTTCCTATTATCTCTGTGGAGATCCTTCCTGATTACATGCAGTGGCAAAAGCAACGCGGTCAAAATTAGCAATGAAATGGAAAGACCTGTGCAGCGAGCTTTTCTGATGAAGGTCTGGTATCCAAGGCCTATGGGAAACTGCCTCAGGAATATGAGCATAAAAGCCATCCCTCAAGGAAAAACGGTCAAAACATATGACCAGGCATTTTCAAGGAATTAAAACACAAGCTATCAATGACCATTTTTTAAAAAGTGTTTCAAATCCCCAGTAAGAAAAATATCAGTTAGAACAAATCAAGTTCTAGCTCATGCCTTAGGCCGGGAAAAACGACACAGAAAAATGCCCCTTTTGGAGGAGCAGCGGGAGGACAAGCACGTTGTTGAGAGAATAGGAACTGGTCCATCCAGTCTAGAAAGTGATTTTGAACTCTATCAAAAAGTCACTTGACTTCACATACTCTTTGACCCGGTAATAATATCACCACTGGTGGTATTGAATCCCCAAAGGGATTCAAAAATGATAGAAAGACACACGTGCACAAAAAGATTTCTAGAAGTTCTTCTTAATTACTGCAAAGAGCAGGCAAGTCGTGACCTACTATCAACGGATGGATGGTTGAACAAATCATGGTGTGTGGATGAAAGGCAATAGTTTTGTACCATAAGAAACAAGCAAAGGGGCGGATTTAGAGAAACAGAATTCTCGTGTTAACTTGTGTAGCATAAAATGAGCAGAGCGAGAACATTTTATACAACTGCTAGGATAGTGTTTAAAATAAACCTTGAAAGACTTAAACTCTGCTCACCGGAATGACCGAGGGGGACCCTGGGAACGGATGACGAAGCCGCTGGCTCAACACGTACAGACGAGGACAATGCATGAGCTTGTTGTTCTTCCTTGTACGATTTGTCACGAGAGAGATTTGGGTTTTGGGGAGAGAATGGCGACGAGTGGTGCTAGGAATCTCCAAAAAGGGGATCAATGGAGCTTTTAATGCACAGCAGACAAAAGAAGGCAGGTCAGAGGGAGACGAGCAAGCCAGTTGGCTGGGAAATGACTTGGGAACTTGCATGTGAGCTATCTAGGATAGAGACCTTGGTTTCATATGAAATATTCTTCTGTTCTCGTGTGTCTTAGCATATGGCAAGTTCAGAATTACTAAACAAGCAAATCAATGGATGAATGAACAGATCGATAACTGAATAAATTAACTGAAAATTAAAAAAAACAACTATCTCACAAAACAGCCTGGTACTGACACATCCGGTTATTACCCTTAGGGCTTCCTTCCCCCACAGCCCTCGGCGAGGGATTCAGTGGAGGCCCCCCGTGCATCGGCTGAAGGGGCGCTCAGGCAGAAGCAGCACGACCTAGTTTTCGTCACGGTCCCAATCGTTCCTTCTCCTAATTGTTTCAGCCCCTCTGCTCTAGCCACTCGGGTCCACAAAGAGACCAACAAGGCATTTGTCCCACTCAAGGTGGTGCCCCGGAAAATCCCCTTCCCGAACCGCACTGGGGACAGACTTACCTACGGGTTTGTGTGTCCAATCCTCATTCAGAGGTTCAGAAGGAAAAGGACAGGGCCCCGTAAGGAGAAGGGCCACGACCAAGACAAACAAAAACTAATCTTGTAAAACCTCCTGTGCGAGGGTGAGCCCGACCTCTTAGGCGCTCCACAAAGAGTTAGCTGGAGGCCCTTCCCCATCGGGAGACCCTAGTGCAAGGGGACCCAGCCAAAACCATCCCCTCGGCTCCAGTGGCCACGCTGGCCAAGGCGTCACTATAACATTACTGGAGGAGGCAAAACTCTCCAAGGACAATTAAAACCCTTTTTGTGTCTATCTCTGTGTGTAAAACTGTCTCGTGAAAGGAAAGATGCACTCAAACCTGCAGATCCACCCAAACCCCATAAAACCACACACCAAAGCCCCTCTCGGGATCCCAGGCCTCCAACAGGTAAAGGGCCGTCCCTCAGAAGTGCCAACCGCCAGGCTCCTTCAGACAGTGTCCCGTCGCACCGACCACGGATGCCGCGAACGATCTCCTGGGACGTCCTCCGCCCCGCTCTTCACCCGGTGGAGTCTTCCCAGTCCTTAAAGCCCAATCTTGCCCAGAAGCCTCTCCCCAATGCAATTGCAGGAAAACACCCACTTCCCAAAGGCAGGACCGGTCTGGTCTTTCTATCCCAAAACCTACCACCCCGCGCCGGACAGACTGGTGAACCGACTTAATCAGGGCTCTCCGGAAGCAGAGCGGGATGTCCAGGAATCCTGGGTCCCTTAGGCCCAGGGTCGCCGGCATTCGAAGGCAGGGACTGGCTCTAATCTGCCCCGGTGGAGGAAGCGCCCCAGAGCGGCCCCCTGGGGGGACTCTGCCGGAAGCTGTTGCTAAGCCACCGGGGGAAGCGCTCCATCACAAATTCCAGGTGCCAGGGCTCCACACGGGGGTTAATCCGCGTCTGCTCAGTGACACACCTGCCGAAGGCCCTTTAATGATGAGCGAAACTCTCTCCTGAAATCTGACCCATTACCTCCACTTTTCCAAAACTCCAATAAATGCCCTGAGACGAAGACAAGGAAACAGCACAATCTTGCCACACGAAGCCCGGTCCGTGAGCTTGCAGGAGTCTGAGAAACGGGGTCTGACCCCAGCTTCTTACTCTAAGTTGTGACTCCATAAGGATTCATATAACCGAATGCGGGGATCACAGAGTTATGATTTACTCTCAGCAAACGTCCGATTCGTCCGCCTTGTTTAGAACCTGTGCACGTAAGTCACGTAAAAGTTTCGGGGGCAGCCCCGCTCTACAACTCGAGCTTAAGGCATAAAGAGACGTAAAATCAGCCCAGATACATCCCCAAACTCACTCACCTTCTCTCCCGCCTCCGCCTCTCTCTACACCTTTCCCTCTCTCTGTCTCTCCTTTTTTGTCTCTATCTCTGGGTCTTCCTTTGTCTCTTCTTTTTCTCTTTCATCTCTGCATTTCTCTCTCTGTCTCCTTTTTTTGTATCTTTTTTTTGCACTTTATTTTGTCTTCCTGCCTCTCCTTTCTCTCTTTCATCTGTTTCTCTCTATCTTTGTGTCCTCCTCTGTCTCTCCTTTTTTGTCTCTCTCTCTGTCTCTTCCTCTGTCTTTCCTTTTTCTCTCTCTTTCATCTGTTTCTATTGTCTCTATCTCTATTTTGTCTCTCCTTTTTTCTCTCTTTCATCCGTTTCTGTCTCTCCTTTTTTTGTCTCTATCTTCCTGTCCCTCTTTTCTTTTTCTCTCTTTCATCACTGTTTCTCTCTATCTTTGTGTCCTCCTCTGTCTCTCCTTTTTTGTCTCTCTCTCTCTCTTCCTCTGTCTTTCCTTTTTCTCTCTCTTTCATCTGTTTCTATTGTCTCTATCTCTATTTTGTCTCTCCTTTTTTCTCTCTTTCATCCGTTTCTGTCTCTCCTTTTTTTGTCTCTGTCTTCCTGTCCCTCTTTTCTTTTTCTCTCTTTCATCACTGTTTCTCTCTATCTTTGTGTCCTCCTCTCTGTCTCTCCTTTTTTGTCGCTATCTCAGTGTTATTCTGTCCCCTTTTTCTGTCTCTTTCATCTTCATTTCAAAGTCGTCCTGCTGAGACCCCCCGATCTACGACTTCTCTGGCAGCAGCCGAATGCTTCGCGCCCTGTCATGTCTCTCTATCTGTCTGTCTCTATCTCTGTCATTTTCTCTGTTTCCTTTTTCTGTCTCTTCCTTCTCTGTCTCTATCTCTGTATGTTCCTCTCAATCTCTCTCTTTCTCTTTTCCCTCATATTTTAATAGTATTTTCTGGTTACCAGGTATTCTCATGCCCATTTCACTGATAACAAAACTGAGCACAACAGGGAACAGATAGGCCCAAATCCCAGCCATAAGCATGGTTTTTTTCATTAAACAGCTCCTTCCAGATCCCTTGGGGAATTACACCATTCTACCTACTGCGTGTACACACACACACTCACACACACATGCGCACAGACACATATACACACACTCACACACACACACATGCGCACAGACACACACTCACACATACGCGCACACACACTTGCGCACAGACACACATACACACACACACACAAGCGCACACACTCTCACACACATGCGCACACACACACTCACACACTCACACACACACACACTCCTCCCTAGCACAGGAAGGTTCTCCTAGTCCCTAGTTGATCCAGAGCCTTCCTTTTGCCTATCCCCCCCAGACAGCCCGGCAGTACCAACCGCTTGCAGGCCGTCTCCCCGTCGGACGGGGAGATCTTCGAGGGCAGAACCACTGCCCTTCTCCCCAGCCCCAAGGCTCGGCCCGGCACACAGTAGGGGCTTCCCAAATGCTCCCTGCCCGCCAATCCCGACCTCCCAACACCAGCAGCTCCCGGGCAGAGAGCGCCTTGTTCCTGGATCCGCGCTCACAGGCTTGAGAAGCGCCACAGTCCGGGAGGGCGGAGCTAGGATGGGGGGGGGGGGCAGCACAGGTGCAGCTCAGCGAAGGTGACCCAGAACGGAGGGAGCCAGATGTCCCAGAAGGGTGGGGGGCGCCAGGGAGAGACGGGACCAGACGCCTCGGGGGTGCCCCGAAGCTGGCTTCCCTCCCCAGCAGCCCCAAGGAACAGACCCGGGGAGGGTCTAACCCAGACCCCTCACAGACCCCCCTCCCGGACATGACGTGCCCCGATGAATAATGAGAAACGTGACTCCCCCCACTCTGCAGAAGGCGGGTCCTCACCCGCAAACACATTTCAAGTTAAAGGGACTTCATCCAATCCCTGCCCATTTTTCTGATGAGTGAATGGGAGGCAGTGAGGGGAAGGGCCGAGTGAAGGAGGCTTTGGGACTCGGCTTCATGGGACGAGCAAGCGGGGGGCCCTCGGTCCCAGACTGAGCCAAGGGCACCCCAGAAAAGTGGTCATCAAAGAAATAGCCTGGCCCTCCCTGCCCCGCCACCAGGGGGCCCCATCTCTGCAGGGGCAGCAGCCTCCCTTCCCAAGGAAGGCCAAGGACCGCAGGCCCGACCCCGGGCCCGACCCCAGGCCCGACCACGGGCCAGACCCCAGCCCGACCCCGGGCCCAACCGCAGGCCCCACCGCAAGCCCGACCGCAGGCCCGACCCCAGGCCCAACCGCAGGCCCAACCGCAGGCCCAACCCCAGGCCCAACCGCAGGCCCCACCACCAGCCCGACCCCAGGCCCAACCGCAGGCCCCACCGCAGGCCCGACCCCAGACCCCACCCCAGGCCCGACCGCAGGCCCAACCGCAGGCTCCACCCCGGGCCAGATACCGGGCCCGACCGCAGGCCCGACCGCAGGCCCGACCCCGACCGCAGGCCCAACCGCAGGCCCCACCCCGGGCCCGACCCCGGGCCCAACCGCAGGCCCCACCCCGGGCCCAACCGCAGGCCCCACCCTGGGCCCGATACCGGCCTGACCACAGGCCCGACCACAGGCCTCACTGCAGGCCCCACCCTGGGCCCCACCTCGGGCCCCACCTCGGGCCCCACCTCAGGCCCCACCTCAGGCCCCACCCCGGGCCCAACCGCAGGCCCCACCCTGGGCCCCACCCCAGGCCCCACCTCAGGTGCACCCAGGCCCCACCTCGGGCCCCACCTCAGGCCCCACCCCAGGCCCCACCCCAGGCCCCACCTCAGGCCCCACCCCCGGGCCCCACCCCAGGCCTGACTTCCCACAGCTGCAGTGGATGCAGCTCAGCACCCACTGGCTGTGAAAGGCTCCGCTCGGAGGCGAGGGCTGCGACCCCAGCTGTTGCCGGGAGGGCCACAGCTCCTCTGGGGGAAAGTCCCTGCACCGGAGGGGGGGGGGCCTTCACTGAAGGGGGAGCTGGCCTTTCGGCCGGAAGTTCCTCCTGCCCCTCGGACGCGGGGGGACTTCACTCAAGGGGGAGGTGGGAGAGGGCAGAGGGCGGAAGCAGAGAACCACGTGGGCCTTTGAGTCAAGAAGCCCTCGGGTGGCCTGGCCCAGCCCCTGACACATAAGAGGCGCTTAATAAATGCTCGTGGACCACTGCCTGACTGCGGAGCCCCAAAGGCGCGGACGGGGGCTCGGCAGCTCGGCCCTTTGCTTCCCCCTTGCTCCCGCGGCATCCTGGGGACGTTTGGCAGGAATGGGGCTCAGGTCCCACCTCCAGGACGCTGCTGATCTCCCCCTGAGTCCCTGCTCCGCTCCGGTCCGGGCCCCGCCTTTCCAGCCGTGGGGCTACACCCGGACGGTACTGCCGGCCCCGCCCCCAGCCAGGACGCGGCCAGACCCTCCCGGCCCGTCCCGTGACCCTGAGCCCGAGGGCCAGGGCGAAGAGGAAGAAGCATCCGTGGGACGAAAGGCGTGAACGGGAGGTGCCGCTGCCTTGGGGCCCCCCCATGCAGCCGTGAGGGGACCTGCGGCACCGGGAACTCCGCCTGTTTGCTAGTAACGGGCCTCCTTCCAAGCAAAACCAGAGAGAGAACTAGCAGAGCGGGGCTTCCTGGAGAGCCGGTCCCCAGAGCCCCAGGGCTGCCATGGGGGGGGGGGGGGCAGCAGGAACCTTGGGGCCTCCGGCCACCCCCTGACCCCCAAGCAGCCCGAAGGCTAAACCTTAGCGCCGCAGGCGGGGCCCCCCAGCACGGCAGCAGCAGAGGGGCCCTCAAAGGTCATCGGGGAGATTCAGACTCCTCAGGGTCCTTCCCTCCCGGATCCCGCCCGAAGCTTTCCCGGCCCAAACTCCCTCCTCCCCAAAGCGGCCCCTGCGGTTGTGGGGAAGGTTTCCCAAAGTGCGCCCCCGACTACCCCCCCCACCTCCCCGGGGGCACCTTCTGGGCACCAGCCCTGGCAGTGCCCGCCCTGGCAGTGCCCGCCCTGGCCCAGCCCTTCCACAGAGGAAAGGCTCCGGAGCCACCAAAGGACATCCTGCGTATGTTGGGTGTCTGGGGGCGAGGGGGCTGAAAAATAAGCAGGAAGCAAAGGGAGCCGAGGAAACAGCCCCTGCCTAAAAGGTATTTATTCTGCATCGTTAATCTAAAAGCAATTAGGGGACCTTCACATGGAGGCAGCCGAGGCAGAAATATTCCTTCCTTTGAAATACGGCTCCTGGGGACTCATTCCCTTCCCCATCAGAAGCCGCAGAGCTCCCCACAGGAAGCGCCGAGAAAAACCAGCGATAATCCCCTAATTTAGGGAGCACTTTGTAAAGTTTCATCATGAAGATCAGCTCCTCCGTGAGGCTGCCAGCGAGGGGCAGCCCATTGAGCAGGAGAGCAAACCGAGGCGGTCAGGGAGTCAGCCCAGGCTCCCCCGGCTCCTCCTCCGGGGCTCCCAACAGCTGCACTTCCTGCGCCTCTGGAGGTTCCTTTCCCCAAAGTAATAAGCTCCGGTGCCCTCGAACCTCATCCCCAGGCTGTGCTGGGATTGTCTAGAACTTAAGCGAGTCATCGCTTGGGCATCCTTACGTTCTGAGGCAGCCCCTCGAGGCAACAGGATCCCCCAAAACCCAAACCCAACAGGATCCCCCAAAACTAAACCCAACAGGATCCCCCAAAACCCAAACCCAACAGGATCCCCCCAAACCCAAGCCCAACAGGATCCCCCAAAACCCAAACCCAACAGGATCCCCCAAACCCAAGCCCAACAGGATCCCCTCAAAAACCCAAACACAACAGGATCCCCCAAAACCCAAACACAACAGGATCCCCCAAAACCCAAACCCAACAGGATCCCCCAAAATCCAAACCCAACAGGATCCCCCAAAACTAAACCCAACAGGATCCCCCCAAACCCAAGCCCAAAAGAATCCCCAAAACCCAAGCCCAACAGGATCCCCCAAAACTAAACCCAACAGGATCCCCCAAACACCCAAACCCAACAGGATCCCCCAAAACCCAAACCCAACAGGATCCCCCAAACCCAAACCCAACAGGATCCCCCAAACACCCAAACCCAACAGGATCCCCCCAAACCCAAACCCAACGATTTGAGAAGCACTGGTTACTTCTGTTGGTTTATATTCTCCCCAAAGGACTTCTGTTCTCCCATCAGACACCTCCTTTCCCACCTCCACACCTTTGCACTCACTGTTTCCCGGTACTTCCTCTCCCCGCCACCTCGGAGCATCTTTAACTTAATCACACATGGATTCAAACTAGTCACAGCCAGAGCCCCCCCCAGAAATCGCTGTCCTTCCTTGGGATGAAGGCTGCATTAT
The DNA here is from genome assembly GCF_016432865.1 of Antechinus flavipes. Classification (NCBI taxonomy): domain Eukaryota; kingdom Metazoa; phylum Chordata; class Mammalia; order Dasyuromorphia; family Dasyuridae; genus Antechinus; species Antechinus flavipes. The sequence continues at coordinate 3,765,543 of NC_067400.1, read as the reverse complement.
ACACGTATGCGTCTGTACACGCACGTGTACGTACACATGTACGGCTGCCCGTCCCCGCAGAGCGCCGAGCCGCAGCCCCGGTCTTTGTCAGTGGAACGGCTCAGTCCAGAAGCATGTGGACGCTTTGAAAGGATGAAGGCTCCCCTTACTGACCCTGAGAGGGAAGAACTGCTGACTCCGCCAATCCTCCCCAGGGCTGTGGGCTCCCTCATTCTCCTCCCATCCGCAGATCACGCCGGGACTATGAGGCTCGCCACCGGGGGTCAGCGAGGGTGGCCCTCCCCCTCCCCACTGGGAGCACGCCGAGTGCTCCCACGGGGCCCGAGCCGGAGGGGCCCCCGGCCGCCGCTCACGTTTGGTGATCCCACAGCAATCATCGCGACCGGCCTCGAAAGTGATGCAAACGGTCTGGGAGCCCCGGGCTCCTCGGGCAGAGACGACGAGGAAGGGGGCTACTCGTGTGTCGGGAAGGACGGCCACCCACCCAGGAGGCCGGCCCTCCGCTAGGAGCCACGGAGCCGAGGCAACTGTCTGGAAAGGGCAGGGGCAAGCTAAAATATCTGAACTTAGAAATATAGAGCATCAATCTTTCTAAATATAAATTTATAAATATGTATTATGAATCTTTATAAATATAAATAAATATAAATTTATGAATATATATTATAAATTGCTCTGAATATAAATAAATATATATTATAAATCTTTCTAAATATAAATAAATATAAATTTATGAATATATATGATAAATTGTTCTGAATATAAATATAAATCTGTAAATCCTGCCAAATGCTTTATATTTCACCATTTTAATTCCCAAGTTTGTAGGATAATATAATAGTGTTAATACCGCTTCTGGTGTGACGTCTCCGCCAATACATGCTTGTGAGAGCCTTTGGGGGAAGCGTTTCCTTTGTGGGTAGAAATTAAATAGCCGCCCTGTACCAGTTCCCTAACATACACCGAGTACACTCTTACTCCCCGGACCCTCGGAGAGCCGAGACACAAAAAAGCCCCAGGTTTGAGTAATTTTCCCGTATTCCAACTGGAAGTGCAAAGAGAAGCTTGGCCCTTCTTGTGGGAAGTCGGCCATCCCCAGAACTGATAACAGTCCACGTTGGCTGGAGAGGTAGGGGACCCTCAGTGGTGAGGGAAGAGCCCAGCTCCAGACTCTTGGGCCCACAAGCGGGTCAGATGAGGAGCCCTCCGTGTGTGAAGGTAGCTCCTGCAGGCGGGCGTTCTCTGGGGTTTGGGGGTTCTCTGGGGTTTGGGGGCTCTCTGGGGTTTCGCCGTTCTTCGCATCCTGTTGGGCTCTATAAACGTCCAAGAATTAGGGCCGCCTTGGCGACGGTTTCCAATGAAGCTCCATCTTTCCAACGCCGCGTCAGCGTGTGAGCTCTCGGGCCACGGATGAGAGAACAATCTGTTGAATTTTCTTTATTAAGGACAGAAGAAGGTGCAGAAGCATCTGCTGTGAGGAGCATCTGCGCCTGCTAATAGGAGGCCCAGGAAGCCGAGCAAAAATAGGCTTGAAGGTGTCGGGCAGCGAGCGCCATGTGGAGGAGCGGGCCGGCTCCACGGCCGTGCTGCCCGGCCCCCCGGGGCTCCTCTCGGTCACCCCAGCAGCCTCTCCCCCGCGCGCCCCCGGGACGAGCCCATTCCCCGGTATCTGGCGTCACGGACCCCGAGAGGGGCCCGGAGCCGACCCGAGAGCTTCCGGCGTTACGGACCCACCCCCCAGGACGGCATTCACTGTGGCTCCTCTCCTGGAAGGGAGTGGCTCCGTGAGGCTGGGGGACTCCCAGGAGGACCCCAGGAGCTGGGCGGAGCTATTTCCCCCAACGCCCCCCGAGGTCCTCCTCTGACGTCCCAGGGGAATCCTGGGCGCTCATGACGTGCCAGTGAAACTTCTAGACACTATCTGGGGAGGAGCTCGGGGACAGATTGCGTCTCCCCTGAAGCTCTGACCCCTGAAATTCAGGCCCGTCCCCAAGGAGTCTACACGGGAATGATTTTTCTTTTAGTGACAAGTCTCAAAACAGGTACCAAATGTGCACTGATGCTGGAGGCCATGAGTAGTTTTGTTTTACTGATGATTCTGCTTCAATATTATGTGTTTCCTTTGTCATCCTATTTTCTCCTGTTCTTAAAAGTTTAATTCTGAGAGTGGGTCCACGGGCTTCCGGGTCAGACGGACCGAAAAGGCTCTTTAGTCTCCCCCGGAAATGTCACATCCAGCCCCCCGATTGTTCGCCTCACTGGGAACCGCTCTTCCTCGCGTTCCCAGACGTCCCCCAGAATCACAGAGGTTGGGTGACTCCACCCAGACGGGGAAGGGAGCAGAGTGGCCCTCTTCCAGCACGGGGAGAGCAATCCGGCGCAAGGACGGCCCTTAATTCTGTTTGGCCCCCAGAGCAGACACAGAAGCAAGGGGGGATCACGGAAAGTTAAACGGGGGCTTGAGGGGGGTCTGGAGCCGAGGGCCAGGGCAAATTCGGGCTTAGATGGATTCCTTCAGTAACACCGGGAGGGCACCTTCCCAGGAACCTTAGCTCGTACCGTCACTGCCCCAGTTCAGCCTCAAAATATTTGTTTCTCGCCTCTGTTTCTCCGGGGCTCAGTTTTCCCCGGGGATGGGGCTTGGAAGGCGGGTGGGGCTTAAAGGAACACTCCCTTAAGGCAGCTCCCTTTGGGCTTTCAGAGCGGAGCTGACTGCCTTCTCTGGAGCCGCATCTTCATGCTGTGACAGGAGCCAGCTCTCTATTTACAAACGGATCCTAAGATCAGACCCTTCGGGGTAGGGGGCACCGGGAGGGGGGTTCGGTTACTCGGCCAAAAGCCCCGAGTGGGAAGGGCAGAATTCAAACCCACGTCCTCGGAGTCCAGAGCCAGCGGCACCTCCATGGCGCACGTCTGCAGAGTTCCAGCCAACGCCCCCCGTTTGGGCACTTATTCAGGGGCCCAGCAGCTCACCGGCAGTCCCCGAGACGCCTCCCTGCCGTTCCATTCGGCCACAAGCTCTGTGGGGGCCAGGACACAGGCCCGCGTCCTTCCGTGACACTTCTGGGCCGCGCAGGTAAATGTATAGACATGTCTCATGAATAGACAGCACAGAGAGAAGGGGGAACCGCCACTCTCTAGGTGCTCCTGGAAAAACCGACCCCCAAAACCACCCAAAGCCCCAGGCGGACCAGCTGGCCCCCAGGAACCACGCAGAAGGGGACCGGAGACTCCTCGGGGCCGCTCGGGCCCAAGCCAGAGATTTCCGTAGCATCCCCATCTTCCCTCTGCACGGGGTGCTCAAGAAAGGCTCCGAAGTGCAGGAAAGCAGAAAGAAAAAACAGCCCCTGGGTCTCCTGGCTACTCTCCTGGATAAGTTTAATTAGGAGCCACCCAGCGGGATCACTGAGCTTGGCCAGAGTCCCTCAGTCCCGACCATGGTGGGCCCAGGCAGGGACAACACAAACAGAAAAGTGCGGCCCCAGGGCCTGCCCAGGGAGAGCCCCCTTGGACCCTTGGCGGGGACCAGGAGACGAAGGGAGGATCCAGCTGGCAGGTTCTCCCGGCTCTGCCGGGGTCGGAGGGGCTACAGGCGGCATCCTTCCGGTGACCACCCGGCCTCCGCTGCCGTTCACAAACATTCACCAGATCCTTACCGTCAATCAATCAATCAGCCAAGCTCCCGCTGGATTCTGGGCACTGGGGATACCGGGGGATAAATGCAGCACTATTCTGCCTTCCTAAATCGGCCTTGTCCCCTGCGCAAACTTAAATTTAGCCTTCGGACCCAAACAGAGATGGGCTCTCAGACAGAAGGAAGGATGCTCCTGCTCTGGGTCAGGCGCTGGACTCGGCTGGAACAGGAAAGCAAGAACAACATCCCAGAGCACCTGGGGGAAAAGCACGCGGCCCGACTCCCCACAGCACCCAGGTGGAGGGGCGACCGTTCCCCATCTTCCAGGGAAGGAAATCAGATCTGAAACGTCCCAGAGACCGGCCAAGAGGCACACCCAGAAAGTAGACGAGAGTCAAACTCAGGCGGCCTGAGGGCACCTCCCTGCCAACAGCGGACCCAGCAACCTGGAAGGTGGTCTAGTCTGAATTCCACATCTTACAGATAAAGAAACTGAGGCACAGAGAAAGCAAAGGCCTTGCCAAGGTGACTCCCACCCCCACGGAAAAAGTTCGTGATCCTGGTTTCAAACCAAGTTTCTCTGAATCCTCTAAGTCCAGAGTTCTGTCGGTAGTGGTCGTAGTCAATTGCTGTTAGGGTTGGTACGCCTAGCAATTACTAGTACTTAGTGAAAACTGCACTAAATGGGAGTGCTCCTAGTTGTAGTTAGCAATGGTAGTACTAAACAGTAGTACTACTAGGAGTTAACAGGAGGAGAAGAAAAAGAAGGAAGTAGTTAGGAGTACTACTAAACAGTAGTATTAAATAGTAATGCTCCTAGTAATTGTTAGCAGTGGTGGTACTAAACAGTAGTACTACTAGTAGTTAACAGGAGGAGAAGAAAAAGAAGGAAGTAGTTAGGAGTACTACTAAACAGTAGTATTAAATAGTAATGCTCCTAGTAATTGTTAGCAGTGGTGGTACTAGACAGTAGTACTACTAGTAGTTAACAGGAGGAGAGAAAAAGAAGGAAGTAGTTAGGAGTACTACTAAACAGTAGTATTAAATAGTAATGCTCCTAGTAATTGTTAGCAGTGGTGGTACTAGACAGTAGTACTACTAGTAGTTAACAGGAGGAGAAGAAAAAGAAGGAAGTAGTTAGGAGTACTACTAAACAGTAGTATTAAATAGTAATGCTCCTAGTTGTAGTTAGCAATGGTAGTACTAAACAGTAGTACTACTAGGAGTTAACAGGAGGAGAAGAAAAAGAAGGAAGTAGTTAGGAGTACTACTAAACAGTAGTATTAAATAGTAATGCTCCTAGTAATTGTTAGCAGTGGTGGTACTAAACAGTAGTACTACTAGTAGTTAACAGGAGGAGAAGAAAAAGAAGGAAGTAGTTAGGAGTACTACTAAACAGTAGTATTAAATAGTAATGCTCCTAGTAATTGTTAGCAGTGGTGGTACTAGACAGTAGTACTACTAGTAGTTAACAGGAGGAGAAGAAAAAGAAGGAAGTAGTTAGGAGTACTACTAAACAGTAGTATTAAATAGTAATGCTCCTAGTTGTAGTTAGCAATGGTAGTACTAAACAGTAGTACTACTAGGAGTTAACAGGAGGAGAGAAAAAGAAGGAAGTAGTTAGGAGTACTACTAAACAGTAGTATTAAATAGTAATGCTCCTAGTAATTGTTAGCAGTGGTGGTACTAAACAGTAGTACTACTAGTAGTTAACAGGAGGAGAAGAAAAAGAAGGAAGTAGTTAGGAGTACTACTAAACAGTAGTATTAAATAGTAATGCTCCTAGTAATTGTTAGCAGTGGTGGTACTAAACAGTAGTACTACTAGTAGTTAACAGGAGGAGAAGAAAAAGAAGGAAGTAGTTAGGAGTACTACTAAACAGTAGTATTAAATAGTAATGCTCCTAGTAATTGTTAGCAGTGGTGGTACTAGACAGTAGTACTACTAGTAGTTAACAGGAGGAGAAGAAAAAGAAGGAAGTAGTTAGGAGTACTACTAAACAGTAGTATTAAATAGTAATGCTCCTAGTAATTGTTAGCAGTGGTGGTACTAAACAGTAGTACTACTAGTAGTTAACAGGAGGAGAAGAAAAAGAAGGAAGTAGTTAGGAGTACTATTAAATAGTAGTACTAAATAGTAATATTCCTAGTAATTGTTAGCAGTGGTAGCACTACACAGTAGTACTACTAGTAGTTAACAGGAGGAAGAGGAAAAGAAGGAAGTAGTTAGGAGTATTACTAAATAGTAGTACTAGATATTAGTGCGCCTAGTAATTGTAAGCAGTGGTAGTACTAAACAGTAGTACTACTAGTAGTTAACAGAAAGATGAGGTAGTTAGGAGTACTATTGGCTGTAGTACTACTACAAAGCAGTAGTACTAAATAGTAGTGCTCCTAGTAATTGTAAGCAAAGGTAGTACTAAACAGTAGTACTACTAGTAGTTAACAGGAGGAAGAGGAAAAGAAGGAAGTAGTTAGGAGTACTATTAAATAGTAGTACTAAATAGTAATATTCCTAGTAATTGTTAGCAGTGGTAGCACTAAACAGTAGTACTACTAGTAGTTAACAGGAGGAAGAGGAAAAGAAGGAAGTAGTTAGGAGTATTACTAAATAGTAGTACTAGATATTAGTGCGCCTAGTAATTGTAAGCAGTGGTAGTACTAAACAGTAGTACTACTAGTAGTTAACAGAAAGCTGAGGTAGTTAGGAGTACTATTGGCTGTAGTACTACTACAAAGCAGTAGTACTAAATAGTAGTGCTCCTAGTAATTGTAAGCAGTGGTAGTACTAAACAGTAGTACTACTAGTAGTTAACAGGAGGAGAAGAAAAAGAAGGAAGTAGTTAGGAGTACTACTAAATAGTAGTATTAAATTGTAATGCTCCTAGTAATTGTTAGCAGTGGTAGTACTAAACAGTAGTACTACAAGTAGTTAACAGGAAGGTGAGATAGGAGTACCACTGGCAGTCAGTAGTACTTAACAGTAGTAGTACTAAATAGTAGTGCTCCTAGTAGTTGTAGGAAGTGGTAGTACTAAACAGTAGTGCTACAAGTAAACAGGAGGAGGAGGAGGAGGAAGAGAAAGAGGTAGGAGAACTAGTAAATAATAGTACTAAATAATAAGGCTCCTAGTAGCTGTGAGCAGTGGTAGTACTAAATAGTAGTACTACAAGTAGTTAATAGGAATAGTTGAAATGGCCCAGGTAATAAAATTCGAGACAGCCGCAATGAGGTAGATTTAGGATTTATTTGGTACTGAGCTCAGGACAGAGTTCTAATTGAATTCCGTACCTTTATATATGTTTTTCTTGGTTCGGCTATTATCACATTGGAATCTGTGATTAGCATTTTACTACAGGGTGGGAGTAGGTATTCTGTTGCATAAATAGACCACCCACCTGGAACAGATAACCTTAAGAGCATCATTGACCCGGTCTTTTGAAATACAAAAGAAATCCCCAATCTAACTAAGCAAACTTTCTTCTGCTGGCCCGAGGCGGAAAGGAGAGATTTGTCCATTTCATAGTTAGTTAATAGGGTTAATAGTTAATAGTAGTTAATAGGGTAGTTAGGAGTACTACTAGCAGTCAGTAGTACTTAACAGCAGTAATATTAAATAGTAGTGCTCCTAGTAGTTGTAAGCAGTGGTAGTTCTAAACAATAATATTGCTAGTATTAACAGAAGGAGATAATTAGGAGTACTACTAACAGTTAGTAATACTTAACACTAGTACTACTAGATACTAGTGCTCCCAGTACTTGTTGGCAGTGGTAATACTAAACAGTAGTACTACAAGTAGTTAACAGGAAGATGAGGTAGTGAGGAATACTACTAGCAGTCAGTAGTACTTAGCAGTAATAGCACTAAATAGTAGTGCTCCTATGAATTGTTAGCAGTGGTAGTATTCAACTAGAGTATGACAAGTAGTTAACAGGAGGGGGAAGTAATTAGTAGTACCACTACTAGTTAGTAGAATGTAACTAATACTACTGCCAATAGTTAGCAGCGGTAATAGTTAATAGTACTACTAGTAGTATTAGTTAATAACAGTAACAGCAAATGTGTATATAGTGCTTTTAGGATTTACAGAGTAATACAAATGGTTTTCACAAATTCTGTAATATAGATTCTATCATTGTCCGGATTTTACATAAGTGGAGGCTGACAAAGGTTAAAGACCTGGTCGGAAAGCACTTAGCACATGCTCAGCACATGATATATATTTAATTAGCACTTCTTCCCTTCCCCTCATGTCTCCTCTTTAAAAGGTAAATGTGAACTGCTTTTGCTGACTAGCTCGATTTGTAATAAGAGAGGATTTCTATTGAGGTTGGGAGGGAAGAGAGACTTAGAATAAGCAAGATACTGAGGCTACAGAGTCAAAAAGAAGATTTGTCTGAAAAGAGCTTACCGAGGAAGGACTAAGGGGACATGTGAGCAACTGTCCTTAATCATAGGAGAGAAAGGAAACCCCCTTGGAAGGGAATTCAGGGAGACTTTTCAGAAAGGTGGCGTCTGCGGCCAGCCCGGAACGAAGACGAGGATTCTGGGCAGCGGAGATGACGGAGTCCATTCCAGGCTGAGAGAAAGCCTGAAATTCCTGGGACAAAAGCTGAAATGTCTTCCCCAAAAAAGAAAAGATTCTCCCTCTGCCCCGAGCATCACCGGCTTTTCTGCCCGACCCTTCCAAAGTTTTATATTTTCATCTCTCTCAGATCTCTGGGAATGGACTGTCCAGGACAGCTTCACTCAGTTCCTGTTTTAAGGGCTGGGAATACAAGGAGAACCCAAAGGGCCTTGGACTACTCCTCAGGTAGCCGGCCATCTCGAGTATAGAGGAAGCATGTTCTCTGAAGCCAGATCCAGGGGAAGGCAGCAGTTTTGCACTGGCCAGAGAAAAGAGGACCCAAAGAGCATCTCAGGAGGAAGAAGGAAGGAAGGAAGGAAGGGAGGAAAGGAGGAAGGAAGGAAGGGAAGAAGGGAGGAAGGAAGGAAAGAAGGAAGGAAAGAAGGGAGGAAGGGAGGAAGGGAGGAAGGGAGGGAGGGAGGGAGGAAGAGAGGAAGGGAGGAAGGAGGAAGGGAGGGAGGGAAGAAGGGAGGAAGGGAGGAAGGGAGGAGGGAGGGAGGAAGGGAGGAAGAGAGGAAGGGAGGAAGGAGGAAGGGAGGGAGGGAAGAAGGGAGGAAGGGAGAAAGGGAAGGAGGGAGGAAGGGAGGGAGGGAGGGAGGGAGGAAGGGAGGGAGGAAGAAAAGAAGGGAGGAAGGAAGGAGGAAGGGAGGGAGGGAAGAAGGGAGGAAGGGAGGAGGAGGAAGGAAAGAAGAAAGAAAGAAAGAAGGAAGGAAGGAAGGAAGGAAGGAAGGAAGGAAGGAAGGAAGGAAGGAAGGAAGGAAGGAAGGAAGGGAGGGAGGGAGGGAAGGAGGGAGGGAGGGAGGGAGGAAGGGAGGAAGGAAGGAAGGAAGGAGGGAGGGAGGGAGGAGGAGGAGGAAGAGAAGAAGGGAGGGAGGAGAGAGGAAGAGAGGAAGGGAGGGAGGAGAGAGGAAGAGAGGAAGGGAGGGAGGGAGGGAGGAAGGAAGAAAGGGAGTGAGGGAGAAAGGAAGGGAGGAAGAAGGAAGGAAGGAAGGAAGGAAGGAAGGAAGGAAGGAGGGAGGAAGGAAGGAAGGAAGGAAGGGAGGGAGGGAGGGAGGGAGGGAGGAAGAGAAGAAGGGAGGGAGGGAGAGAGGAAGAGAGGAAGGGAGGGAGGGAGAGAGGAAGAGAGGAAGGGAGGGAGGGAGGGAGGGAGAAAGGAAGAAAGGGAGTGAGGAGAAAGGAAGGGAGGAAGAAGGAAGGAAGGAAGGAAGGAAGGAAGGAAGGAAGGAAGGAAGGAAGGAAGGAAGGAAGGAAGGAGGAAGGAAGGAAGGAAGGAAGGAGGGAGGAGGAGGAAGGAAGAAGGAAGGAAGGGAGGAAGGAGGAGGGAGGGAGGGAGGAAGGAAGGGAGGAAGGAAGACCACAACACCCAAAGAAGGGGGAAGAATGCTGGGGGTCATAGAAGCCCAGTTCAGAACAGAAAGAACCAAAGTGAGCTGCATGTGACATCACACTACTGTGTGATCAGAGCAAGGGAGGGCCGGGCTCAAGGACTTCCCCAGTAGGACAACAAGGGCCTGATCACAAAGGGCAGACTGGGCAGGCTCTGCAGGCCTTGCCCTGGATTATCTCGCTGATAGCAGGAAGGACAAAGCCAGAGCCTGGGAGTGTCTGCACACCATGACAGAAAGCGGCCCTCAGGTGAGGGAAGGAGCCTGCAGGGTCTAGGGGCCCCCCGGCCATCAGGGCAGCTCCCGGCTCCGGACGATCACAGCAGCGGGCAAAAAGAAACACAGTGACGACCATCCCCAGCGAGAGCTGCTATCCACAGAACCGTATCCGGTGCCAAGTTCTGATGCCAGCCACTGGCAGCCAAGTCCAGGAGAAAAGTAAAAGCTCCCGTGAGGTACCACCTGATCTTCTCCCCGCGCAGGCAAGCAAAGAGGGCTTCCTTAATTGAAGAAATGTTCCCCCCGGGCAGGTCCCAGCCCCTCCCAGCAGAAGGATGGCACCGAGGGCTTCTGCCACACAAGGTGAGCCCGGGCAGTGAGTGCCCAGCTCTCGCCTCAAGCCTCCCTTCTGTAAATGGAGGCAGTGGGCAAGACCTCGAGGGTGCTGCAAGTCTGACTGGAAGGCTCTCGGAGGCCCCATCTCGGGTCACTGAGAGGGAACAGGTGGGTGCTGGGTAACTGGGTCTGGTCTGAGCAGGGCCCTCCCTCCCGGAGCCGGGACGCCGGCCAGAGGGATCTGGGTCTCCCAGGGACACAGCCCCGCCCGTCCTGGATCCAGTTCATGAATCGGTGGGGCCAGAAGGTCCATCAGAGATCGCCAGCTTGATAGATGGGGAAAGTGACGCTTGAGGGATTATCCGAGGCCCCAGAAGAATCCGGCTCCGCTGCCAGGGCACTTTTCTACTTTCTCCCACCACAATTAAGGCTATGATTTAATCAAGCATCGAGGAGCCTGACAGGAGTCTGATTGTGGCGATGAACTGACCTAATTAACACAAGCTGTGCATCTTTCTGGGGCCAGAGAGCAATTTCCCCATATCCTAGCTATCCGCTTCCTAATTCTGCACCCATGGGACCCACTGCCCCTTGCCGGGGTTTGGGGGGATCCCCTGGGGGAGGGGAACACAGAAAGAGCTGTCTGTGGTCAGTAACAACAAAGTAGGGCAGAAACAAAGGGAGACCAAAGGGACGGAGCCCGCGGAGGGTCTGGAGTGGGGTCTCTGTTCTGGCTGCCCCCCTTTCCTCCACATCTGTGGGTCCGCATCTGTGAAATGGGGACGTGGGCCACCAGCCCACTCACCGAGGGGGCAGAAAGACAAAGAGCCTGCACACACCGAGTACCAGTGAGTACCAAGTGTTACTGAAACATTCATGAACTCTGACAATTTTCCTGAATTTTGATACATGGCATTTATTATGCTCTTTGCAACCTCTCCCGCATGCTGAGCTCTCGAATATTAACAAGGTAATAACAATAATCATTCTCTTAAAGAGCCAGGAGGGAGGGGGCTCATCCCGGGGCTCCAGCGGGGATACCCCCAAAGGTTTCAGGTGGAGGGAAGGCAGCAGCCTCCGGACGATCTTTTTCCGGCCTCTTAATGCACTCCCTGTCCTCCAGACCCCTCCCTCCATGATAACTTTCACACAGCAACCAAATACAGACTTTCCCCGCCCCCAGCACTGTCTTATTTCTAGGTAACTCAGAGCTTTTATTTACTGTATTCATTGACCGTGTTCTTTATTTATTGGACTTATCTGTGAATCCGACGGTATCTCTGGAGTCTGCAGTTTCTCCGAGGAAAGGAGCTGGGTCTCTGTAATTTGTCTTTGCAGTCTCAGTACTCGGTTCAGAGACTGAAACCCAGCAGGTGCCTAATAAATGCTTGCTGATTTATCCAATCAGAATGGCCCCTGAGTCTTCCACACAAGCCCCTCCCAAGAAACGAAAATGAGCATAAAAATGAGAGATTTCAGGACCTTGGAAATCCCACCCCAGCACACACTCCACCCCACAGCAGGGCACGCACTGGAGCTCAGATCTGGAGCTGGATTTGACAACATCCCAGACTGGGGGCTCTTTCTTTGCTGGGTTTGGAGGCTCTCTGGGGTTTGCCCAGCTCCCAGCGCCGCCTCTGACACGTCTGCAAGTCCCTAAGTTCCCCAAAGTGCTTTAGAGACATCATCTCCCGGCAGCTCTGCGGTTACTTCCCCCATTTTCAGATAAGGGGGCAGCCCCAGAGAGGGGCCGTAATTTTTCAGAGCCACACAGCTAGCTAGCAAATCCCTGGTGATGCGAAGGAATGAACAAAGGTCCTGGGCACGGGGGCTTCCCAGGGGCAGGGGGGCCTCACAAGCGGCGGCTCCCCTGGGATGGCCCTCAGGAGACGCTCCACCCTTCAGCCGCAGGATTTTCTCCACACCCCAACGCTCGCCCTCACCTCATCTCGGCTTCTCAGCTCGCCTTCCATCCCAACTAAAACCCTCCCTTGTCCCAGGCAGCCTTAACCGGCTCCTCTTAATTCCAGCGTCTTCTGGCTGTTAATGATTCCCCGTTTCTCGGTGCCCAGCTTGTCTGTACAAATGGCTTTGCTTGTGGTCTCCCCCCCGCCCAAGAGTCTTATCAGAACACCACAGTGATAAAACCCCTAACTCCGCAGGTGGCCTTTGGCTCCTTCAGGCAAAGCTGAGAAGCTGGAAAAGGGAGAAAGACCCAGAAAGAAGCCAGACTCAAGCACACCTGAACACACGAAGACAACTAACATTTCCTCTTACGTGGCAGCTCTCACTCCAGGCCGGCTCCGGACACTTGTCCCGAACCCAGAGCCGGTCTTGTTTGTATCAGAGCGAAAGTATCGGCTCCGGGGCCAGAGAATCTAAGTTCAAACCCCACGGCGTCTGCTCCTCTGAGGCCTTGAGCACAGCTTCTCCTGGAAAAGCGAGAGCCAAAGGGGACAGCCCGGGAGGCCCATTCCAGATCTGATCTGCGGCCTCATGAGCTGTGGACCTTCCTTAGACACGGGGGAGGTATCCGATAAGCACCTGGAAGCATCTGCTATGTGCCCTGTGCCAAAGGCGGGATGCAAGAAATGGTAAATGACGTGACTGCCTTGGGAGCCCCTAGTTTAATGGTGAAGAAAAAGGTGGAGCGTTTCAGGCCCGTGGCAGCCTTCGGGAACTGGGTACCGGGGCTCTCAGCTGGACAAGTTCTCCGGGTAACATAGTCATGGGGGAACACATCAAGGGCAGAGAGATAGATGGTTTTCTTATTCAAATGGAAACCTGCTTGAAGGAAGCGAGAAGCTTGAGAGCATCCCCTCCTTTAGGGAAAGTCTCCACTCTTCAGAGAAGGGAAGGGAATATCCATGGGAGGAAGCCAACCTCAGCACTCTCATCCCCCTCCTCCCAAACTCTCCAGGCTACCTTGACTGGCTCTCCCCAGCCTGGCTGAGCAGCAACCTCTCCTACCATAACAGACAGAAAACAGCACTCCCCATGAATGAAAGCTGCTGCTTGAGTCACCCCCCAGTACATACAGCACAGCCATGGACAAACAAAGGCACTCCCCAGCTCTCTGGAAAGCTCCAACTCGCCCTCATGAATGAAGGAGGGAATGAATGCACAGACCATGCATTGCGTGCAGCTTATTTCTGGAGGGGCTCCAAGGCACATGATGCTCCCTCCCCTCCATCCACTCAGCCTGTGGCTGAGAGGCCAGACCCCTCCTCCCAGGCTGCCTGGACAGACAGCTCTCAGTGGTGGAGCTAAGGGCCCACTCCTGGCGCACACTTGAAAGGAGGATCCGGGATGGAGGCACTAGAGCCTCAGGTGAGTGCCTGCAAGGTCTGCTGGGAGCAGCAGCTTGGGAGGGGAAGAGATGAGGAATCAAACAGTGTAAATAACCTTGATGGAGCCATTCACCAGGGGCCACCCCCTTGCACACTCACAAGAAATCTACAGGTTTCCTGGGACTAGACAATTCTCCCACCACTCGCAGAGTTGGTGTGTGTGCGTGCTTAAGAGAACTAATCTTCACAATACTCCCCATGGCCCAAGAAGCACAGCCATTTCCCCAGCCCGGTGCAGGCCGGTCCCTAACATCACAGGTCCCTAGAAAAACTACAGAGCTGGAAACCACCCCCAACGTCCTCCTCCGCCCCCCTTATTGTCCACACGAGAAACGGGGCCCAGAGCTGGCCCAGGTAGCCGGGGCAGAGTTCACATTCCAAGCCAGGGTTCAGATTCCACAGGGAGAAGGACTGAGCTTAGGAAAAGCTGCTCTGTGGAAATGAAGGCGGCCGGCGCTAGGCAGCCCTTCGTCCAAACTCTCAGAGCTGCACAATCTGCAACTCTCCCTCCACACGGAATTCTTATTGTGCTGTTTAGATCTAGCCTAGAGCTTGTAGTGAGGAGGGAAAAAAAAGAGCTGGCCGACAGAAATATGAATGAATGAATGAATCTCAGAGCGGGCCGGGCAGCATCCGGAAGGGAAGCTTGGGGGCTTCTAAGGCTGCTGCTGCTGGCTCCGAGCTTGCTCAGGAGAATCCACAGCAGGGAAGCCCCCAGACAAGTTCTGCCCGGCCCTCCTTCCCCACCCCCCCCCCGCACGGCTGACCTGCTCCCCCCGCCCTTGCTGCAGAATGTCGGCACCCTACGCTCAGTAAACAGGGCGCCCCCCAGCCCGGATCTGTGACAGGGTGAGATACACGCCAGCCACGACTGTCGCGGCGAGGAGGCCGGGCTCAGTCTCCATCCTCTCCCCTCCCCCCGCGCCAGGGTCCAAGCTCAAAGGACATACTTCGGGACTGAGTCACCTTCTCCGCTCCGGCCGCTAACTTTCGGGTGATCGGAGCGAAGCGGGGCCTCGGCTCTTTAAGCCCCGGACGGGCCATTCCGGCTCCCGCCTCCCCACACACCGCGCTCGCTCCGTCGGTCCCACGGGCCCGCTAACAGATGCCCTCCTGGCCCCGGCACTCCGGGAGCAACTGGTCGCTCCGCAGCGCCCCAAGCCCCCGGCCCGCAGCCACCTCCCCCAGCGGCGGAGCCACGAGCCCGGGCCCACCAGGCGGGGTTCCGACCCACCGCAGTTGGCTCGAAGCCCGCCCCAGTCCGCGGGGTCCGGCCCGGCCCCGTAGGTCTCCCCGTAGGTTTCCCAAAGAAACACCTCGCTCCGCCCGGCGGCTGACGCCGGGGAGAGGGAGGCTCACAAAGGGGTGCGGCGGGCAAGGGATGCGGCGATCAGCAAGGGGGAGAGCCTCCCCCCCCGCTGGCGCCACAGGAGGGAGGAAAAGAGAGCCACGAGCTACATGGTAGGCGACTGGTCGGAGCCGGGGAGAGGCGGGCGGGCGGGCCCGGGGGCTCCGGTCTCTCGCTCCCTGCCTCCCTCGCTCGATCGGGTGTTTCTGCCCCGGGCGGGCGCACACGCAAGCACAAGCGCGGGCACACACACTCACACGTCCACATACACACTCCACTCTCCCACACGTCCACACACACACTACACACACGCGCACACGCACGCACACACTCACACACGCCCTCCCGGCTCGCGCGCCCCCTCCCCGCTCCGTACCTAGCATGGAGAAGATGAAGTCCTTGGCCGTGTGGATCTCCAGGGCCCTCTGGTCGTCGTACTCCCGCTGGTCGTGCCGGGTGAATTCCTGGATGAGTTTGTTGAGCTCCTCGATGCGGGCCCCCGAGCGGAAATCCAGCTCCGGGAAGGCGGGCTTGTGGCCGCCCGAGCCCGAGCCGGAGCCCGAGCCCGAGCCCGAGCCTGCCTTGCTGGCCACGGGAGCCGCCATCTTCATGCAAAACGCCCCGGAATCTCAGCGCCAGAAGCTCCGCCGCCCCTGGCCCGGCCCCGACCCCAGCCCCGGCCTTCGGCCGCTCCCTGGACGTGGCGCGGGCGGCGGCGGCGGCGGCGGCTTAGCCTCAGCCTCCCTCCCGCGCGCTCCGGGCTGCCCGCCGGGGCCCGAGCCGAGCTCCCGGCGGGGGCTGAGCCGCGGCGTGCGCGTGTGAGCGAGCGTGCAAGTGGGCGAGGGGCGCCGGGCCCCGAGCCTGCCCGGGGGGATTATGCCGCTCCCCGCCTCCCGGAGCCCGGAGCTAGGCGGCGGCGGCGGCGGCGGCGGTGGCGGCGGCGGCGGCGGCGGCGGCGGCGGCGGGAGTCGGGCCCGGCCTCGGCCGCGGCCCCAACGGCTTCCTGCCCGCCCGGCTCCGGCGCCGGGAAAGTGGAGTCTGCAGCCGGCGAAATTCACCAGCCCTGAAATCAACAAGCTGCTGCTCGTGCGGGAGCTGCCGCGGCGGCTGGGGCGAGCCCGGAGCAGCCTAGGCGGCGGCGGCGGCGGCAGCACCATTTAAAGAGACAGCGCACCCAGCGGCAGCACGGGGGAGGGAAGGAAGCCGCGGAGAGCTCCCCCGCCCTCCCGATCACAGGGACCCAGCCGGCCGAGCCGCCGGGCCCGGCCGGGCGGCGCTCCCGGAGCCCGCACCCAATGGGCAGCGCAGGCCGCCTCGTTCTCGGAGCTTCGAGGCGGAGGCAGGAGCGTGCTGGGGGGAGAGGGGGGGCGCGCTTCCCCCCCCCCAGTCTCGGGGCCGAAGCCACGGGTTGAGCCAGGGTCCCCCGAGGGGCGGGAGAAAGAAACCCTGAGTCTGCCGCCTTCCTCCCTGGACGCCCCCACCCAGGCTCCCGGATTTTGGACTAGGAGAGGATTGAGACGCTCCCTCCGGCCGTCCCAGGAGGAGAAAAACTGGGGAGCAGGGGCAGCACCCCGGCTCTGCCCGCGCCCCATTGCTAACTGCCCCTGCCTTCTCCGAACGATGGTGCGGGCGGGGCACTGGGCTGTTAGGGGACCTTTGAGCCTCCCCACCACCCTGGGAGGGAGATGGGCCACCTCCATTTTACAGAGGGAGAAACTGAGTCCCAGAGACAGGAAGTGACTTGGCCCAATCCAGAGAGGCGGTGTCTCCACAAAGCAGCACAGATTCGGTTTTGAAGGACTCGGTAGAAGGGGATCCCGCCCCCCCCCCACACACACACACTCCCCCCACACACACACACACACAGACACCACTTTGCCACACGCTGTGATTTGTGTAATTGTATACCATGGGCGCAAACAGGTGCTGACTGTTCTGCCCAAGAACTAGGCCTGACGGGAGCTACAATGTATCCCACGCTGGCTAAGGGGTGAAAATGAATGGGGGGAGGCCTCCGGGGACAATTCACTCAGTCCTGGCTCAGGACAAGAGGAGCCTAGGGTGTTCCCAGAGAGAGGTAGGACCGCGTCTCTCCTCTGCCTCCTTCCCCATTCAGTTCCAGGGTGGGGAATGAGGCTCTCCCATAAGCCAAGCATGTGACAGTATCAATGTAGGACCCCGATCTCAGGCCCTCAGCTCCGCAGCCGGAGCTGCCTCACAAACCATCTCTGTCAGACCCCTCGTTTTACAGATGAGGAAACTGAGGCCCTGGGAAGAGTGATTTCTTTCTGCTGAGATGGATCAAGGCAAACAGCCAGTACAAGGAAAGTTCCATGAAGAAGATCTACATGGATAGGATCTTGATGGAGATAGGAGGGAGATAGGAGATCGACATCGATAGGATCTTGATGGAGATAAAAGATCTACATGGATAGGATCTTGATAGAGACCAGGAGATCTATATGGAAAGGATATTGATGGAGATAGATCTATATGGATAGGATCTTGATGGAGATAGGAAATCTATATGATAGGATCTTGATAGAGACCAGGAGATCTATATGGAAAGGATTTTCATGGAGATAGGAGATCTACATAGACAGGATCTTGATGGAGATAGGAGATCTATAGGGATGGAATCTGAGATAAAAGATCTACATGGATAGGATCTTGATAGAGATAGGAAATCTATATGATAGGATCTTGATCTATCAACAGGAGATCTATATGGAAAGGATTTTCATGGAGAGAGGAGATCTACATAGATAGGATCTTGATGGAGATAGTCCAGGGCTTTTCAGGGGTAGAGGCGTTCCCAAAGGCGGGCGGAGCAGGGCTCTGTGTTGAGTAGGAGGGACAGGGTAACCTATAGGCTGAGGTGGATCACAAAGCTGGGAAGGAACCTTAGGGCCAAATCACTGTGGGCACGAACATGCCAAGATCACAGGTGTCTCCTTTACAAAGCGAAAGGCTCCATCCAGGTAGATGACTATTCTATTAATGATCACACCAAATAGTTAAGTTTTTAAGGAGTGAAATGCTTAATGAAACCAGAGGCAATCTAGAATCAGTTTCCAGCTTCCCAAACAAAGCAAAGGATTTAAGAGCAGACTTCTCAGGGAGCTGCTGCAGACTTATAAGGAAAGGCCAGCAGCAAATGAATCTTTCCATCAGCAAACATCTCTTGAATTTGTCCTGGAAGCGGACCCCTGGATTAGCCCACCCCTAGGGTTGGGAGGAGGGCTGCGGGCAAGCAATACCTGAGGTAACTTGGGATGCAAAGAGCATCGGACCCAGCTTCCCATCCATCCTCTGACACCTGCTAACAGGGGAGGAGTCCGTTTGCTCTCTGACCCTCAGTCTCCTCATCTGTACAATAGGAAGAGTATTCTTTGCTCCTGATTCACAAGGTTCTTCTGAAGAGCGAATAAAACTATATGCATTCGATGAGCTTCAGAAACTTGAGCGGCCTTTGCTCTATGGAAGCATGGGAGTGGTCCCTGCACCAGCTGGGCTGGTAGAGACTGCAGACTGAAGGAGCAGCTAACTAAACTCACCGGAAGAGGACCATGAAATGCTAAATTGCAGGCAAAAATTCCAGTTTCCCCCTCCTCCCTCACAGGAGGAGCTGTTCCCTCCAGTCAACATTCCAGCCACCTCTGGGTCTGAAATCCAAAGGGAATCTCCCTGTCTCCAGCCCCCACCAAGCCCCACTAACCCTCTACTGTATAAGATCTTTTCTCCCCCTCACATAACCTCGGATTTGTTTTACGTGTGTGGTCAGTTTCCTTATCTGTACATTCCCAGTACCAGGGACATCACAGGTCTCCCATCCTTATACGTCCTTTGTTTCCATTCAGCCTAAGGTAAGTTCCAGGAGGGCGGCAGCACACCCCCGAGCATATAATTATAATCTGCTGACCACACGTTTTCTGAGGAAAAGGGGTCTCTGTCTAGTCTGGAACCGAATTGACCTGGGTCTTAATAGATTTTTCTGGGAAAGCAGCAGAGATAGTGAGATCATCCAGAGGAAAGGGGCTAACCTGGGAAAAGACTGAGTTAAAAACAATTCAATGACTTAAGCATTTCTTTAGCGTTAGGAGTATATGGGGTGTCAGGGATACCCAGCACCTGGGGGGTGAGAACCTTCCTGTCCTTTTCAGGCTCCTCATCCGACTTGACATCCACCTGTCATTCAGTGCCTACCTGCAGCTCCAGGAAGCTGAATCACGGGCAGCCGCTGCGCCCAGTAAGGGCATTTCCGGAGAGGAGCTAAGCCAGGATGAGTGAAACCCATCAGTGCCTTGGGGGGTGCCCACCCTGAGCCTGTAGAGCTGGAGGGTGGGGGGATAAGAACAATTTGTTCCAATGGCCGTGAGGGCAGCTTAGAGCGTGGTCAGCATACATACGTACATGCTCCAATATATACACTATGCTTATAGATACACACATGCTCCTGTAGGTTTATATACAATATGTTTATAGACACATACATATGTGCTCCTATAGGTTTATATACACTATGCTTATAGATTATATATATGTTTTCCTATAGGTTTATATACAATATGTTTATAGATACATACATATTTGCTCCTATAGGTTTATATACGATATGCTTATAGATTATATGTATGTGCTCCTATAGGTTTATATACAATATGCTTATAGATGCATACATACATGTTCCTATAGGTTTATATACGCTATGCTTATAGATACATACATACATGCTCCTCTAAATGTATATGCAATATACTTATAGATACATACATATTTGCTCCTATGGGTTTATATATACTATGCTTATAGATTATATATATGTTTTCCTATAGGTTTATATACACTATGCTTATAGATTATATGTATGTTTTCCTATAGGTTTATATACAATGTGCTTATAGATATATATACATACATGCTCCTATAGGTTTATATACAATATGCTTATAGACACATACATATGTGCTCCTATAGGTTTATATACACTATGCTTATAGATGCATACATACATGTTCCTATAGGTTTATATACGCTATGCTTATAGATACATACATACATGCTCCTCTAAATGTATATGCAATATACTTATAGATACATACATATTTGCTCCTATAGGTTTATATATACTATGCTTATAGATTATATATATATGTTTTCCTATAGGTTTATATACACTATGCTTATAGATTATATATATATATATATATGTTTTCCTATAGGTTTATATACAATATGTTTATAGATACATACATACTTGCTCCTATAGGTTTATATACGATATGCTTATAGATTATATATATGTTTTCCTATAGGTTTATATACAATATGTTTATAGATACATACATATGTGCTCCTATAGGTTTATATACGATATGCTTATAGATTATATGTATGTGCCCCTATAGGTTTATATACAATATGCTTATAGATGCATACATACATGTTCCTATAGGTTTATATATGCTATGCTTATAGATACATACATACATGCTCCTCTAAATGTATATGCAATATACTTATAGATACATACATATTTGCTCCTATGGGTTTATATATACTATGCTTATAGATTATATATATGTTTTCCTATAGGTTTATATACACTATGCTTATAGATTATATGTATGTTTTCCTATAGGTTTATATACAATGTGCTTATAGATATATATACATACATGCTCCTATAGGTTTATATGCAATCTGCTTATAGACACATACATATGTGCTCCTATAGGTTTATATACACTATGCTTATAGATGCATACATACATGTTCCTATAGGTTTATATATGCTATGCTTATAGATACATACATACATGCTCCTCTAAATGTATATGCAATATACTTATAGATACATACCTATTTGCTCCTATAGGTTTATATATACTATGCTTATAGATTATATATATGTTTTCCTATAGGTTTATATACACTATGCTTATAGATTATATGTATGTTTTCCTATAGGTTTATATACAATATGCTTATAGACATATACATACTTGCTCCTATAGGTTTATATACACTATGCTTATAGATACATACATACTTGCTCCTATAGGTTTATATACACTATGCTTATAGATTATATGTATGTTTTCCTATAGGTTTATATACACTATGCTTATAGATACATACATACTTGCTCCTATAGGTTTATATACACTATGCTTATAGATTATATGTATGTTTTCCTATAGGTTTATATACACTATGCTTATAGATACATACATACTTGCTCCTATAGGTTTATATACGCTATGCTTATAGATATATGTGCTTCTATAGGTATACACATATACTTATATAAATGTACATATGTACTCACAGAGGCATATGTACACAAATAGATGCTCAGATAGATTTCTAGGTACCTATACATATGTGCTTGTATACATGCATGCTTATAGATATATATGCATATTGAGAACAAAAATAAGACACTAAATGGAAATAAACCCAAAGCACTTCCGTAGAGGGCAGTTGGAGAAAAGCTGCTGCCTCCTGGTCTCCCTCCTCCTCCTCACGGCTTGGGCTGGGGCGGGTACGGCTCGCAGGTTCTTACCATGGTTTCACTTGAGTCACTTAAGTTAAATTGGATCAATGATGTCATTGTCACCTCCCTGTTTCTCTCTGTTCCGTGAACCACGAGAGGAGATTGCCATAGAAAGAATAATGATACTTCACATCTGTATCGGTCCTGATGGACGCAACATGCTTTTGGCTACTTGTGTTTGGGGAATAAAAGGGGATGTCGTACCAAAAAGAAAGAGAGAAAGAAGCCCCAGCGTAGATGGGCAGAGGCAGGCCCGGCGACCGGCAGCTGCTCAGTCTTACTGATTTTTGTTTCTCCTCCGTGTCCTCTCCGCTGGCCAGGCTTCCAGATGGTCTCCCCAGCTCAGACCCCGGTGACCGGGCCGAGGAGCCGTCTGGCCCAGGTCTCCCTGGAGAAGGCTCCCCCTTTTCTCGTCTCTCTTCCTCCGCGCTGCCAAGGAGAGCTTCCCCCAGATTCCCGAGCTTCTCCCTTCAGCCTCTAGCACAAAGTACTGCCCTGCATTTGCACACAGTCCTCCACAGGCTGATCACCTTCTATCCGTTTAGTCTGTTTAGTCATATTTACTTTGCTTTATGCAGGGGGAGGGGCAGCAAGGGATGGGTCTGGAGCGAGAAGGACCAGCCGCGGACACTCCCCGTGTGACCCGGGGCCAGTCACTTACCCCTGTTTGCCTCAGTTTCCTCATCTGTAAAAAGAGCTGGAAAAGACATGGCCGACCGCTCCAGCCCCTCGGCTGAGAAAACCCCGGATGGGATCGTGAACAGAGGGATATGCCGGCAACGATTCAAAAACAGCATTTGATGATGATGATGATGAAAGCCAACAGTTACCTTATATTTTAAGGTTTACAAAGCACTTTTCATGGATTTTGATGTTATCTTCCTAATATCCCATAAGGGGAGTGTTATTATGATCCTCATTTTACAGATGAAGAAACTGAGCCCGAGAATAGCGGCTTATTCCAGGTGACACAGTAGCCAAGCTCAGGGCTTTCTGACTCCGCCCTCCGCCTCCCCCCGTCCAACGGGCCCGAACCCCGTTCCCTCCTCAGGGGGCCATTGCGTCGCCCCCTCCCCCACACATGTAAACCTAAAGCAATCTTTGCTCCTTCTCTCTGCCTCTTAAAGCCCGTCTTCCTTCCTCCCGCCCAAGGCTTTGCCGAGACCCCAAGAACGGAGCCTTCTTTCCTGTTGCACTTTGACTTAATTTTCTGGGTATTTAGGTTTTCCCCAAGAGAATGGAAGCCGCTGAATTCAGGGATGGTTTCATGTTTGTACCCGCAGAGAGAGTCACCTCGGGTAGCTCTTAACTAACTTCTGCCCAATTATGGGTGTAGAGTGGGTAGAGTGCTTCCGGAGGTTGAGTTCCTAGACAAGTCAGTCTTTCAGCCTCAGTTTTCTCAGCTATAAATGGGGTCAATAAAAGCAGATGCCTAAAGGCTTGTTGAGATGATCAAATGAGATGATATTTGTAAAGTGCTTTGTAAATCTTAAAAAATAAACGCTCATTATTCTTTAATTGCCTTGAAGCCTTGAGTGAGGAGGAAGGCTCGGACTTGGAAGGCGGCCCCCGATTTGTTCGCTTTGAAACCCAGGGCTTTTTAACTAACTTAGCAAAGAAGGTAAAGCAAGTGTTATCAACTCCATTTTGCAGATGAGTAAACTGAGACTCACCCAGCCAGTAAGTTCCACAAGTGAACCTCCACACGGTCTTCTGCTGAAACACCAAACAAGCCCAAACCAGCCAACCTGCCCCTCAGAGCAGTGGGACAAAGAAAAGGCGGCTGGGCGGTCTCGGGGTCTGGGGGGGAGACATCTCTGCTTAAAGGGGCGGCTCTGTAGCCTGTCCCCAGCCGGGCTCCAGCTGCAGAACGTCCCGTCCCACCCCAAGGGCCCCGTCGGCTTCAGAGACGGTTCCCGTTCCGAATATGGCAGCCCAGCCTTTGGGAAAAGCCTTCGCGGCCCAGGACAGAGCTCCTTCCCCGGAAGTCTGGCCAGGAGGGAGCGCGAGGGGGGAGCACGGGGAGACTCCGTTGCAGACGGGGGAGGGGAGCCAAGACAGCATTAAAAATAGCAAGAGATGGAGCCACATGATGGATTAACGAAATTGAATTTTAAATGATTCTTGGAGCCTGGTGGGGCTTTAAATAGCAGCACCAAGTGGCTTGGAGAGTTTGGTGTAGACTCGTACAGGCTGAGGCAAGTGGCCCAGTTCTCTCACCATCTGCCTCGACCCCCTCCGATGCATCCCTGACCCAGCTCCTGAATGGAGAAGCCTGGTTCGGGGTCACTCCCCTGCTCCGATGTCCTGCTAGCTCCCTATGGCCTTTAAGGGGAAAGGGAGAATACTGGGAGGGGCATAAAAAGCCCTTCACAGACTCCAATCTCAAATCTCCTCCCTCCCTCCCTCTCGAAGAACACCCTGTACCAGGAAGCCTGGCCAATGCCGGGCTCTGTGGTGCTCCCTGCCCCACGGGGCTCCCTGCCCCGTGGTGCTCCCTGCCCTATGGTGCTCCCTGCCCCGCGGTGCTCCCTGCCCTCTCTGCCCTCGCCCCTGCCGGCTGACGCCCTGAGCCCCCCAGGCTCCGCTTGGATGCCTGGCCCCAGTCTCCTTACGGCCTCCTGCCACTTCTTGCCCCTGCCACGAGCCGGGCTCCCACTCCCAGTCTTCACAGTTTAAGTTTTCTGGTCAGTGGGTGTTTCTTCTCCCTCTTTATTATAAGCTCCCGACAGGTCTGGGCCGGTTTCATTTCTGTCTTTGTACAGCCCAGTGTTTGGCTGGGAGGAAATTTCACAGAACTGGATTAAATTAGAAAAGCAGACGCGGGAAGGACACAGAGTACCTGCCTGAGAGAGCGGCTGGCTCCTTACAGGAACCTCGGTGTTCTATGAATCATCCGTGGGCCAGAAAGTGTGTCTGCATGTGTGTGAGTGTGTGTGTCTGTCTGTCTGTCTGTGTGTGAGAGTGTGTGTGTGTGTCTGTGAGAGTGTGTGTGTCTGTCTGTCTGCATGTGTGTCTGTCTGTCTGTGTGTGAGAGTATGTGTGTGTGTGTCTGTCTGTGAGAGTGTGTGTGAGTGTCTGTGTGTGAGAGTGTGTGTGTGTGTGTCTGTGAGAATGTGTGTGTCTGTCTGTCTGCATGTGTGTGAGTGTGTATGTGTCTGTCTGTCTGTGTGTGTCTGTCTGTGTGTGAGAGTGTGTCTGTGTGTATGAGTGTGTGTGTGTCTGTGTGTGAGTGTGCGTGTGTCTGGATGTGAGTGTGTCTGTCTGTGTGTCTGTGTGTGAGTGTGTGTGTCTGTCTGTGTGTGAGTGTGTGTCTGTCTGTCTGTGTATCCTTGTACATCTATTTCTGTGTCAGTGTATTTAGGAGAAACACGGATATCTCTGGGGCAGGGAACTCAAAGAGCGGCTTCTTTTAGGAGCAGCCCATGAGCTCAGCCTAAAACAATCCACATTTTCCAAGAAGCCAAAACAAAACAGAGAATGAGCCGTGGGGCGCGTGGGGCCAGGGGGAGAGGCGGAACGGTGGCTTCTCAAACCTTGGGCAGACCAAGTTGGCTGGAAGGTGGACCGTACAGAGGGGCAGCGGCAGCTGGAGGGGACCCGAGGGCGTCTCGTCACTCCCCCGCCATGTTACAGCCCTAAGAAGAAGAAGACTCTTTCACTCCTGACTTGCTGCCTTCCCAAGGGGGAAACAGGCCCTTGACCCGGGAGTTATCTCTGAATTACAAGTTTCACAGAAATGAAGCTTTCGTGCCGTGCTCACCTAAGTGACTGGAATGGAAGACCAGGTCTGTTTACTCCACCTCTGTGTCTTTCATTCTGAGAAACGGCCTTTCTGGAGAAGACTCTAAAACATAAAACGCAACGATGTAACAGACACCGCAGTAACAAGGTTGGCACTTTTTTAAAAACAATAGATTTTATGTTGTTTTTCCTCTGCAGCACCGTGCCCTGGAAGTGGTGTTTTCTGGACCTTGCAGCCTCTATAGATGGTAAGAAGGTCACATAATGGGTCGGAAGGAGATGACTGGCTCCTGGGCGGGAGCCCGGCAAGATTCTGTTGCACTCGTTAGACCTGAATCTGAGCCGCCGTCCCAGGACCAGCAGAAGCACCGGCAGCCGGAGCTGGGGACACGGGGAGCCAAAATCTGATCCCACTTTTCAGGGTGAAAAAAAGGGCCAGGAAAGTAGCAGAAGCATTTCTCCCTAGATCATTCCAACTGCAAAGAACCCAGAACTTACAGAATCCCAGAATTATCTTTGGAAACAGCTACGCAGAAACCCAAAATCTGAGGCGAGGCTCTTTCCATTCTAGAAGCAGAGCCCCACTTTAATATAGAATTAAAAGTCAAGAAATAGGCTGAAAAAATGACCAAATAGCAGGAAAAGATCCTGATTATAAACCGTTACTATTTTGATAGGGAAGATCAAAACACAAAAGCAGAAGATGATAAAGTCAGAACTGCTCAGTCTAAAATCTCAAAGAAAAATATGAATTGGTTTCAGGACATGGGAGAGCACAAGGAGGATTTTTTTTTTTTGCTCAGGGTCACACAGCTAGGAAGTATTAAGTATTTGAGGCCAGATCTGAACTAAGTGCTCCTGACTTCAGAGCCAGCTGAAAAAAAAAATCTAAATGAAGTAATAGAGATAAAAGAAAGATGTAAAGATAAATCAGAGTCATAAAAGAAAACCATGAAGAAAAGAATCAGTAGCTTGGTAGAAGAGGTACAAAAATAGTGAAGAAAATAGCATCTTTAAAAGAGAATCAGCAAAATTGTAAAAGACAAACACACACATATAAACACACAGAGAGATAGAGACTTAGAGGGAGAGACAGAAACAGACAGAGACAGAGAGACAGAGAGACAGAAGCAGAGAGAAAGACACACACACAGAGGAAAGGAGGAAGGGAGGGAGGGAGGGAGGAGAGAGAGAGAGAGAGAGAGAGAGAGAGACAGAGAGAGACAGAGAGAGACAGAGACAGAGAGAGCAAGCACACTTTAAAAAGCAGAATTGGCCAAATGGAAAAAGAAGTACAAAAATTCTCTGAAGAAAAAGAATAGCTTAAAAAGTAGAAATGGAAAAGGAGATACAAAAGCTCAATGAAGAGGATAATTGCTTAAAAATTAGAATTGGCTAAGTGGAAGCTAATGGTTCCATAAAATATAAGAAACAATAAAACAAAATAAAAAGAATAGAAAAAAGAAAAGAAAACATGAAATATCTTATTAGGAAAAAAACTGACTGGGAAAATAGGTCCAGGAAAAATAGTTCAAGAATTATTGTACTACCTGAAACCCAAGATCAATAAAAGAATCTAGACATCATTTTCCAAGAAATTATCACAGAAAATTTTTTGTTGTTCAAGAATCAAAGGATAATTTAGAAACTTTTTTTTTTTAATTCACTGATCACCTCGTGGAAGATATCCCTCAATGAAAATTCCTGAGAACGTTATAGTCAAATTCCAGAATCCCAGTCCAAGGGGAAAATATGGCAAATAGTCAGTAACAAATGAAACCACAGTCAGGAGAACACATGATCAACCAGTTTCCACACTAAAGGATCAGAGGGCTTGTAAGATGATATTCCGGAGGGCAAAGGAGTTGGGCTTAACAATCAAGAATCACCCTCTCAGCAAAACTAAGTATAGTCTTTCAGAGGGAAATTCAATGAAATGGATATTCAATGAAATTCAAGCATTTCTGATGAAAAGATCAGAGGTGAATAACAAATTTAACTTTGAAATACAAGATTTAAGAGAAGCATAACAAGGTAAACAAGAAAGAGAAATCATAAGAGTTCAATAAGGTTAATCTGTTTATATGGCTCCACAGAAAAATGAATCTTGTAAGCTTTCTCATTACTAGGGAAGTTAGAAGGCGTATACAGGGACAGAAAACATGAGTGTGAATTGAATAGGATAGAATGATTCTCTAAAAACAGAGTGAGAAAGAGGAATATACTGGGAGAAAGGGAAAACTAAAATCTCTGACATAAAAGAGGCACAAAAGAGCTTTTACAATGGAGAAGAAGATGGGAGGAGGGGGGGAGATTAGTGGAGCATATGAACTTTACTCTCATCAAAATTGTCTTGGTTGGGTGTAGAAATTATTTTACCCTAGTAGGAGGGGAAGTAAGAGGAGAAAAGGAGTGGGGATTAAAAGGAAGGGCAGATTTGGAGGGAAGGGAAATTAAAGTAAGAAGCAAAATATTCTTGAGATTGGATAGGGTGGAAGGAGAATGAGAATAAGATAAACAGGGGAAACAGGATAGAGGGAAATATATAGTTTATGATCAAAACAGCAAGTTTTTTGAATAAAGATCTTATTTTTCAAATATATAGAAAACCAAATAAAATTTAAAGAACTAAGAGCCATTCCCCAATTGATAAATGATCAAAGGATATAAACAGGTTATTTTCAGATGAAGTAATTCAAACTATCTATAGTCATATGACAAAATGCTCTCACTATTGATTAAATTAATGAAAATTGAAACAACTCTGAGCTACATCCCACAACTGTTGGTTTACCTAATTTTGATAGAAAATTAAAATGACAAATATTGGAGGTGATGCGGAAGAACTGAGATACTATCATACTGTTGTTGTATACCAATTCAATTATTCTGCAGGTCAATTTGGAATTATATCAAAAGGGCCATAGAACTATGTATACCATTTAACCAATGATACTACTTCTAGGTCTATGTCCTAAAGAGATTTTAAAAGAAGGGAAAGGACCTATAAGTACAAAATTATTTATAGCAGCTCTTTTAGTAGTAGCAAAAATTGGAGTTAGGGAGACTTCTATCAATTTGGGAATGGCTGAACAAATTGTTGCATATGATTGTGATAAAAATACTATAAGAAATGAGGAGCAGGATGCTCTCTGCAAAACCTGGATCTACATGAATTGATGCAAAGTGAAATGAGCATAATAAGGAGAATATGATACAATAACAGCAATATTATATGATAATCAACAGTGAATGATTTCACTATTCTCCACAATACAGTAGTTCAAGACAGTTCTGAAGGATTTATGGTGAAAAATGCTGTTTATCACAAGAGAGACCTGATGGAGTCTGAATGAAGTTCAAAGCTTACTTTTTCCCCTCTACTTTATTTTTCTTGTGGTTTTTGTTTGTTTTGTTTTCTTTTTTTGCTTGGTCTATGTTTTCTTTCACAATATGACTGACATGAAAATAAAACAAATTTTAAAAGATAATTTAATATTTTTTAAAAAATAGCCTTCAAACCAGGCCTGTCTCCTGTGCCGAGACTGGGAAACTGAGCTTCTGGACAAAGCTTCCTTTCACTGGCACTAGGTAGGCCCAGGAAGAGATGCCTGAGTGAGGGCAATTCTGGCCTGAGAATATACTGCCCACAATCTTGTGTTCCAATTCCACTGCTCCCTCTTAATCTGTCCAAGCAAAAAAGAAATCTCTGGAGACTTCTTGCTTATCTCCCTGATAGGAAAAGAATGTCAAACAATCTGCTGACTGTGCCCAATGTTGCTCCGACAGTCTCAACTTTAGGTAATACACTGAGTGTCCCCTCTAAGCTATATAGCTTATATATATGAATAAAAGAGAGAGAGAGAGAGAGAGAGAGACAGAGACAGAGACAGACAGAGAGACAGAGAGAGATAGAGAGACAGAGACAGAGAGACAGAGAGGAGAGAGACAAAGACAGAGAGACAGAGACACACAGAGAAAGAGAGAGAGAGAGAGAGAGAGAGAGAGACAAAGAGAGAGAGAGAAGAGAGAGAGAGAGAGAAGAGAGAGAGAGAGAGGGGACTAAGGAGTCCTCAAAGCCTGTTCTTGGCAAAGAAACACCCAGCACTCAAAGTGAAAAGCAAACTTAGGGAACCATTTGGGAATAAAGATGTTCTCCCTTTCTCCTCTCCTCCAGGGGCAGGAGAGCTGACACCATGCCCTGGAAGGCCTTCAGCAGCCAAGAGTTAGCCACTGAGGAGTGGAGATGGGAGAAGGCACAAGAAGGCTGTTCAGGCCCCAGAAATCTTCCCTCCCACTGCCCCAATGGGGACAATGGGCCCAGCGCCAAAACAGGAGATTCCAGACTTTATTTACAAGATGCTATAAATGAGCCAAACAGTACTTCAGGGCCCTAAAGTGGAAGGAGAGCACTCAGTGTTCTGGGGCCCAGGTGCAGGGTGAATGAATTTACGGGAGAAATGAGGCTTATAAATCACTGGGTTAAAAGGACCAAAGCACCAGTAAAATAGCCCAGGCCACACAGAGTTCTCTTTTCCAAGGAGCCCAAGAGGGAAGGTTGTCTTGGCTCTGGCTGGGACGTGTGGGGAGTGGTCCTTGGACTTTTGAGAAGAAAGTGCTTGATTCCCAAGCCCAGGACTGACAACATAAACATCTCCGCTGGCGTAGGAAGGGGAGGGCAGGTGCAGAGCCAAGGGGATGGGCACGGAGGGGAGAAAAGCACCTGTCCAGCCCCACAGCCTGCCTCCAAGTGCCCAGCGCCACACTCGGCGATGGTGAGGGACTTTTACCACAAAACGTGTCCCTCTTTTTGATTTGATTATAAGACATTCTCTCCCCCTCAAAAAAAAATCTAACTTGTACAAAGCCTAAGTGAATCTAGTCAGAACTATCTTTAATTAATTTTAATCATCGCTGCCCTCTTAAAGAATCTAATATATTGGACAGAAGGATGTATGTGGGTCCCACCCGCTCTGGAACTTATGAAGTGGCTCGAATAGGTCACTGAATCTGGGTCTGAATCTGAGTTTTACAGAGCGGGGATGACACTTATAAAGCCTCGGCCCCAGAGGTGTGTGGGATACCACGGAGATTACACAACAAAGGGCTTTGTAAAGCTGCAAGGGTTTTATGAATGGCAGATATTCATGAACGATCATAACGAATATCTGAATGATCCTTTGAGGTTCCATAAGGTACTTTGCCCACATGGCCTCATCTGCCCTCCCGCCCTCCCAAGCAAAGTGATCTGAGGTTTTAGAAATATTTCCTCTGACAGATGGGAAAGTTGAGTCTCAAAAGAGTGACAAGTCCGGAATCAGAACTCGGGTCTCCCCAGTATCATTGGTACTGTGCCCTCTTAGGAATACAGGAGAGTTATAAGGGCCCATCCCTACATCTCAAAACTTGGCCAGTCACAAAACCCTTCCAAAGCTTCTCCCAGCCCCCTCTCGCTGCCAGGGGCACTTTCTGAGGGCTTCCCCCAGGCTGATAAGGAGAGAGTAAACTAGAAGGAGGCAACTGTGGCCACATAAAAGCCTCACTGTCTTAGCCACAATGATGAGTTTTTTTCAATTATCAGTGTCCTGGTTTCACTTGGACACAACTAAGCAATTGTTTGGTTTTCGGCCCCAATACCAGAGTCTCCTCAAGCTCGGAGCAAGAGCCCGGTTCGTTTTAATTCAACAATCAGTCGTTCAGCAACCACTAAGTGCGAGGCACTGGGGATGCAGGGACATTCTAAGCCAAAGCCCGTACTCCAGCCAAGAGAGAAAAATAAAAATCCCAGAGTTCCTGATCTGGAGGAGTGTTAATCTGTCTGTATGTGTGTGCATATATGTGTGGGCATGTGTCTACTTATACACATGTACACATGTGTGTACATATATGACAATGTGTGTATATACACACGCACAAACTCATTTGTAAGGACACCGAGGTCATCCATCAATGGTCGTCCTGCCCCAATTTTGGACAAGTCACTTCTTATTCTCTGCGCCTCAGTTTCCTTAAATGTAAAAGGAAAGGATTTAAAACAATTTGATTTCATAAATCTTTCCATTTATAAAGATGGAACCCTATTAATTATCCCACCCCACCAAAAACAATCACCTGTATGGGGTGAAAGGAATATTTTTAACTTCACTCAATCCATAAAAACCAAATATGAAAAGAAGATCTGTACCTTCTTGGGTTCATCAATACCATTTATGAGAAACCTGAAAATCTATATAAAGACAAAGAAACATCTTAGTCCAGAAAAAAGAGCTGAGGGTCTGGAAGCTGAGGGAATTATTCAGAATTTAGAAATAAACTGGCAAGCCTCGAGCCACCAGAAAAAAGAGAAAAAAGAAGTAGGACTGAGAGAAGGGAAACATCAGCGCTGTAGGAATCTCACAAGAGAAATCCGGGCTCATGTTGCCAATGGAGCCGTCTACTCGTAGGCTCAGCAAAATACATCCTTTTCCAAGATTCCCCCTCCCATGGCCTCTCCGGAGATACCAGACTACAATCTGTTGCTTTGTTGTTGTTCGGTTGTTCCTTTGTTCACTTCGTGACTCCATTTGGGGTTTCTCTGCCAGGAGACTGGAATCGTTTGCCATTTCATTTCTTTAGTTCATTTTACAGATGAGGAAACTGAGACGAACAGGGAAAAGTGACTTGCCCAGGATCATACAACTGCCCTGTCTGAGGCTGGATTTAAACCCTTACCATGTCTCTCCCTCCTAACTGCCCTAGTACCATTTTAGCAACATATTTTCCCCCTCAACCACAAAGAATCAAGAAGTTAACTAAAGTAAACATAAAGTTAAATTTAAGTAGAGACAGCAACTCATATCTAAATGTTTAGCAATATTCTGCCTAGAGGCTCAGAGCTATTGTGATTGAACTCACAACATTTTGTCTAAAATAAATTGCCTACAGACAAAACAGTCGCACTTGCTAATCATGGCCCTTTCTCAAGGCTATCGAAGCTCTCTTTTCTTCTTCCTCTCCGCTATCTCGCCGATGTTCTCATCAGTTCCGATGAATTCAATTACATCTCTCCATCTCTTCGATTGCCTCTTGAGCATCTCAAACTAGATTTCCCACAGAAATCTTAAACTTAACATAACCAAAACTAATTCAAAGCCTTTCTACTCCCGACCCTGTAATCTTCCAAGCTTCCCTGCTCTTTTCAAGAACACTCCCGCCCTCCCAGTCATAACCAAGGTTCTCCTTGTCACTCCCCCCTCCAACGGGTTGGCAAGTCCAGTTTATTTTCCCTTCATGAGGTAATATCTCATTTATTTCCACGTCTCTCCTCTTCCTGCCATTGCCATCAGCACCCTGGTTTAGAATCTCACCATCTCACCCCTGGACTATGGCAATAGTCCCCAGCGTGGTCTTTCTCCTTATCTTTGGTCTTTGCCTTATCTCTCTCCACTTGATTGATGATGGTCCTCCCCAACCTGGCACCATGTTTCACACCTGAAACAAGGTGACAAAGGGGATAGGGTGTTGAACTTGGATTCAAGAACACCTGAGCCCAAATCTTGCCTTTGATAACTAGCTAAAGTCACTTAACCTACGGAAGACTCATTTGTGAAATGGCAATGATTGCAATATTATTATGAGTTTCAGGTGATGTAATGCATGTAAAATACTTTGCAAGCTTTTAAGGCATTGTAAAAATGACAGGTTTTAAAAAAATGTACTTATTGAAAGGTGCTGGCTAGCCTAAGGTCACATGAAAAGCGTCTGAAACTCAGATTTCCTGCCTCTTGTGACATAGTCTTCCAGAACAGAGTCTAGGAGCCGATAGACTTCGTGTGTTCATTCCTGCAAAAAGAACACTTCTTTATCTATGTTGTTTCAGTTTAATCACCTTTGAAAAATCGTGTTATTCATCAATAAAAAAAGTTTATTAGACCCTGACTTCCAATGAAAATAGAGGTATCCACTCCAGAAACAAGCTGCTGAGGGATTTCTCTCTCATAAAATTAAAACCTGATTGGTTTTATGGCTCAGCCATGGGCATTTGCTCAGGTTGGCAACATCATTAAATTGCTACAGCCAAGGGGATAAGGCACCCAGAGGAAATCTCCTCCTTGGCTCCCAGGCTGCAGGGAGGGCGAACTCCTCTCGGCTGCTTCTTTTGTCTTGTTCTTGGACCTCAATTACTTCTACTGTGATTCTGTTCGGCCCGCTGGTCACCCAGGCCTCCATCCTCCTCAGCAGCTTTCACGGAAAGGCTGGTAACAAACGGGTTTGATCTCGGCTTGGACCACCAGCTCTCCAGCCTCTGACTTCCTCAAATCTTCTGAATCATCACTTAGTTGCTGCTGCTCCCAAATCTGTCTCTGGTTTGCTTTTGAAGTCCCTGATTACACAGAAGTCAGACCGAAATAGGGGAACACGGGGCCTGATTTTAAATTAATTTTTAAAAGAATTTACTAAGCTTTATTGACCAGAGATTCACTAATTGGGGACAAAGGTCACTCCTCGCCACATCTGCTCCTCCTGGCATAAAGGAGAATACTAGGAATTGCAATTTTTCTGATTCGCATTCCTATAAAATGCACTTCCCTAATTAAATCTGCCAAAAAGGACTAAAAGAGGGAGGACAGCGAAGGAAGTGAGTAATTGATTGGAAGCTCTGGGAATCGAGGAAGTGGCCATCATCGGGAAGCTGATGGGACCAGATGTGTGGAGCCCTCCAGGGAGTTCAAAGTTAAAGCAGCTGGGAGAGTCATTTAGCATTTGTCTGGTGGTCTCTGCTGCAGGAGGAGGGCTGGCCCGTGACTGATGATCAGGACCATCGTGGGGCTGAGAGCAAAACTGGGGAGAAGGTCCAAGGCAGAGTCAGGGCAGCTGGTCAGCGCCATGTCTGGGGATGTTGGAAAACCAAAATCCAGGAGTTTGGAATGGGAGACTCACTGTAGGGGCAAGAGAGACTGAGGCCAGTAGGATGGGGAGACAGGCCAGGTAAGAAGGTTCAACAGACTGTTCGTGCCTCCGTCTTGTACCTGCCGTCTTTCATAGTAGTGACTTGTACATGAGCAGGTGGGCTCGGGGACTCTCTTCCCCACAGATGCTCTGCTATGGCTCCGGGTTTGGACATGATCACTATTTAAAGCACCTGCCTGGCATCCAGGTTAACCTGGGGTCAGCCTTGGTCAGTGGAAGGTCTCTATCAGTTCTAGGGTATTGTCGAGTCCTTTCTTTTCTTCTCCAGCCAAAGCATCCTCCAGAAGTCTTGTCTTACCCGCCCCCCAAATTATTTATCTGCCTACTTAGATATGTATAGATTGAGCCACACAATATACAGCACAGACACATATGCACACAAATGCAGGGATGTAAATATAACCCTATCCATGTATCTGCATGTCCTTAGTCTCCTCAGGTAAAATGTAGCCTCCTTTAAATTAGAGCCTGTTTATTTTTGTTTCTGTGTGCCCGTCGTGTAGCACAGTGTCTAGCACATAGTAGGCGTTTAATAAACGTTTGTGGATTGATCAATGGATGGATGGATGAGTGGATGGATTGGATGGTACCAAGGTGGGTCTCTTACATCTTCGGGTTGGAGAGGTACACTGGAGAGAGTCCTAGATTCAGAGTAAGAAAAACCTGGATTCAAATCCAGTTCTTTGCTCTGTGATCATGGGTAATTATTTTACCAAGAAAAATATTTCACTGAAATACTTACATTACAGACTCCAAAGGGGAAGAAGTGGGAAGGTATCTTGTTTGGGTTGAGGCACTTTGCAATGTGTTCGAATTCAGACTTACCGGGGCGTGGTTTCCAGTTCATCCAGATCTACATGGATACTCCATTATTTTTTCGTTGCCACTGGAATGGAAATACTGTTATTGCTATTGCTGCTGCTGCTGCTGGTGGTACTTCTCTTCCTCCTCTCTCTTCTTCCTCCTCCTCCTCTTTCTCCTTCTTCTCCTCCTCTTCCTTCTCTTTGTTTCTCTCTCTCTCTGTCTCACTCAATTCAGAAACCCCAAATCCTCCATAAACAGGCTTGGGAAGCCATGTGTCTGCTCTTGAATACACGGATTTCAGGCTGTGAGGAGGTTTTGTGATTGTGAGGAGGATTTAAAGGAAGGGGGTGAGGGGTATTCTCACCCACTTATTGGTAGAAGCAGGCTACGCAGTCTGCAGTGTTCTTTGCCAAGCTGGTAGTTTGTGGACATCTAGCAGAGATTTCTCCAAGTTTTCTCGTTTTTCCTCACTCAGAAATAGACACAGGCTTAGGCCAGCAAACAGATGGCCTCGTCAAAAGTTTCCTTCATCAGTTCCCTGGAGATTCCGTGGGAACGAAAGCCCAGGTCGGAAACCCACCAGATCCTCTGACCACCCACCATAAGGCTCTCTAGGCTGAAGGGGCCGGCCACTATTCCCTGCCCCCAAGCATTCTTCTTCAGCAATGGGCACGGAAAATAGGCTCAGCAAAACCTACAGATTAACTCAGATGAACCAGATAGATTCTGATGCTTAAATGAGGGTCCGTCACCACAGGGAGCGAAATGAAGATTCTCTGGGTGAGTGTAAGGAGCTCTAAGATGAAAATGGCTCATCAGTCCTTTCAGCCATTTCGGTACCTAAATTTGTCTGCAAAAACCTCTCCAGATGAGTGATTAGGTGGTAATTCAGACAGAAGAAAGAGGAAAAAGCTTAGGGCCAGAACTTCTGTGTCCAAGAAATCAGGCACAGAAGCTTTTTTCCGACAGGCTGGAGGAGTCGGGGGGAGGAGGTGGGGAGGGTGCATCCAGGGGGGGAAAGGGGCAGTACCTGGCAGATGTGCATGAGGGGGAGGGATATGTGAGAATGGATCCTTTAAAATGGGTTTCTCATTTGTATCTCTAAGCGTGTTAAAAATTGTCTCTCTTTTTCAGGGATTTTAAGGTAGTTATTGGAGGGAAACATGGAGTTAACCATTAGATCTGAGTTCAGAGCTGGGTTTTTGTTTTGGGGAGCTATCTGAGAGCTTTGAGGTGAGCAACTGTGATTTGCCCTTATTTACTTGGCTAACAATGGGGATCTGGAGCATCCACTGGGTGTGCCGTCTCCTACGGCCGCCTCCTCAAACAAATCCACGTTGCTTTCTCAAGGTTGACATGGCTTGAGCTCCTGTGTCTGGGGAGCCCAGTTTGTGTCTAGAAGTAAAATGATGAATGAACAGAACAAAACCCCATTAATTCTTAAAGGGGCCTTCCCCCTTTACCCTTCCCCCATGTACATATGTCCAGTTTAATGCATGATGCCCCCAATGTAAGAGAATGAAACCTTCAGTCCCTGGATGCCATTGGAGAGTGGCAAGACAGGAAAATACAAAGATACAGGCAGTCAATCAGTGACAGAGACAGAAGAAGACAGCCAGAACCAGAGCTAGAGCTAAAGTTTGCCTCAGTTTCCCTGTCTGTGAAATGAACCATAGAAGGGACTGGCAAATCACTCCAGTATCTTTGCCAAGAGAATCACATGGGGTCACGAAAAGTGAGATGTGACCGAAAGGTCTGAATAAGAACAAATAGCTTTATATCCTTTTGCTTGTCATTTGCCCCATTCGTTTGTAAGTTCCTTGAGATGGACAGACAGAGATCCAGTCAGACCGCCAGGACCAGAGTCAGACTGGAGAGAGCAACTGACCCAGACACACCCAGCTCGGGATCCATTGCCAATGGAAAGGGGTTACCTGTGCCCCCACGGCGGAGTCTTACTCCAGATGCAAATCCCCGCTGTTTTCCACAAACTGCCATCACCTCACCTTGGCAGAATGACTCCCTTCCCTCAGAGCCCAGCTTAGATCCACCTCCGACATCCTGCTTTACCCCCAGCTCCCTAGGACCTCGCTTGGGGTGAGATCCAGTTTGCAAGTTATATTCCTGAAACCCTGGGCACTTTATTTGGACCTGCTGCTGGGGGCCAGAAGGACAGATCACAGCGGTTCTTACTCCCACATACACTTCTGCTATGTGAGCACATGACACTGGATTCGGAGCAGAAGCGTCTATGGTTGACTTGCAGGTCTAGGAGCATGGGAACCTGGGTCTTGGTTTTCTTATCCACAAAATGGGGGATGGGAGGAGAAGATCCTTAAAGTGCCCTTTCAGCTCTAAATCTAGGATACGGCTATAAGTCCTTCAAACTGGGTTTATTTACATATGTATTTTGGTCTTTGTCTTGTTGTCTTGGTCTGAGAACACTCCCTCTCCCTGCTGGGGTTAAGAGAGGAGAAGCCGACCTCTGCTTTCCACTGCTCGTCCGATGCTTACATCATGGGTCATATTCTCAACTAATTAAGTTGGTTCCAATTGATTTTCTCTTTTCCTTCTGAGGTAAAAGCCCCCACCCAAGCCATTTTCACTTCGTCTTCCTTGCCACTGCCAGTTACAGAAGGTGATAAGTCCCATCTGATTCTTCAGAAATAATTAGCAAGCTGGATAGCCACTTGGAAATGACTTTCCTCTGCCAAGCAAGGAAGTCAGCGGAGAATTTGCTCTGGTGGATGTTCATTACCTCCTTCTCCTTGGGGGCTATTTAGAGGTGAAGGTTGGATTCATCAGCTGGGAGGATTCCTGCTGGAATTAATGCAGCCGGGGTGGGGGAGGCCGGGCGCATTGTGGGCCGGGACTGCTCTTAAATGGGCTTGCTGCTTAGCTGTGTGACCTTCCTGGAGCTGGATCTACCCATTCTGCCAACAAGCAGCTGCTTTTTCAGGACCCAGGTTCAGATTCTAGTTCTGTGTGACCTTGGATAATCCACATTTCCAACCTTGAGGACCGGACCCGGTGCCCTCCTCCAAACTCCCCTTTGGCTCTGGATCTCTGAGGCTCAGGTCTCCAGTCCGACTCCGTCCAAACAGCCGGCTTACACGGTTTCAATTCTCAGCCCCCAAGAGGCCGAGGTGGATGTCCCATTTTCTTTTTAAGTGCTCAAAGTATGACCCCAATTACATCATCATTTTTGCCATTTTTAATCTCATCTGCTGGATGATTGAAACATAATGTAAGTAGGTCACCGTGAGTTCAGAGACAAATGGCCCAGAAAGCTGAAAGATAAGCACAGAAATGCTGGAGGGATGAGACCGGCGCGAACGGAAAGTGGTTAGTGATTGTCGTGGCTATTGTCCTGGTCACTGGGCCGCAAAATGCCCAGAGCACCCATAGACCCCGGGACGACACCCACCCTGCTCCGGACAAAAATGGTCTTCAAGACTTCCGGAGGTTCCCTGCTCCAGGAAACAGGAAAACCCTCAAACAGCAAACGCCGTAAGGTGCCTACTGTGCGCCATCGGGGACCATCTGTCTCTCTAAAAATCCCTTGCTCCCAGGAAATCTCTACCTGCATTTTTATATTGCAACTTGCTAGTTAACTGTTGGGCAACCCTAGGTAGACATCCATTGTAGCTGCTGAGTCATTTTCAATTGTGTCCAATTCTTTGTGACTCCATGTGGGGTCTTCTTGGCAAAGATACTGAAGAAGTTTGTCGTTTCCTTCTCCGGTACATTTTACAAATGAGGAAACTGAGGCAAACAGGGTGCAATGACTTGCCCAGGGTCACCCAGCTCACTAAGTATCTGAGACCACATTTGAACTTGGGTCTCCCTGACTCCAATTCCAGCACCGTATCATGGAGCCACCTCGCTGCCTCAGACATCCCATAGACATTTCAAATCCAACATATCCAGGAGGCAGCCCAGGCTGCGGGAATCTCCCAAAAGTTCCCACTTCTGTGGGGCACCCTCCATGCTCCCAGTCATGAAACCCCCTACCTCTTCATTCCCCTTCATCTCCCAGGTCCCTTTAGTTGCCAGAGCTTGCTAACTCTACTTCCATGTCTCAGAAGCCTTCCTCCTCCCCGTGCTGGGCAGTGCCAGCTCCTTGCCATCCATGCCGTGTATGACTTGACGCTCTCTGCTGGGAGAAGAAGGGGAAGCCTGTCTACATACATCTATACATATACATACATATGTACATATATATGTGTATGTGTATTTATATATATAATGTGTCTACTGTGTGCTAGAGCTTAACAAATATCCCATTTAATCCTCACCCAACAATCCCAGTAGGAAGATGCTGTAATTATCCCCATGCTTCATTTAAACTCAAGTCTTCCTGATTCCAAGCCCCATGTTCTATTCATTGAGCCACCCTCAGAGCTCCCTCAGAGCATCATAGGCTCTTACAGTATAAAACCTCCCACCCCAGAGCCCCAGAAACATTTGAGTCCAGTTGTAGACAGACGGGATTCAAAGCCAATGGCTTTATTTGTATTTCACAACAACGGATAAATGGTCTGTGGCAGCTAGTCTACACTTATTGCAATGTGTCTCTGTAGGTGGGGATGTGAAAGGGGGAAGAATTAGGGGAATCCCATAATGCCAGAGGCCAAGGAACTGCACCTTGCTGCCTGGGAATCATCTCCACAATGACGAAAACAGGTGGTCACCAAGCGCTGTTGAGGTTGGCCATCCAACACTGCTTAAGGGTTTATTCTGCATCAGGGACTAAGCACTTGGGGATACGAAGGGCAGTCACTGCCCTTAACAACTCACGTTCCCACGGATTTGACCATGTGCAAACCCCAATGTGCATGCGATAGATAAATGGTGTAAATGGGAGGTAGTCTGAGAGAGGGGGCGGTAGGGGTGGGAGGGGGGGAATAGGAAAGAATTCTTGCAAAGAGGAGAATTCGGGATGAATCTGAAGGAAGTCAGGAGGCAGAGGGACAACGTGACAAGCACAAGGCACCTCCGGGGCAAAGGAACGTCAGGAGATGAAGTCATGTGTGGGAAGAAGAGCAACAAGAATAATGTCATTGGTTTTGTAGAGTGTGGATGACGGGGAGGGGTGTATGAAGGCTGGAAAAGTAGCTGAATAGAGGCTGGACTGCAGTGAGGAATCACTAAAGTCAGCAAGACCAGTTGCTCATTTGCAATATTCTAAGTGAAAAATACAGCTGTACTAGGTGATCAAGTGATGAGAAGAGAATATACGATTCAATCTAGTTCTTTTTATAATCTATGGTTTACCAAAAAGACATCGTAGAAGAGTGGGCAGTGAACCACCCTGGGAATCAAATTCTGCTTCTTCTCATCTATCTTCTCATCTCATCTATCTTCTACTCAAAAATTTCCATCGAGAGATAACTCATTGTCTCTACAGACAACCCATTCCCCGCTGAATGAGCTCTGGTTGTGAGAAAGTCTTTCTTTACATCAGGCTTCAATCTGGGTCTGTGCACTCTCCACCCAGAGTTCCTACTTCTGATACCCCATGGATGAAGTCCAACCTTTCCACATGGCATCCGTCGAACACGTCAGGCCAGTTGTCATGATATTACCAAGGTTTGTCTTCTCTCATTTAAATAGCCTCAGTTCTTTCAACCTGTTTTGTTTTGGTTTGAATGGGGTACTTTTGTTTTACGGCCCAAACTGGCCATCCTCCTCTGGACACTCCATCTGGACATCCCTAAACTACGATACCAGAAGTGAACTATTCATCCAAGTGTTGTTTAACTCCATCACCACAGACACTTTCTCCCAAGTCACCTGAAACACAACATTAACTTCCCCGGCTGCCACATCACACTGTTGATTCACATTGAACTCATGGCCCATAAAAACCTTCGGAGAGCTTCTCTTCCTTTTTTTGAGGTGGAGAATATGGCCACAGATCCAGCAGCCTGACATAACAGTTGTTAAAAATTTCAGCTTTTAGGGAAGAAGCTGCTGAGAAAGTCCCTTTGGGATTCTCTCCGGTCCATTCACTGACTCGCTAACATTCCCTTAAATGTGGGAGAAGTACACGTGGGAAAAGCTTCCTGTACCGTGAGCCACAGATAATGGCTGAGTCTTTCTCATTAGACATATGGGGAAAGGATCCGGGAGAGATTTCTCTTTTAATTGGTTCTCAGGAGGGTAGTTTGGTTCTCATTGTAAGAAGCAGAACATTCAAGCTGACCAATCCCACTCCTATGGATATTATCCTCCAATAGTACAGATCTTCTGCTTCAGTAGAGAAAATATAGTTTCCATCATGCTTTGCAAAATGCTGGCTACCAATGGGGATCCCCCAAAGGTTCATTATGCACACCCCAAAACAATGACTGTGTGAAAGTTTCATTTGGCATTCTAATGACCATTCACAGAGATTTTCTATTTCCACAGCCAAAATATTGACTGAAAAAAAATATAATTTTTATATTTTAATGAAAATACTGCTGTGAGTAGGACTTTTCCCTCCATGACAAGCATTTTTCTCTGTTTTATTTTAATTTGCAGTATCCTTGTGCCTAGAGAGAGATTTCATCACTTAATACTTCCTTTCCCTTAGCTTTGATAGAAGATGGGTTTGGATGAATGTGGGAGGAGTGTCAGAATTATATAAATACCCAAAGGTCAGATTTGGGGGCTCTGAAGGGAACTGAGGTGGGGGAGGTGTTAAAATGAATCTCATTTTCTGGAAGGAGCTTGCGGGGGGCAGTGAGAGGGGGAGGTACTCTGCTCCTGACCAAGACAAGCTGAGGTTTCTCTTGATTTATGTTCTCTCCCATGGCCAGCTTCCATCATCATTGTTGCTGTCAGGAGGACTCTGGTTATCAGGCAGGAACCTCAGCACACAATCAATAGCAATTGTGGGACACAGGGAGTTTCATTAAAGCCATTTGTTATTTTCCCCAGCCCCAGTTCCTGTTTCCATCACTGGGGACATGGTAGGGTTAAGAGAGCTGGGCTCATGGGGTCTTTGGGAAAGGAAGCCAGGATCCTGGGCAAAGCTTACAAGAAGTCAGCAGAGCCAAAAGCCATTTCTCACGCCTGGGATTATTTTTCAAAGTGAATAAAAATGTTTTGAAATGCATGATAGGCCTTTATTGTTCTTGATAGCGTGGAAGTTACTGCTGAATCCAACTTTCCTGTCCATCACGGCTGGAGCATTGTCCCCCAGGGGCTCATTCCTGCTCCTTCTCCAGCACTTCCTTGGATTCCGTTTTCATTATTTGCAGGACTCGAGATACCTGGATTTACGTCTCTTCGTGCACGTGTTTTGAAGTCTTGACATTCAGATCTCCCTTGAATTGCTGAGAGACCTAGGACACATCGGTAATTTAAATAACTTTGTGTCTGGTTGTTTTATTTAAAGTCTGAGCTTGAGACTTAGGGATCAGCATCTCAGGGTTGAAGAATACGGATCCTAGGACTCGATCTGGGCGGCTTGCCCAGACCAAGGCTGGAGGGATTGTGGATGAACACCTGGAGAGGAGCTCGGAGGCCCTCCGGACCACATCTATCATTTTTGCAAATGGG
This sequence comes from Antechinus flavipes, assembly GCF_016432865.1. Lineage (NCBI taxonomy): Eukaryota > Metazoa > Chordata > Mammalia > Dasyuromorphia > Dasyuridae > Antechinus > Antechinus flavipes. The sequence goes on along the minus strand of NC_067400.1, from coordinate 3,723,037 downwards.
GAAACTGAGACTCAGAGTGAAGGGATCTGCTCCCACCGGCTCCAATTAGGGCTGTTCTTCTGCACCTCCCTGCCACCAGGGATCACCACTGAATGGAGACGGACATGAAGGGCAAATCATCAATAAGCATTCATTGAGCACCTACTGTGAGTCTCGCTCTCTATTATATAATGAGGATTCAAAAACAAATCCCTGTCCCCAAGAAGCTGATGTTCTGGAAGCGGGGGCAGCACATTTGCATAGATGAAATTTAAGTTCTAAGACAAAATGAATACTAAGTGATTTACGGTGCAGAAGAAGTCAATGACCTTAGATACACAGTTAGTCCTTGCTTAGAGACCCCAACTTTTCTGTGCTGAACTTAGCTGGGAAAACAGAAGTTCATTTAGACAGTGTCTTTCATTTCTTGTTTTGCCCTGAAATCCCACGGAAATACTTGGGTTACTTAAATCTTCGGGGAACAGAATGGATTCCAGCCATGAAGTCTTTATTTTTTTAATTCAGAAATAGTAGGGCTGGGGTCCAAAGACTTGGATAATTACAGTCTTAGAACAAGAGCTCTGGCAGCAGGTCTGCACTAGCTGAAAAAGCTTGAAGTGAAGGCTCGGGAAGACCAGTCTGGACAAGTTCAGGGAGGTTTACTGCTAGAAGTTGGACACCTTTTAAAACGAGATTGTGAATGATCTTGACCGAGGGAAAATCTCATCGATAAAATGATTTGGAATATAGAAATATGCACGTGTGTGAATTGACGTATTTTCTAATTTGGACAATGTAGAACATTGGACCCCCTCCCACCACACACACACACACACACACACACACACACACACACACACACACCTCGTGAAAGATCCCACCTGCTATGCAAATTGAACTTTCCACCTTCCTCCCTACAATTTAGAGCACTGGGTGAGTCACTAAGAGGTTAAGTGACTTAGTCAGAGTCATACCTCCAGTATTAGAGTCACTTTGACTTCCATTGTCCAAAACTGACCTATTTGCTATACCAACTTTTATAGAATTGTCTTCAGTACTCTGATGATCTCTATACAAGCTCTCTGTCACTCTCTTTCTGTCTCTGTGTCTCCCTTTCTGTCTCTCTGTGTCTTTTTCTCTATATCTGTTTCTCTCTGTCTCCCTCTTGTACTCTCTCCTGCTCTCACAATTAAATCTATGGAAACCATTCCCTATTTCAGATAGCCATTCCTAATTTTTTAGTTTAGATGTTCTCTCTCAGTTGATTCTATTTCTTCCTCATGATATTTTTATCCAAATGACTTTTAGAGACTTCAAAAAGAAGGGGATGGTTTGTCGAACCACCGAGGACCTTCAATAAACATCCCTAAACAGCACCTACTGTGTGCTGGGAATCAAAGATGAGAAAAACACAATATTCTTCATGATTCCTGAAGCTGACCCAGAAGGCTACTGCGATCACTTCAGGGAGGACAAAAGAAGCCCTTCTTTACACAAAAGCTCTGACAGGTTCCCACTGTTAATAGTCATTGATCTGGGGTTCTGGATCTATAATTGGTTCCCTTTGTGGGCAATGTTGGGAGGGAGGGTCAGAGGACCTTAGCTTTGACATCCTTAGCTCCGTGCTCCGTTACCAAGAATTTTGGTCTGGATATCATGGCGCGATAAACACATGAGGATTTCGAGACTACCAGTTGTCTCTAAGCCCAAACGCAATTCCCCAGCTTGCCATTTGGATTCCTTCCCCGACTGGCTCCAGAACACGCTTCCAGACTTCGGAGAATACTTCTCTTCCCTTACTCTGGTTCAGCCCCAAAGACCTAATTATTCTAGTGGGGCGGTTGTGTGAACGCAATACTCCCTTTCTTACCTCGCTGCCTTTGCGGTCTCCCTTGTCTGGAAGACATTAACTCCTTGCTTCCATCTCTCAGACTCCCTGACTTGCTTCAAAGGCCAGCTCAAGGTCCCCCTTCTTCCTTTCCTTGTCTCCTGGATTGTCAGGGCTCTTTTCCTCTGCAAATCATCATGAATTATACTGGAGCTGGGGGTTGCTTGACTACGCTGCATTGTTAGAAAGCTTCCGTTTTTCTTGTTCTGTTCTGCTAGAGGAAGGAGGGATGGAAAAATTATGGATTTGTTTGTTTTTATCTTGTGCCCTATCCCTAACCCAGTAAAATGAAGATCTTACAGGGTAGGAATGATTTTTTTTTTGGGGGGGTATCCCTATGGCAGAACCCAATGCCTGATATTTGTTGAATAGAAAAAAAAGGTCAATACTTCCTGGGAAGAGAGGAAGAGAGACTATTTCCATCACTGAGTAAATGAATGAATGAAAATCACAAAACTAATTTCTTGGATGTTCCACTAATTGGCTTATGATATCGTCCTTTGGGACTAAATCATATATCCATTTTCAGTTTATCTTGGCATTTGATATGAGTCTAGTTTTTGCCAGTGTGTTTTCCAGTTTTTTTCAACTGTTTTTGTTAACTAGTTCTTGCCTTAATAGCTAGAATCATTGGGTTTATCAAACATTATTTATTGTGCTCATTTGCTTCTGTACATTATGTGCCTCATCTTTGCCATTGGACAATCGTTCTATTTCTTATCCAGCACCAATTTCGATCACTTTTATAGAACAGTTTGGGATCTGGCACTGCTAGACCCCAGTCCTTCCCATTTTTTTCATGGATGGCCTTAATATTCTTGGTTTGTTCCTCCAGATAGATACATTTTATTATCTTTTCCAACTTTATAAAGTAATTTATTGGTAGTTGGATGGAACTGGAAAAGTAAGCTAATTTAGAAAGTACTGTCATGTTAAAAAATATTGGCTCAGTATAACCCATGAGAAATTAATATTTCTCCGTGTATTTAGATCTGTATGATGTGAAAAGTGTTTTATAATTGTAGGATAACAACAACAACAATAATAAAGCTAATAGTTACATATTGCTTATCACGTACAAGTTCTGGGCTAAGCACTTTATTCTCACAACACCTCTGGGAGGTAAGCGATATCATCATTCCCATTTTACAGATATGGAAACTGAAGTGATCATGGGTTAAGTGGTTTGCCCAGGGTCACACAGTAAGGCAGTGTCTGAGCCTGGATCTGAACTTAAGTTTTCCTGATTATAGGTCTGTCACTTTATCCACCACTCCATTTAATGCTATATTATTTCTCTGTGTATCTAGGTAGGTTGACTTCCAAGTATTTTAGAGTCCCTGTCATTATTTTAAATGGAATTTCTCTTCTGACCTCTTATTGTTATGGTTTGTTGATCAGTTAGAGAAATACTGATGATTTTATATCCTACAACTGCTGTCGTTTATTCTTTCAACCAGTTTTTAGGTGACTCTCTAAGGTTCTTTAAGAAAACCTTCATATCAAAACCATAATTGAATCATAAAAAGAATTTAATAGAACTCCCTTATCTAATTTTTTTTCAAATAGCTTAGGTAGTATTAGTATTAATTGTTCTTTAAATGTTTGGTAGGATTCATTTATAAATTCATTGTTCTTGGAGCTTTATTTTGCTTTGTTTTCCCTTAAGAAGTTCATTTATAGGTTGTTCAATTGCTTTTTTCTAAGATAGGATTATTTAAGTATCATATTTCCTGTTCATTTATTCTGGGAAATAGATCTTTTTGGTAGATGTTTATTTATTTCATTTAGATAGTCAGTTTTATTGGCATAGTTGACTAAGCAAACAGTTCTTAGTAATGGCTTTTATTGCATCTTCATTGGCTGTGAACTTACCCTTTTCATTACTGATAGGCATAATTTGATTTTCTTCTTTCTTTTTTAAAAATCAAGTTGACCCATGGTTTCAACCAAAAAAAAAAAAATTCTAGCTCCTAGTTTTGTTAATTCAGTTTTTCTTCTTTTACTGGAAATGTTATTACTCTCTCCTTTAATTTTCAGGATTAAATTGAATTGGGAGAATTTAATTGATTATTTTTCTAAATTTTTTAGCTGCATGCACAATTCATTCAGATTTTTTTAAAACTTAGTTTCTTCAGTATTTTTGTGCCTTTTTTCATAATTTCCTTCCATAGCTCTCTTTTCCCCCTCAATCTTTGCTCTATCACTCTCATTTTATTTTTTTTAATTGTCTTTTTCTTTAGTACTTCTAGGATTTCTTGTTGGCCTTGTGTCCAATTTACATTTTTCTTTGCATCTTTGTTTTTAGATGTTTTAAATCAACGTCTCCTGAGTTTGTGTTTAAGTTTGCCTGTCACCATAGTAGCTTTTATGGTCATTAGCACTAATGTTATCATTTGCCCACTTTTTTCTAGTCTCTTTCTTGAATGAGGACTTTATGATGTATTGGACTTTACACCCTCTGGGCACAGGGGGGAGGGACAAGCCTGGACTCCTATTCTTTACGTCTTGCACAACTTGGACTGAGGACCTGTCGGGTTTTGGTGCTTCTGAAGGAGTGTGATCTAAGGAGAGATTTTGGCTGCCCTCGGCTTATTCTCTGCAAGTTCTGGGCCTGGTTTGGGTCCCTTGGCTTAGTTATGGTTGAGTTTCAATAGACCAATGCTAGACTCAGCCGCTCGAGCCCCGGTTCTGCAGGCTCGGAGTGAGTGAGCCTCTGGCTGCCCTTGGCGTTGGTCTTTTGCCCCAGTTTATTTCCCCGCAGACGTGTGCAGAGCTGCAGCTTAAAAGGGAGCCTTTCTCCATCTGCCACCCTCGCTTCTGGGCTCGGAGCCACGGTGATGGTTGTGGAGCTTGCTCCTCACACGGGGAGAGCCCGTCCTTCCTCGCTCTGGCAGCCACTCCTCCTCACCTTGGAACTGTGACCCGAACTGGGTGATGAGAGGGAGAGAGGCCGCCCCTTGGCTCCCGTCCCTCCTTCAGTGCTGCAGGAGCCGGGGACCTTTCTGCCCAGCTGTGCCCTCCTTGGGAGTGGGCTGCATGTCGCTGCTGCAGGGGCCATAACCTGCCGCTGCTCCTGCTCAGCTTCCATCTTGGTGTCTGCAGACCTCTCCATCTACAGTTTAAGCTCATCCAGGTTTGAAAAAAAAGTCACTGGGACTTATCCTTGGATTTCTCGGTCAGAATTCAGTGTAGTCTATTTTCTAGAATGTTGTTATTGCATATGTGGGGGGCTGGGCAAAAATGGAGGTTTTCCTTCTGCAATCTTGTTGTGTGGCTGGGTAGAAACTTGGCTCCATTTTTCATCAAAATGCCATTTTTCATTAGCACTAATCCAGATGAAAATCCCAATTCAACCTGCAACAGCAGGAGGAGGAGGAGCCACGTTCTGTCCCCAGACAAGTGTGGCGGGGTTGGAAGCAGCTCAAATGCCAAGGAGACGTGGAAGGAGAACGAAATCTCAGCCGGGTCCCTAAAGGATGCTGCCGAAGGCTGCAAGAGGAACACGCGCCTTGGCATCCGCTATTTCTGCCTTTGGAGATGTTTCTTCCTTGTGGGACCTTCTAATGTTTGGGAAATTTCCATAATTCTTTTAAAGTTCGTGTCTTTGTGGCAAATAAAGGGCTGGGGAAACTGGGCAATGGTTGTCTGGTGAACAGAACGGAACTACTCTGGAGCCAGCTGGGAGCCTCCGAGCAGGGAGCTCGGTGTTTGCTGTTAGAAGCCAGTGTGAGTTAGGGAGAGCTTCCCTAGGGAGTGCTCCCTGACCGGACCAAGAGGGAGGAGTTCTCTCACGTGTGAGCATTTGGGTCCTGAAGAGTCAGGCGCATCCCTGTAGAACAGGCCCCTCCTCTGCCAGATGCAGCCACAACCAGGACCGACAGCCAAGGTACAGCCTGCCTTTAGCGCAAAGGTGAAAACCTTGAGACACAGTTTTACAGACACTGAACTTCACGGCTGAAAGGCATTTGGAAATCATCTGGGCCGCTCCCTGCATTCTACAGATGAGGGACCCAGAGCCAGGAAGGTCACGTCCCATTCCCAGGGTCATTCCAAGTAGAAACAGAATTTGAACCCAAAATCTCTCCTCTCCTAACCGAACCATGACGCAGAAGAGCTGCAATTTGTCCATCAATCCTGGAAGTGCTGGAAGTGTTTGGAGCTGGCAGGGAGCTTTACTTGCCAATGCCATCATTTTATGTATGAGAAAGTGGACTTTAAAATGAGAGGAGACAAATGGATGCAGATCACTTCCTAAGAAGAAAGAGAGAGCATCTGAACTCAAGACTCGGGCTTCCCTTGACACTACCTTACCTCTCAGGGGAAGGAACAGGCCAGTATTTCCCACTTTTGTTTTTTAGGTGAAGGTAAATCATCCGAAACACCAGCTAGCATCCCCCTTCTTAAACGGCCCCCTGCTCCCTTTAGTAGAGACTCTCCCTAAGACTTCTGGGACACCTTGTTATTAATAGAAGAGGTCCTGCTTTACTCAATACCAGCTTCTCCTCAGGCTGCTCCCAATGGGGGCTCACTTAGGCCTGAATTTGTGGTCATTTCCCACCTCAGGCCCCTGAGCCTCAAAGCCATTGTGTGCAGGCGGGAGAAAGCCATCCTGTCAGCCCCAAGCTCGGAAAGAAATGGAGGAAGCAGGGATCCACCACGAAGGCTTACGGAGGATAATGTGGCAATAAATCAGTTTCTCCCCAGGCCAACTCGATGGTATCCCCCTCAAAAGTCAGGGAGAATTCCAGATAAAATATCAGTCTTAAGTAAGCTCCAGCCTTTTGTGCTCTATCAGTGGAATATCTCATGATGAGCCCCCATCCATCATCATCAGACCAGTCCCATCCTGGCCAGAGGAGGGGAGAAGGGGGCTGTCAAGGTTAGATGGGGCCCAGGCCACCACAGAGACGGCTCACCCTTGGGGTTTGGTGCTAGGTATGTCGAGGCGGACCCATCGCTCCTGGAGCCCGAGTCTGACAGTGACCGAGTGTCGATCACCCGAGGACGCCCAGATATGGAGGCAGGATCTCCCCCGGCCCGGCGGCGGAGGAAGCATTTTTAGCAGAGCAACAGCTAAACCGTGACCTTCAGTCATAGAGCAGGGACCTCAAAGTACTGAAGTGTCCCCATTGTTGTGTTTTCTGTAACAACAACAGTTTGTTATCTGCCGGCTTCCGTGCGAAGTGCTTCACAATTTTTGCATCACTTGGTCCTCACAGCGGCCGGCCAAGGAAGTATCCGTCTTATCCCCATTTTACAGATGGGGAAGCCAAAGTCTCCCTGAGTGAGAGGCTGGGCCCCTGCCCCCATCCTGCACTCCCTGCACCCCTTTAGGATCTTCTCTTCTGTACTCTGGGAGTCTCCCCCACGACACAATGTTGCCCTTCCGTTCCCGAAGGCTCCGGGCAGGATCCTGGGGCTCTGCCCCGACACCCACCAGGGCCAGCCTTGGAGGTTTCTCACGGTCATTCTTTTGTGGCTCCTCCCCCACTCAGCCGCACCAGGCCCCAGCCTGGCCTACACGGCCAAGGGAGCAGACCCTCAGCGCTCGTGTGAGCCGGAAATGAGCAAACAGGGAAAACAGCTTTTTTAAGCCAACAAAACCCACCAAGACCTTGCCCCCGGCCCAGGAACGATTAGCAGAAGCCTCTTTCCCTCCTCTGGGCTGCACGTTCCCCAGCTAGCCCCTGGCCCAAGGGCGAGCTCCTGGGTGGCTGGACGGCCAGCGGAGCCCCCTCCCCATGAGGACGGACGGAGTCCTCTAAGTTTATGGTCCTACCTTGGTGCTCAGGCTCCCCACCTGGGAAAGCGGCCTGGTTAACCGTCCTCGGCCCACGTGGTCCACAGAACGCACAACCCAGGAAGGGCAAAGTCGGGGTTCTCCCCTCTCCGCCACGTCCCAGCCTTCATTACTCCTCGGCTCTAGGTTCTCTGCCGTCCAACTTCCTCCTCTGGCTCCTCCCAAGAACTTCTAAGGGTTCTGACTTTGCTTTCACCCACAGCCATCCGCGGCCCCGTGACTCCCCCGGAGTCTCACCAGGGCAAAAGCTGTCCTCCAGAAAACTGAGGGGGCCCCCTTCCCCATCTGTTCCTTTTGTGACCCCCCCACTCCCAGCCCTGCAGCCTCCGTTTAAGGACCAGGCCAAGGGCCTGGCTCAGATGAGTGGCAAGCTCTGCCCTCAAGGTGTGGGCAATCATGCTGACGCTTGTGCTTCGTGGCTGCCGTAAACTCCCTCAGCTGCGAACTCCGGCGTCGGTACCCTGCCCCATCCCATCCAATCCCAGCCCCTAAACATTCATCCGGGGCCGTTACCTGGGAAACAGGATGCAGGGCACTGGGGAGAGCAAACAGGGAAAGGGACACACACAGCAACGGATCGGGATGGCCCTGCGGTTTGGAGGGGGACAGGAGCCACCCAGACGGGGCAGAAAGCCTGTGCGGGGGGGGGGGGCAGGCACTGTACTACGCACTGAGGATACAAATACAAGCAAAAAGCCCCTGCCCTCAGGATCAGGCTTGAGGGGCTCCCATCCTGAAGGGCAGGCGTTCACAGCAGAGGGAACTGGAACAGGAGCAGCCTGCAGAAAAGGTGCTTGCTGAGGGAGATGGGGGGCAGCTCCTGGGGGAGCTGTGGCAATGGCCCGGAAGCCCTCTGGCCTTGGGAAGGATGGAGTCGGAGATGATCTATTTCTTCCCCCAGGTTACCCTGCCCCGTTTATCTGACCAGGATGCCGTGGCGACCCGTCCTGCCGCCTGTCAGATGCCAGCCTGTTGGTCAGTGATAACAGAACTTCTGAGACTAATGAGCATCGATAACGAGGCGCTTCAAGGTGACGCAGGCGCAGAGCAAAGCTGGGTGTCCCCGCCACTTGCCCTGGTGACATTTCAGGCCTAAAAACAGGCCTCGGGAGGGTGCCCTCTGAGGCTCTGCCCAGAGACTTATGGGTATTACACAGTCAGAAGCAGACCACCCCTGCCTTTTATGACCCCTAAGTCATAAAACCAGCATGTTGGTGACATGAAGCCTGATCTTTGTCCCTTCCTATAAATCTCCCCTCTTGCCCCGGGTTCTTTGCCAGCTTTTTCCAGAATTCAGCCCGTTTCACTGTTACAATTGTGATAAGCTTTGCCCCTTGACTTGGAGTTGGGGCTGAGGCTGCAAATTCCTTTGAGACCCCTCGTGACACTGGCCTGGAGCCCCAGATTTCGGGGGTCCCTCTTGAACCCAACAAGAGGACGGGGTTTAAAGCTGGGAACTTTGGGGCGGAGCTGGAAGAGAATTAAGGCGCTCTGGCCCGGTCCCTTAACCAGATGGAGGTTTGTGAAGGGGAATCGTGGAAAGTCTGTGGGACACTCAAAGTGCTTAATGGAGGCTTGTGCACAACTGCCCTAAGTGGGTCCTGGAGTCAAACTGAGGAAAGTGTCCTTTACACTAGAAGCAAAAGGAGCCCGAAGGAACCGATTACAAAACTCTTTTCACACAAAGACACATCTAAACAAATGGAGAAATGTTAATGGCTCATGGGTAGGCCCAGAAAGTACAAGGAAAATGACAATTAATTTTCTGATTCAGCTCCAAACCAGTCAAACTAGCAAATTATTTTATATATTTAGGGAAAAAATTCATCGGTGAGAACAAAAGATTAAGAATATCAAGGGAATCAATGGAAAGTGGGAAGGAGAGGGCCAGCAGTTCCAGATTTCAAACTCTGTTATAAAGCAGTAACCCTCAAGATTCTAGGTAAGAAATGGTGGGACTAAGTCTCCACCAGTAGAAAATGGCCCTTGTACGCCAGTGTCTGAGATCCCCAGAGCTGTCTCTCTCTGTCTCTCTCTGGGTCTCTGTCTTTCGGTCTCTCCCTTCCCTTCCTCCCTCGCTCCATGCCTGTATGTGGCACGGATGCCCTCCTGCCACCTTCCAGACCTGGGCCCTGATCAGCCACTTAAGCCAGAGGAGCTTCCTTTGTTATCTACAGAATGAGCACATCAGGACCTAACTCAAGGAGGGCGAATCCAATGTGGGCCCGGCTTTCCCTGGTCTCTAACACAGGGATCCTAGCACGGCCTTTGCGTTGTCAGAGGCTCAAGGAGATAAAACAGGGCAGCGTCTGCAGACTTTGACCCGTGAGTCGGCGCAGTTATTAACTACAAGCTGCCACCTGGAGTCCTCGCGATGACCGACGGCTCCATCCTGGGACGGCGTCTGCCCCACGGCCGGGCCTGGGAAGCCTGGCTGATTGATTGTCTGATCGGCCCTTTGGAAGAACGGCTTTTCCTTGGAACAATTCCATTTCATAAACACCGGGTCACGCCACGGAATCCAGATACACGACTCTCTGCTCCGTGGCCTGGACAAGCGGACACCGTGTGAGCAGGAGGCCGGGGGACGGTGATCGGGGAGCCGGACAGAGATGAATGACCCCGGGCCCCGTTGTTCCCCCGATCTGCCTCCGGGCCCCACTCAGGGGAAATGGACTTGGGGGACTCGCTCGGGATGCTCCCAGAGGGAAGTGACCACAGCCGCTTACCCGCTGCCATGTGACGGACACGGGGTTCCGGCGAATCAGCAAACGCTTGTTGGGCCCCGTCTGTGCCTGGAACGGAGGGCGCCGACCCTGGGGGAGCTGTGGAGGGCTTCAAAGGCTGGGGCGGAGCTCAGAGGAAGGGGAGAGGACCGGGGGGGAGATGGAAGCCCAGCTGGGCCTGGAGGTAAGTGGAGGTGAGCTGGGCAGGGAGGGGCAGCCTAAGGAGGGGAGGGAGGGGTGTGAGGAATGACTTCAGGAATATGAGTAAGGCCAGAGTTTGTGGGGCATGTGGGGGGGACCCTGTCCCATTACTGAAAGCTTCCTGCCTGGGTCCCCACCAGCGAATCCCCTTCTGACTCAGGAGAAGCTCAGGGGGCAGAATCCTCACCTGTCTTAGTCCTTCCCTGCACTCAACAGGCCAGGCTGCAGGGGCTGCCCCCTCCCAGGTACCTCGAGGGGCCTGGGACCTGCCAGTCCCACGGCCGCTGGCAGTCACCGGCCTCTCTGCTCAGCCTCGATGAACAAGAATTAGAGATTACGGACGCTCCCACTGGGGCCCCCAGACTGCCTCCTCTCAGGCCCCGGGACCCTCTTGGGGCCGTGTCCAGGCTGGCTTTTTCCTCACCAGGCACTAGGGAAGAGACTGACAGATACAACGCAAGCCGGGCTCGCATTCTGTCCTTCCTCGGCTCCGAATCTCTTCAAAGGCTTCTGATTTCCCGCTCTAGGGAGAGGGCCTGGACCCCTGAGGTCTTGGAGCTGGGGGATTCTGGGATAGGAAACATCACTTACCAAAGTGGCTCAGAACCTTGCCTAGAGCTCTAGGGGAGGCGTCCGCATTAGTGTATGATATCTCTGTCAGAGCTCTCCAGTCCCACAGGGAGATGGAGCGAAGGCTCATCCCAGTCACAGCCCCCCGGTCCCCCCAACATGAAATCTCCGATCCCGAGGCCCTAAAATAGCTTGTTCCTCCGCGCAGCCCGGACGGCCTCCAGATGGCATCTCTAGCCAGGGGTCCTCACACTTTTAAATAGGGGCCCAGGTCACTGTCCCTCAGACTGTGGGAGGGCCGGACTACAGTAAAAACAAAAACTTTGTATTGTGGGCCTTTAAATAAAGAAACTTCATAGCCCTGGGGGAGGGGGATAGTTGTCCTGCATCTGGCCCGCGGCCGTAGTTTGAGGACCCCTAAGACTTGGGGGAAGTGGGGTTTGAACTGATCTTTGGAGGAAGCTGGAGATTCAAAGCTGGTGCAATAAAAATGAAAATGAAGGCATTTATGGAGCGCTTGCTGTGTGCTGGGTGCTGCTAAGCCTGCAACTATGAAAGTGAGACAATCTCTGTCCTTGAGGAGCTTACCTGGATGAGGGGAGTGGCGAGTCAGGTGACTCGGGGAAGGTGAATGGAACCATCTGGCAACCAATGGAAACCTTCATTGTGGAAGCAAAGGTAATGTTGATTTGGTTGCTGAGGAACAATAAGGGGAAGGGGGAGAAAGGGCAATATGGCCCGGTGGGAGGTCACCCATGGGCGGTTCATCGAGGAGCTCCCTTTGAATTTTCCTCTGGGATTCACTGAGACTGAGGCTCCAGCTGGCTACAAGTCAACAATCCGATCCAACCTTTATGGAGCACAATTTTGTGCTAGGCGCTCTGCGTAGCACTGGGGACATGCAGATCTATGTCAAAAGACAGACAGTCTCTGTTTCTTTCCTTTACATAATATTTTTTTTCCAGCTACCTGCTGAAACAATTTCTAAAGACATCAAAAACTAGAAAAAGACCCATTTGTATAAAAGTATTTATAGCCGTTCTTTTTGGGGTGGCTAAGAAATGGAAATCAAAGGGATGCCCATCAACTGGGGGGACGGCCGAGCAAGTTGTGGCGTACGATCGATAGGAAATATCCTTGTGCCAGAAGAAACGAGCGGCAGGATGACTGCAGAAGAACCAACCACGGAGGCAAAGTGAAGGGAGCAGGACCAGGAGGATGTTGTACGGAGTCCCTACTTTCGGGGCATTGTAAGGGGAGGAGCACAAAGTTCTGAGCGTCAGACACACCACGGGAAGAGGGGCGAAGGATGACTGACCTGAGCCCTTCTTCAAAATGGAAAAACTCTGAAAGGAGAAAGAGCCGCGGGTGACGGGATGGGACATCGGGACCAGAGAAGCAGAGAGAGACTGGAAGGATTGCAGCATCCGAGAGAAAAGAGGAAGTTAAGAAGGAGGGAACACGTACGTGGGAGAAAGAAAAACCCAGGCTTGGCAAATCTGACCTGCCTACGGGACATCCCAGTAAAGATGCCCAGAAGCAATCGGAGCTTTGGGATTGCTCGGTTTGGGAGCTCGGGAGATAGACGGGAGCTGAATATGGAGAGAAGCTGGATGGAGAGACAATAATTGAATCCATCGGACCTGAAAAGATGGCAGACAGACAGAGAGGCAGATGGACACAGACAGAGGCAAGGGGACCGAGGGTCTGGGGCAGAGGCAGGGGACTGGCCGTCTAGGAAAGAGACAGGGGGACAGACCATCCAGGGCAGAGGCGGGGGACCTGCCTGCCCTTCTGTTCTCACCTACAAAGGAGACTATGGAGAGCTCAGACAGGTAAGAAGAGAGCTGGGACAGAGAAGGCTCCGGGAGGAGATGGGGACCAGCAGGGGCGAACGCAGAAGGATGAGGACTGAGAAAAGCTGGTCTTGGGCAAGCAAGAGATCCTGGGTAACCCCGGAGAGGGCAACGTCAGCTGTTCCAAGGCTGAGAGCAGAAGCCAGAGTGCCAGAGGCTGGGGAGTTAGTGGGAGAGAGAACCTGAATTCAGCCAGTGTAGACAGCTGTCAGGGGAGAGAAGTGGGAGCTCTGGCTGGAGGCAGGCCTTGTTTCCCCAGAAATCCCAGGGGCTCCCGGGCTGAGGAAGGAGATCCCAACAAAGAAGCTGAGGCTCCGGCCCCACAAGCCGGTCAGGTTTCATGGCTCCAAGGAAGGGAGCGGAGCCGGTATGGTGGGTGACCAGGAGGGAGGGAGAGGAGGGAACCGTAGGGCTCCGGTTACGGGATTAGGCCCAGAATCCAGCTCCGCTGACAGTGACTGAGCTGATTTAGGAAGCCAGACTACAAAGGGGCCCAGGAAGAATTAGGATAGAGTTTCGGGATTAACCAGACAATTCCCAGGAGACCCCACGGTACAGCCGAGAGTTGGGAGAAGTCACGGGGCAGCAGGGGCAGGAGGCCGGCCTGGGAAGAGGGTAGAATGGAGGGGATGAAGGAGGGAGTCAGGGGAAGAGATCAGCTCAGACACAGACTCCGGGTGCAGTCCGGGCTCCCCACTTTTCCCACTGGTTACCTCTCCCCCAGGTTGGCCCCCAGATTCCCATCACTGCAAACTCTTCCCAGCTGAGGGTCTGAGACTCAACCCTCGGGGAACTCTTCCTCTGCTCCTGTCCTTGTGCTTCCAGCTGGGGAGCCCCCCACGTCCTTCCCCGCTCCCCCATTCCCTGCAGGTCGGCTTTAAGCTGACCTTTAACATGCTTCCTAGGAATCAAATGGGAATGAAGCAAGGAAATGGAAAAAACACTTGCCTGGATGTTCGGTGCCCATGGGCCAGGGCACCCCCTTGCCCTCCCCCAGACACACTTTTTTTCCTTGAACCAAACCTAACTTTGACTCTTTACGGCTCTCCTCCCTCACCCCCTTCTCCTTGTTCGGGATCCACCTGTGAACAAGCTGAGTCCCCCTGCCCCAGGAAAACCCTGCAGCTCTCCCCAGACAGCCTTGAAGCCTGCACCCCAGGTCTGCTCCCCTTCAGCCAGATCGCCCAGGACACCGAAGTGAGCAACTGGGGACCCTTGTGAGGGGCGAGTTGTGGGATTAGAACGAGGATTCACTGAAAGCCAATGACTCACTGAGGATCATAGTGAACGGCGACCATTATGTGAGAATTAGAAATGGAGTCTCAGAGAGGATCACTCCACCTCCTTGTCCCTCAAACCAGAGCTGATGGTTATTGGTGGGAAGTGCTGATGACCCATTTCTAGTTAAAGCAAAGAAGGCTTATTTCCCAGCAAGGAGAGCATCCCTAAGTGATGGCGATCATCAAAGAAGGAGGCTTCCCCTGGTCCTGTCTGGCATCAGGGTCTCCCATTCACACAGGCTTTTGTGCCATAAACCCCTTGGGCAATCCATGGAAACTTCCTGGTCCCTTTGCAAAATACATACATAAAAGACAGGAAAACAAGGGAAACAATGAAGTGAAATAAAGTAGTCATTTTGGGGGCCGGCCTGGTTCACAGACTCCCTGAAACCCATCCACGGATCCCTGAGGGGAGGGTGCACTCTAGGTGAAAAAATCTGCTTTTCGGCCTCTTTTCCAGTGGGGGACTCTGCGAGTAAATAGATGGCCTTCGGCCCGATGCCTTTCTCCCTCCTCTTTTCCCAATATGTAATTTTCTCCGAGTCTCGGTCCGAGCAACGATTTCTGAGGAGGCTCCCAGCCCGCGCAGGTGACCTTGTCTGTACTCGTCTCTGCCGGGAGAGCCGGGGCTCCTTGAGAGCAGGGACTGATTCGTCTCCAGCCCCTGTGCGGGATCCAGCCCCTGTAAAGGCCCAGCACTTTCTTGAGTCGGTAAGTCCGTTGATAGTTTTATCTCCAGTATTTAGTAGAGATAGGGAGTCCCTGAGAAATGCTGCTGATCCGTAGTTTTCCTCAAGTACTTAACTTCTTTTTTAAATCGTTCTTATCAGGAAATGAATGGAATAGAGAAATAAAATTGTCAATGATTTACCAAAAAAAAAAAAAAAAAATGTAACCCATTCCTGCGTCCCCATCACGGAGCTCGGGTCCCACTCACGACTGATCACTGCCACGGCCACCTAAGGGGTCTCTCTCAAACCTGTCCCACCACCGCCCTCCAAGGTCCGGCCAAACCCTTCCCAGCCGCCTCCCCTAAGCTTAGGGGGTCGCGAATTCAAGCAGACTGACCAGCCCAGAGGCATCCGTGCTGCTCGGAGGTGCTCTGCCTGTCAGGACCCGGCTGCAGGGTCATTGAAGATGGTGGGAACCAGGCTAGGGAAAAGGCAGGAAATGACGTCATACGAGGGAAAGCAGAAGGAAGTGGGGACGTTTAGCCTGGGAATGAAAGTGTCTGGTCGTGGTCTTCAAGTGTTTCAGGGCGGTCCTGGGGAGATGCAAAGGGCGTTTTCCATAGGTCTGGGAGGAAATCACAACTGCTGTGTTCATAGAACCCTTTCCTGTTGACAGAAACTTTCTGTAAAGAATTCAGCTGCGTCTCACAACCAGCTTGAGAGGGAAGTGCTGCTATTGCCCCATTTTATAGATGAGGAAAATAAGGTTCCTAGGGCTTACATGACTTGCCCAGGATACCCCTAGCTCAAGACCAACGTGTAATCCAAAATACATTCCTACATCTCCGTAATCAGGAGGGGAAAATCAGAGAATGGTGAGTTTTTGCTTACTAGGTTACAAATGCCTGGGAGAATGTTTCAGCTAATGATCCCATGGGAGAATTTCAGAAAGTCAGACCCTCATGAGATAGCCAGGGGGCACCCTGAACTACAATGTCTTGAGTTCAAATCCTACCTTAGAAACTTACTAGCTAAATATTCTCAGTTTCTTCATATGGAAAATGGGAATAATACAGTACAAACCTCATAGATTGGATCAGGCAATCTACTGACCCTATGAAAAAACAATGTAGAAAAATAGGACATCAGTCAGGAGAATTGCTTCTTGGGTCCTCTCCTCTTCCCCTTAGAAGGAGCCCCATGCAGACCATCTAGAAGAATGGAACTCTGAGCACAGAGGAGCCTGCCTTTGTCACTATAATGAAGAGCCTCAGAGACAGAGCATCCCCAGATCCTGGCCAAAACTAAAACTAAACCCAATTATCACTGAAAATAGTAACAGAACCCTGGGGTCTCAGAAGAAGAAGAGGAGGAGGAGGAGGAGGAGGAGGAGGAGAAAGAGGAGAAGGGAAGGAAGAGGAGGAAGAAGAGGAAGAGGAGGAGGAGGAAGCGGAGAAAGAAGAGGAGAAGGAGGAGAAGAAAGAGGAGGAGGAGAAAGAGGAGAAGAACAGAGAGACAGAATTTTGGGACAAACATCCCAGCCTCCATCCATGACTGCTAGTTCAGCACTCTGGGACCAAGCAAAAGGAACTGAATGTCTTCTGTGGCTGAAAGCCTTTCACATACTTGCAGACTTTTATCCTGTCTACTCTGTTTTCCATTTCTCAGGCTAAGATCCCCTCTCTTTCCAATGATCCTCATCGAGCCTGTTCTCAAGTCTTCTTGATTTGAGAAGGGAAAGGAAAGGAAGAGGAAAGAAAGGAAAAAAACAAGGCAAGAGAAAAGAAAAGAAAGAAAGGTTTTCTTTGGTCTGCTACAAACCACGCTTGTAATTCAAGCATGCTGCAAACTATGACTGACAGTTTAAAAAACACGTTGTCTTCACTATGCAATTATTCCTTTCCTTCAGAGACCATGTCATTGCCCTTTATCCCTACCACCCGCCCTCTCCTTTCACCCAGGTCCCCACCTATCTTTCACACAATCAGACACTGGGTATCTGCTTTCCTGGGAGAATTTATTCTTTATAGACTTTTTAGAAAACAGTTTCCCCTTCCCTCTCTCCCCATCTCTGACATTTTGGGGGGGGGGGGGATCACCACTATTTCCTTATGTGTCTAACACTGAGAATAGGTGATGGGCCCGGAGAAGTTGGGATATGATGTCTCTACAGCTTTCCACTGAGGGTCCCCACAACTGGACTTAAACAAGCAGAATGGAAGGGGGGCAGTTGGGATGGAGCCTGACATCTGGTGAAAGGGGGCTAGTTCTTCTTATCTGCAGTTTTTGGATCATTAACTCTCCACCCCCAGCAACCCAGGGGACAAATTAGGGAAAGCTTTGATTTTAGCTCAGGGCTATGTCTCCCCAAAGGGGAGGGGCAGAAAGAGACTGAATCTATGATGTTAAACAAGTACTTACACACAAAAGTCTCTAAGAGCAGCACTGACAGAACAACTTAAATTAGGATCCCGTACCTTACACCATAATTATCGCGGTGAGACTGTAACAGAATGTGAGACTGTTGGCAGGGTAGCGCATGCAGCGTTTCACGTTTCACCTGGGCTCTGAACTGTCCATACAATTCCTGATCCTTGACTAATGTATCAGTCAAGACTTAGGTCTAGGAGTGGTCACCTTCCTTAAGGTCACTGGAGTCACGGCCAGGACTTCTCCACAATCCGCGCTAATTAAAAGGATCTCTGGAACCTTCCCAAGTTCCGATCGTGATCACTTCCATTTGGTCCCCTGAGGTCACTAGAGAACAAGGACAAAATCTACCCCAAAGCCAGGCTTAGACTTACCTAAGAATTTGTTATCCCGGACACAGGGTGCGAGGTGGCGGCAGGGAGGGCCTTTCTCCGCTGTCAGGGGCACATGGGACTCAGAACCATAAGAGAAGAGGTCTCCTCCCCTTTAAAGCCTCACAGCCATCGGGTCTTCTAGGGCAGCAGTAATACGCGGGCGCTGCCCCATTACAAAGTGCCCACAGCGTTTAGTTCTGAGTCACAGAGCCCGAAGCCCCTTCCTCCTGCTGACACGGCTGCCATCTTAGTGCAGGCCCTCCTTGTCTCCCCAGGGCTTAGCGCCGTACCTGGCACGAATGATGGGACAGTCAGGAAGCCCATCGTCCCCTCTGCAGCCAAGCGCCGGGTCCCGGGCCAGCCGGAGGCAGGGAGGCCTGACTTGGACACGTTCCCGGTGGCCCTCGTTGCTTCCTTTCCCTAAGCTGTCTCTGCCCAGATGATTCAGTCAGGGCAGATGGCGTCCATCCTACTTGCTCACAGTTCTCTGATCCCAGGATCTTTTTTCTCAGAGTCAGAGTCTTTCCCTGAGACCCCTACGTACCAGATGGGGAGTCTCATCCACTTCGTTACTTCTCAATCCATCCTTGGTGGGTTTTAATCTCATAAAACTCACTGTGTCTCCTTCCTATCCTTTAAGTTTACCTCGATCCACTTTCTATCCAAAGTCCTCTCTCCACAACATCCCTCAGTGACCGATGCTCTGTCCCATCACTCTCCTCTCTCCCTACAGAGCGGGCAAATTCCACCTTGTTCTGTCCTGGTGGGGAACAATAACAGGATCCGTGTCTCTCTGCAGAGCAAATTCCTTCAACTGTGTGTGAGGGCCATGAATAATCCCAGATTTTGGAAAGCAACCGCTCCCTCATTCCCCAAGCCTGCCAAGAAACTCCTGCCAACCTGGCCTTCCTGGGGGCAGGCTTTTTTCCTGCTTCTGCCTCACACATGTGGCATTATGGGATCCAGTCAGGCCAGGGGTTCTGTCAGCTAGCTTTGGGCTGGGAAAATGGGTGACTTTCCAATGTATTTGGAATATTCCAGTATATATTGAAAAGCCAGTCTGAAAGCCCAGTTCTTCTCTGAGTACTTTTATAGCCTTCCAGGAACATGGCGAGCCTGATGATTTTCTCCCGGTAGCCTTTACATCTGGTCTCTTGAGTTCCATGCTTATTGGGTAATAGATGGTCCAGCTGGCCGTCGTTGTCATTGGCCCATGGATCAGCCTTTGGGAGTTGGAGGGGCAGACATCATCATTTCCAGCTCTAAATAGTCTGGATGTTAAAATGTGAAATGATTCTAGAGGTCTATCAAAATGTAAAGGCGCTGGCTGTCCCACACTGTACCCAGACTATAGAGGTCTATCAAAATGTAAAGGCGCTGGCTGTCCCACACTGTACCCAGACTATAGAGGTCTATCAAAATGTAAAGGCGCTGGCTGTCCCACATTGTACCCAGACTATAGAGGTCTATCAAAATGTAAAGGAGCTGGCTGTCCCACACTGTACCCAGACTATAGAGGTCTATCAAAATGTAAAGGCGCTGGCTGTCCCACACTGTACCCAGAATTTAGTTTTTTCTGGATAAAACTAAAGTGCCTCTGGTCTTAGCGGACGCAAGTGAAGCAGGAATGGGGGGGGCGGGGGGAAATTAGTCATGAATATGATGCGGTACAGGACAGGATGTTTGGTTAGCACTGGCTCTGCCTGCCTCGTGGGAGCCCAGCCTCGGGAGCAGATGGCCAAGGTTCTAGCTCCACAGACTCCATGGACCTTGAACCCATAGCTCCTGAGAGGGGAGATGGATGGGTGTCAAGGGAAATAACTGGAGCTAGAGATCATGGGGATGGATGTGCGGGAATGAAAAGCTCCTGGCCTAGCAACAGTCTTCTCTGGGATCTATTTGGACTTAAAAAAAAAAAAAAGGCAAACCCTGTTTTGTTGAGTCCTAAGTCCAGCCAGTGTAAGGGTCAGGGAGCCAGCGTAAGGGTCAGGGAGCCAGCATAAGGGTCAGGGAGCCGTCTGAGCTAATGCCCTCTGGCATTGAGATCAGCGGAGCTTTGATGGAGGGCTAGCAGGGAATTTCGAAGTCATTCGATCCTCCTGGGAAAGCATGACACGAATGCAAGGAATGTTAAGAGCCGCATCAGAGCTGAGTGATGACCAGAACCGAGGGTAGTGGCGTCCCAAGATTTGGAAGGATTTCGTGCTAAGTGAAGGAAATAATCAATGAGTACCAGGAATTCAAGAGAAGCAGAGACGGCTGGGGATTGTGATGGAGGAGGGATGTGAAGTGTGTTCTGAACAGATGGTCAATCAGAAAGTAGAGGACAGTCGGAAGGAGGGGGAGCATTTGAAGGGACAAACGGAGAGGTCAGCAAACCCTTTTAGAACATGATAGAGCCCCAGTAATCTCTGAGCTGGAAGGGACATCAATGCTTTGACAAAATAGGCGGTCTCTTTTTCAGCCCCTCCTTGCATGAAAATATCCTTTCCCACCTTCCAAGTGGCTACCCAACCTCTGCTTGAAGCCTCTGAGGTGACCCATTTCAGTCTGAAGGAGCTCCAGTTATTGGGGTCTTGTTACTTGATGCCTAAATCTCTGTGTCTTCTACCTTTTGTTCGTGGCTCTACTGTCTGGGTCCAAGAAGAATAGGTTATATCCATCTTCCAAATGCTAGTCCTTCAAATAGGACTGGACTGGAAATGCACATTTAAGGTGAAAGGCAATTCTCACCCTCCAAGAGCTTATATCACAATGGAGAAGAATAATACATAAAAAACTGAAAGATGTGGGATGGAGAGAAACTCAGAAAGACCAGAGTGAAAGAAGAAGAGAACTGAAAGCGCATGGATGGCCCAGATATTTCATCAGAATGGAAATCTCTGCAGTGGAGTAGTTAAGGTAGGATTGCAGAGGTAGATGGAGGTGTCTCATCTCTGAAACGAGCACCCTTACGTCTCAGCATGCTACCTCCAGTCCTTTTATCATTCTGGTCAGACTCCTAAACACTATTGATGTTCTGTGATAAATATATGTAAATCTCTTTGAATTTTAAGAAGCAACATGTAAATATTCATCATTCTTAAAATGGGGTGTCCAGAAGCGGACAGGACTCTCAGTGGTATGACCAGGACACAGGGGGACTCTCATCAGCTTAGTTCCAGACCACAAGCTCATCAAAGAAGACAAAGCTCGCCTTAGTCTCTGTGGCTACTACTTCATACTGTTGCTTTGTTAGGAAGAAGGGGTCCACTAATACTATCCCCCAACCTGGGCTTTTCATGGGGGACATAAAATGTAGAACGAATGAACAGGACCAGAAAATGCAAGGGGTAATTGTGGAATTTCTTCAGAGCTAAGAATGGAAACTTTGGGCAAATTCCACATTCTGCACTAAGGTTTTAAGTCAGAGATGCAGCATAGGTGAAATGCTCCTTAAGCCCTAAGTTTGGGAAGGCTCAGGTCCCATGCAATCTCTCTCAGCCCCTTTTTAACAGTGATTTTTTTTGAGTAAAGTGGTTTGTTGTGTTTTGTTTTGTGTTCTCTGTACAGGGGCGTGTCAGATCTTGGCAACCCACTGGAAAAGCTGGAGCAAATGATACCAATTTTTGGCATTTAAAAGAGAAAACAGACACACAGGGCAAAAGGGTCTGGCACCCAGCCAGGGCCTCATCTCAGCCAAACCCTCCTTGGCCAGGTTTCAGACAAACAAAAAATGATTCATTTTTGTTGTGATTTTAAGGAAGCATTAGGAACAGAAAGTATTAATGACTACATTTATTGGAAGAATCTTTTTAAAAGCAAAATCAAATATATTCTCTGGCTATAGTATGAAACATGAAAAGGAATGATGTGCAACGTTCCTGGCCAAAAAGCTTTTTTTTTCTCCAAAGAAGTGAGAATTAGCCTGGGCCAGACACCTGGAGACTAAAAGAGAGCCCAGGAATGTTTTAGGAAGATGATGAAGAAAGCAACTTCAAATGTAAACTTTAAATTGTGGCCCGAATATTCTCCATGGGAAAACCAAGAAGGTTAAAGAGCCCTTCTTTGGTCAAGTGTCAGCAATTATTTATCCTTAACTAGACTAGACTCACTCAGGAGGAATCAAGGAAAGAGTCCATTACTGAGAAGCAGAGAGGATGCAACATTTCTAATTCTGAGCTAGGAAGCTTAATGGTTATTTTCAATACAGGGTATGGCCATGGAGGTACACAGACAGAATCCCAGGTCATGTCTTGGTTTCCTACACTTGGCCCACAGAAATGGGTCACAGGTGAGATCTATAGTGTAGTACAAAGAAGAGTAGTCTCGGAATCAGATGATGGTAGTTCAAAGACTATCCAGGAAACTGCAAAGTCACTTAACCCTCAGTTCCTTCATTTGTTTAACAAAAAAAAAGTGTTATTTGTAATATTTAACTCTCCAGATCCTTCACTGTGGGGAAAGTCATAATGTAAATATCAGAGGATCAGGGAAAGGAGAATCCTCATCATCGAGTATAGGAGTTAAAGCTTTAGACCCAGAGTCAGGAAGAAATGTGTTTAAATTCCACCTCCACATAGAACCAGTGTGTTTATGAACACGGCACTTAGTCGCTCAGATTCTTGTAACAGAGGATAATCATACCTATTGCACAAATTGATGCAGAGAACGACAACAGGCAGAAACCTCTGAGTGTTCCCCCCATGCTGCTGCTGCTGCTGCTATCACTCCTCTCTATTCCCCAGCTGGGGAGGGGGTTCCCTTATCTGGCCTGGTAGGAGTCCAAAGCAAAGCTCATCTGTGGAGCAGCAGTGTAAGCTGGTGCCAGGCAAGGAAAAGTGCATTAACATCAGGTCCCTGTGACACATTTTGGAGGTGACTCCACTGCTTTGGATGATCCCGCAGGGTTTTTTGGGCAAAGATGACACCAAGAGGTATTTTCCCTCACAGATTTCCAAAATCAGACGTGACCTTGGATACCATCTGGTCCATCCCTAGCTGGACAGGAGCTCTCCCCCACCTCTGTCATGAATGGGCGCCCTGCTGTTCTTGGCCATTGCATGGGATTCCCTCTTTCTCTAGGGAGGAGGAATTCACCACTTCTAGAGGCAGCCCAGACCACCTTGGAGAGCTCAGATGGTGATGAGGTTCTTCCTTACATGTGACCTTAATCTACTTTGAAATTCCCATCTGTTTCTCACTCATTCTGGTGGGGAAAAGTGGAATAGAGCGATTCTCCATCATGATGGCCTCCCAAATACTTCAGATCGTCAAGCCATAGGCTTAGAGATGGAATAGCCCCAGAGGCCACTCTGTAGATTTGGAAACTGAGGTCCAGAAGTTGGTCTTACAGGTCTGTGCCCATGGATCTACCACTTCCAGGCTGGCCTATGATACTGAGCATCCCTTCTCTGATGGATGGGCACAATTCCTGCCTTGCCTCCTCCAGGGGTTGTTCTGTTGATAAAATGAGACAATGTGAAACTCCAGTGGAAAGTAAGTCTGCTTCTCTTTCTCTTTTTCTCTATCTTCTTCTCTTTTCTCTTCATCCTCCTCCTGCCCCCATCCTTCTCTCTCTTTGCCTTCTTTGCCTTCCTCTCTCCGTCCTGCCTTTTCCCTTTTCCCCATCTTTCTTCCTCTATTCCTCATCCCTTCCTTCTTTGGTTCATCTCCTCTTCCACCCTTTTCCTCTTCTTTTTTCTTCATTCGCTTTTTCCTCCTTGCCACCCTCCTCCTCTGCTCCTCTTCTTTCTTAGAGCCACTAATTGCTTCTCATTTAAGAGGTGCATGAGGTGATAGAGCAATCATTGATCATCCTTTCTTCCCGGCATCCTTAGATAATCTTGTCTGCTCCAGGGATGGAGTGCAGAGATCCCGAGAAAGCATCAGTATGCTAGAGAGGCTCACCTGGAATCACTGCCAGACAGTCTTCTTTTCTTTCTCTAGAGAAGCAACGGACCCGTGCCCTTGAGAGTGGGGCTGAAACACAGCCTGGAGAAGGGGCAATTTCAAATACTACCTGGAGCTAAGGGACATGATTGCTCCAGCATTCGCCCATCTCGCCCTGGGACATGTCCCCCCCATGCTGCTGCTGCTACTGCTCTTGGTCCACTCTATCTCCAGCTGGGGAGGGGGGGGTCCCTTAACTGGCCTCATGTGGGATCCAAAACAAAGCTCATCTGGGGAGCAGATGGGACGAGACGGGAAAGTCCTGCTAAGACAGGATTTCTCTCTTCACCTGACTTACCGAGGACAAGGCACTAACACAGATAAAAGCTTTAGTGAATTGATTAGAAAACAGACTGTTCCTGAAGAGTCCAGTGGAAGGTAAGCTCCTTGAGGGAAAGAATTATTGCTTTTTTCCATTTCTTTTCCTAAAGCTGAGTCAGGAAGCCCTCATTTCAGATCCCAGATAATAACCCTGCAACCCTGTGCAATTTGTATTAACCTCTCTCTGCCTCAACTTCCTCCCCTGTAAAATGGGACTAACAAGAACAGCTGTTGTAGTGGGAATCAGAAGAAATAATCTTGTAAAGCACTTAGCATGAGAGGGGCTTAGTGAATGTTTGTTCTCTTCCTCCCCCTCCATTCCTCCGACTGATCTTCCTTGTTCAGCAGGGGCTGAAGTTCTGTCCCCAGGCTTGTCTTCCAGGTGTTTTTCGAGCTTCTCCATAATATTCCTAATCTACGGCGCCCAGAAGTTCAAGTAGAACAGAGCCTGCCCCCATCACCTCCCTATTCCAGGAGACTCAGATCCTTAGCTTCAGACCCCCGATTGCAGCAGCTTGCCCAGGCTGTCCCCCCACTGCCATCCCACCGAGCCTGTGGAGCATTAAAACCTCCCCAGTGAAACCCTGGGGCTTTTTGCCATTCCGACACCTATCTGTGTGCTTCGTCCTCCTTTCTTCCACGTGCAGGATTCTCCCAATAGACCTCTACATTTGAGCTGATGAAAGTTATCCTTCCAGTCTGTTGCTGTGTCTGGGATCTTGCTTCTCTCAGCCAATTTGTTTGCTTTTTGTTGTTGAGTGAGACACTTTCCACGGAGTCCTCGGCTCAAACAAAATTTGAAGGAGCTTTGTATTTCAGCTCACCTTTAGCCCCCGCCAGTCCATTCTTGGAGCCGGGACTTTTGATCTCTGTTGTTATGGTGCAACTTGAGGAAGATTGAGGAAATGATGGAAAAGGGAGCGCTCAGGGATTTCATAGAATTGAAGAGATTGGGGCAGTTGCCCCCACTCTCTCTGGGAGACCTGGGTTGATGATACCCACTTCTCAGATTGATTGATTTTCTACAAAGGTTAATTAGTTTTATCTTCCCTTGTCTTTATGAGTTTTGCCCACTTTGTTCACGAATCCAAGGTGGTTCAACAACTAGGCTGACACTGAGGTGCTTCACTCCTTGAGGGAAGATCCTGATAAAATTCTAGTTCTCTTCCACCTTTGTCCAGCAGGTCTCCCAAGTTCCCTCTGAGATCTGTGAGGATCCTCTGAACATTCTCCAGTCCGATGCGTGGCTGAGGGAGAGAAAAAAAGGGGGGGGGAGAATGAGAGACGGAGACAGAGACACAGAGAGGAGACGGCGGGAATGGGGACACAGAGAGGAGACGGCGGGGATGGGGAGAGGCAGAGAGGAGATGGAGGGGACGGGGAGAGACACAGAGAGGAGACGGCGGGAATGGGGACACAGAGAGGAGACGGCGGGGATGGGGACACAGAGAGGAGACGGCGGGGATGGGGAGAGGCAGAGAGGAGATGGAGGGGACGGGGAGAGACACAGAGAGGAGACGGCGGGAATGGGGACACAGAGAGGAGACGGCGGGGATGGGGAGAGGCAGAAAGGAGACGGTGGGGACGGGGAGAGACACAGAGAGGAGACGGCAGGGATAAGGAGAGACAGAGAGGAGACGGCGGGGACGGGGAGAGAGACAGAGAGGAGAAGGCGGGGACGGGGAGAGGCAGAGAGGAGACGGCGGGGACGGGGAGAGAGACAGAGAGAGACGGCGGGGACGGGGAGAGAGACAGAGAGGAGACGGCGGGGACGGGGAGAGACAAGAGAGGAGACGGCGGGGACGGGGAGACAAGAGAGGAGACGGCGGGGACGGGGAGAGACAAGAGAGGAGACGGCGGGGACGGGGAGAGGCAGAGAGGAGACGGTGGGGACGGGGAGAGGCAGAGAGGAGAGCGCTTGGCTCAGTCCCCGGGTCCCCGCAGGCACTTGGAGCCTACGGCATGAATGGCTCAGCCACACACGGTTGAGCACGTTGGGAGCTCCGGGGCCAGGACAGAAGCTGCCGCGAGGTCAGCCTGGCTCCCGAAGGCGATCCCACCAGAGCCGTGACACAGATTTTCGCACAGATGCGCGCCTCTGGTACTTTGGCCCTTCAGATGAAGGCAGGGTGGCGGCTGCTTACACTTTGCACCTCTCCCACTGAAAGGAGAGGCAGAGAGATGCCCGTGACAGGCCCCGGCTTCCACTCCCAAGGTCTGTGAGGGAAACAAAGCATGCCCAGGCTTTCAGCAAGGTGTGGGAAAGCCCGGGGCCAGAGGACAGCGAGCTGGCTGAGGACTGAGAGGCAGCCCCCGCCAGGGCTTGGAAGAAGGGCCAATGTGCTTGTTACAAAGCAGCCTAGAGAATGGAGGGGACCCGCAGGACTATTCGTGGCAGCCACTGTTGGGTAAGGGGCAGGAGGCGAGAGCGCAGGGAAAAGGCTGAGGAAAGAGCCTCTCCATCGTCAGCTGTACAAAGACTTCTGACCCAGAGATGGGCCATTAAGTGCTGCAGCCAGTGAGGGAAACGGGGCAGAGAAGAGAACCCAGAGGCAGCTCCTTCCCTGCCCAGAATTGCGAGAGGGGCTCCTCGGGCACAGAGTCAGCCCTCGGGCTCTGCCGTCCCATAGCCAGCCGGCACAGGACTGGGCCCAGGGGAGGCCACACAGGCCAGCCATGACTGAGGGTCGGAGCCCAGGGGCCGGAGCAGCCGGTGAGAGAAGGAGGCCTCGGGGACCAGTCTGGAGGCTGAGTCACCATGTTCCAGGTAAACCTGAGGTCACAGCTCCTCGTGTCTCTAGGCAACCACACTGGAGACACGCCTGAGAAACGCGGGTTTACACCTGGCTGGCTTTTTCTTTTGCTGCTCAGGCCACAGCGAGCTCTCTGGGAGAACTGTCCTGTGGATGTCCCTAATGCTCCCAGTCAGCCACCTTTTATCCACAGGCCCTGGCACCGGGGGCTGCGGCTCGGGGGTCCGCGTCCTTCCCGGGCCCTGACTGGTCACTGTGTCCCGCGGGTACTTTTGACAAGCGGCCGCGCTGAATGGCCCGTCTGGGACTGGGCGAGTTGTCGCTCGGGTATCTGTCCGAGGGATGCTCCGGTTAAGACATTCACTGTTACTGTGCGTCGTACGTCCAACGGCATCAGAGGCTGCTCGTCTGGGATGCAAGAATGCCGTCCTCGTTGTTTCAGCGCCAGGCTCACGCTCACAGGGTGGGGGGTGTCCCGGCTGGGCAGGGGCCGCAGAGAACGTCAGCCCGGGGGGAATCCCCTCGGAGCCCCAGAGTCAAACGGTGTGGGCGCTTTCCTCATGGGCGGAGGTCACTGTCCTGTGCCTGGGGGGAAGCAGACAGAGTGGGCGAGGGCCAAGGGGAGCAGAGCCCTTCAACCTCTTCGGGTCTCTGGGCTCTTCTGGCCTCCAGCTTCGAGAGAAAAGATGGAGGGCGGCAGCTGCACTTCAGGTTGCGAAGTAAGAGACTCGGGGAAGAAGCAAACAGGAAGAGGAGCCTGCAGCCTCCATCACTTCCCTGCCCTCAGTCTGATACTCTGGAACTTAGGGGAGCTTCCCTCTGAGGGAGACTCGGGACTCTCTGGGGAAGCTGAGTTACCTGCCTTCCAATAGGAGAAGTCTTCCCTCTGTCTCTCCCTCTGCTTCTCTCTCTGTCTCTGTGTCTCTGTCTCTCTCTGTCTCTCTCTCTGTCTCTCTCTCTGTGTCTCTGTCTCTCTCTCTCTCTCTCCCTTTCCCTTCCCCTCCCTCCTTCTCTCCCTCCTTCTCTCTGTCTCTCTCATATTATATGTCCTTCTTCCTTACCCCCAATACTGAAATAGTTATCAGAAGCGAGCTTGAACCTAGTCACATGCCCTGGACCAATCAACTGATCAATTTGTTAAGTGCCTTCTCTGCGCCGGGCACTGACCTAAGCCCCAAAGTGCAAAAAGAGGCAAAAGATAATCCCGGCTCCTCAAAGAATTTAGACTCTGATGGGGGAGACAGGAAGCACACAGATGGGCAGCATAGATATACACACACACACGTACACAGTTGTATAAAACACACACACACACACATCCACAACACATCGTACACGGGTCCACATGCATCTGCACACGTACGCACACCTCCATTAGGTAGGGAATGGCTACAGAGGGAGGGCTCGAGAATTGAGGGCTTAGGGAAAGCTTCGCGTAAAAGATGGATTTTAGCCGGGACTTCAGGGAAGCCGAAGAGGGCAGTATGGGGGATAACCAGGGAAAGTGCTCGGAGCCCAGAGATGGGAGCCTTGTTCTGGAACAGCCAGGAGGCCAGGGCCGCTGTAAGGCAGTCAGGGATTCTGAGGGAACAAGTGGGAAAGGTAGAGAGGAGAAGGGCTTGGGATGCGAACAAAGCCTTCCATATTTGACCCTGGGGGCAACAGGGAGTCCCCGTAGTTTGGGGGGGGGAGCAGGATCAGAGCGCACTTTAGGAAAGTCCCTTCGGTGACCAGGAGAAAGGTGGGCGAGACGGAGGCAGGCAGAGCCCCGGCAGCGGGTCGGGTGTGAGGCGGTGAGGGTCTGCCCCAGGCCAGAGGAGACAAGGGCTGATTCAGGAGATGGGGCCAAGCTCATGGACAGACCATGGTTCCATTTTGGATACGGGGGTGAGAGGCGCTGAGAGTCCACACTCCTGAGGGAGTCGCAGTAACAGGGAAGGTAGAAGGAAGGGAGCGTTTAGGGGAAAAGATAATGCCTTCAATTTGGGGTATGATGAATAATAATAATATTAAATTTATTAAAGATTATCATAATATTTAAGGGAGCAGACAGATAGAACTTTATCCCAAACCCTTTTCTCTGAGGAGACCAGAGGATGCAGCTTCTGGCCCCAATTTCCCAATTCCCCTCATGGTAGGAAATAAGGAGAAGGGGGAGCAAAGAGAGTAGATCCACACAAAGGCGCCCCCGTACCTCACATAGGGCACAGCCCTGGGATCACGCCGGGCCTTGTAACAGAATTCTGCAGCTTTAAAAGGTATTTTTAAAGTCGTCATTTAAATACATGCATAGGGCCCGGTTAGGCCCGTGTTATTTAAAATCCATCTATAATCATCTCTGTAAATTTCCCCAATTTTTGATCTCTCAAATCTTCCGAAGCTCTCTCTGCCGCTCTCTTCTCCCAAAGGGCTCCTCTCTGTTATTATGGTGTCAGCCTATGAGATAAAAGGCGTTATGATTGAGATGTTATTTTGTTATTTTGGCCTTAAGTTAGCATATTAATAAAAGATAATGAGTAGCCTGCTGGGTAAATTGCATGGTAAATTTTCCAGCAGCTTTTAGCCTAGTAATGTCTGGATGCTTCCACGAACTTTACAAAGTTGTCTGCATCTTGGAGGGACCATCATGTTGTTTCTCGTTCTATAATTTGGATACTTTAAACTGTATTTTTGAAGGAGGGAACAGAGAAGGGAAAAGAAAGAAGGAATGGAGGAAGGAGAAAGAAGGGAGGAATTAAGCAGGAGGCATTTATTAAGCCCCTACTGTGTAACAAACACTGCCGAGATCTGGGCTGGGGGCCAGACACAGAGACAGAGAAGGAGAGGGGCCTACAGGTCTGCATTATATTCATATACAGTGATGGGTAGTTATGGATATGTGGCCCTTCCCTTGAGGAACTTGCAGATGGCCACGTACATCCCCAACAATGTGCGCACAAAGGAGGAGGGGAAGGGGGTGGGAAGGAATTCAACATGATTTTTTAGAAGCTTGCGGTGTACAGAACACTCTGTTAGATGCTGAGAGAGATAGAAAATATAGATAAGACACCAGCCCCTGCCCTCGCCCAATTCCACCGAGCAGGGGGCGGATCAGACCCAGATCAGATAAATGAGCTCAGGCACTCTGAAAGGTAAGCCAGGAATCCTGTGGGAGGCTCAGAGGAGGTCTTTCCTAGGAAGGGGGGGGGGGAGAATATAGGCAGCAGGGGCAAAGGGTAACAGGAAGAGGGGAGAGGAAGGAGGGGAGGAGAAGGGAGAGGAGAATGGGAGTGGGGGAGAAAAGGAGGCCCGAGGGGAGAGAGAGGGTCCTTGAGAAAGAGATCCCTTCCTTCACCTTTGGTTCTTGACAGGAACCCAATTCATTTCTTCCTGAAATCAATCAATTAGACCCTCCCTGGAGATTGTTAAGCTGTCAACCTATTGTTCGTGGCTCCCTTTCAGACTTACAGGTCAAGTCAAACTGGCCAGGCAAGGTTGGTATCCCCCTCAGTCAAGGGGAGGGAGCCGAGGGCCACAGGCTTGGTTTGGGGGGGAGTGGGTGAATCAGTCAGGAAGACAGTTCTGAGCGCGGGGCTGCTGGGGTACCCACGAGGCGGTTACACCTTGAGAACTTAATCAACACCTTCCTCCCTTCTGCCTCCCCCCAAGCCTATTATTGAGATGAGGGGCGAGGGGCACGTTTCCCTTTAATGAGAGGAGAGAAGGAAGGAGAAGGGACAGAGCACAGGGAGAAGGGACAGAGCAGAGGGAGAAGGCTTGTTTCTGGAAGGAACCAGACTCCCAGAAGCATTTCTTCTACCTGGTCTCCATTTTGACGGAGTTTCCAGGCTCACGTAGCTTTGGCCGACCTGGGACTTGGCTGAATTGTCTTTCCCAATGGTCCACTTGCCACCCAAAGTGGCTCACCGACTGCCCGTGGGGGCTTGCTTTGTGGTGCCTTTACTCTTAGCTGTTATTCATTTACCCATTCAGTAACGATTTTGGGGGGGGGAGTATTTAATTTTTTTAATTAGAAAGTATTTACTTTCTCTCCTTCATACTTTTCTGTCCTGAATACAAAGAACAAACAGAAGAACATCACTGACCTTGCAACAGATTAGGAGTCAAGGAAAACAAATTCCCATGGAAGTTATGTCCGAAAGTGTCTCATTCTGCACGTGGAGACCAGCACATCACCGGGTCCTACCACGAGCAGCTGGGATTGCAGAGGCCCGACCATCAATAATCGGGGAGAAGATGCTTGCCGTGTGCCAGGCGCTGGGCTACACTAGGTGCTGGAGCTCCCAAGCCCAGAGAGCCAGTCCCTGACCTCCAGAAGCTGTCGTTCTACCCACGGAAAACAACAGGAAGGCGCAGGAACGATGCTCAATATTTGTAAAAGTATTTTCAGGGGAGGTTGCTGCTTAATGGACTGAAGCCCGGCTTCCTGAACGAGGGGGTAGGTTTTGAAACAAAGGACGGGACCCAGGAGAAAGGGGCAGAGATGGGAGAGGAGAAGGCGGGGAGCACTCCCAGAGATGGGCACGTGAGCGACAGGTTAGATTTTCTGGAGCCTGATGGGAGAAATGTCTGCTGAGCTGCACCGTGGGCTGGAGCCAAGCAGAGGAGAGGTAGGACCCCCAAGGACTCTGGAGCAGGGTGAGGGGCTGCTGGTCAGAGCCAGGTCCTGAGAACATCACTAGGCAGCTGGGTCGAGAATGGCTGGGAGGTGGGAAATGAGAGATTTCAAAGTCCACTGAAAGGTGATCGCCATAGTCAGGTGAGAAGCCCCAGTGACCTCATGAAGAAAAAGGGATGCTTGCAAGAGACATCCCGGAGAAAGCAAAGGAAGGGAACAAAGTGTCATGAGCTGTTGCAAAATGAAGGAAGCAGAACGAAAGCACTTTTTACAGTGAGAACAATATCTAAAACATCTAAAAACTTGGAACTCCTAATCAAGCAATGAGCAGTCACAATTTTCTTGGGGGGCTCAAGACGAAACGAGCCCCCCACCTCCTCAGAGAAGTGGTTTACTCCGTGCCAGTGATCTGTACGTGGCTAATGGGGGATTCTGGTTTTCTTGGCTATAGTGTTTGTAATGGGTTTTGTTTTTATTGCTATTTCAGTAAAGGTGGAAGGGGGAGAGTTTGGAGCTGACCGAATAACATTGAATTGAACAAAAGAAGCATCGTGGAGGTAGAACTGACGGGCTTGGTGACAGTGGGAGTGAAGGGTGAAGAGGAAGGAGAAGCCAAGGATGACTACGAGGTCGGGGACCTAAGCGACGGGGAGGAGGGTAGTGCCATTGACGCAATTTGGAAGGAGAGGGGGCTTTTAACTGATGATTTAATTTGTTTTTTCCCCAGAGTGAAATCGCATTGGAGGTGGTTCACCTTCTTTGCATTCAATGGGACTGACCAAGTCCCAGACTGTTGTCAGACTGTACTGTGCCCAAGTACCCACGGCGGTGGGAGACCGCGAGGTCCTAATGGATCTCCCCCCTTGTATCTTTGAGTGACTCCTATTGCATTTCCTGACTATTGGGTTCTTTGTTTAAGGAACCATGGAGGTGGAAAATCTTCCCCGGCTTCCCAGGCTGGCTGCGGGCCACGGCTATCAGGGGCCTTCTCACATAAATCATGGTTTTTGCCCCATAAATCTAGATCCAGTGCATCTATCTCACTCTTCTCTGATGCCGGCCGCGCTGCCTGTAAATCTGGCAGCAATAATGTCTCTGCACTTTGCTGTGACACCCCATAATGAGATCGGGACAGTCCAGAGGCAGTGATTCGCCAGGGGTGACAATGACGGATCTCTCAGCGAGGCCGGCTGCTCAGGAAACTGTGGGCACTTGGACCTTCTCCCAGCCCGCGGTGGTCCCTGATCTCTCTCGGGCAGGATTTCTCAAGGTTGTCGAGAATAAAGGGCCACGAGTTCTAATCTCCATGAGTTCGGACAAAACTAGGGATCAAAAACCATGCAAGATTCAGCAAAGAACTTCTCGGCTTAATTTTCACCCGCTCACCTTGGGCCCTGCCCTTTGGAGATGGATTTGAGAAGCGGTATACGGGTTGCGGGCACATTGGAGAAATTGTTCTATTTACAGCAAAGGAAGAGAGCTTTAAGAAAGCAGAGACCTCAGACTGGCGCACACAGAGACACGCACTTGTCGGGTTTTCCTCCTTCCCGTGACCTACAAACCCAGGACACAGCCAATGGCGTTTGGCCGAGCTGCCGTGCTGGTTCTCCATGAAGCAATGTGCATGGAGTCTCATGGCAAAGTAGAGAAGGCTCCAGCAGAAAGACCAAGGGCTTTGGAGCCAGGACTTGGCTCATTACCCTTTGCAATACTCTGGGGGGAAATAAACAAAAGCCTTACCCCCCTCTCGGCTCATTTCCTCATCTGTAAAGTGATGGGAACGCAACAGAGTCCTCCAGCATCCCTCCTCCAGCATCCTTCCATGCTCTACCTTGAGCCTACCTGGTCTCTTAACCAACCTCAAGACCTCTGTTTCCTCATCTATAAAATGAAATCAGAAAATAGTCTCTCTGAGTTCCCTTCCGTTCTTAGGTCTAGGATATTAAGGTCAAGAACAAAATAGCTTTTGAGAGGTCTTTAAAATTTTACAAAGGTAATTTCAAGGCTACAACAGATTAAGATATAATACTAAATAAGATCCACACTAGGGGCACAGTGGATCCAGCATCTTCCTGAATTCAAATCCAGCCTCAGGCACTTACTGGTTGTGTGAGCCTAGGCAAGTCACTTAACCCTGTTTACCTCAGTTTCCTCATTTGTAAAATAAGCTGGAGAGGGAAAAAGCAAACCATTCCAGTGTCTCTGCCAAGAAAACCCCAAATGAGATCACAAAAGCATTCTAATTGTACAGGTTCTCATTTGATCACCATAACAGCATCCGGATGAAGTGTCTATTTTGGGTACATTTTTAGAGATAAGGCACCTGAGACTCAGGGAGATTAAATGATTTGTCCAAAATCATCCAGTAGTAAATGGAAGAAACATGATTTGAATCCAGACTAATCCCAATCAACAGCCAGTATTCAATTATCCATATACCACATGGACCCTCTAATTCAATTCCTAGGCATAGACAGTTTTCCAAAGTGGAAACATCAAATGTGGTTAATTAGAAGAAATGATAATAAATGTTGGTGGGATTGTAGATAAATATATATATTCATTCATTTCTTGTTATCTTACAAACATTAAAAAACTGGTAATTTGGTAATAAATAATACAACTTATAAAAATGATCTTTCCATTGATTAAATTATTTCATTAGGGAAAATACTTATATATTTCAAAACAAACAAAAAGAACTATTACTTCAAATATTTTCACAGAAGAATTAATTACAATAATGAATAAGAAAAAGCAACCTAGAAGCCCAACAACAGTTGGTAGGACATGAATAAAATGGAATCCTGTGTTACAATTCAGATCTGATAATATGAGAAGTAAAAGGAAAGATAAAAGGCCTTTGTGGAATAACGAAGGATGAAAACCCCAAGAAGAATGGGATCCCCACTAACTATAACCATATAAGGAGAGATGGATGAGAATGAAGGATGAAATCTCAGACTTAAAGCAGCAGTCTCCAAGTCAAACAGAAATGGCAGCCGCTGATCTATTATGCTGGAATCCCGAAGGTCACTTGGTGAGTTGGTTTAAAATGTAATGTTATCTATGTTTCACTGTATTAATTTTGTTAAATATGCCCCAGTTACATTTTAATCTGGTGTGAGCTCTATTATAGGCCTCTGTGAGATTGACACCCTTGATTTAGAGAGGAAGTGAAGAAACTAAGGGACTGGAAGTCGGGACAGGATTTGTGATTTCGTTGATACAGAGGAATCCCAGAGGAGAAAATGCCTTCTTCCAATTTGTGATGGTACCTCACCAATAAGCTGTAGCTTAGAGAATTGTCAGGGCCATAAAGAGGGGAAGAGACTTGCAGAGAATGTGGCAAAGAGTGAATTTGAACCCGGATCTATCAGGTTCTCAAGGCAAACTTCTATCTAGGAGACCCCACTGTCTCTCTTATGTTGAAAGTAATTACTGAGAATATCGATGAGTACAAAGCAAGTTCAGTTCATTGATGTTCCTGTTATTTATAACAAATCATTGCCTTTCCCCGCCCCACCCCAAGGTCATCACCATCAAGAGCCAAAAGGCCCCTGACTTTGAGCTGGGTCTTGCTCCATCCTGTAGCAGCAACTGGATCTGCAGAGTTATTTCCACTTCTCCGTACACTCCCCTGGGGATGCTATGGGAGCTGTCCAGCTGGGGTTCAGGAGAGTCTGTCTGCGGCCTGAGGCTGCCCCCAGCTACTAGGTTCCCAGGGATAGACTTTGAACTTGGCCAGGGCACCAGCAGCTCAGGGCACAGAGGGATTCAGGGGGACAGTATGTCAGTGCACTGGCCTGGGGTTAGCCCAAGAGTGACAGGCTGTCTGGGAAGCCATTAGCTTTCTGGTTCTCCCCGGTTTGCAGACATCAGCTAGCTTCCTAAAGCTGTCACGTGGAACTCACCCACCCAGGGAATGCTTGACTCTGGCTTCTCTAGCAGAGGGACTGAGAAATGGCCCCCGAAGGCCCTGGATGATGGATCATCCAATGAGCAAAATGTAGAACATGACACTTCCCCAAGGGGCTTCGAGTCACGAGGCTCCCTCCCCCACCCCCAGCACATTGTGGAGAGATGCAGCCTGGGTCAGGAAACCCAAGAAGGTCCTGGGAGGAGGTTTCCTATGGACCAGCTGATCTTGTGGCCCGCCACAGGGTGCCCTCAAGGGTGCAGGGGCTTTTCCAAGCTCCCCCTCACTCACACCGTGGTCGGCCATTCCATATTTGACTACAAATAGAGTATATTTTTACACAAAGAGACCTTTTGTGACGAAGGGAGAGCATTTGAGAAGTGTAGTAAAGATAGTTTACTCTATACCTGCTCTGAAGTCAGGAAGGCTTCTATTCAAAGCTGGCCTCAGACGCTTAGCTGTGGGATCCCAGGCAGGTCATTTCATCCTGCTTACCTCAGTTTCTTCATCTGTAAAATGAGCTTGAGAAGAGAATGGCAAACCAGGCCAGTATCTCTGCCAAGAAAATCACAAATGGGGTCCTGAATAGTTGGGTGTGACCTACCAAAGTAAAGACAGAAGAAACTAGGGTTTGAATATAATTTGATATATTTTCATTATCCTCATTATAATATACATTATAATGGCATCATTATGGTAAAATACATATTTTAGTAGTAAGTTATAGAACAGGACAGTTATCCCTTCCACATCACAGCTTTCCCCATCATGGTTTCAGTGTATCATGGTTAGCATATGAAATTAAATGGGAATTTGGAGGGAGTCTTGCAGAACTGCAAACAACATGCAAAGGTCTGCAGACTACACAGAGCCAAATGCATCATCCAAATTTATAATACAAACCATTCTCCAATTGATAAATGGTCAAAGGATATGAACAATTTTCAGATGAAGAAATTAAAACCATTTCTAATTATATGAAAAAATGTTCTAAATCACTGTTGATCAGAGAAGTGCAAATTAAGACCCTCTGAGGTACCACTACACATCTCTCAGATTGGCTAAGATGAGAAGAAAAGATAATGATGAATGTTGGAGGGGATGTGGGAAAACTGGGACACTGGAAACTGAATGGATGTCCATCGGTTAGAGAATGACTGAATAAATTATGGTACATGAATGTTATGGTATATTATTGTTCTGTAAGAAATGACCAGCAAGATGAATACAGAGAGGCCTGGAGAAACTCACATGAATTGATGCTGAGTGAAATGACAGTACCAGGAGATCATTGTACATGGCAACAGCAAGATTATACAATGATCACCTCTGATGAATGTGGCCCTTTTCAACAGTGAGGTGATTCAGGCCAATTCCAATAGGTTTGTGATGAAGAGAGCCATCTGCACCCAGAGAGAACTGTGGGGACTGAATGTGGACTACAACAGAGCATTTTCCCTCTTTTTGTTGTTGTTTGCTTGCTTTTTGTTTTCTTTCTCATTTTTTTCCTTTTTGATTTGATTTTTCTTATGCAGCAAGATAAATGTACAAATATTTATAGAAGAATTGCACATGTTTAACATAGATTGAATTACCTGCTGACTAGGGCAGGGAGTTGGGGGGAAGGGAGGGAGAAAAAATTGGAACAAAAGGTTTGCTAAGGGTGAATATTAA
Organism: Antechinus flavipes; assembly: GCF_016432865.1. Taxonomy (NCBI): domain Eukaryota; kingdom Metazoa; phylum Chordata; class Mammalia; order Dasyuromorphia; family Dasyuridae; genus Antechinus; species Antechinus flavipes. Next base: position 3,686,043 of record NC_067400.1, on the reverse strand, counting down.
AAACTATCTTTACATATATTTTGAAAATAAAAACTATTATTTAAAAAAGAAAAAAAATCAGACCTCTTCTATGATACAAAAGGAGAGATAAAAAATTTTTATACAGATTTTTCCAAATTGTGGGGCACCATCTCCCTGCTCCCTGAAATGTGGCAAGGATAACTTATGTATATCATTGTCATTATCATCATCTTTATTTTCATTGTCAAGATTATAATTATTATAGTAAAGCAAGGGCACATGAACTTATGGAGGATACTTCAGGTATTCCCCCATTCAGACCTTCCCGGAACCTTCTAGGAAGGTCCAAGGACATGAACATTCATTGCCTGAGATGACAAATTCAGTGGCTACATTTGACCTTAGATGGCCCAGCCTTGAAACAATTGGACATTTTAGAATGCCATGGAAACTTGAGGGGTCTCACAGGGCACTCCTGTTTCTTAGTATCAAAACATGGCAATTTGGGTTAAAAATACCCAGAGGAATCTCTGTGAAGACTGACTTAGCATTCTGGATGCCTTAGAATCAGCCAGAGTCAGGATAAGCAAAAGTCTTTGGTCTTTATTCTTGGTCTTTAGGGGTAGAAGTGAAGGGGATGGACGTAGGATCTCCACAACCTCCCTTCTCTTTGTCCACAGCCAAAGTGACTCTGGCTTTTCTTACTCCTTAATCCCTCCTACAATTATCTGTATACACCAAAAGATTAAGCCAGCACAAAATAATTAGAAGGGCCATTTTCCAAGAATATGCTAATACAGTATTGTGCAATTGGTAATTAGCCATAAATGCTCGGTTGTCCAAGTGCATCTGTTCAGTTTCAGCCCTCTACATCTCCCGCTTTCTTTTGTTTTAGACCACAGAATGCCCCTCCCCCTCCTCGACTTCTTAGGAAGAGAGATGAAAAACACCAAAGGGAAGTGGGGAGTCAAGCCAGATATAATTAGTGGGTTTCTGGGCCCAGAAGTGGGAAGGGTCTTACTAGAAATAGGTATGCACAAACCCATCGGCATGGGAGATATTAAGCACATAACAATAACTCACAGGCTATTAGTGATGACTCTCCCCACAGTCAGTGCAGGCTCAATGTGGTGTAACAAACATGAATTGTACATGCAAGTAGTGATATAACAAACAATATAAATCAACACGGTGTTGTAAAAGATTTCCAGAAGTCCTAGAAGGAGGGTATGTAAACAACAGTCACACATACGCCTTCTTCAGCAGCTAAGAGATAGTCCAAAACCAATCTATTGTCCATTGCTTCACCTGTCAAGGAATCCAATAATCCCCGCAAGTTTTTGAAGCCCTGCCACAGTCTTTTTATGTGTTAGGGAATCCAATGATTCCTGCAGATTTTGAAGTCCTGCAACAGTCTTATCATGTCTCAAAGAATCCAATGATTCCAGAGGATTTTCAAGTCCTACAACAATCTTTTCACATCTCAGAGAATCCAAAGATTCCTGAGGGTTTTCAAGTCCTACAACAATCTTTTCACGTCTCAGAGAATCCAATGATTCCTGAGGGTTTTCAAGTTCTACAACAATCTTTTCACATCTCAGGGATTCCAATGATTCCTGAGGGTTTTCAAGTTCTATAACAATCTTTTCACGTCCTTGAGTCAAATGCCATAACTGCCAGGCTCTTTCAGTGTTGGGCATAGTCAGCAATGGAACCACCCAATGTTTCTTGGGTCTTCTCCTTTGTTTCAAGAATCTGCTCCATCTCTCTGCGATAGACAAGGTAAATATGGTTTATTGGCACCCATCTGATTCCTTCTCTACCTGTAGAGATACAAGCAAATCCTCTCCTCCAAGCAATTAACCTATCTGGTCCCTTCCATTCACCACTTTCTGGGTCTCTCCACATCACCTGGCGATTATCTAAAGATAGTGGAGCTGCTCACACTGGGCACTGCCCTTCCAGTGGGTTATAAAACCTGTCTGCCAGAGCTAGTGCATCTTTATCAAAAATCAAGAAGTTAATAGTATAAAGAGCTAGATTTAGAAGTTCTCTAGGGTTACCTGTGGCTCCCCCTTTCTTTTGTTTTTGGAGGAGCATGTTAATGTCTCTATTTCTCCTCTCTACTGTTGCCTGTCCTTGAGGATTAAAGGGTATGCCAGTGGTGTGTAAAATCTTATACTGTGCACAAAAGTGTGCAAAATGTTTAGAAGTATATGCAGGTCCATTGTCTGTTTTTATTTCTTGTGGCGCACCCATAATTGCAAATGCTTGGATAAGGAATTCAGTGACCACTCAGGCTGTCTGTTTTGCTGCTGGTATTGCAAAAGTGAATCCTGAAAAAGTGTCTGGCAACTATCACCAGATTGCTTATTAGGAGTCTGTATCAGTAAACCTGATGCTACTACTTCTCCTGGTTGATAAGTCACACATTGTCTACCTGTATTAGTGACTGGGATATTATCTACACACTGTTTTGTATGGATGAACACTGTTTTGTAAGTACTCTCAGGAGGTGAAATGGTCAAACCTACTGTACCTGGAGGCAAGGGATCCATAGGCTGGAGAGGAACAGATTTCACCTCTCCAGGGGATATCTCAGTTGTCCCAGCTGCATACAACTCTATTTTCTCCAATTGTAATCCCTTTCTTCCATCAGATTGCTTTCTGGCTGGTTGATTGTGTAATCCCCTTCTCCCATCATATGTCTTCCTGGCTGATTGGTCATGTCTGGATACTGGACTTCTAGGCACTCTCCGGGTGTAGCATCGGCTGCCATCATGCCCCAGGTGTTTTTTGTCTTGGGCCCTGGGGCTGGGCCCCTCACCGCATTGAATCAGTCTACATTCTGAAGCCAAATGAAAGCCTCTGTTGCCTTTTGGACACGGGGTAATGGGTCTTGTTCTCCCACCCTGTTTTCTCACTCTGTCTCTATGCCAACATTGAGCTTTCAGATGCCCTACTTTATCACACTGAAAGCATTGATGAGTTTCTCTGGAAGTCCCTTGCCAAAAGGGACCCTGTCTTTCCCATGTTGGGATCTTGGGAAGTCTATATCATAGCCTGGCTATAAAAGGCATTTGTGCCTACTGTGGCACAGCATCTTACGATCTCCTCTAAAGGAGCATCTTTGCGCAGTCCTAGTATAATTCTTCTACAAACTTCATTAGCATTTTCTTTAACAAGTTGCCTTATCAAAATGCCTGTTATTGTATTTTCGCCATTAGTTTGTATGACAGCTGTCTGCAAACGTCCCATAAAATCAGCAAAGGGTTCATTTGGCCCTTGTGTTATTTTTGTGAAGGTTTCACCCTTGTCATTTTTACTGGGGAGAAAGGCCCATGCTTTGATAGCAGCAGCAGCAATTTGCTCATATGCAGCTATGGGATAATTAATCTGTACTGAAATATCTGCATAAGAAGCTACCCTTGTTAGTTGGTCACAGGTGATCAGAGAATTAACTCCACTTTGATTATTTTGTTGGGTTTGTATTGTACAGAGCTCACTATATAAATGTCTTGGCTATATCACAAGGTCCAGGAAGGGAGAGATGTCCAATGAGGCTTGAAAGATAAGTTGGGACCCAGTTCTGGAGGGCTTCACAAACTCAAAAAGGAGTTCATGTTCAGAGTGATTGGGTTTGATCTCCAGTTAAAAAATCACTTTGGCAGCAGAAGGTAGAATGGAGGGGAGTGGGGAATGGGGGAGTGGGGAGTGAGGGAGAGGAAGCAGTTAGGAGACCGATGCAATAATCCAGAAAGGACGTGTCCCAGAGTTCATTCTCCTCACGTCCAATCCCATCCTCAGGGCTGTGACTTAGGGAAGGGAGTAATAAAGCTTATTCTCTCTTTAGAGAAGTAAAATGAGAAAAAACCGCAGGACTTCAAATCGATAGAGGCTACAGAGCTTGCTCTTACAAGGAAGGCACAGAGCCTCAAGTATGGTCTCCAGAGGAACCTAGTTACTGCCAGCAAGGTGGAGCCATGACTACAAGCTACCAGCCGAGATTATGCATTTGATACAGAGAACACATTGTCCAAGAGCCTGGGGAAGCAGCATGAAGTTACCAACAGCTACCAGAAGGTCTGAAGTAGTGGAGTGAGTCACCCTCCATGCAGTCTCCATGGACACATGGTCCCCGTATGGTCCCTAGGTGTTCCTCATTATGGAGCTTCCTTCAGTAGGTACATTACATTCTTCCCCTTGAGTGTGCTTGTATAAACCTCCAAGCTTATAAGAGGAAATACTTTTTGTCTTGCCTGTTTTGTCCTCTGGCTCACCAGTGCTAGGAATCACATGGTGGGCAACGATAGGCTTAGGTTCTTGGATACAGTCCCACAGAACACTCTGACCCTGGGGAGCTTCATTAGGACTCTGCGTCCGAGCGGGAGTGGGGTGCCCCCACCCACAACATGGACAGTATGTTCACTGCTCCCTGTGTGTGACATCAGGAGAACTTTGCAGGGGACCCAACCCTGTGTCAGGGCTCTTTAGGATCGCTTCCCGCCTCATCCGACTCTTACTCCCGATTTTCAACAAAGCCAGATCTCTCTAATGCCAGCAAGATGGCAAAAAGCGACCTTAGATCTTCTGGAAGGCCTCTTTATGGGAAATTCTGGAGTTATTCTGGCCTCCATAGGACACAGAGATTGCTTAGAGTATATGTTAACTGGTCCAGGTGCTTCCCTTGACCTTTAAAGTTACAGCATCAATAGTTTCTCAAACTCTTTTAAAGAAGGTTCCTTCCCTTTGTGCCCCCAAGCTTGGCTGTGCATTAGCCCCATTGCAGAGAGAGAGCGTGGGCTCCCTTCCCTTGTCCCTTTGTGAGCAGCGAGGTGTCCAATACCCTTGCTACCATCTGCTGTGCTTGGCCCCTCACTTTTCCCGTGGCAGCTGTTCTGAGAGACTAAAAAGCCCAAAATATGTTTCTCAGGACTCCCAGGTCTATTCTTGTTGACTTCCCCATTAGAATAGAAGCTCATTTAAGTGAGAATTGTTTCATTTTTTATGTCTATCCAGTATCTAGCACAGTGTATGTTTAATAAATGCCTGATAATTAATGGATTGATATCAGGCTGCCTTTGAAGTAATAGATTGTCTAAATCCAGAGAAAAGGTGTCACATTTCAGGAAGAACATAAGCTGGGAAGTGCCTAGAAGAGAGAAATCCCATGGGCAAAAGGCCTCGAGATCATGCCATGAGGTGCTGAATTGAAGGAATCAAAGCCGCCCTGTCTGGAGAAAAGATGACATAAAGGGACATAAAATCTCTCTCCAAATATCCGACGGGGCCTCTGGTTTGTCCTGATGGACCCTTGAGAGCATAAATGGTGTCAATGGGTAGAAACTGAAGAGAGGAAGACAAGGTCCATGTAAAGAAAAACTTCCCAATAATTAGAGCCATCCTAAAGTGGAATGAACTTCTCCTAAGGGAAGCAGTGAGTTTCCCATCACTGACAGTTATCAAGCCAAAGCCAGATGATTATTGTTGGGGTCAGTGTTGGGAAGAGGTGGGAAGTGGATTCTATCCAATGCTCCTTCCCCCTCGGAGAGGGTATGATGCTATGAACCTCATGTGCTTGAATTCCTCTGTATAGTCTAATAGAAGGCACAATCTCTGCACAGATTTGGGTCTCATTTGCCATGGGGTAGCCCTAAGATCCAGAAATCGTTGCCTGAATAAGTTCTTACCCCTTTCAACAAAGGCACTACCTGGTTCAAAGCAACCCTAGCTATACTGACTGCCCCAAGTGCCTGGACTTCTGCCATAAACATTCGAGGCAATCTTAATCAAGACTATGATCCCCAGGGATTTACTTTCAGGAAAAGCAGTCGTGTCCAACCACCTCAGAAGGAGGAGGTCTCCCTCAATGGCAGAGCCATCACCTAGAAGATGAATGGGTAACTCTCAGTGCAAAATTAGTTTGGGGTGATAGCTTGTATTTATCACACTTGCTCCTTCACCACAGAACTCACTTGCTTATGTCCCCAGAATTACAGGGGAGTTTCTTTCCACGACCAGGTGGAAATGTTATAACTGAGGATGATAAATGCCCCTAACAGTGAAAGGAAGAGTTTCAGAAAATCCCTGCCTCAAAAATCCAGCCTGGGCTGGACCAGGAGAAGCACTAAATCTAGCCTGAGAACCGGGGATACCAGGGGAGGTCACCCTGCTCCCCTGACTCATCCCACTGGGAGAGCCCCGCGGGGACATGACGATATCGAAAAACTTTCCGTGAGACCTGACGATGGAACCACTTCCCCCCTGAGACCCACAATTACGGCAGCAGAGCTAACGGGCCCAGTGTTGTGATGATGGGGGTGGAGATGGGGAAAGACCATGGGAAGCAAGAGAATTGGGGAACGGCACAAGTTTACATTTTTGGAGACTTCAGGAACTGGAGCACAGCTCCACTGGCTCTCTAGGACATTCATTTCTATCTTCTGTAGCCACTTGAGCCCATGGTGTTATCAACAAGCAGCTTGGGAGACGGGATGCCCAATATAAGTAGATTTTTTTAAATTGCTGGCAATATAGAACACAGTGTCATAGATTCAGAGTGGCAAGTCCTACGTAGGACACAAGTCCAACTGTTTCATTTTACAGCTGAGCAAACTGAAGACCAGGATCCCTTACACAGTAATGGCAGAGTCCAAACCTTGTCCTGACTCCGAATTTGGGGGGTTTTCTCATTGTCCCGTGCTGACCCCAATTTGAAAATTGAATTGAAACTGAATGGAATCCACAGCCTCATTAATACAATGATTTTCATTGCCACGGTCCAGGGCCTGCTGAAGATAATAAGAGGAAATATCTCCTCTTGGAGGCCTTTTAGTTGGCTTTCTCTGTAGTTTTTCACAGTTCTGTGTTCACTTGTAGTTTGTCTGTTCCTATAGAAGGTGCCGGCCAGGCTCTGCTGTGAGCTCCCAGAGAACTAAAGGGATAAAACAGTGTGAATCTTGGTCAGTAACCCGTGTGTCTTTGGCAATACCTCCTGAGCATTTCCTCATCCTCCCAAGGAACAAAGGTCAGATCATGGGATTCTGTCAGCCAGGGCTCAGAGGACCTTGCACCCTCTGCCTAGAATGACTTTCTCTCCTCTTTTACTTTTCCCCCCTCTCTGTCCAAGCTCAAATTCTGTCCCCACATTCCCAACAGAGCCTTCTGATTTCTCATCCCGACCAATAAGGATCCTTTCCCTCGAATTCACTGAGCACTTATCACATCCTGGTCATCTTGCTCTGTAGTTTTAATTTTAGAGAATCACGTGTAGCTGCCAGCACGGTATAATGGGTTCAGAGCTGGCCTTGGACCCGTGATGACAGAGTACGAGCCCCACCTCCATTGCGCGATCTTGGGCCAATCATGTCACGTCTCAATGCTAGAGGCGGCTCTCCCATACTATGCTGACCTGCCTTGGGAGGGGAAGTTCCTCCTCTAGGAGTTTCCTTTGTTGGCAAAATCACAGTTCCACTCATAATCCCATGTCAAATACTCCAGATGACACTAAATACTAAACGTTAAAATAAGTTATGTTTCCCTTCAAGATGGGGACTTCCATCAAAACTATCATAATGATGAGATGACATTCTGACATACTATACAAATTAGCTAGTATGATAAGAGCTATTATTATTATTATTGTAGCTAATATTTATAGAATACTAAGTTTTGCAAAAGACTCTACATGGATTATCTAACTGGATCCTCCCAACATCTGGAGGTCTAGAGAAATAGGAACAGTCCTTATATAAATACTGGGAATAATTCCCAGAGCACAAACAGACCTTAAATATTGGATTAATTATTATTGAGCTTCTTTATGACTCTGTTAATACCATTCCCTTCATTTGAAATATCCCCCCTATCTAATCACTAGCTCCTATTTCCTTCAAAACTTGAAACAAAACTTTCCCCTTTTATAGAAGCTTCCCATAATTGATCCTATCTAATTCTGTTTACTCCACAAATCATAAGCTCCTACATTTTCAGCTTTCAAGGAGTAATACCTAAGTGAGAAAATGGTTGTAAAATGCTTTGCAAATTGCCCGGTACCACATCACCTATTCTATTATTTATGTTGTAATATTCACTAATGTATTACTTTTTTTTTTTTTTTACTATCCTATGTCTATATGGCAAATCTGCTCCTTAACATGCTAAGTGCTAGTCACTAAGATGACATACTTTCCAGAATCAGCACCATGGCCATCAAACATTTCAACTTGCCCCATATTTTAAGGGTGTATCCTCAGTTTATGAACACTACAAAAAGGGATCTTCTTCCCAACCCTCTGTATGAAATGCTACTTCCTGCTCCCTGCTAACACTGCTGTCCATTCACTCTGTTGTCCAAATGAACCTTTTGGAAAATCCTACGTCACTTATTTGAAGCATCTTAGTAGATCCTTGAACTATTTAAATTTCAGAAAGTTTAGTGATAAACTAATGGAATCCAAATGACATCGTAGGCTAGATAGAGAAGAATTGGGATGGTATATGAGTGGAAGAAATCAGCTTTGGAGGATTTCAGCAGCTCATAACTTAATCTGTGCCTTTATAGGACTGAGGATTAAGAGTTTTAATTTCTCCATGCATAATTCAAGCAAGAACTTTATTTAATTGAATGAAAAATATAAGTTTCAAGAAGCAGAAATAAAGTCACTTCAAGAGGCCAGTACTCATCCCTTTAATCCATTGGCTCACTGGCTTTCTTGTACTCTTTTTGACATGGCCCAGTCTGGCTGTATTCCATCACCTCCCTTCACTATATTCGGGATCCTCCACTATGCAAATCCACCCAGGCATACCTCATTTGTTTTATAGAAGAGCTATTTTGAATGATTTTTTTCTGATACTTGATAAAACAGTGCTTTATAGTGTGCCCCACTAAGACTTCTCTTCTACAATTCATTTCCAGCCATAATTTTCTTCTTAGAAACTGGCACACTTCTCAAATCATAATATGTATCCCCACCACCCAAGCATTTCAGAAAAGGAGAGATTTAATCTAGAGTAGACTCAAAAATGTTCCACTAATTCCAAAATTCTTCCACGGTTACTCTGTAACTTGCAATGTTCAAAGTGAAATGTCCCAGCTAAATACCAATAATGAAATAGAAATGATGACTTGCCCTTATCCAGTTCCTATTCCCAAGACAGAGTATTCCTTGGCTCATTAAACCTCATTACGTCTCTGAGAAATACAGAAGGGACGGGAAGATCATTGGTCCTTACATATAAATATGAGGATTGGTTTTAGAAACTGGCTATTTTTCCTGGGGAAAGACTGGGCCAGGGAGAGAGGGGGTGGGTGGAACAGGAAGGGACCTCCCTCCCTGAGGCTCATTTAAGTGCCTCGTCCAAGATCACAAAGGTACCGTCAGGGAGGGTTGGGACCCGAGGTCCTCTGCCGGCAGGAGCAGGGCTCTTTCCAATGGAACCATAGTCTATTTTTGAGTACCGGTGGAGTTGTCCAGTGGGATACTGTAATAAGTATTAAGTGGTAGCTGCAATTTTAGTTTGATGGCAGGAAAAAATGAAAAGATTCCGAACAATTGTAGTTATCCGAAAGCAGAGTTGCCTGCTCGGGGAGGTCAGGCAACCCCCCTCGCCGGAGGTCTTTGAGCTAAATCTGGCTGACCATTTGTCAGATATGCATCTTTCAGATGCATTGGACTAAATGGCTGCAGAGCCTCCTCCCAACTCCAACATTCTGTGCAATAAGAACTATCCCATCGAACACATTTTCCAAAGATGATACTTGAAAATGAAATGAAAAAAGGATGTTCTAGTCATTTAAAGCAGACTTTAAAACCTCTCACTGGACATTGCCCTAAGACTCAACACTTCCCAGAGGAGGGCCAAGTGCCAGGGGCTCTCCCAAGGCAGGGCCCATCCTCCAGCTCTAACTCACTTTCCATCTCACATCAAACCCTCTATGCTCCCTGCAGGCAGTACAAGGGAAAAGATAATAGAAACAGGCAAGTCTGAGGAAAGGAAATCAATATTGTCATAAACTGAATATTTAGGAAAATTAATATTCTCCAGGTTGCATGGAAAATGCCGAAAAAATCTCTCCTAATTGATCTTCAAGCTAGACTGAAAAATTAATTCATGAATAATATAATTTGAGCTAAGATGTTAATGAATGAAGTCATCTACCCAATTTGGGATTCTTCATTCAGTCTGAGATTATATGGGTTGTTTTGGGGTTTTTTTTGGCTTCTACATTATGTTGTATTAAGCATGGAATCCATTAAAGCCCCAAGATCTTTTAAAACTATTACACAGTTATATTGAAATTTATGAGAAATTAGCTATTTTTATTCTATTCATCTTACTGAAAATTATTTCTGACTGATAGCCAGCAATCTAAGGAACTGATGGGAGGAAGGAAGAGGAAGGAATTATTACTTATGAGGGAATTCCCCCAAATGTTCTATTAAAACAAGAAATTATATAACCGAAGCATTCTTAAGATAATTAAGCTTATACATCAAAGACAATGTACTCATTCCCCAAATTCCTCTTTAGTAAATTGCCTATCTGTACAATGTGCATAATGCCCTTCTACAAAGATACCAGTTAGCACAAAATCAAAGTCACAGGGCACAATGAGATTCGGATCTGAAACAGAAATATCTGCCCATTGACTTTCAAATCCAACTTCTCTCTGAGACATTCATTCCTTAGTGACACCCCATTGCTCTCACTTCTCTCCCCAGGTAGAACATTCAATGGGCATTTTCTCCGTTTATTTTTGTTCGTACATTGCTGCTTACCATCTGGAGGAAGTTACTTAGTTTTTCTAGATCCTCCTTTTCTTAAATGGTAAATGAAGAGGTGGGGCTAGAAGATCTCGAAAGTCTCTTTCGGTGGTATTCATTATTTATGATCCATTTATTCTTTTGTAGTAACATTCAGGAACGACTTTCCTCCAGCCCTACTGGAATTGATGCGGCAGGTCCCCAGAAGGCTAGCAGCTACATTTCCATCATGGGGGTAGAGGTGACCTCTAAAGCACTGGAGGTTCTAGTACTGTCATTTAGAAGCCCCCACAGGTGTCTTCTGCACTAATTTTTAGTCACACTTAATTAACTTTTAGAAAGGGTATTTATCAAGCAGACATAGGAAGGACAATTATTATAGAAATGCCTCGTTTTCCAGCTCTCTATCCTTTCCATTCTCCCCTTCTCCCAATAAAAACAGGTATGAAATCTCCTCTTTCACACACACAAGATTCCTGGAGAAATTAGGTCTGTATTTGGAGAGTATCCAAAGATAAACTCATACTTCCTCTCTTTAGGAAGTTCTTTTCTTCATTTTTGGAGTTCTTATGACTTTGTTTCCCTGAGGTATAATATTATGTTTGTCTCTTAGTGTTCCTTGTAGAGTCTAGAAGAGGAATCCGGAACATCCGGCCCACATACCATATAAGATTTGCGAAATCATTTGCTGAAGCAACCAAGGAAATCATGAGCTGAAGCCTAGGTACAACCCCCTGCCGTCGCTTGAGTTCTATATGTTGACAATTTTGTATGGCCCTGGAATGATATTAAGAATATCCAAATGGCCCTTGACAGAAAAAAAGTATCATTTACAAAGGAGACTGAGTTTGTGATGTTGGGAAGTGTTAAGAGAGAAGTCTGGAGAGAAATTATGATAATGCAGAGGAAGGAAAAGAAAGAAGAAGAAAGGAAAGAAAGAAGGAAGGAAGAGGAAGGAAGGAAGGAAAGAAGGAAGGAAGAAAGGAAGGAAGGAAGGAAGGAAGGAAGGAAGAAGGGGGGAAGGAAGGAAGGAAGGAAGAAAGGAAGGAAGGAAGGAAGGAAGGAAGGAAGGAAGGAAGGAAGGAAGGAAGGAAGGAAGAAAGGAAGGAAGGAAGGAAGAAAGGAAGGTAGGAAGGAAGATAGGAAGGAAAGGAGGGAAGGAGGGAGGAAGAGAGGGAAGAAGGAAGGAAGGAAGGAAGGAAGGAAGGAAGGAAGGAAGGAAGGAAGGAAGGAAGGAAGGGAGGGAGGAAAGGGAGGGAGGGAGGAAAGGGAGGGAGGGAAGAAGGGAAAGAGGGAGGGAGGGAGGAAGGAAGAAAAGGAGGAAGAAAGGGAGGGAGGAAGGAAGGGAAGGTGGGAGGAAGAGAGAGAGGGAAGGAGATAGGGGAGGAAGGAGGGAAGGAAAGAAGGTTCCCTACACCTGATGCTTTTCCTTAGGGTTTCTAGTTTGTTCCTAATTCATCTCTCAGCTCCCAATGGAATTCCACCATCACCCACTGTTATTCCAAGGATACTGTTATGACACTTTCAGAAGTTACAAGGTTATCATCTGGTCATGAGGGAAGAAGGAAGAAGGGCAACTCAACCCCCCACTCCCCTGTCACTTCCATCATAGGAAATCTTTCTCAAGAGCCCTTCATGGCTCTGATGACCACTCAATTTGCCTGTGGCTGGAATCTATGATTGAGAGCAAGCTTGCTCTCTTATGCAAAGTGCTAGAAGTATGCTTGATTCTCTGAACCAGTCCAAGATATTTTTGTGTGGCAACATCCACTTCCATCCAATGACCAAAGAAAGCACTTTATTTTTCTCCAGTGCATTAAGGATTTGTTTGTACCCTGCTTCCATTTTGGACTGATTGACTGATTGAGCTGAGCTAACTGGCCCTTGGTGATTACATAACAACCCTTACTCTGATATCTCAATTTTTCCAGATCTTTTTAGTGGAAAATTTGTAGCTTAATGCAAAAATACAAATCCATCAAAATTACTTTATATGATGAAAATGGAATCATTTCCAATAATCTTAAAAATACAACATGCTATTATTTCTGAAAGAAAAGTGATTGTTGCCTACATTTTCTAGGACCATTTAAGCCTATTTTGATAAGTCTGTCTAGATGAGGGAGAGAGAGTGGGAAAGAGAAAAGAAAATCATCATCTTATTGCTTTCTTTGTAGACACAACTAGCGAGGTAGCAGAGTGGCTAGAACACTGGTCCTAAGGTCAGGAAGAACTGGATTTAAGTCTGATCTCTGACATGTACTAGCTGTATGATTTGGGCAGGTCATTTAATTTCTGTTGCCTCAGTTTTCTCAACTGTATAATGGGGATAAAAATAGCATGTGTATCCCAAATTGTGAGGATCAAATGAGATAATATAGCAGAGTGGTTGGCACACAATTGGCACTTAATAAACGCTTATTACCTTCCTTCTTTATAAGGAAAGGAGAGAGCCAAGATCAGAAGTTACCTGCACCCGCCTGCAGGTTTGAGGCAGACAGAGAGGAGGGTATGCTCCCTCTGACGACGTCGGTGAGCTCCATATTCCAGCCTTTCCCGGACCACTACAGGTGCCCCTTCCCTTTGCTAAGTACAGGTCAGTCTGGGGGCAGCGGATAACAGCGAGTCGTTAGTAGCCCCCAGCTGCCAACTCTACCCAACCGGAGCGGCTTGTGGGAGAGCTCCTTGTGCTCCTGCAGGGAGTCCTGCTTCTTCTCCGCACTCATCCCAAAGCACAGCCCTTTGGTGGTTATTCCATTGCTTTGAGGAAAGCTTGGCGTTAGCTTTGACCTTTTCTCCTTCTCTTCCCGGCCATGATGTCCAAGATCATCTGAGAATTTTGTGTCTACAGAGCCATGCTTGTTGGGACAAGGGAGGGCTGCAAACAATCCACTGCCACCTTCTGGTGACACGATGCAACATTTCCCTCTCACCTGGGCCAAAGCAAGGTACAGAAGCATTACGAGGCTCCCCTGCTCCAGTACCTGCCGCCAGGCTCCGAAGAGCTGCCTCCTTTTCCGTGACGGCTGCACCTAAAATAAAAGAATGCCAGCAGCAGCAAGGTAACTTTACCTTACCAGGTAACTTACCTGTTCCGTCTGTTGCTATTATTCTCCCATTGTAGAGAGGAGGAGACCGAGGCTGACAGAGCTCTTTTGATTTAATCGCCATGATAATAATTATAATTATACCTAACATTTATATAGCTCTAAGGTCAAGAAAGCAGTTTACTTATCTCATTCGCTTAATTTTCACAGCATATATTAACTAATTGTTGCTCACATCAACCCTGGAAGGTAGATGCTATTATTATCCTCATTTTATGGTTGAGAAACCTGAGGCATAGTGAGGTTAAGAGCCTTGCCCAGGTTCACACAGCAGGGCAGGACTTGTACCTGGTCTTCCTATAGCCACTTCCTGCACTGCACGAGTTAGCTCCCTCTGAGCGTACCAGTGAAGAATATTGTATACCCATCTGGTATACCTTAAAAATAAATAGGTATCAATGAGCAGAGCATGGAGCAAGATGGCTCAGTGAATAGAGTGTCAGGGCTGAAGTCAGGGAGCCTTATCTTCCTGAGTTCAAATCCAGCCTCAGACACTTAATAGCGGTGTAATCCTGTTTACCTTGGTTTCCTCACCTGTAAAATGGGCTGGAGAAGGAAATGGCAAACCGTTTCCGTATCTTTGCCAAGAAACCTCTAAATGGGATCACAGAGTGTTTAATACAACTGAATGACAACAAAATGAGTAGGGTCACATAGTCCTAGAAAAACTATCAGAAATAGAAGGAGACAAAAAATTACTTATTTAATCTCAGCTCCCCCCCCTTTTTTTAATTTTTTTTTTTTTACAGATGAGGAAACTGAGAGCAGAGAAGTAAGAAGACTCATCCAAACTTCTACATCCTGGTACTCATTTGTACATAGTATTAAGTGATGTAGTTAGTGTACTTTCTCAGTTAGTCAATAAGCATTTACTAAGCACTTATTGTGTGCCAGGCACTGGCTACGTTCTGATGCAGAAGACAGTCTCTGTTCTCAATGAGCTCACAGGTAATGGGAGAGACAACATACAAATAGACAATCCTCAAATAGTCAAGATATACACAAAATTAATTGGAGATAATCAACAGAACTAACTGTGAAATTTCATGTGTCATGAGATAGCGTGAGGTACTTGCTTGATGTGAATCAGTTCATTCATTTCTCCCCCTCCAGCTTTGCAGAATTCAGTGGCTGTGTCCCTGGTACATGGTGGGAAAACATCCTCCTGTTATTCCTGGTGTCCGGGCGTCATTCTGTGAGCTTGGTGCTTCCTGATTATTGGCAAGCAGTGGACCAGGCTTTCAGGCCTTAAGGAAGATGCATTCCTGTATTGGAGTGAGTCCTTTATGTGAGCAGGAAATGGGTATTAGAAAAGCTGGGTGTTGTGGGATGTCTGTCTTTCTGACCCTGCTCGTACACCAACACATGGAACAGCTCTATTATGTGTCCCCTATAACATACCTATCCAATGATCATCTAGCCTTAGCATGAAAGTACCCATTGGGTGTCTCCTCACCTCTTTGAGGAATCCCGTTCAACTTCCAAATACTTCTGATCAAGGAATAAGGAAATACAAGTACTGATCTCTCCCAGGACCTTCCTGTCCTTTAGTTTAAGCCCGATTGACTTTGTACTGATATCAGTGGAAACATTCTTTGAACTGTTTTTTTAACTAGCTAAGACTCAGGCAGTTAACAAGCATTTATAAAACACCTACTGTGTGCCCTAGTTATTGGGAAATATGACAAAGGAGGAAGGCATTGGACAAGTTAGAGAGGGTCCACCTCCTCCTGTTACAGAGAAGGACCCTGAAATGTAGAGATGTCCAACTCCTTGCCCAATGTCCCAGGTGGTCGGGGCAGAGCCCACATAGAAACCCAGCTTGTTGGACTCCAAATCCTACAATGGGCTGACACTCCATGTAAACATGGGCTGACTGGTGGGCTTTTTTCCCTGCTATAAGCTGGAGGGGAACATGGGTCATGCCCTTGGACCGATGGGAGTGACCCAAGTTCCAATGGGATCTGCTACATCACATACAGAGAACTGAAGAATCTGGGAGTTGTCAGGGGTCTTAGATAGAAATAGGAAGTAACTAAGATGAGATGAATGGGACCATTTTCAAGGGAAAATTTGAGTTACACAGTAGTTCTGCACTTGTATTTCTTCCAGAGGAAGAAGCGCTTGAGCTTCAGGAGCAAGGGTAATTCATCAAAGTAGAGTCCATCCTTCTTCCCCTCGGCTGATGAACCTGAGTGGGGTTCCTTCCCCATCCTGGTACTTATTTGTACATAGTATTAAGTGATGTAGTTTGTGTACTTTCTCCGTTAGTCAATAAGCATTTATTAAGCACCTATTGTGTGCCAGGCATTGGGGTTCCTTCCCAGCGGAGCCCGGCTCTGCTTCCTCCACTCACAGGAGAGACACATGGGTTCCTGGCCCCGCATCTCCAGGACACGGTGCCCAAAGGTCCCGGTTCTCACCATGGTGTCTCTGTGTCCCGGTTTGATCACCTTCACCAGATGGGCTTCTGTGGCCCTCACCTGAACAACAATGCAGCTCCTCCTTGCTCTTCTTGTTTTGGCATCTAGCTTAGTCTCTTCATACGTGAGCCCCCTGTAACATCCATGGCAGAGAGTCAGCTGAGCTCCTTTTCTAGCCACCCGGGAATCCAGAGTAAGCTTCCAAATGACAACATCGCGCCCAAAGAGAAATCTCGCACTTGTGCACAATTAGCATTGCCAAGTCTGTCCAGATACTCAAACTTGGTACAAGCTGAGGGGGGATAATACTCTTAGGAGAGCATGAAGAATATAATCTGGGATGAGACATCATTACAAACGGGATTACATGAAAATCCACCCTTCTCTTATCTGGACAGCACACACAGCAAAAAAATAAAGAAGGCAGCATCTTCCACTTCTGTCGATTCATTCTGCTGGAAAATGTTCTCAATCTTCCCTGCAGCACATGGCGGGCCAGAGCGGATCTGCTTGTGCACATGCATGAGCTGAGGGGCTAATGAAGACCAGGAACACTTGTGCTCCGCCTGGCCTTGGAGACCGGCCTCCCCTGCCAAAGAACCTCAGCAGCAAAGTTAGTGACTTTGAGGAATAGGTTCAGTAAACGGGGACGTGTGGGACAGGGCAGCAGGAACCCCAGCTGTCCATTCTCACCTTGAACAAATCCCTCTGGTTTTTAACCTGTTTCCTTAATAAAACAGGGACAATAATATCTGTCTTATGTGGGTATAATTTTAATTGTGAAATCGTTTTATTTCAAGCACACCTGTCTTCTCTTTCAGATTAAAAAATTAAATTAAATTAAAATGTAAGTCAGGTATATATTTTAGTTGCCTATGAGACAAATACTAATAATCAAGCAGCAAGCATTTATTACACGGTCCTTGTGTACAAGGACTTTTGTCTTTGAAGAATTAACGTGTGGAAGAGGGATTCATTATGGTCTTCTTGGATCCAGGAAGCAAGGGAGTGGGGAGAAAAGTGACAGAGAGGCAGATTTCGACTGAAGATGGAACAAGATTTTTCCACCAGTTAGAGCTATCCAAAAGCGGCTCTCATACACATGTTGGAGGCCAGCTATCAGGGATGTCAGCAGCAGGTGAGTTCAACCAGGTGCCTCTTGAGTTTTCTTCCTGAACATCTGTAACAATCTGTGCATCTGTGCAATGTCAGTAACTTATTTCTTCTTTAACTAAAAGATGCCCTCTTGAAGGCTCTGAGAATAAAAGAGAAACCTTGAAAGCAAAGCAGATGGTATGGGATTATTGTGTACAGATATCCAGGTGCGGAGGCAGCAATATGGCGGAATGAGAGGGATGGAATGATGGTTTTGTGGGGGAGATGGGCGGTAGCCATGGAGTTCTGACTTGTGACTGGTCACAATTTAGGGCACTTAAATGGAAGAGGCAATTTGGCCACTGAGGGCATTGTCCCAGATTCCAAGGACTTCAGAATCTTGGAATTGGAAGGAACCTCGAAGCATCTAGTCCCATTGATACCTGAATCCCTCTTCTCCTCTTCCCAAATAGTCATCCGTTTTGCTGGAATCTTCTCAAGAGTACAGACCCTTTACCTTCTGAGTGGGTCATGTCTCCCTTGGGACAGCACTATCTGGTAGAAAGTTTTTTCTTATATTCCAGAGAATCTGACCCATATGATTTACTTTCTCTAGATCAAGCAGGAAGCCAGAAGCCATGCTGAAGTGTGAAAAAAATAAAACCTGAGGTATTCAGGATAGATACCTTCAAAAGAGACCGGGGGATGATCTAGGAAGTAAGGGTGGGCACACTTTGGAGGCCCAGGGAGCAAAGTGCCTGGAAGGGCTACTGAAAGAAGTGTCCATCCTCGGCCATCCGTCTCCACTTGTATCACCAAGCATCAAACAAGCATATTCCAGAAGCAGACCAAGTTTCTTGGCAGCCAAGTCCACAACCATAGAATTGCATTCACAGAAAAGCAGATGAAAGGGCAGAGGAGACAGGGGAGGCCTTGTTTCCTGTGGCCCAACCACAGGACAAAGATTCATCCATTAGAACTTTGCAACTGGAATTCAGATGGATGTATGTACATGAGAATGGCTTCTACCAGAGTGCTTTGGAATAAAGTCTTTTTTTAAGCCAACTAAGACTAGAGCACTTTCAGGGAACTGGGGGAAGGATGGAAAGGAAGAGGAAGAACGTAATTCTTCAGGTCAAGAGATTATTAAGAAATATGGTAAAAAAGGAACTGGGCGAGCAGCAATATTGCTTTTCTGCCCCCAAAGCTTGGAAGCCAAAGCGTCAGAGAGGGTGGCTTTGGGAGCAGCTATCAGACATCCCTGGGAGGGGGCTGGCGGCACGTGGGACTTCTCGAGGAAGAAGACGAGGACAGAAATGATG
Organism: Antechinus flavipes; assembly: GCF_016432865.1. Taxonomy (NCBI): domain Eukaryota; kingdom Metazoa; phylum Chordata; class Mammalia; order Dasyuromorphia; family Dasyuridae; genus Antechinus; species Antechinus flavipes. The sequence goes on along the minus strand of NC_067400.1, from coordinate 3,667,366 downwards.
ACCAGGGCAGAGCCAGCCTGTCTCTCCCCTTGCAGCTGTATTTCTGAGATAAGGCTTTCCCAGGCAGGCTGTGCACCCATTGGGCAAAAGCCAGGCCCTGTGGGTAAGCAGTAAAAGTAGTGCTGAGTGAGGAGGGAAGGGGGCTGAGACAGAGTCGGTGCCAGCTATGGCAGTGGGCAGACTGGGAGGGGACCAGGGCCTGGAGAAGGGGAGCTGCTCAGTACCAAGGGGCGGGAGGTGGGGGACCAAAGGGGATGTGGCAATGAGATATTCACAGACTTCTCTCTCTGCAGCAGGAGGGGGAATGTTTCATCTGAGATCCAGAACTATATTTCCTTGAACACTAATATGTTGGCTTGCCTTCAGATTAAAAGAGACTTTTGGCGGCTGGGTCTGGAAAAGATTTGCAGGCTCCCTCCCAACCAGCACTGGTTATTTCAATTTATTTAATTTTATTCCTTTTCTACTGTTCTGACTAAAAATCTGTCTACATTTGTGCTAAGCATTTAAGAATAATTTCATTGGGATGCAGCAGGACTGGAAAAGGGCCAGAAGCTTTCCAGTGGGTGGGGGCTTTAGGGCAAGAGTTTCACACTAAATTCACATTAAACCTTAGACTAATAAAACAAAGATTTTTCCCCTCCCCCAAAAGAAAAGGAGTGCAGTTAGAAGGAAGAGGCAGTTAGTTCTCTGAGAATTCAAGATCCATCTTTCTACAGAGAGCCCTCTGGTGTTACTATGGAGGGCACAACACATGATCTCAAGTCTCATCATTCCAGAGTCTCTCCAGCTCATCACAGGCTCTCCTAAGTACGGTACCCAAGTCCTAATGGGTTCTTGACAAGTCTCCTGCATATTCAACAACAGAGACAATACAGTAACCGTGGAAACAAAAGATTGTATGATCTAGAGCTCTACAGGTTACAAAGCGCTTTATTCACAGTAATTCTGTACACACCCACATCCACACCCTTCTTATCGTAGCTGAGAAAACTGACGGATAAATATTTTACCCAACTCATGATTGCTAATATTTCCTTCTTTTCTCCCTCTATTTTCCTTCAATCTTCCTTCCTTCCTTCCTTCCCTGCTTTCTTCTTTTTTCTTCCTTCCTTCCTTCCTTCCTTCCTTCCTTCCTTCCTTCCTTCCTTCCTTCCTTTCTTCTTTCCTTCCTTCCTTTCCTGCTTTCTTCTTTTTTCTTCCTTCCTTTCTTTCTTCCTTCCTTCCTCTTCCTTTCTTCTTTTCTCTCTTCCTTTCTTTCCATCCTTCTATTATTAGTTAGATGTCATGGATACAAAATCAAAAATGAAGCAGCCTGTGTCTTTGAGGAAGTTTTATCCCATCCAGATCATAGAATAAAGACATAAATGCATCATAGACTAATTTCAGGATAACGAGACAGAGAAAGACAGACACATAGAGAGAAAGAGACAAAGACAGTGAAACAGAGATACAGGGAGACAGAGAGAGCTAATCCTCGGGGCAATCAGAAAGGGCTCCACTCAGGAAACAACACCTGATCTGGGTTCTAAAACAAGTTTCAGATTCTACCAGGTGAAGAGAGGAAGGTGATCATTCCAGAGTCTGACCCTCCTTCCTTGGGTCCCTCTTTGCTGCCAGATCCACATCTTCAGGCTGCCACTAACCCCCAGGGTCCCCTGAAGACATGGCTGGGCCCTACCATAGAGGCTTTGGACTGAAACTGGTGCTGCTCTCCCCCCTCCACCCCTCCACCCCTCATGGCTGACCATCAGGGAGGACCGTGTCCTGAAGGCCACGTCCCCCAAGAACTCTAAAGTTGAGTCGTTTGTTCCCTAAGACTCCACTGCAGAGTACAATAGCCACAACTGTGATGGAGAGAGCCATCCTCATCCAGAGAGACTGAATGCGGATGAAAGCACACAACTTTCTCTTTTGTTGTTGTTTGTTTGCTTGCTTGTTTTTTTCTTGTGTTTTTTTTTTCACATTTTGATCTGATTTTTCTTTTGCAACATGATGAATATGGAAATGTTTAGAAGAATTGCACATGTTTAACCTTTATGGGATTATTTGCTGTCTGTGGGAGGGAGTGGGGGGAGGGAAGGAGAAAAAATTGGAACACAAGGTTTTGCAAGGTGAATGTTGAAAACTGCGAGTATTTGGAAAAATAGAAAGTTTTTCAGTAGAAAGGCAAGCTGCTCCCATTCCTCACTGTAGCTACCCATGTTCCTCCCACCCCACAGATCTACAAAGACAGCTAGGTCTTGCCTGGAAGCCCACTTCTTCCTGAAGACCCACCTAGATAGTGTCTCGTTACTGGGATTTCTGTATTTAAGTCTCCTTCTGGCATCAGCAGATTAAAGTCTCACTAGCCTCTGTATCATCCCCATTCTTCCAAAAATGTTTTTTTACCTTTGTTTCTTTTGGAAATATAATATTCCTGTCATGATTATTACAGAAAGCTACAAAGTGAGCCCGAGGGGGCAAGAATAACTCAGTTTTAAGGCTGTCTAAAAGCATTAACTCAAATACTGCCATACCCAAAGTGACATCACTATCCAGTGACCAAGTGAGCACATTAATGGATCAAATCAATTTTGTTATTCTCACAATAAATGAAATGAAAAGACAGATGGAACTTACAACTCAGGAGCAGAATGGCTCACAAACTCTCCTTGAAGAAGCAAATAAAGGACTTGGAGAAGCTGGCTTTATCGTGCATCTCGAGACAATAAGAAATATAATTTCATGGGACATTTGGTCATCTCATATTGCAGCACTTGAGAGAAGTATGATTTTAAGTGACTCATTAAAATAAATGCCACTTATGCATCAGCTTATATTGCCTAGAATGAGCCAGAAAGAATCTACAAAGAACTTCATTAGACCTTATAAATCATCTGAGAATAATTTGTTACACAGAAACTTCCATGCAAAGGTGAGACGAGGCAAAGACATTGAAAAATAGCTTGAAAATATGATTCAGGAGTAAGTAACAAGAGAGTAAGGAGTGATTTACAAGTGCATTAACAGTAGAGGTACTTTATTAACACATATTATGTATATATGTGTACACACACGTATGGATGGATGGATGTATATATATATATATATATATGTGTGTGTGTGTGTGTGTGTGTGTGTGTGTGTATAAAATCTGCCTGTCTCTCTGTGTCAATGAACAGTGAATTTAGCACAGAACTGAATGGGAGACCTGACCATAATGCCTTTGGGAAATTGCCCTGAACCAAAGGGTGGTGTTGGATGATTGAGACTCATGGGATATAAGAGTCTCTGGAAATTTAAGCTGAATTCTTCCAAAAGGCAATGCAATGCACTCGAATGGGTCACAGAATCTGCAAAAGGGGTGGATTATGAAGGAGAAATAGAACAGATAAAGGACGTGATCTGAGAAATGTGTAACTAAAAAAGAAAATGGGCTCACAACACGGAGGAGAGGAGGAATAACCATAGGACGATGGAGATGCTCCTTCCTTGAGCATGAAGAAAAAGCAACGCCTGGTCCCAGAAAGGTGGATGGATTTCTAGGAGGACATGGGAAAGAGTTCCCTAGGAAAGGATGGTGGACACTGCTGGGGGAGGGGGGAACTGCACATTTATGAGATTATAAATCTATTAAAATGCATCTCTTTCGTGTCAAGGAACCCATAAGGGTGAGATATGCAACCAGCAGGAGCAGACAAACCTAATGGCAGCTTGTCCTTGGTAGAATTATGATCTAGTCTGTTTCTGGGTCTTCCTCTTTGCCCACCCACAGCATCATAGTCCATCCCACCCCCACGTGCTGTTTTTATGGTTCTGATTTTTCTCTACCTGATGAGACCTTTAGCCCCTTGCAGGGTGTTCTTCCCCATCCCCTTCCCCTTCCCCTGAGGATCTCCCCTGTCCACTTCCCATCTGGGTCTGCTTGGTGGGAAGAATGTCATTTATTCAGCTCTCATTATGTTCCAGACAGTATCCTAAAGGCTGGATACAAATACAAACACAGAACAAGGTCATCCTTGTCCTTGAGAAGCTCAAGGAGCTTACATTTTAGCAGGAGGAGGAAGGCACCAAAAAGGAGCTCAGGCCCAGGGATGGTGGTGAAGGACAGCTGGTCTGGAATAAGTCCTGTCACCTCCACTTTACAGATGAGGAAACAAGCTCAAACAAGGGGCTTGAACAAGGTCACATATCTAGGATGGCAGAGCCAAGATTGCAAATGCAGGAGAAACCCAGGGAAAGGAGTGGGTGAGCATCCTGACACCTGCCCTGTCCATAACTACCCTCTTAGCTCTTCCCTCCATCATGGAAGCTTGAACCTTCACAGTAACTTGGGAGAATGGCTACATCTTGGTGATATTTCCAAGGGCTTTAGTTTAATGAACTGAGGAGATTCATTAAAAAGAGAAGACTGTGAGTAAATGAGAACTGACTTCAAGTATCTAAAGGCTGTCATGTAGAAAAAGAATTAGTCTTGTTCTTCTTGGTCCCAGAAGGCAGAACTTGAGCAATGGGGGTGAGTGAAATAAAAGTCAGTCAAGACTTGAGGTCCCATTAGGAGTTGTCCCCAAACAAACAGGGCAGCCTGGGATAGTGGAAGAGTAAAGAAAGGCTCACGCAGCTGGGATCCTTGTTCAGGTCTGGGTGACGGTGGCCGGTGTGACAACTCCCCGCCAGGGCTTAATGTCTAGGGTCCACATGTGGGTTGTGGCGCGTTTCTTAGCTCATCTCCCCCAGTTTCCTGAATCTAACTCCTTTTAGAGCAAGCTGCCTCAGGGGAGTGTCCCCAAGGATGGGGTGGAGTTCTGCCCCCCAATGTCTCTTCTCAGAAGTGGGGCTCAGCACCCGGGGCTTTATTTCTTCTTTAAGAATTTGGCAGCTTGTGGTCAAAGATCTGCTGCTGTCTTGACAAATGAGCACATGTCTTCCCACTGTTCAGAGAGAAGTTCACATTTAATCTCAAAAATACAGGCAATATTGCCAGGCAAGAAAAAACTCCCGAGAGGAACCCAGAGAAGAAAAATGATGCTTGCTGAACTGTGGCTGCTTCCGATTTGGGGAGGGTGATGGCACTCTGGGGCTTGGGCAGGGTGGGAAAGCGGCACTCACTCTGCCATGTAGAAGTCAGACATCTGCGGCACAAGGGCCGTGGATGGGACACGGGCCCACGCCGTCAGAATTGTTGCAGAGCGGTGGTTTTCCAAACATTTGTGGTCAATGCACGTGCAATGACTCGTTAGAAAGCACTGTCGTTCCTGTGCAATAAGCACAACTGAATGGCACGGGAATTTGGGAAATTAAATTGGAAAATTAAATGGAGAAAGACTGGCTTTTGAGAGGGAATCTTTGGCAAATCCTAATGTCTCCAGGGGTAAAGGCATTTTAGAGACTACCTGGCTCAGGGGCCTCTATCCAGATGAGGAAACCGGGTCTGGAAAGGGGAAATCATTCTCCTGAAGTTTACATCTTATAGCAGGATATGGTACATCTCTCCTCCCATAAAAATACAACCAACAAGAGGAGCCACGGGCACTATGGAAGGAGAAGCCAGAGAGATTTACTTCCTTTCAGAAACAATGCTTTTCTTCCCATTCATCATGTCTGATTTATTCTCCTTCTGATTCAGAGGCATGCCTCCAATTTGGGGAAGCTCTTGGGGGGAGGGAAGAGGGAATGGGGAGCAGGGGAAGAGGGAGAATAGTCCCTGGAGATCAAGGCGCATCAGATGAGCCCCTGATGGTTTGGGTCTCAGCTTCCCCATGGCAAATTTGGGCTACATCTTGCACAAAGTCTGCTGAACCTACATGAATTTGTTTTCATCTGTGTTGAACATCGTGGCCTCCAAAGCTTCCGGGGGCTGCTATTTTGTAGATGAATCGTTTCCTTTATTACACATATATTTCCCTAGACTAAAAAACTGAATCAGTTTGAGATATTTTCAGGAAAAGCCACACCCGAGTCATCATCTCTGGCATCTGAACTGCTTGGAGATGACATTCTTCGCTTGTAGATGTCTGCAATTAGCTACAAATAAATCTTTAATTTGGCGAGGTTGTCAGAAGCACAGTTCCACTGAGAGATCCATACTGACTGAAGCTTCCCACACTTCCTCAATTCCTTGTCCTCCTTCTCCACAAATCCTGTTTCCTCCGAAATCAGCTGCCTGATGTGTCGGAAACCTTCCCTGAAGTCTCCCAATATTTCTGAGGGTCCTGCAGCTAATACCCTAACTTTTTGTTATTCTTTATCATTGCTCTAGATGGCGAGTCCACTACAAAAACTCCCTCTTAGCAAATCACATCCCCTCCCTCGTGACTGAAGAGCTTTACCCTCGGCTTATGGCAACGGACATACAGAGGGACCGCAAAGGGGAGGGATACCCCTCCCTGCCACAAACAGGTCCAGCAGAAGGTCTGGACTTCCTCCTAGAGGAGGCGGAGTATTAAGGTAAAGAAAGGGTTACACAAAAGCAGACTTTGGATTGGGATCCCCTTTCATCCCTTTAGATTCTCCACTGACAAAGAAATATTGAGCTATATTCATCACACTAGACTAAGGGAGAGAAAAGGGATTGAATTAGATCTTCAACAATCAGAAGAGAAAGAGAAATGAATTTCTCATTCACCCTCACTTAGTAAAATAATTAAATCTACGTAATAATCCCATATCCCAGGCATTCTGGTTAACTCAACCTGCTTTGCTCTCCAGTATTCTAGGTCTCTAATCTTGCATCACTTATGAAGAAATCACCTATGAGTTCATCTCTGTAGGATCTCCTTTGACCCCAGAAGGCCGCCCTCCCTTGCATCTTAGGGGATTGTTCTTGTGAGTTGATGTAGACAAATCATTTCATGTTTCACGTCAATGGTGAGGTCAAAGGCTAAAATTACAAGAGTTTGGGAAATAAATGGCAGCTAAGGATGTGGAGGAAGGGAGGGAGAAAGACAGAGAGAGACAGACAGACAGACAGACAGATTCAGAGAGACAGAGACAAGAGACAGAGACAGAGACAGACAGACAGACAGAGAGAAAGACACACAGTCAGACATAGGAGAGGGAGGGAAGAAGGAGAAAGACAGGATGGAGGGAGTGGGGGAAAGTGTCCCCAGTTCATGCAGAGACAGTGCGAGAGGCTTGGCTGAAATAGAACTATCTTGCTCCCAAGATGCTCCGAGACTGAATATAAATAGACCTGAGCAAGAACACAAGCTAAATAGAGGAGGCGAGTTCTCTGCCAGCAGCTCTGGATAAGCCCCTTTTCTTCACTCCTTGGCGTGCCAGGGAAGGCTGGGGCTGGAACCGAAGCCGAGGGAAGGCTCAGGGACAGGACCCTGCTCCTTCCAGCTGCCTCCGGCCGGTTCAGCCTCTGGGAGCTCCTTCAGGATGGGTTTTCGGTACATCCCCCAGGCGGCTCAGGAGAGGAGCACGGGTGGGAGGATGGGGTGGCCGGAGACCGTGGGGACTCACTTCTCACTGACCAGGCCCCAGAATTCCTAGCTCCATCCCTGCTGTGGCCACGTCCCCTGGATTAAGGGACCCCGCAGGGTGCCCAGAAGAGAGGGCGGTGGGAGCTCTTGCAGACTTCTCCCGGGGCCAGGGAGGGCTTCCTGCTGGGACGGCTTTTGGGCAGCAGTCTCAGAACTCGGGGCAATGTGGGCTTAAAGCCTAATTCTGCTGGGAAGTCTGGATGCTTCTGGGAGAAACCAGGAAGGCAGAGGCTGTTTAACTCCCATACTCCTGGTGCTGGCAGAGACCTTGGGATAGATTAATTACTTGACAAATGCTGCTGATTGGCTGCTCCACCACAAGGGTTTAATAAATGACTAATGATTGCTCGTCTCCCTACCAGAAGCCCTGCGGGCTCAGGGGAGCTCGAGCCAAAGCATCATGGCAAACAGTTGGCAGCCGCAGGAGGGAGGCCTGGAAGGTGCCCGCGGATGCTGGGGTTGGGCATCCCGGGAGGGAGGGAGCCAGGGAGCCCAACCACGGACGGCCGCCTTGGGCCCACGCCGGTCTGGGGGCAGAAAGGCTGTAGCCCCTGCAGCACAGACCCTGATTTATGGGACACGCTGCTTAAAAATAGCGGCTCTAATTGGAGGATTGATTCCGTTGTGGGAGATGGAAATCTAAAGGAGGAAGGGCTCTTGTGGGCAAGAGAAGTGCCAGCCGTAGTTTGCAATGCCCCCAGCAGCATCCGGGCCCTCTGGAAAGCTCTGCCAGGATCAGCGTTTGTTTATTTTCACTTTTTTCTGCTCTTCACCATGAAAGGCATTAACAGGGAAGCTTAGGAAGTTTATTGTAAGAGAAAGGCTGATTATCCTGCAGAATTTCTCCTTTCTGCTGTTGATATCGCCACAGCTTTTGACTCTTCTCACAGACTTAGCTGTTCTTCAGTCCCACTTCCCTGCCTGTCAAATAGAGGCCCGATAACGCTTCGGCAGTGGCGATCAGGGCCTGCTGAGCGTTAGGCAACTGGTTAATGGCCTGTGTTTCTCCTCCTCATCCTCCATGAGAGCTATCTCAATCCTTTGGGAAGGAAACATTTAACTCTGGAGGAGATGGATCTGTCCAGGGGCAAGATTATGTAACAGATAACTTGGAAATGGCAGAATCTGATCGCCTTAATTGTAATAATCATAATTAAAAAACAATCTGGCTTTCAGAACTGATTGGTGAATTTCCCTTGGGAATGGATTGCCGAGAATTCCTTTATCAATAAAAGAAGGCAAAGAATGGTTGGTATCAGCTCCTGTGGATTTCACGACCTTCTCCGGGGTTTCTCCCACTTACTTATGTGTCGTGTCTGAGCCTGTCCACTGACCTTCCGCCTTCCATCGCTAACTGCCCGCCAGACTTCTCAAACCGGACGTTCTCCTGAACCTGCCCCCTCTCTCCTCCCATCCTCCCAGTCCCGTGGATTTCTCCTTCTCTCCTCTGACATGCAGAGGAGGGTTGAGCAATGGCGCACAGAAGCTTTGGATCCACATTTTCAGATCAGTCAGTGTTAGATCTCTCTGATGGTTGTTTTCTTGAGACCCATTCAGATTTTCTCGAGTACTCTCACATAGAGCAAAGTTATTACTTAGATGGGAGGTCAGGAACAATATTGTACATGTATATCATCATTGAATACCCATTTAAATATTAATCTACTGGTGCCTCGTGACCACAAAGTATCTTCTTCCTCTTTTGTTAATGGGAAAATCAAAACCAATTATGTTCAACTTGATGAGAAGAAACCATGAGGTGACCTGGGTTTCAAATCTAGCTTTGCCACTTAGTGATGTGACCTTGAGACCTCTTCTAGCCTGTTCCTGTCATCAGTAAAATGGTGGTTTGGCTCAACGGCCTTCACAGAGGCAGCCAGGTGATGCAATGGAGATATCGTTGGGCTAATAAGCAAGATTCAAGTTCAACTATTGCCTCTGGTATTTAATCGGTTGTGTTTCCCTGGATAAGTCAATGAAGTCTTCTCAGCCTCAGTTAAAATTCATTAAAAAATAGTTATCTCACATGTGAAATGGAAACAATAGTGTCTAAGTTACAAGAGGTGTTTTGAGGACAAAATGACAACCTTATGGTGCTATATAAATGCATCATTATCATTATTATTCCTTCCATTTCTAAATTTCTGTTATAAATTCTTATAATCCTTGATTTCCTCATCTGTAAAATGAGATTGTTGGATTATATGCTTCTTGAGTTATTGGTTTAAAGTCCTTCTGTGCTCTTCCGGACCCACTTTTGCAAAATGGCCACTACACATTGACCAGTGTGCGAGGTGTTAGGAAAGACAAAAATAGAAACGAACCCAGCCCTGAATGATCTTGTATTTTATTTATGTGATACAACCTAGAAAAGGTTAAGTAAATAGAAATTTGAGGGAGGAGAAATCACTAACAAGGTCAGGGCTGATGGAGGAAGTGGGATATCAGAGATTAGCCTTGTTAACTATGGGGTGAGTGTTTTGAAAGACAGAAGAGAAGATGGAGGGAATTCCGGGCATGGAGGATGTAGCCCAAAAAGCACCGAGTCTGGAAACAGCAGGACTAAGATGTCGAGTCAGGGTCTGATGTGCAGCTGATCCAGAACTGGAGCTCAACCAGAGAGCCTGCAATGACAGAGCCTACTCTGCATCCTCCGGGCAGAAGGGAGTGCCCGAGGGTACCAGGGCTACAGAAGGGCACGGGATCATTTTGGAATCGTGCAAACCACAGATCATGCAAGGGGAGACTAAGGAGACCAAGGAAAGCCATTAAGCTACTGCATAGCAACAGAGAGGGTAGACCATGTGCCCAAAGACACACCATGGCTCGGAACTGGAATCCTGTCAAGTGCAGTCCTCCTGGGATTTATGACATGGATGGTGTTGGCCCAAAGGGGCTCCCTCTTGGTCGCACTGTGACGGGGGGTGGGAGAGAGCATTGGAGCCCTCGACCTGGAGGGACAAGCCACGAGTGTCGCTCAGGCTCAGATGTGATGAGTGACCTCAACTGAGTTCTAGCATGTCCCGGAGCATCCCTTTGGTCCTGATGGCCATCTCTCCCACTGGAGGAATCCTAGCCCCCGAGAGGGGAAATGACCCGCCCTGGACCGGGCTCGAGGTGGGGCTGGGGCCAGGGGCAGACCAGGCTCCTTGGTTCCTGGCCCCAGGGTTCCTGATTCCCTCACTCCGGGTCCCTCTCGAATGGCTGCCTCCCTCAGGGACAGATCCTGGCACCTCCCCGCTCCCCGGCTTCTGTGATTGATTGTTTTGTCTCAAGCAATCCTGCGAGTGTCACGGTGTTGATTGCATTTGTAAAAATGTGATAATGTGATACAGGAGAGGGCGGCACTGTCTACCAACAAAGGCGGAGATGTGGGACAGCTTTCCACAATCCTGCTGGAGCGGGTGCCAAGGAGGGATGCCAGCCCCCAGCAGCCGGGGACGGAGCGAGGAGCCGGGGGGAGCTCCCTCCGCCGCCAAGGCCCCCAACTCACTGGGGAGGGACCGGGGATGGAGCAGGACTCTAAGCTCAGCCCGGATCCTGAGAGCTGCACATGGGCAGGGCTTCTGCTGGCCAGACACCCTCTGACCGCCCTCTAGGCTTAGGGGGATCCCTGATGGGAGTCCAGACGACAGTGGGCTTCTGGCTTCCTCCGTCCCCCTGCTCTGCTGTCCTTGGTCCTAAAGAGAAAACACCTAACTTTGGTATTGGATTCTCAGGCCCCTGCATGTGTCCCAAGATGTTGACATTCCCAACCTTATCCACTCCCTTCAAGGAAGACAGGAAAACCAAGAAAGCTTAATCCACCAGACAAAGGAGGGCTTCCCCAGCCCCTTGAGATCACCACATGAATTCAGGTGAAAAGAGGATGAATTACTGAAGGGCTTTGAAATAACTTTACAGTAAGTCAGGTAATTATCATTATTGTTACTTTACTGATGAGAAAACTGAGACAGAGAAATGACAAATGATTTGCCCACGGGTAAAGAGAATGAGAGATCTGAGTCTGAAGTGAAAACTTCTGATACCAGAGCCAATATGGCTTCCCCCATTCACCACTGACAGTCTCTGACTCCTTCTCCCTTTATTTTATCCCCAATTTGCTTAGTTTTTTAAGCTAATATATTTCTCCATTTCTTTGCTACAGCACATCTGCCTCACTCTTGGGTAAAAGGTTCAGAGCCACTGGGGCCAGCAGGGTGTCACTCAATACACATTAACTAAATGCCTAATGTGTGGCAGGATTAAAAGGACTCCAGAGACCTGAGCATCCTTTGCAAAATAAGAATCCTTCTCATTTCCTCAGCATATTCGGTTCAGTTTTTCCTCTTCCCTAACTCGTACCCTCAAACTAGGGGGATTCAACATATGTATTGATAGGCTTTCCAATAGTTTCTCCTCCTAGTTACTCAAATTACCCCCATCTTATTACTCACTCCTCCTCAGCCATGGAAGATTGGTCACACCCTTTATCTTGCCAAGTGTTTATTCCCACGTTCACAAAATATGAAATTCTTGCATTTGATCATAATCAGTTGCCATTTCACCTCTCCCTGTGTCTTGCAAATTATATGTTCTTTCTCCCCTCAGTGATGATCCCCTTGTGATCCCTCAATTCGCCATCACCCCCGCTCTCTTCCCTATATTATATTTTGGTGAACCAATCCAATTCTACCCTTCCCTCTTCTTGAGTCCTTATCCCTTTATCCTATCATTGACCCACCGAACACTAGCCCTGGATGATTCCCACCATCTCCTGCTTTTATTCCTATTTGTGCTGCTGCAAATTGATGGAGAAAATCACGAACCCATCTTTATTGAATCCATTACAAATTCATGTTACATAACTTAAACTGATTTCTCATTGGGGGAGGAAATATTTTCATGCTTCTCTAATTGATTTACTACATAATTGACAACAGATATTCCAAAAGTTTTCATCTCTCCTCAAGCCTCCAATGGCTTCCCTGAACCTGATTTTCTCAGATAAAAATCTTACTTCATATTTCTTTAAGGAACTTGAGGTCATTTACCAAGACTCTCTTTTCTCCCCTCCTCCTTATCTTACACCATCCAGATGTTTTCTAGTAGTATTTCCTTTTTTTATCCCTATTTCACACGATACAGTTGCCTTTCTCTTTGCCACGGCACACCACACTGCATGTACAAGGGATCTCATTCCATCACATTTTCTCCAGTTATTTTGCCTCCATCTCTCTCATTACATGAATCTTTAATAGCTCCCTGATACCTCCCTGACTATTGGCTACTTTTCTCCTGTTGATCAATGCACCCGTGTCTCCTCCATCCTCAACAAATCCTTATTTGAATAGTCATTGCCTCTGGCCACCACACTATGTCTCTCCTACTCTTAGGAGCTAAACTTGAATTTATCTACAACCTGTGCTTCTTTTTCCTGTTTTTTTTTTTTTTTCATTTCTCTTCTTCAGTCTTACAATCTGACTTCTGATTTTATCATTTGGGTGAAATATCATTTTCTAAAGTTATCAGTGATATTTTCAGTCCATATCCTTCTCTCTTTGATACTCTTTTCTATGTTTTAAGGACATTGCTTTCTCCTGGCTTTTCTCTTACTTGGATTCTTTCTCAGCCTCCTTTATTAAGTCACTCATGCTCCATAGCAATGGTCTTAATGCTTCTTATCAAGTCCTCTTCTTTTTTTCCTCTGTGTTATTTTCTAGATGATCTCATTAGCAACCAGAAATTCAGAATAAAGAAATATTGATCAAGCTAGGACTACGTGCCAGACACTGTGCCTTTAATCTCTGTAGATACAAAGAAAGGAGTTCACAATGGAAAAGAAAGAGAAGGAAGTTCCTGATTTCCCTAAGTCCTTTTAAGTTCCAAATAAAATCCCATCTTCTGCAAGGATAACAGCATAGAACAAAGAAGAAATTGTGCCACCTGAGATAGTAAATAAACTGAAGATGTGTGAGTTACAGATTTGATTTCATTTTACAAGATAAGGTCTTGGAAATCGTAAAGTACAGGAGAGCATCCAGGTGGAAAATAATTAATAATATGCCCTCGGTGCACTCCTTAATTTCTGAGAATCTGGAAGGAACTCTGTAATGTCTATATAGATTAAGTTATCATCTATATTTGGGTGATTTTCAAATTATCTTTCTAGTTCTAACCTCTCTCATGACTTTCAGGCTCATATATCTTCCTTTCCATTAGACATCTTGCACTGGATAGCTTCTTTCAATTTTTTTATTTTTAATATTCTTTTATTCTTTTAATTTTGAGTTTTTAATTTTCTCCCTCCCTCTACTTCCTCCTCTACCCAGTGAGAAAGAGAATAACATGGTATCAGTATTCCATGTAAAATCATGCACAACCTATTTTCATGTTAGCCATGCTTAAAAAAACTGTAAGAAAAGTTTTAAAAATGAGAAAATTATACTTAATTTGCACTCAGAGTTCATCAGTTCCCTCTCTGGAGATGGATTGTATTTTATATCATAATTACTTCAGAATTGCCTTTGATCATTATTTGATCAAAGTCTCTAAGTCCTCCATATTTAATAATTACAATATTGCTTTAAATTGTGTATAATAGTTTCCTTGTTTATATACATCTTCCAATGTGTTTTTTTCCTAAAACCATCTTCATCATTTCTTATAGAACAATAATATTCCATCACAATCATATGACCACAATTTGTTCAGCCATTTTCCAACTAATAGACATCCCTTCAATTTCGATTTCTTTGCTACTACAATAAGAGTTCTATGAATATTTTTGTACATATAGATCATTTATCTTTTTTATACCTTTGGGTTAATGATCTAGTTATTTTGTGGCTGGGTTAAAGGGCACACACAATTTTATAGTCCTTTGGATATAGTCCCAAATTGTTTTCCACAATGATTGGACAAATTCTAAATTCTACCAACAGTTCTTTAGTGTACATATTTTCTCACATCTCTTTCAGTACTTGTCATTTCTGATAAGTGTGAGATGATACTTCAGTTATTTTAATTTGCATTTCTCTGATAGTGACTCAGAGCATTTTTTCATGAGACTATAGATATCTTGGATTTCTTCTTCTGAAAACTTCCTGTTCATATCCTTTGATCATTTGTCAGTTGGGGAATGACTCAATTTTTTCTTTTTTTTACCAATTTGATTCAGTTCCCCATATAGTCTGGTGCCCCCCAGCCCTCCAATCAGAGAGGAAGGACTCAGGGGACTCAGGAGGGGCTGAACATCCGAGCTGAATCCATCTTCCCACCTGGGAAAAGCATGATAAGCATCTGGGGTTCAATCCCACATGGTCGTCTCTGATGGACAGATTTTGTTTTCCGTAGCCAAAGAAACACATAAAGGCTGTGCATCCTAATCTTCTCACCCCCAAATCTGAGCTCCTCCCACAGAAGTTGTACGTCAAAGGATCTCACTTCCAATCTTGTCTCTGCAACTGACTGTGCAGGCTCAGGCAAACCACTTACTCTTTCTGAATCTCAGTTTGCTCATCTGCCAAATGAAAAAAAAATTCCTATATTACCCATATCCTAGAATTATCGATAAGAAAGTGCTTTGTAGATCGTAAAGTATTTCACACATGTGGATATATTAGCACACTGGCAAATTATAATTGTGATTTCATTTTAAAGGTGTTAATTAAATGATTCAATCATTTCTAATGAGGTTTTGAATGCATACTTTGCAGCATTTAAGTTTCTGGAATTTTTACCATTTTTTTGCCAGTGTCCTCAAAGCATTAAAGCTATGGGCACGTGAGCTCTGGACCTAGAATCAGAAAGATTGAAGTTCAAAGTCATCCTGTTACACTTGCTGGCTCTCTGACACTGGGTGAACCTCTGTGTTCCTATTTCCTCAAATGTAAAGTTAAATTAAGGAAAATCCCTACCTCCTAGAACAGCTCTGAGAATGGGTTAAATAATATTTGTAAAGCACTCTGCAAACATTCAAGTTCTCTACAAATGCTAGCTACTAATGATGATGATAATCGTGATACTCTGGAAATCTAAATTGATGAGAATAAGACATTTAAACCAATGAACATCTATATGACATTTGTCATTACATACTTTTGAAACTGTAAAATGAAACACCTTCTATATAGTTGATTACCCTCTCCATATATGCTATCAACGAAACTCAGGTTCCATTCCACCTTAAGTGGCCAGAGAAGAATGAGCATTCCCTTGCTAAAAAATAGAAAAGACTGGCAAACATTCTCAGAGAATATGATGGAGAGGTTATTCCTCATCTCCTTATTATCATAAAAATAACAAATAATGACCCATAGAAATTTAAGAATAATATTTTAACACATTTTACCATCAAATATATTGATGGTATATCAATCAATATATATATCAAAAAAACTGCCAATCACATATACTGGTTGAGGTAAAGGGAGAGAGAGAGAAGCTTTTAAGTATCAGGAGCAGGAACCCAAATTGCATGGGAACAGAATGAGGTCCAGGCTATCCCATTACTGCACTTTCACAGTTGAACCAAGGATATTCTCTGTTTGCCCACAAAAAATGAGCTGGAGAAAAACCCATTATAAAAGTGTGAATTCAAACTAAACAAAATATTAGCATAAGTCCATAAGTTGGCCAAGCAACAATATATCAGGAGAGAGGGAAAAAGTATATTGGAGAATAAATTCACCTGGTCTCAAGGCAGTGGAACTTCTTGGTCAAATTGGTTTTATTTTGATGAAGTCAATGGAGCAAACAAAGGTCCCCTGCATATGTTTATTTTTACTTTGGGGAGGCAACACCCTTCGGTTGTAACATACCACCAGCCTCCCCTGTGTTCTAAGGTGATCTAACCCCCCTAGCAGAATCTGGATAGATCTGTGTGTGCACATGGGTACCAGGAAGGTCATTCTTTCCATTGGTCCATCAACCATTTTGTTTTGCAAGAAGGATGGAGCCCAAGCTTTTCTTGAAAACATGATTGCAAAAGTGGTATTTAAGTGATTGAAATTTTTAACCTTATTGAAAGTTGCTTTTGAAAAGGTGATATTTCAAAGAGATCATGAAAAAGACCCAATGGGCAAAAATGTTTGTAGCAGTCCTTTTTGTAGTGGAAGAAACTGGAAACTGAGTGACTGCCCATCAGTTGGGGAATGGCTGAACAAATTATGGTATATGAATGTTATGGAATATTCTTGTTCTCAAAGAAAAGATCAGCAGGATGATTTCAGAGAGGCCTGGAGAGACTTACATGAACTGATGCTAATCAAAGTGAGCAAAACCAGGAAAATATTAATGGCACATTACACAGCAACAAGAGGATTATGAGATGATTAATTCTGATGGACGTGGCTCTTTTCAACAATGAGATGATCCGGGCCAATTCCAATGGACTTGTGGTGGAGAGAGCCATCTGCATCCAGAGGGAGGACTGTGAGGACTGAATGTGGATCATAACATAGTATTTGCACCTTTTTTGTTGTTACTTGCTTGCCTTTCTTTCTCATTTTTTTTCTTTTTTGATCTAATTTTTCTTGTGCAAGATAAATGTGGAAATATGTTTAGAAGAATTACACACATTTAACTTATATTGGATTGGCCATCTATATTGTATTATTGGGAAGGAGGATGGCAGGAAGAGAGAAAGAAAAATTTAGAACACGAGATTTTACAAGGATGAATGTTGAAAACTATCTTTGCATGTATTTTGGACATTAAAACTATTATTTTTTTATTTAAAAAAATAAAAGGTGGCCCCAGTTACAATTCCCCTTTAATTAGAACATTTCCTGATGAAAATCCCTTTTCAAGATGTACTGGTCTTTTATTTTATTCTTTAATGTTTTGATGTAGTGGACAGAGGGGACAGAGTTTCTCCAAACATTTGATGTTTATTAGTAGCATTTATTGAGGGAAATTCACTAGACTTCATCTGAGTGGACCTGAACCCTCAGGGAAGCCCCTAGGTGAAAACACCACTATGGTTTAAGAATAACCAGGGATGGATGTGAATGAGAGTGGAATCAGATTTAGGAGCAGTCAAGCTGACTTAGGAGTAATACACTGACATTGAGGAGCTTGTGTTTTGAGTGTGTGGACACAGGAGCCCATGTAGCAGAGTCGAGACTGGATCAATATGACTCCAGAACCCAAGAAGGTCTCTTGGAAAATGAGTTCTACCATACCGTTTATAAATTCTGAAGTAACTAGGACCCCCTCCTCCCTGCCCATTGACCGAACCCTAGATCCCCACTCTGCTGGGAAATTAACTGGACTGAGACTATCAATCTCATTCTCCTATGGGTGCAGCGAATGCCGTGCTACCCAATTACTTCCTTGTTATGTATTTTGTTTCATATCTTAATCAGATGATTTTGTCACTGGATTGTCTGTGGTGTGATCTACAATGGGGAATGAGTTGGATGCATTCTGAGAACATGAGGTGAATAGTTGATTACCCTCAACTAGCCTCGCTGAGCCCAGAAATAGCTAGACACGCCACATTTGATATTTCAACTCTGCCAAGACTTTCTAATTGGATAAAGAGCTTATAGCAAAAGGATTTCACATTATTCACCACTTAGTGTTGGAAGAGATGCTCTTCGCTTTGCATATTTCAGGAACAACTATAGTTCACAGAACCACATGCAGCAAGAGCAGCATTATTTTCCTTCTCTTCATAGAAATGTCAGTGGAATGCTTGTTTTCTTTCCTTGCGGTTCCATTCATCCCAACAATCTTGTGAGACTCTTGTCCATGTGCTCCCATCAATTCATCAAAATGTTTACCAGACCATCAAAAATCTTCCTCATTTTCTCCTGATCACTTTAATAAATAAAGTGATCTCCTGATCACTAAGGGACGAGTGGGTCACTCTGCCCTATTCACTCTTGCCATCTGACCATCTCCTGATCGTAAAATTCCTAAAGCTTTTACTCTTAATTCAC
The DNA here is from genome assembly GCF_016432865.1 of Antechinus flavipes. Classification (NCBI taxonomy): domain Eukaryota; kingdom Metazoa; phylum Chordata; class Mammalia; order Dasyuromorphia; family Dasyuridae; genus Antechinus; species Antechinus flavipes. Next base: position 3,648,969 of record NC_067400.1, on the reverse strand, counting down.
ATTTGCAATTCTTCATTGGTTATGGGATATAGCCTGCTCACCCCTTATATACTTCTCTACTGCCTTTTATGGGACATTAATCTTCAGTCCTTTGGAAGCAGGGATGCTCTTTGTCATCCTAGTAGAACTGTATTGTTAAAAAGCTGATTCTTTGTTTCCATTGGAAACTTGGAGCTAGTAATGGAAATTTCCAAATTCTTGAAGTCACTTCAGTTTGTTTCCCTTTTCCCTTTAAATCCTTTGCCCAATTCATTGCCTGTCTGCACTCTGCCCCGGGTATTCATATTGATAATGTCCATCTTAACAATAAGTATTCTTCAACCACTTGGTCTTTCTTGTATGGATGATCAAGTCAAACCAGACCTCTCCCAGAGGCTGTATAATTTTCTGAGTGCTTGAAGGAGCCAACTCCAGGGCATCATCGGCAAAGAAGAGAAGCCGGAGAGCCTCAACTTACAAAGGGAATCCTCACTTGACCCGGACTGTGTATTGGATCCTCTCCTTCACAGTGGCAAACGACTTTGACAAGCTTCCATCTCCTGGACTTGTATTATCATATGGGCATAAAAGAGCTTTATTGCCATCACTATGGCTTCTGAGAAATCTGGAATGGTTTTAGTGAAAGGATAAGAGAATCTTATAGTAAAAGAGCCTGTTAAGTCAGGATTTTGTTCTATGAGTTCAACTGTTGGCTTTTTGCTTTAATTTTTCCTTTGATCATTGGAGAATATAATGAGATCTTATGATCTATCCATCTTTCAATTAATTGTAAAATGGTAAAAATGTTAGCCCGCAGAATGAGACCAACTCTTCTTCCTTGAAAAAGCCTTTCAGAGCTTCTTATGACATAATCTCAAAATATATCATCAACTTGATACCTTCTTTTGGCTGTTCTCTGGATTACCAATATCCTTCCTAAAATAAGACACCTAGAAATGAATCCAGCACTCCATCTGTGATCTGATCATAGCAGATTTCCCGAGGATTATCCTCTCCTTTGTCATGAATCCTCTACTATTCACTGCGTTCTATGACTGAATTAGGTTTCTTGGTTGCCGTATTTCATTTATGAGGAAGAGGGTTTGGAGGACCTACCCACATGCACTGGTGGAGGAATATTCTCATTGAAAAAGTAAGATATCCAACAAAATCTCCAATATATGATAACATCTGAACTCTAATCAGTCTAACACATTAATCAGGGAGTTATCAGCATGACTTGGAGGGAAGAGGCATCAGATTAAATCGGTTCTAAGACTGGGAAGGTGGTTAGGGAAACAGGAATAAGTGGGGAGAGAAAGGCAGCTGGGGCTACCTTCAAAGCCTTTAATGGCCAAAGTTGGAGGGTGGAGGGATTATGATATTACTGAAGACAGGAATACTTGAAGGACAATGAAAGGGCACCAAACACTTGTGATCCTGGGATCAGAGTTGGGAAGGATCCTCTTCAAGAGATTTCAGTGGCTTCTGTGGCCCTCGAGACAAAAATACAAAACTCTTCCATTTGACATTGAAAAAATTCATAGTCCAGTTTTATCTTTCCTGGATTCTTTAGTCAAGCTATTCTTCCTCAAAATCATAAATAACATTTCTACATCATTGGAAGGTTAGAAATGCACCTTCTATTAATTCATTTGATCCCCACATCTCTGTGAGACTTAGGCTATTATTATCTTCATTATGCAGATGAGTAAATAAGACTGATTGAGGTGAAGTGATTTACCCAGGATCATACAGCTAGCAATTGTCCAGGGAAGGATTCAAATTCAAGTCTTGCTGAGTCCAGATGGCTTATTGCTTTCTCCATGAAAAAGCATGGATGCAGAGATGCTCTCTCTTGCTTTTCTCTGTGCCTTGTCAAGGGCCTGGGATGTATCCTTTCTTTACCTCCACATTATAAAATCTCCATCTTCCTACAAAGATCAGCTCTTAGGTTACCTGCTTCAGGAAGTCACAGGCTTGAGTCTGAATCTTGTCTCTGCTACCCACTTCCTGAGTTGAATTTGGGCAAGTCACTTAATTGATTAATGCCTCTGTTTCTTTAGTTGTAAAATGGAGAAGGGAAGGCAGGTCAAGATGGCCTGCAAGATTCTCTTCTAATTCTAGACCTATAATCAATCAATAAACATTTATTAAGCACCTACATAGTGCCAGACACTATGCTAAATGCTAGGGATAATAAAGAGCTCATAGATTATCCCTGTCCTTAACTGGCTTATGATCTAATGGAGGGACAATATGCAAATGAATTTATAAAAAGCAAGATATATAGAGGATAAATTAGAAATAATAATTCCATGACCTCACATATGACATTCCAACTCTCTAGTGTTCTGCCTCTTTACCACTATCATGTGGGACCTTCAGTTACATTTAAGTCAGCACAAAAGTCACTTCCTACAAAAAGCTTGACTACTCCAAATTAAGTCAGATCAATAAACACTTATTAAGTACCTCCTATATTCCAGGGACTGTGCTAAAATTTTGGGATGCAAAAAAAATTTTTTTAAAGTAAAATCAGTCCCTGCCTTTGAGGAGTTCACAGTCCTACAGGGGAGACACATAAAAGTAAATATGTACAAACAAGATATTCAGGACACTCAGAGTAGGCACTAGTATTAAGAAGGCTGGAAGAGCTTCTTGCATGTAGATTTTAGATATAATTTAAAGAAGGTCAAGTGATGGAGGCAAGGAGGAAGAGTGCAAGGAGGAAAGCACGGTAACAGCCAGTAAAAATACAAGAGTTGGAAAATGGGCTGCTTTGTGCTAGGAGCAGCCAGTAGGTCAATGTTGCCGGATCCCAGAACGTGGGGATGAAGGAAGGAAAAATGTACAAGACTTGTAAGGTTTTAGAAGGCTTTGAATAGTATTTGTTCCTGGAAGCAATAGGGAGCCCTGGAGTTTATTGAGTAAGAATGTGGTATGATCTTACTTGTGCTTTAGGAAAATCACCTTGAGGGCTGATGGAATTTGCACTGGAGGAAGGAGAGCCTTGAGGCAGACAGACACACCTGCAGCTACTGCAATCGATAGGCCTGAGATGATGAGGTTTGTACCAAAAAGCTGGGCAGGGTCAGGAGAGGGAAGGGTAATTGGCAAGAGATGCTGCAGAAGTGAAACCGGCAAGAGATGCTGCAGAAGTGAAACCGGCAAGAGATGCTGCAGAGGTGAAACCGGCAAGAGATGCTGCAGAGGTGAAACCGGCAAGAGATGCTGCAGAGGTGAAACCGGCAAGAGATGCTGCAGAGGTGAAACCGGCAAGAGATGCTGCAGAGGTGAAACCGGCAAGAGATGCTGCAGAGGTGAAACCGGCAAGAGATGCTGCAGAGGTGAAACCGGCAAGAGATGCTGCAGAGGTGAAACCGGCAAGAGATGCTGCAGAAGTGAAATTGGCAAGAGATGCTGCAGAAGTGAAACCGGCAAGAGATGCTGCAGAAGTGAAATTGGCAAGAGATGCTGCAGAAGTGAAATTGGCAAGAGATGCTGCAGAGGTGAAACCGGCAAGAGATGCTGCAGAAGTGAAATTGACAAGCCTTGGTGCCATATTGGACCTGGGGAGGTGAGTGATAGAGAGGGAGCCATGATGACTTCTAGGTGGTGAACCTGGGGACTGGGAGGATGATGTTACCTTTAAAGTAATAGGAAACATAAGGGGCAGGGGGAGGCATCACACTGCTAGAGTTTCTAAATTTAAATTCAGGTCTTCCTCACTCCAGCCAATGCTCTAACTACTAGACCACCTCACTTCGTCTATGTTATTTTGTAACTGTTAGTTTTTCGGTGAGTGCATCGCTGCAGCCTGGTACCTAGTAATTACTAAATAAAGGTTTAGGGGTTTTAATTGAATTGTCCACATTCTTTTTAAATTATCAAGCCACATGATGATGATGAAGACCTAGATTACAGTTAGTTGCAGGTCTATGAGACCAAGATCCTCCTTCTCCTCTGAAGCCAGTTTCCAAGCCCTCTCGATGTTATTGTCACGCCACAGACCTCACACCTCTCTCCACTCAGCATCTCACCTTTTCAGCTCTTCCTCAGGGCTCCCATTTGGACCACTACCTTGGCCTCTTAAGGCCTCCCTATACCATCTCTCTCCCCCTCCCCCTCTCCTCCCCCATCTCTCTCTCTCTCTCCCATCTAGCCTTCACAGAGATGCTTCAGTAAAGCAGCTTCCACTGGCTTAGCCTGGCCTTGCCCCTGCACATGGACCTGGGGATTTGTTTGCCTTTGTTCTCCTGACCCATATACATCTCCATGCTGTTGGGAGGATTAATGAATTAAATCCCGAAAGCACTAGAAGGACCGAAGCGGCAGAAGCATTCTTGATAAGAAAAGGCCTCTTTTCGTAAACAGTTACATGCCTCACTTCTCCTAAATTGTTGAGAAGCTGTTTGCCAAGAGTTTCTCATTTTGTCAAATCCATTTTTGAAAATTCTCTTTATCTAAAACATTGTCACAAAGCCGTGCAGGCTCTGTAGCCTTTGCTGCCCAGGTACAGGATGCTAGAAAGGAAAAGACCTTGACCTGGAGAAAGGAAACTGCCAAAAGCAGCAGCAACCTGAAGGGAATGGGCTTCTGGAGCTCTGTGGGGATGTAGGGGTCCTGACTGGGCATGACAACATTTGGGGTCAAAAAAGTCAAGTACTTGGCGCCTTGTGTACCCAAGGCTTCCCTTCAGTAAGAATGTCCTCAGTAGTAAAAGGAAAAGAACAGATGACCTCTTAAGGGACCTCCTATCCCTAATTCCTATATTCTTTTTTCTTGGGCAAGCTGCCTCTCTCATTCCTATATAGTCTTATTGTCTATATAGACAATGATAGGTATGGGTTTTACTTGGAAAAACATATTTGTAACTGAGGTTTTCTTCCGATTTTTACAATGGATGAAGTAGAGGGAAAGAAGAAGGAAAGGTTGTCTTTTCATCAGTTGATAAAATTTGATTAAAAAAGAAGTAAGTTTTCAGGCTCCTGCTGCTTTTGGCAGATTCCTTTCTCCAGGTCAAGGTCTTTTCCTTTCTAATAATCCTATACCTGGACAGCAAGGCCACAGAACCTGCACAGCTTTGTGACAGTGTTTTAGATAAAGAGAATTTTCAAAAATGGATTTGATAAAATGAGAAACTCTTGGCAAACAGCTTCTCAACAATTTAGGAAAATTGCCACAATGACCAAATAAAGATATGGTTCTACTTGAAAAAAAATTATAACACCTCTTTTTTGTTGTGGCAAGGGACCAGAAAAAAGGGATTCTCATTAAGTAGGGAACAAATTGTGACTTATGAATCTCATGGAATATCATTGTGATTTAAGAAATGAGAAAAAAGTTTTCAAATAAATACAAAATTATTTGTATGTATTGATGCAAAGTGAAGTGAGCAGAAGTAAGAGAAAAATTGATACTATGACATCAGCATTGAAGAAAAATATAAATTTGAAAATCCTAAGAACTCTGATCAATTAAATAACCATTCTGATAAATCACAAATGAAGCAAACTATCCATCTCTTGAAAGAGAGGTAATGAATTCAAGATACAGAATGAGAGATAGAGACATTGGTTGGATCCAGCCAATAAAGGAATTTGTTTGCTTGATTATCCATATTTTGTCACAAGGAAAGGAGGGAGGGAGGCAGGGAAGGAGGAAGGGAGGAAGAGAGGAAGGGAAGAAGGAAGGAAGAGAGGAAAGGAAGAAGGGAGGAAGGGAAGAAGGGAGGAAGAGAGGAAGGGAAGAAGGAAGGAAGGGAAGAAGGGAGGAAGAGAGGAAGGGAAGGGAAGAAAGGAGGGAGGAAGGGAAGAAGGAAGGAAGGGAGGGAGGGAAGAAGAAGGGAGGAAGGGAGGGAGGAAGGAAGGAAGGAAGGAAAGAAGGAAGGAAGGAAGGAAGGAAGGAAGGAAGGAAGGAAGGAAGGAAGGAAGGAAGGAAGGAAGGAAGGAAAAGAGGGAAGGAAGGAAAGGAGGAAAGGGAAGAAGGCAGGAGGAAGGGAGGAATTCTCGATCCATGTACCCAGTAGTCATCTCAACATGTCTAAAACGAAACTTAGCATCTTTCCCCAAAATGTCCTTTACCCCTTCCCAATGTCCTTATTATTCTCAAGTGTTCTACAACACTCCTAGTTATTTATGTAGGTTTGAAAACCTAGCAGTTTCAATTTCAGCTTCTTAATCTCAGCCTCCAAATGCAATCTATAAACTAATCTTTGCAATTTTACCTTCAAAAATACCTCATATACATTGTCTTTCCTCTACTTCAACTCCCTAACACTTCTCATCTAGACAAAAAATATAACATTTTAACTAGTCTCCCTCGCTCCAACTTCTCAGACCCCCAGCTCCATTCTGTCCTCCACTTAGGGCAGATCTGACCTATGTAGTCGACATGTCAGTTTGAGGTGTCTATTAAGCATGCCCTTAAGGAACTTTCATTTAAACAGAAACCTTAGATACATATATAACTATTGCTCACTGTTAAAAAAAAAAAAGGGGGGGGTAAATCAAGGTCAAATTCACATTTTCCTAAAGAGAAAAAGTTATTAGTTGAATTTTTTGCCTGGAATTCGAACACATTGAATGATTTGACGCTGTGGGATTGAGATTGAATGAGGAGAACATATAATCAAATAAACACAAAATCAAACATGGAAATACCTTGTTGGGAGGAAGTAAATTTTGTAGCTTGTTACTGGAAAGCTTCCAAAGAGCATGACAAGATTTCTCAAAAGTAAAAAGTCATAAGGTAAAGTAAGATCAATGATTTCACTGGGGAGGTTTCTTTTTGATGCATCTTGACACTCCTGCCACGAGCAGAGAAAGTCCAAATAAGGATGAATGCTTAAAGTATTTCTTTCTCAAGTCCACTCTTATTCCTCCCACCCTTATCCTTCTTACTTGATAAAGACCTACAGAGGAAGGGCAAGTTACATGTATGAGGGACAATTTTCACCCTCATCCTCCATCAGCCTGGTCCCAGGCCATGTGTTCAAGGAGGTGGCTACCTTTGGATGACCACAATTCCCCTTCCCAAAGTTCATCAACTTTGTGTTTTAAACTTATTCTCATGATAAAGGAGAGAAAGGGACCCACACATGCAGAAGTGTTTGTAGCGGCCCTTTTTGTGGTGGCAAGAAACTGGAAACTAAGTAGATGCCCTTCAGTTGGAACGTAGCTGAATAAATTGTGGTATAGGAATGTGACGGAATATTATTGTTCTGTAAGAAATGAACAGCAGGAAGATTTCAAAGAGGCCTGGAGAGACTGACAGGCACTGATGCTGTGAGAAATGAGCAGAACCATTGTTTTGCCATGTAAAACAAGATTTTATAATGATCAATTCTGATAGACGTAGCTCTTTCCAACAATGAGATGCTTGAGACCAGTTCCAATGATCTTGTGATGAAGAGAGCCATCTACACTCAGAGAGAGATCTGTGGGATCTGAATGTGGATCACAACATAACATTTTCACTCTTTTTGCTGTTGTTTGCTTGCATTTTGATCTCTTTTCTCATTTTGTTTCTTTTTGATCAGATTTTTTTTGTTCAGCATGATAATTGTGTAAATATATATACATATATTGGATTTAACATATTTTATCATGTTTAACATACATTGGATTATTTGCCATCTGGGAGAAGGGGATGGGGGAAAGGAGGGAAAAATTTGGAACACAAGATTTTGCAAGGGTCAATGCTGAAAAACCATTCATGCATATGTTTTGAAAATAAAAAGCTATATAAAAATAATTTTTTAAAAAGAAAAAAGAAACTTATTCTTAGTTTCTTTAGCTCTTCTAATGAGTGCCCTTCATATTCTGATACCAGTCTGCTCTCTGCCCCTCCCCATCTCCTCTCTCTCCCGATTCAAACTTATCTCTCCTTGTTTCCCTTCCTTTGGGGCCCTCTGTTCTGTTCTCCAAGATGATAATGGAAGCTAATGTCCTCTTTACCAGGATAATATTATGGGAGTGATTCTCTGGAGACAATTACTTAGCTTTTTCAGTCTAGGTACAGGAATTCCCCCAGTGGCAGAGATTTTATTCTAAACAGGCAAGCACTATTTGGGGGAATCTAGAGATCTCACTGCCAAGGCCTACCCTGGCTCCTCCTGCTCCTTCCAGCTTTGCTTCCTGCTCTCCCCTTCATACACAGTCCTGCCTAGCTGCCCCACCTGAAACCCCTGGGCCCGAGTTCCTGTGTATCCACCACTGTGCCCCATACATGTCTGACCCTGATCTTTCACTTCCTTCACTATGTGGGTACTGCCTCCTCACTCCCAACCCAGGAGAGGAGATTATCCCTTCCTCCCTCCTTCCTTTTGTATTTACAACCCAATATCCATGTTCATCTTCCATCCTTCTTCCTCCTCCCCCGCCTTGAAAGGTCCTTACCTACTCAACAGCAGGGTGGAGATTTGCTTTTGTCTCCCCTCCCTTCCCCAGTACCCAGCACAGCAACTAGGAAGCCCCTTCTTAATCTTGGTGGAATAAGATCATGGAGATATTGTTCACTCCCACTGCGTTCAGAAACTACTGTGTTTTTGTAATTCACTCTCTCATGACCATTATATTCAATGGAAGAAAAGATTTCTGATCAAAGGAAAACTCAACTGGCTGATTGAAATCAGTTTTTGTGACATGAAGAAAACCTTTTCTCTTGCAATTTTCCTTCATTTCACAGCAAAATCCAGTCCTTGTTATGACTACAAGGGCCACAGCAGGTGGGAGGTGAGTTTCCATAAGCAAGTAAATGGGCTGTTGATTGCGGTAAATATGGACTTAAAAGAGGTTTCATCGTGTGTGCTTCTTTCTGGGATGGAGGTCAGGTCTGCTGGCCAGAGCTGATTGCCCAGCCTGGGTTATCACCAGAACTCTATTCACATACTTCCCTCCCCCCCAATCCCTGCTAAATAGTACTAATTTAAATACATGATTGGCTTAAAACAAAACATCAATGACTTCTCTGGTCACTGTTTCTTAAAGAACAGAGGGGAGTCTTTGGTATACAATTATTTACAGCCATAAAGGCTTTGCTCCTGCTTTCCACCAAATGCTAGTTATACAAAGGATCCTCAAATAAGGATCACTGAGTGAACCCACTTATCTAAGCAAAGAGCAATAGAAATCAGAGAGATTATAAATATGAGAATATACCTAAAAAGTCATCAAGTGAATGAGCTCTCCCACTGGGAGTTAAACACTTGAGATCAGCCAAGAGAGAAGTCCTGATCTCATCCATGGGGAAACTCCCTAAAGCGTCTCGGGAAGCAAGCTGGAAATTACAGATATGTTGATGAACTTGCCCTCCTTGTCAGTAAGACCGTTTTCTTTATCTCCTGAATGGAGTCTATCTCAGAGAATCTAGAATCATGAGTGAGCGAGTCCCAAGAAGCAGGTGTCTCCTTTCCAAAGCGCTCACGCCAACTCCACCTGGACGGAGTAGATCCTGTCAAATCAGCATTCTCTTCACCCTTTGGGAAGAGCTAATAGAAAAGCCTCCTGGCTTGGAAACCCTGCTCCCTTAGAGATGCAGTGACCCTGCTCTTCCCGAGTCATTTCTTTTACAGGATAAATAATCCCAGTTCTCTCACTGGGGATTCATGGGACACCAACTGGAAGCCGCTGCCCTCCCCTGGACAATCACCAGGTTATCGATGCTGATCTGTCACCAAAAACTCAACCCAGTGCCCAGAGGAGATCAGCAAATGCAGAAGGATCCCACCACCCCCATCCCCCTGATCCCCCTCACACACGTGAGGGGGCACCGACAAGCCAGAGGAACACACACAGAGACGGGCACACGTACCCACGTGTAATCTATGATCATGGATCACGGGCCACAGATTGAAAGCCAGAAAAGCACTTCACCGTCGTAGAGCATTGTTGGAATTATTGCTCCAATCTGTGCTGTCGGCCGTACTCGCTTTTCTGGCCCTGACGCATGAATTATATTTATATATAGTGCATACATATATATAATATATATTGCAACATATTTACATATATTGCAGCCCACTAAACCTCTTAGCTCCTTTTCAAATGAACTGCCATCTAGCCAGGGCTAACTTCGAACCTAAGGATAAGATATCTCCCCTCACGTCTGTCCCTATTGAATTTCATCTTATTAGTTCCAAGCCAGTTTTGTAGCCCGTCACTAACTTTTTTGGATCATGTCTTTGATAACCGGCGTATCAGCAATTATTCTTCCCATTTTGGTGGCCTTGACAAATCTGCTGAGAAAGACATCGCTCCCTTCCTCCAAATTATTGTGAAAATGGTGAATGCAGAGAGTCATAGGTGGCTGCCGCGGTTCTCTGGAGACCTCAAGAGAAGGTAAAAATAACCAGCATTTACAGGATGTTTTAAGGTTTACAAAATGCTTTACATTCATCATTTCATCCGACCAAGCTGCCACAGATTAATACATACTCTGGGATTTTGCCATCTACTTAATTTCCAATTTATTTAATTTTATGATTGTCTGGTCCATGTTTCTCCAATTTTCTAATAAAAAAAAAAAGGCATGAAAGGCTGATCAAATGTCAAGGTAAACGTGTCTGAAGAATTCCCACGATGTCCTTGCTTAGCCGTCCTTGAACAAGTTTATTGTGACACTAAATATTCTTAAGGATGATTTCTTGGCTTTTTATAATCTTTACTTCCTTTTTCAATGTTAACCAAGAACCTTTTTAATAACAAAATTTAGAATTTTCTCCAAGAATTACAATTAAATTCAGTGGCCTATAGCCTGCAGATTCTATTTGCATTTAAATGCATTTCCTTTTCCCCAGTCTTGTGGTGACTTTGTTTTTATATAGATTTCTTTTCATTTTTCTCTGTGTCCCCAACCATTGGGTTATGTTTCTTCCCTGGCTGCCCCCACCCCAGTCCCACTGAGTGAGTCACAAAGTGTGGATAGTCTTGCTCTCCCATGGCCTGGTGCAAGGTCCTGCAGGAGAGCCCAGACTTTGAGGGCAAAGCTGGGAGTCCTATGTTCCGTATGGAGGAATCTCCTCCAGAGTCAGCCAAGTGTCCATGGCACTTCCCTAAGGCTGCGGGCAGGCCCACAGACCACTGGACATGAATATTCAGTCTCCAACCAACAATCCCTCTCAGTTTCCCATCTATGGCTGACTCGCCCACATTCTGCTTCTCAGCTACAGTTTTTCCCAGGCTTCATTCCTATAAATCCCTGATCTGAAAACATTCCCAGGCCCTGGGCCGAGCCGGCGTCCAGGAGGCCCTCAGCCTGCCAGCCTGCCCCCACTATGAGCTGACAAGTGTCTCCTCTCATCTGAGTTTCAGACGGCTCATCAGTGATAGAGAAATCCAGATATTGTAAGACTGAACAAGGCAAGAAAGCCCAGCAGGAATCCGACTTGGTCTTGTCTTTTCACGGATGAGGAAACTGAGGAGGGTGAGCTGCCCTCCGGGGGAGCAGGAAGAACTGGGGCTCAATCCAGGGCCACGGAGACCAAATCCAGGGGAGGAGACCAGGAGGACTAAATGAGATCATTCTCTAGCACTTGCTTTGTTGAGTGTAGATGCAGCCCCTAGAGCAGAGACACTGATAGGAATTCTGTCTTGCACAGAACAGCCAGTCGGAGCCAGGACAGCCAGGAGCCGGGGCTGCAGTGGAAGGGAGCCGTTCTCCCCAAATTGTCCTTACACGGGTCAGAGCTCCGGGATGCACGACATGTTCTGCACAACTGCTTTCAAGGGCAGAATGGCAGAGCCACGGAAAGATCGCACGGGTTGGAGCGGCCGGCCCTCACCCTCCGGCAGAAGGCATCTCCCCCCAAACTGGGGGCTTCAGTTCCTTAGCCCCCAACAGGGACAGTCTGTTATAAGCGCCGCTGGATTAATGACAAAGGAAGCAGCAGAGTCATTTCACATAGAGCAGGGATCTATCACTTCGGTCGTGTCTGACTTTGTGATCCCTTTTGGGGTCTTCTTGATACTGGAGCGGTTTTGCCATGTCCTCCAGCTCATTTTACAGATGGGGAAACTGAGGCAAACATGTCCAGGGTTGTGCAGCTAAGAAACATCTGAGGATGGATTGGAACTCATGAAGATGAGTCGTCCTGACTCCAGACCCAGCTGGCCACCCTTCATCTGCAGCAAAGTATACATAATTATCAGGGATGATAATAACAATCGTGGCAATCATAGCTATAATAATAATATACTCTAACTACAGAATGGATGGAGACTCTACAGGGGAGTAGGGAGAACTGGGGCTCAATCCAGGGCCATGGAGACCAAATCCACATTGGTAGAATGGGAAAGCCCTAGGAACAAGCAGCCCTTCTCCCTGTATCCCTGTCTGCCACTGCAGAGGAAGGCTCTCATCGGGAGCTTCCCGCAGAGATTAAGGGATGGGCGCTCTCCAAAGTAATGGTCACTGTAACACATTGATACGGAGACCCCAGGGCCCTGAGGTTCTGGAGGCGACTCATCGAAACCTCAGGAGTCACAGAACGTGGGAAAGCTGCAGGCGATCCCATACGTGGTCTAGTTTTACAGATGAGACCCCCCCCCAAGGGCTTTCTGGAGAGACCCAGAAGAGGGCTGAGTTAAGTGACCCGAGAAACGCCACTTTTTGAGGAAGGGGAGGCTGAAGGGGGAGCATGATTTGAGAGGCTATTGCAATGACCCGGCCAGGAGCAGGTACAGGACCACGGCAGCGGCTGGTCAGTGGAACGAAGGACTGAGGAGGGACGTGGCGAGCAGGGGAGGGACCCAGCCGCCTGCACAGCAGGATCGTGGGTAAAGCTCGCCAAGCTTCCCCAAAGTGTCGCGAGTCTGGACGGCCGGTGGTCCAGCTGCTCAGTGGGGCCAGAGTAAGTCCCAGTGGAGAGGAGGACTCCTGTGGCTTGTCCTCCGAGCTCGAAGAGGACAGATGACCAGAGGAAGAGGACATCTTCCCTTGCAAGTGACCTGGCTTTGAGTGAGTCAGGACTGTGCAAAGGCACCGGCCTGGATCGGAGGGCCGGGTGCGGGGGCTTGTCCCACACTAGTGCACCCACAAGCCAGAGCGGGCCCGGAGGGGCCGGGGTCTGCAGAGGGAACGGCATCGGCCCCCATCTCTCAGCTGGCTGGGAAACAGGACTGGGGAAATGCGCTGAATCGGCGTTCCTTGGGTCCTAGCTTCTTGAGGGAAAAACAAAACACAGTTATTCTACTCACAAATGCATTTGCTGGGGAAATCTTTCCTCATTAGCTCCTGGAGGGCTGAATGTAGCTTCTAAATGGAAACAGAATTCATTTTCTTGGCGATTGGAGTGGATGGCAAGTTACTGCAAGACTGGAAGCCCGTGTCTTTCATCCGGCTCCAGGAGTCAGCCACGTGTGAGCCGAGCTGTCTCGGGACTTCGGGGCGCTTAGCCGTCAGCAGGGCCCTGCTCCCTGCTCACTCCCATCAGGAAAATGTCAGAGAAGTGCTCGGGGGCCAACACTCTTTCTTCTTATTAATAACAAAAACCCGCCCTGGGGCGGCTGCCAACCACGGTCTCAGAGGAGCGGATTTCCAAATAAACAACTGTAGACGTGCACACACGCTTCCAAATGATCCGAACCGGAATGATCAAAGAGATATTGTTGGAGTTCAGGGGAACCCCCAAAATGTGGGGGTGTCAGGCCGGCATAACAAGGTATCGCAAAAGAATTTGCGGGCTCAGATTCATCTCCAAGCCAGGGAGCAAAATTTATTACAATTATAACCCGGATAAAGAGAGCCAAGTTCCAAAGGGAGTTAGCAAAGAACCAGGAGCAAGAAGATAAATTTATAGGGGAAGTTGGCAGGACCAGGAGCTTCAGATCACGGACATGCTAAGTTTATGGATCGGAGGGGCAGGAGAGGAGCATCAGGTTCTTAAAGAGACGTACAGTTCAGACACTTTGTACATAGGCTCCCTACCCATAGTTCACTGGGCAAAACCCATGGAAGGCTGGGGTGGGAAGCAGAAGGGGGTTCTCAGGGGATGTTTTTAGAACTGAAATATCACTAGATCAAGTGGTGGGCGTCCAATTTTGTACTGTGCCCGTGCTGACTTTGGGCAGCCCGTGGTGGATGCTCCTCAAGTCCAGGCTCCCATTACGGCGGGCAAGCAGGCGGTTATCAGCCAGCCAGCCATCTTCTGGACTCAGCCTCCTGACCATGAGGTAAACTAAGGCCATTTAATTTCACAGCATTTTTTGACTCTTCCATTATTGTTAAAAGACTAACTGTAATAGAAGTTACTACTTCTTAATACTCGGTGTTTCTGTTGAAAGAATGAAGATTGGCTAGAACTCAGTCGTGTGCCTTAACCCGGAAAGGCCCGATTGCTCACCTAGTATTTCAGCTCCAAATTAAAGCCGTGCAGAGAACGTGGGCGAGGGGATCATTGTCCCTTCCGGGTCTGGGTCTGAGATCCTGCCTGTCCCTTCCAGAATCTCTCTCCTCGCTGCCCCTTCCTCAGCATCCTGCCCTCGGCACCGGAGCCTCCTTTCCTCTGCCATCTCCAATCTGAGCTGCTGTCTCACGCTCTTACTCTGAAGTCACAAATAACTCACTATTATCTCTGGCTTGAGTGCAACCAGCCCAGCGTTCGCTCTGGCTTTCATCTTCCCTGTCAGACTTGCTGACTTGCTCCCCGTGCACGCTCAGAGCTCCACACTCGGGAGCTGCCCCTCCGTGCACCACGATTGTGCCCCTTGCTGTCGGAAGCCCATTCCAGCGATTTCCCTCGGGGCCGGCTCCCGCAGGCTCGTGTCTGCCTTCAGTAGCTTCCAGGGTGACCTCATTACCGCCCATATGACAGATGGGGTCTGGAAAGAATTTGCAGCAACATCAGTCCATGTCAAGGCTGAGCATAAATACGGGAGCAGCCTCCCGGCAGGAGAAAGCCCGACGACAAGAAATCAGCATTTGGAAAAAATAAAAATGACTGCGTTTGGATGAGTTGTTACATGTTTTAAATGTTGAAATGATCACTTTTCTCTTTTCAGTGAAATATGATGGGAGAGAAAATGTGTAGGAACAGATCCCCCAACCAGCAACTGCCAGGGTCTTAAATCTTCGGCACAGAAATATCCCAGAGTGTGAGGAGAGGCTGAGGGCCTTCTCATTTCTCTGACTTTCTGACACAGAATTAGCATTGCCTCGCCATTAGCCTGCGACTTGGGGCCCATTCGAGCCCCACCTTCTTGGTTCTGAGTTCCCCAGGGGAACCCTAACTCAGGAAAGCACCAGGAACACCCCCGGGGTAAGCGGGCTCTTTGGAGATGAGAAACCCTCATTTCTTTTCTGCTTTCCTTTTCCTCCCCTTCAGCAGGCAGAGATTACCAGACACAGCATAAAACCCAGCAGAGGAGCCTGGACCACCCCTGCTTTTCTATTCTGTCTCCGGGCAGTCTTGGAGCGAGTGTGCGCTTCCTGCTCATGTGCCTCCGTTTCCCTGGCTCTTGGATCGTGACAGAACCTCTGTCTTTCAGACAATATCCCACAGAGCTCTTTCTGAATTTATCTTCATAGATCACGTCGGGATTTCTCCCTAAGTTCTAAACACAAGACTTTTTCAAGGGGGAAGCGGCAATTTCTCTCCTGCTCTGTTCTGAAATTACAGAATTTCATCACAGTCACTGTGATTGTGCCCATTAAAGTTTATATGAACATCTGTTACTCACCAGTTATCATCTCTCTATTATTATCTCTAGCCAAGAATCCCTAGAGAAAAAGTGTCGTAGCTGTGAGTGGAAGTTTTGTGGAAATGAGCAGGGCTAGATCGTAGCCCGTTTGATGGCGGAATCTTCCTTCTCCCTGAAGAAGGAAAGCTCCCTTTGGGGATTAACTTGGGCACCTTGGATAGTTTTCAAGGTCATGGGTAGAATGGGTTAGCGTTAACCCACCCGTGGGATGCACAAAGACTGAGGTCCTCCGAGCACAATGGCAGAAAGATGGAGCAGCACGAGCAGCAAGGAAGCAGCCTTTGCTGATGACTTGGGCGGGATGTCTGCCTCCCTCCCAACCTGGGATGGCAGGGAGCTGGTCCAGGTCTCGGTGATAACGGGCGCTATGCTGTGTCTGGCTTTGTGCAATCGTCCAGCGGCCCCCACTGAGGGAGGGGCTCTCTCTGAAAAGCCCTGTGCATTTGGTGCCAGAGCAAGGGGATGGCACGGGACATGGCAGGTGAGTCGGCCCACAGGTTACATCCCTGAGGTCGTCGGCATCTTCTCAAGGGCACAGCAGCTCTCTGAGACCTCCCCAGGAGAAGAAACACCTCTTGCTGATGTCTGCCACCCCCCTTCACCGACTCTGGCTTCCAGACAGTAGCCTACCAAACCAACGTGCAATTATTAAGCACCCACTGTGTACGAGGCACAGCTCTAGGTACTGGGGATATAAAGAAAAAAAGAAATCTGAATCCCAGGAACTACTGCTCTGCTGGAACAGCGGCATTCCAGTGAGTGGTGATCATGCCGTAGCTCTATGGCGATACCCCCAGGTGGCCACTGCAGGAAAATGTGCATCCAGCTCTGACTCCGGAAGGCTGGCCCTCGTTTACCAGTCTTGTTTTACTCTGGGCTGCCAAATGGATGTGATACCCGCTGAGCTTTCCCACCACCAGATCTTCGGGATTTTGTATTGTCTATAAGCACGTGTCCGTTCCATGTGGGGACAGTGAATGGAATCATTTTTGCAAGTTTTTGTCCATTTTTTTGTGTCTTACCATGTGGGTAGGCTCCCCACCTGCCCCAGGAAGCAGATCAGGGCTGGGTAAAACAGATGGTTTTAGAGCTTTTCTAGCCCCTTCCTCCTGCCAGAAGGGGCGCGGGGTCAGAAGGCTGTTCGGACACTTGGGGGACTGCCGAAGCCCACCGCGGCTTCCAGTGAGGAGGAGAGCCGGGGGTCTGCTCTGGGTGTGGAGCTGGGACTCCCAGGATGTCCCCACCTGCTGCTTCATCCCTCGGCCATTCCCACAGGGCTTTGAGGTGGGCAAAAATGGTCAACTCTTGAGTGACGGCTTGTGACTATAAAGAGGCAGAAGCGGGAAAAACCATCAGGCTCATTCTCTCCTCCAAACCAGTGAGGGCTGGGGGGGTGAGAAAGCTTCTGGGGGCCCCGGCTGAGGGCTGGGGGTGTATGGCAAAGCTTTTGGGGGCCCCGGCTGAGGGCTGGGGGTGTGAGAAAGCTTCTGGGGGCCCTGGCTGAGGGCTGGGGGTGTGAGAAAGCTTCTGGGGGCTCCGGCTGAGGGCTGGGTGTGTGGCAAAGCTTCTGGGGGCCCCGGCTGAGGGCTAGGTGGCAGGAGGACCCCAAAGGCTGGTGAGCAGCTGAAAAGTGTTGGAGCCCTCACATCAGAGGCTAATCTTCCACAAACACTCCACAAAGACGAATGGAGAAGAAGGTAAGGGAATCCTCCTTCTTTCCCTGCAGCAAGGATCTTAGCTATACAAGCCCATGCTAACCTGCCAAGAGCCAAGGGCCACAAGTGAGTTTCAAACCATGACGTCCTGGTCAGGTGGAGACTAAGGGAAAGGCTCATGGATCAGCAGAGGGACACCAAGAGATGATAAATGGATACGTACATACATGCATATAAAATATGTATATGCTATATATCATCTCTGGGATACATATGTATATGTGTGTGGTATATCTAAATATTTATTTATATTTATGAATTTATTCATATATTTATCAAATATTCTGCACCTAAATCCCTCTTCTCTCTGTAATAGATTGCCTGTTTTCTCAAGAATCTCTGGAATGGTCACTGCATTCATCAATATTTTCCTAAGTTGTTATTATAGTGCTGTCATTATTTAAATTCTTCTCGCTTCTTCTCGCTCATCTCATTCTTCATCAGAATTGTTCAGTTTTGCAATACTGATGGTATAGGATAAATTATTCTCCTTATTCTGGTCTCTTCCCTCTCTCTCGGTTCCTATAAATAAATCTGTGTTTTTGAAATATTTCCTACTATAAGAGATGAAAAAATAAATTATCTGTCATCATAAACCACAACTTCTTCAGCCATTCCCTAATTAGAAGGATCCTCTAAGCTTCATCCAGTTTGTTGATTTGTTGTAGTACTGCAAGGATTTTTATACATAAAAAACCTTTTCCTCCTTCTTTGATCTCTTTTGGGTAGAGGCCTCACAATGAGATAAGGGAGCGAGAGAGTCCACACTACTGAGTAACTTTTAGCTGTTCATTCCAAATTGCTTTCCAGACTATTTTTACCAGTTCACAAGTTGGCCAAGAGTTTATCAATGTGACTGTTTCCCCACAATCCCTCCAACATGATCATTTTTCCTTTTTTTCTATCATTTTTGCCATTATAATAGAATCTCAGACAGAATTACTTTATAATTTGTCTTTCTATAATTAGGAGGGAGGGAAGCAATTTTTTCCTGCTTGGCTATAGATAGCCTCGTTTTTTTCTCTTGAAACCAGTCTGTCCCCAGATCATTTATCAACTGGAGAATGATTTTTTCCACATGAATATGAAATAGTTTCTTATATATCTTCACTAGGAGACCCTCATTAAATAAACTTGTTGCAAAGACTTTTCCCCTTTGAATCTCAGTTGATTAGATTCACTTATTCAAAAACATTTAATGTTCTGTAATCAAAATTATGTATTGTATCTTCTATAATCCTTGGCATTCCTTGTTTACTCATGAACTTCTCTCCCATCCCTTGACTTGAGAGGTATTTTTTTTCTTTTCTTTGTTTATGAAATGTACATTAGGTATTTTGTTTCTGAGGTGAGAGTTTACATTTAGGTTACACATCTTAGAGTGTACTCTTTTAAATGATACATAGTATTGGCTTAAATCTCAGTTATTACATTCTGGTGTGGCTATTTTACACGTAAGTACGAGAAGGACTTGGAGGTTGACAACTAGGAAACTTTGAAAACTATGTTTTGACAACCATGGGACAATTGTATATTGTCCACTTGGGGCAGATCTGAGAAAAATGTGAATTTTGGATTCTCAACCTGAGATGGAAATGGATCATTTCAGGAAAGGAGACTCTGATTTGAGGCAAGAGAGATGATGAAGCTGCCATGGAAACAGAATGAGGACAGGAAGAAAGTAGGGCAGAAGAGAAGGGTGGAGATTGTCCCCTTCTGTTTAATGAGATTTCCACATGCCCAGCCCAGCCCAATAGGAGACTCAGAGTTAGACGGCAAACTGGGAGCCGAGGCTACGTCTCCCCCTTCCTCCCTCATCCCAAGCCAAGCTGAACTGAAAGGAAGATTACAAAAAGCAAAAGGGAAAAATGGTTTATTTAGGAAGGAAGAAAGTTTGATTTGGGAGCTGATTGGAAGAAGTAACTGGAGAAGGCTCCTGAGATCTGATTTAAAGAAGAGTCTTTTAAACATAACTGCCTGGAGAAAAAAATGCTTGTCGGTCTTGCCCCATCCTGCCCCCCAAGGATTGATAAAGGGGAGACTATTGCCCTTTGCTTCCACAATTTCCTAATAGAAGAAGCCCTTCATGGCCCAGCCAGGAGATACCCTGAGCCAATGAGTGGCTCAAAAGGAGCATTCAGCAGTAACTCCTCCTACCAGGTGATTCCCTGAGGAGCAAAGGATGCTCTAGCCGACCAGCCGGGGTTGGCCCGGACATCCAGGTTTGCTGAGCCCTGTGTCTCTCAGCTAGGTTTCCTTAAATTTAGGCCCACTCTTCCCCATGGACACTGCTGGCAGTAGTGGGACGTGGATCTGAGGTTTGTAGATGGTTTTATATTTTACTTGTTACTGCCTTAAATTCTGTTTAAAATGTGTTGTAATTGAGAGTTAATAGCTTTCTCTTCCCTGATTTTTAATGGAAAGCACACTATTTAAATACATATTTATATATGTGCACTATATATATAAATTCCATACCTATGATCCATGCTTACATATGTGAATATGCTCACAGAAAGACACATTCTGTCCTCCATCTTTACAAATCACCTCAAAAAAGTCACCTCTCCCCACTGTACATGAAACAACAGCCAGCTCTCCACCCTTTCCACTTCCTGAAGTCCCCTCTAGAAGAGGAGCAATGACTGGGGGGAAAGTAGATGGAAATCAGTCCTGCAGATGTGAGGGCCCGTGTGTGGGATGCACGCTTCCTCCACTGGGATTTCTCTGGTACAGAGACTCCTTTCACTGACACAAATTAAAGCTTCATTGCTTTTTCAGAGATGGTTTTGTGAATTGTGGTGGTGAGGAAAGATTTGTAATAAATAAATAAATGAACAAACAAATAAGTAGATAAACAAAGAAACAAACAAATAAATAGAAAGGGGGAGCGGGGATGGACATGGTGGGCTCTGAAGTTCCTTCTCCTTCTAAACCTATGGTTCCATGATGATGAATGATGATTCTATGGCACACTCCTTCATACACCATGTACATCAAGACTTTGCAAAACTTCAATCAATAAGCATTTATTAGGCACCTTCTAAATACCAGGCACTAGTGGATATAAGGAAGAACACAGGATAGTTCCTTCTTTCTTAGGAGATCTTCCAATGGAAGAAAAAAATATCCTTTAATATATTGGCAGAAATGCCCAGAGAACATAAGGGATTTGCATTCTCAATGGGAACACAGCCTCAGCAACTGGGTCAACTCCTTGTGGCTTTTTATCATTTTAGGCACAGATATGACAGAATGGATCTCACCATTGTACATGAAACAACATCCAGCTCTCCTTCTTTTCCATCTTCTGAAATCCCTTCTAGAAGAGGGACAATGACTGGGGAGGAAATCCTATCAATGCTCATCCGAGTGAAAATAATCACTATTCCTTGGAGGGAGATGGCGGTCCATGGCCAGATGTTTACTAATTATTTTCAAATGAAATTGACTCGGCCTGAGCTTTAAACAAAGACATCGGGAGTGAGGGAGAACATGCTCTTTCTTTGTTTTACTTCCATGAGAAAAAATCATAAAACCATCTAGGCTATAAACAGCAGACATCGATAGCCCCCCATGAGACTGGCTGCCAGGACCTGACCGATCGTTCTCCAGAATCTGCTCAATATTCATTTCATGGCAACACTGAGAAAGAAACCGAGCTTGCCACAGAGATTCATGGTGGCTTCCGAGCAGATTGGAAGGAGGATATAATTTCTTTTTAATAATCCCACAAGTAGTCAATGCCCATTAATAATTCTGATTTTCATGTGAAGCTCACTGGTTGGTCCAGCAAATGATAGATAGCCTGTTTTTGCTAAACTGACCCTCAGAATCACACGTTGCAACTTCAGTTAAGCAGTGAGTCCATCAGGATTTCTTACTCCAAAGCACGTCCCAAGCTCCCCATGTCCAGCTGTTGCTGTGGCCAGATTTGTCCCTGGGGACAGCTTTTCTTGATGGGTTTCATTGATCTGCAGCTTTTCAGCCAAACTTGCCTCTCCCCAGGTCTGAATGCAAACCATTTCCTATTTGGCAGGATCTTCAAGGAGCAGCAGTGAGAGCCCAGGGTCACTCCTGCTCCATAAAAAGGAATAAGAATCAGCCTCTGGTGGATCCAACAATATAGACATGGTACTGAGTCAGCAAGATATGAATTTAAATCCTGCCTCAGACACTTGTGTGACCCTGGGCAAGTCACATAATCTCCCTCAGCCCCAGTTTCCTCAACTCTAAAATGGGAATAGCACCTATCATCAAGGGTTGAGGTGAGGTCCAAATTAAATAAGTCAGGTAAAGCATTTTGTAAAGCACTTTTAAGAGCTGGGCAAATGCTCACCATCATCACCACTGTCACCATTACTCTCATTATTACTACTATATATCAGGGGCTAGAGAAACTAAGAAAAATAGAAGAGTTCCTGCCCTCAGAGAATTTACATTCAACCTAGAGAGAAAACACGTCCATAGAGAAGTAAATAAAAGCTTGATGCAGCACAGTTCAAGAGGGAACAAATGGCTTAAAAAATCCAGGAAGGTCCCCTGGTGGTGGTGGTATCTGAACTGGGCTTTGGAGGAGGCTTGGGACGCGACAGGTAAGTGATGGATGGATGAAGTAGGATGCTCAAGCTGAGGTCACCTCGTCCTCATCCAG
This sequence comes from Antechinus flavipes, assembly GCF_016432865.1. NCBI lineage: Eukaryota > Metazoa > Chordata > Mammalia > Dasyuromorphia > Dasyuridae > Antechinus > Antechinus flavipes. Next base: position 3,626,920 of record NC_067400.1, on the reverse strand, counting down.
TGAATACAGACAAGAAAGATGAAGGACCTGAGGGAGATCGTCTCAGAGTCATGACAACATAGACCAAGGATGATTCTCATTCCTTGTTCCCTTCAACTACTCGAACATAGTTCTTCCATCTCCACGGCCATTGCTTCCATCCAAATCAAGACTTTCTCATTCTGTTATGCTCACATTAGGGCATAAGAAAACCCCCTCTAAATGTTCTCCCCTTTCAGGCTAAAACCCCCCATTTCCTTAAAGTGATTACCCCACCTGCTCTCCTGCCTTCTGGATGCTCCCCCACTTATATTGGAAAGTCATTCCTAAAGTGCCCAGAGGTAGAAAAAGCCCCAGAGACGGTCTTGCCATGGTGGAAGTCACCTGATAATGGTCAGGTATTGGACAAGCATGTTTGAAACGCTCCGGGCACTGTCAGGCACCAAGAAACAAAGAGAAGGCAAAGGCAGCCGCCATCCCTAAGGGTTCCTTCTAGTGGGGGGAGAGAAAACGCACAAAACCAAAACAAAACGGAAAGGTGGAACAGAAAGAGCCCAGTGGGCGGAATGGGGAGAGCGGGAGGGCGCACTTGGGGGTCCCTCCGAGGGGGTGTGGGACTCTAGAGTGAGAGTTCGGAATCTCCCGCACCAGGCAAGGGGATTTTTGGGGAAGGAGTCCAGGCAGGTCAATGGCTGGAAGGAGGGACTGGCTAACTTACCTGACAAACTGACTCCTCTTCCACAAGATGGCGCCGCACATATTTGAGAATAAGCCTTCCCCTCCCATGGATAAACGCGTCCAGTTCCTTCCACCAGTTCCCTGGCGGGGTGACCACTGAAGACCCTTCTCCATCTCGGAGCCCTCCATGATTCTGTCCGACTTTGCGGAATCCTTCTTCAGTCGTGGACTCCAGAAACGACCGACACATTCCACGGAACTAGGGCAAGGGTCTCTCAACTCCTGACTTCTGGAGGCTAGGAGCCTTTTACGGGCTGAAGAGCCGATTCATGAGCACGAAAGCAGAGGCAAAGCCAGGGCGAGGCGGAGCAAGACGAGAAACCGGGTCTCCCGGATTCAAATTCTGGCCCGCCTACGTTCTTTCTGGGTGATTCTGGACCTGTCCTTCACCTCTCTTATGGTCATCTCAAAAACGGCAGCCTGAGGACAGAGGACCTCGCGGTTACCAAATGAATGGGAGAGGTTACCCTAATGTGGGCAAAACAATGAGAAAGTCTTGATTTGGATGGAAGCAATGGCCATGGAGGTGGAAGAACCGCCCAGGAGAGTAGAAGAAATCCCATCTCCAAAGGGCCAAAGGGGTAACATTTGCAAAGCTCTTAGCACAGTGCCTGCCAAAGAGTAAGAACCCAGTAATACGGACTTCCTCCCTTCCACATCTGTCCTCCTCTACGGCCCGAGCCCCCACAAAGCTGGAAGTTATTGCAAAGGACATTCTGACTTTTCTTTGCCTTCTTTTTCTTTGTTCAACTTTCCAGTTGATAGAACTTTTTTTTCAATAATAATAATGACCTTTATTATTATAATAACAATAATAACTTACTGGGTAAGCTTCTTCACTGTGGGCCAAGTCCTTGCCAACAAACATAAATTATGAAGGCATTTATGCTTTGAAAAATACTTGGTGATTTTAATTTTTAAAACCTTCATAAAATATATATAGCTGAGGATTAGTGAATCACATCACTCAAGCTCCCCGCTTTGTCTTGTTATTTGAACTCTAAGCACACTCTCTCCTTGAGTTTTGTTATTGCAGCAGCAAAGAAACATCCACCTCTGAGCTTCATAATAGCTTCAGATTGTTGCCCCAATGGGTTCAGGAAAGCTTGGTCTGAAGGTTCCTGGAGCCCATTCCCCCGGAGCCCAATGTCCATAAGTGGTCAGCTTGCTCAACTGATCTCTTTGGCCTTAGACGTGCTCCTCCATCTAGGGCTGACTTCCTTCTCAACCCATAACGTCAAACCTCAGAATTCTCCCATCCTGACTCCCTAGCCCTACTTCCTGCTGGTTGTGTTGTTCCCTACTCCATGACTTAGCACTGTCTCTTTTCTTGACTACACAGTCCGAAGCTCTTGTCTCACCTATGAAAAGGCTACTAGGGCCAATAGTGATCAATCCTTGATCAATGACTAGCTTCTGGTTTCAGTTCCTTCTATCAGTTCTGCTCCCTAATATCTCATAAGGGAAAACAGAGCATATTCCTTTCTTTATACTTCATTCATGATCTCAAGATCTCATTGCTTATCGTTTCTTTAGTGTCTATAATTCTCCCACTAACTGGAATGGGGGAAATAAATTGGTCAATGTTGTGATTCTTATCCCTCAACTTGCAATGTTCATCATAAATCTTATAGCACTAGAAAGACATCAATTACTACTGCTACTACCATTTATAATTATTATTATTATTATTATATCCAATCATTCAACAAGCATTTACTAAGTGTCAACTAGATTCCATTTTGGACAGGTTGGGTCTGAGGTGTTAATAGGATGCTTGGATAAAGAGAGCTGGTAGATAAAGTTTCTACTTAGGGTAGAGATTGAGATGGATTAAATTTGGGAGTTTTTTACATGGAAGTGACAAGTGATAACACGGGAATGGGTGCTATCACCAAGGAAGAGAGAAGATAGAGGGGAAAAGTTGAGAACAAAATCTACCAAGACTTATTGGAAGGGAAACAGCAATTTTTGAGCTAGAAAGCTGAGCTCCACAAAATTAATGTTCTGACTTTTGGTGTTGGAGAAGACTACTGAGAATCCCTTGAATAGCAAGGAGATCAAATTAAGTCAGACTACTCATTAGAAGGTCAAATGCTAAAGTTGAAGTCTAAACACTGTGACCTCATAATAAGAATTCATCATAAAAGACCATGATGCTGAGGAAAATGGAAGGCAAAGGAGAACTAAATGGCAGCACAGATGATGAGATGGATAAATGGTATTATGGAAACAACAAATGTGCCAACTTTAGCAAATAAAGGAGGATAAAAGGGTCTGGTGTGCTGTGGCTCATGGGGTTATGAAGAATTGGATGCAGCTGAACAAAGAATAACACCAGTTGTCCACAAGGTCCCTTCCAAACTAGTATTTTATGATTCATGATAATGCCATATGAGGATTGTTGGAGGGAATTGGGCATGTTTAACATGGAGAAGAAAAATTAAGGAGAAAAGGTGATAGCCATCTTTAAAATAATGGAAATACTGTTACCTAGAAGAGGGATTAAACTTTTTCTGTCTATTTTCAGATGGCAAAGTTAGTAACAATAGCTGAAGGTTACAAAGAGGCAAGTTCAAAACCCTTCAGACAATTAGAGCCATCTCAGCTGAATAGACTGCTCCGGGAAATAATGGCTTCCTCCTTTGTAGGATTTCCAGCAAAGGATGGATGGCCAGTTGGTGAGTGTACCATGCAAATGATTCCTACCACTGCCAACATTGCTAGTTACTGGTTGTACTCAATTTCTCCTGAGGCCTCTTCCAGTTGTGGAGAAAATAGTCAAAAAGCCAGAAGGAAATTTTTTAATAATAAAGCATAATGGAAGTTATGAAGGGAAAGGAGAAGATAATGGATGACCTTGGACAGAAAAACTTTAACAGAATGGTAGAGGAGGAATCAAAATGAAAGGGTTGAGAAATCCATTAGTGGTGAGGAAGAGGAACTATTGAGGGTAGGCAGCTTGATTTGACAGAAAACAGAAAAGAGAACTTTTCCTCAATAAAGATTTTCATCTGAAAATAGGAAAGTTAGGCTGGATTCCCTCATGGACCTTTGTTGCTTTGTTTTATAAAATTGCTACAAAAGCTTGGAAAGACATAAATTGATGCCGAGGGAAGTGAGCAGAACCAAGAAAACACTGTACACAGTGACAACAAGATTATGCGATGATCCACTGGGATGGATATGGCTCTTTTCAACAATGAGGCGATTCAAAGCAATTCCAATAGGTTTGTGATGGAGAGAGCCAACTGCACCCAGAGAGAACTATGGATACTGAATGTGGATTGAAGCATAGTCGTTTTGTCTTTTTGTAGTTGCTATTTGTTTGCTTGTGTTTTTCTTTTTTTTTTTTTTCATTTTGATCTGATTTTTCTTGAACAACATGACAAATATAGAGATATGTTTTAAAGGACTGTACACATTACCCCCCCCCCCAAAAAAATAAAATTACTACAAAGCAGCACTGTCTCAACTTCATTTCCAAGGGGAACTGTTTCCTCAGATGCTTCCTTGGCTGGACAGTGACCTACACCTAACCTTAGGTCTTTCTGGTAAAAATATAATACTGTATTGTTGGGCAGTCTCTGACTTCTTTGAAAATATAAGTATCTTCTGGAGCTTTTTTTCTATAGCTTGAGGAGAAAATCAGTCTCTCATTACGATGAGAACAAGAGGACATGGGCCATGTCTAGAATGGCATAAAAGTGACTTGGTGGGTCCTACATTAAATCCATATGGCCTTAATAGCATTCAAGGAGAACTGCTTTCACATGAGACATTTTGCACACAAAAGGCTCCCCCAGGGAAAAGACAACAATGGAAACATCCATCAAGTAAGCAAAGGGCATTTAGAAAAAGCCTTTTCTGGGCAACATCCATCAAACTATCAGTGACTGCTGAGTTAATACATTTACCACCACTGAGTGTAAGTCTAAAGACAGAAAAGCCTAAATGGCCCCTGGGGAAAGCCCATAGAACACTTCTGCAGAACTTAATGTGGCCTGGCTCCTCCTGCCCTGTCCAGCACTAGGAGCCCACTGCTGCTTCTGGCCTTTCTGAACACAAGGCTCGTTCTCCTCTGACTTTGATCTTGCATGGTTGTGAATGTTGCTGAGGCTGAAATAGCCAGCCCCCAAAGCTCCCAAGGCTTTTTGTGCTCCAGAGCATTCACTATTTCAGCAAATAGAAATGTCATTTTTCTAAGGAGCTCCAAAAAGTGATTTGCAAAAGTGTGACAGTAATCATCTCTTAACAGCATTGCGGTTTGTTAGCTCTTCACATAGAGAGGAAAAGGAAATTAATTAGAAATACTGTAATAATCAGAAAGAAAACTTCCCCACATTAATTTTTTAGTGTATCTAAGTACTTAGAGGATGAAAAGTAAATGCCAAGTACTGTATCATTAAGCGTTCTCAATTACAATATTAATACTTTAATAAGGAGAATTCGGCATGTTTCTGGAATGTTTTTCAGCCTTCTGGGTCTTTCCTTGTCTATTAACTCATTTGATCTCATTTAAGTAAGCATTATGAAAGTTAAATATGTCCCTGGGTGTTTCTGGTTTTGTTTTGTTTTTTGGAATGATAGTGACAGAAAGCCTCTCTCATCTTGAGAAAACAGATTATTGGTGAGATCGACTTGGTTTTGATCTGTCTCTGGGTGCTCCGGTTCAACATGAGAGAAGAAGGAAAAGGAAAGGATTCCCCATCAATATCTACTTGACCTTGGAGGGCAGTGCTACGATAAAAGTGGGCAAGAAATCATTGTAGACGGAATGTCAGGAGAAACTTTCTGGAAATCAGAGTGATTCCTAAGTGGAGTGAGAGGGCTCTGCCTTAGTAGGGATGGCAGCTAGGCGGGTGGAAGGCACTCGTGCCTCCTTACAAGTTAACTAGATGACCCCAGGTCTCTGCCAGTTCTGAGATTCTGTGTCTACCCCTTGGGCTACAGAGCCCTTCATGAAACTCCACTACCCAGCAGTGGCTGCTGTGGGAGCGATCGTGAGTGGGGACCAGCGGGAAATCAGTGATCCCTTCATTCACATCTTAGACATCGTTGACAAACATGGCTTTGGGAGACTCCTCACCCATCAGAACTGTGACTGAGTTCTCTCAAGGTCCTATGATGGAGAGACTAGGCATGAAATATTCCTTTAAATCTATCCCATAAACTGCACACACTACTCAAGCTGCCTAAATATTGATGATCCAGCAGAAAAAACAATTGCTGCTGCTGCTCACCCATGGAGGCATTGACATATTATTAAGAGCTATTATTCATATAGCATTTTAGTGTTTGAAAAGAGTTTTTGCAAATAGTATCTTGTTTTCTCCTCAAAATAACCCAAAGATAGGAACAATTCTTGTATAACATTTGTTAAGTAACTAACCCAGGGTCACATAGCTAGTGAGTTTCTGAGGCTAGATTTGAACTCAGGTTTTATTGTCCCAGCACCCTATCCATTGAGCCACCCCAAGTTGTTACTAATGAACAAGTCATGCTTTAGAATAGGTCATTATGAGTCCCCAGAAAAACGATGCAAAGTTACCTGTCCAATCAGTAATAGGAGTTTTAGACTGTATTGTCTATCCTAATTACTCAAAATAAAGGCACATTTGGTAGATTTTGTCCACTTAAACTAAATGTCACAATCTCCATGTAATCAGGGTATTCATCAAACCCATTCAGTCATCGTACATTTTCTCTCTTTTAGAACATGATGGAAAGCCAAAGAGTTCATTGACTAAAAGCCTTCTGGTGAGGCTCTTTCTGGTACTTAGCTAGGTGAGGGCTTGGACATCCTTGGAAGAGTCTTCCTGTCCCCATCTGGACATTGCTCTTCCTGAAGCTAGGGATCCAGTTCAACCCACATTTTCTTTATTTCTCTCAAGCAACACTGCACTTCCTTCTCCTTTATCTTAAATGCATTCCCTTCTTACTGATGTTTCTTAAAGTCCCTCTTTTAAATAAAGTTTAGGTAGCCATTTCTTTACAAAACCTTTTCTGGTTCTTCCCTTAATACTTGTACATTTCTTACAAGCTATATAACTTGTATTTAACTACTCGATATGTAAGATTTTATTTGTATCTTAATATATATTTCTCTCTTCCATTGGAATGTAAGTTCTTGAAAACAGAGGTTGCTTAATGGTTATTTTGTATCTCTACTGCATAGCCCGATATTTGCCCTCGAGGAAACTTTTTAATAATTGCTTGTTGACTGATGGATTGGCCAGAATCATAGTTGAAGAGTTTCCAGTTTGGGAGGCTCTAGCTCTCATAGGGAGGATTATCTATTTATAATTCTCAAGAACTCAGCTCCCTCTATATCAAAATGAGACATCTGAGAATAACTCAGGTACCTCCTCTAGGGTAAAACAAACAAAATAGACAAGACGACCTAGGTCGGTTGAGTTGGGATCAGCACCAATGATGAAAGTATACTCTACTGAAGTATTAAATTATGCAAATAAAAGAACCTCAATACCTTTACCTATAAAGTGGAGATCATTATACTTTCCCAACTCCCACCTCTACAGCTGTTGTAAGGAAAGGGCTTTGTTAAAAAGGAAATCTTGATATTAATAGCAGTTCTTAATATATCACACACTAATTTCACCTGTTCATTAGTTCATTTAACATGTGGTTATTGAATTGTTGACAAATGAAAATTTCATTCTTTGAAATGTAAATGAATGATAAGGACAGCTGTTCTCCTAGACCCAATTTTTAATGATAAAGACAAACTGATGACTAAAGTAGGTATTGTTGAATCCTGGAGGAAATAATTACTCCCACATAGAGAAGTAATGAAAGCTCCAATTTTAATACACTAAGGTTTCCAAAGCACTTTACAAATACTATCTCATTTGCCCTTACAATAATGTTGAGAGGTATGTACTCTTATCTCCATTTTATAAATAATGAAACTGAGGCAGACAGAACGTAACTCGTCCAATAACACAGCCAGAATAGTCCAAGTCAAGCATTTGACTTCAAGTCAGTGCTCTCATCAACAAGCCATTTAGCTGGCTCTGAGAGAAAGAGAAAAAATCAAGAGCATACAGCTTAGTACTGAAGAGCTCAGATTTCAGGAGGTTCAGAATAGGGGAAAGTAGGATTCTATAAACTGTAATTCTGCAGGGAGCATCACCTCACACAGGATAGGACATGTACAAGAATAAAATTCTGAAGATACAAAAGAGACTTCTACCAAACAAGATGAAAAGGAGAATTTATCTATGACCTTAATGTGGATATGTAGGGAACTTCATGAACAACTTAGATTTTTCATAAAAGAATACATAATGAACTGAACATGCATTAAAAAATTAGAAACCCAATACATTAACAAACCCATATTCAGCATCAAAAGGAATATATTATAAATCAGAGAATTCAAAACCAAAGTCTATGAAGACATCAATCAGCATTAAGATGGGAGTATGTGCATATAAGCATATAACTATATAACCATGCTGTGCTATATGATCTGCTTTTTTCTTTGGCATCTCAGAACCTTCCCATTATGGTGAGACGGCTCCTTTGAATGGTTTCCCTCTTCTCATTTGTACATAGCAGATATATACAGGATAAATTGAAGATAATGAACAGAGGGGAAGCCTCAACACGAAGGGGAATTAGGAAAGGTTTCTTGCAAAGGAATAATTCTTTAGTTGAGACCTGAGGGATACCAAGCAAGCTCAGAGGTGGAGACAAGACAGTCAGTTTCAGACACAGCCAAGGACACAGCCAGGGAAAACAATCTAAGCTGAAAGATAGAATGTCTCATGGGAGAAACAGCAAGAAGCTTGATGTTATTGGATTGTAGAGTGTATTGAGGAAGGGAGAGGTATAAGATGTAGGAAGAATGGGAGGGTAGAACGCAGGCAGATTAGGAAGGGTTTTATAAGCCAAATAGGACTTTCTATTCTTGTCACTAGGGACCAACTGGACTTAATTGAATAAAGGTATGGTCAAATGCATTTTCGGAAGGTCATTTTGGTATCTGTGTGAAGTAATGACTGGAGTAGGGAGAGACTTGAGATAAAGAGATTAACCGGAGTGGGATTTTCTAAATATTTGATTGATATGTAATTGATATTTCTCTTACCAACATTAATCCTAGCTTTTGAGTCATCCAGCCTGGAATTTATCCATGAATTACTCTATATATAAATTAAATAAATAAGAAAACAATATACAGCCTGGTTGTGCTCTATTCTCAACCTTACACTAATCAAATTTTCCATGTTAGGTTCTAACTCTTGCTTTATGCCCACATACAGGTTCCTTGGGACAAATGAGATGAACTGGTCCTCCCATCTCTTTGAAGACTTGCCATATTTTGTTGTGATCCACACAGTCAAAGACTTTGATGAAGTCAATCAAGCAAAAGTAAATTTTTAAAAATTGACTTGCTTTTCCATAATCCAGCAAATGTTGGCAATTTGGTTTCTAGTTCCTCAATCTCTTCAAAAGCTAGCCCACTCTCCTACTAATTCTCAGTTCACATATTGCTGAATTCTAAATTGCAGAATTTAAAGCATAACCTGGCTGGCATGTGAAATGAGTCTAATTGTTGGGTAATTTGAATGCTCTTTGGTATCGCCTTTTTTAGAATTACGACATAAACTGATATTTTCCAATCCAGTGACCATTGTTCAGGTTTTTTTTTAATTTACTAATACATTCAATGAAGCCAGAAAACAGAGGTAAGAATAATTCCAGGTAAAGGATAGCCAGGGGAAAGGCACAAAGACAGGAGAAATGGACTTTAATGTTAACAATAGAAGTACCCCTGGATTGCAGTTAGCAAAAGAACAGTGCTAATAGTAACAAGTGTTACTAATAATAGGATAACTGAGAGGCAAGAGAAGGATCAATGAGTGGAAAATAAAGAAAAGCAGATCTAAGTTTGACCCAAGACAGTTGAGGATTGGATTGTGACCTTTCCAACAATTTGAACTATCCAAAATAAAATGGCTGCCTTGGGAAGTAGTCAGCTCCCCAATGCCCTCTGTAAAGATCGTTAAGACTGAATAAATACTAGCTGAGGCTGTTGAAAAAAGGATCCTTTTTTTCATATGTGAGTTGGATTAAATGATTTCTTGGCTCACCCCCAATTGTGAGATTTGCTTATCTGGTGAACATCCAAAAAGTACAAGACATTATGGGAGTTTTATGATACTTGACTCAAAGTGAGGAAGTTTTGGAAATGCTCAACTTCTTTCTTATTCACTTGTCATTTTCCTGTATTGATTACTTCCTACACTCTTTTCATGCCTTCCATTCAGGAAAACGTTTGAATGAATAAAGACAGGACATTTAGAAGAATGGTTTCTGACTCCCAATTCTGCTATTTTAAGTGTATAGAACTTTGGATTACTTATTTAACTTTCATCCTCTGTAAGAAAGATACTAGATAATTTAGACGCGAGAAGTTCCAACTTTCCTTTTTCCGTAAATTTAGAATTCAATGACCCATAACTTAACCCAGGGCTACTGGATATATTTATGTTAATGTTTCCAGATCAACAATAAGGCAGATCTAATTGAAAGGATGTCTTTGTGTAACCTGTGACCTGGAACAGAAGATGTTTTGTTTACCAGATCTGGTTTTACCCTGGGGAGCTTGTTATAAATCATTTTACTTCATGCTTCCATCTTGGCTTTCCCCTGGGAAACATCAGAACCTCATCATAATGATGATGATGATGATAATTAGTCTTCAGTTTCTTGTAAGCATTTAAGGTAATACATTCAATACAGAACAGATTTTATTTTTCCTTATGAGTAAATCAAATATTGATTTTATATTTTATTTCTGATCCCATTCTGTAATTGCCTCTATTTGTAATAGCCTAAGTCATGTTCAGAAGTTCAGCCTTTCTCTCGAAGCTAAATTATCCCATAAATCACCTTCAGTCAAAGAAATATATTATCTCTACACATCTTATTGCCCAATCACAATTAAGGAAGACTTGTTATCTTATTAACAAGCCTTGCATACCCATGTCCAATTAAGAGAGATATTTTATCTTGCTAACAAGCCCTGCAAGATGCAGGTGGGCACCAGGAAGTCTGGCAAGGAATGCTTCAGTGGGGTTTAAGATGCTGATACAAAGCACTTTACTCCCCGCTCCAGGAAATCCTTTGACTTTCCATCACTATTGTTCCACTCCTGCCTTCTCCAGGACTACAAAGTAACCCTGTCACATAGACATGAAATTGTTTTCAGTGTGCAGTCCCTTTTTTCCTATTTGTATTCTCTCTTTTAAAAACTAAAACAAAAGAAGGAGATAACTTAAGATTGAACTTATGATTGAACTTATGAGGAAGTATTAACTGGACAATACATAATCATGAACATGTTCTTCCAGATGAGTTTCAACCAATGATGCGTAAAATGAGAAAAATTCACATTCTGTTCAAGTTATATCAATGCACAACAAAGATCTCACCCTATCCATGTGCTCTGAACAGGAAGCTTTAACCCTGACAAAGGAGTTAGAATTAGCCTGTGGTTAACCCCTCCTTAAGCAGATATGAGGTTACCACAATCGTGTGTGAAGTGAAGAAGTCATAGTCCTTGGGTTTTTGCACATAAACAGAGAATGTGTTACTTGCTCGCTATGCACACTGGGCTGTGCTAAGCCCTGGGCTTTTTATATAAAAATCCTGGGTTTTTATATGAAAACAAGAAAACGAGATGTTCCTCATTCTTAAGGAGCTTAACCATGAATAAGGAAAAACACACTTGAGGGGGAGATGGAAAAACATGGCCATTGGGCAGGGGGGTGGGGGGGAAGGGGGAAAGTTGGACTACACCAGTAAAGGGGGGAAAGGAGAAGCCTGGCTGTGATTTAGACAATATGGTAAATCTGGACAGAAGATGGAAACATGGATGGAGGAGAAGGAGAGCACAGAATGAGTTAGGAAGGAATGCTGATTGACTTAATTTTGCCATATAATTAAATGACAATAAAATGATATGTGCTTCACGAACAATAACTTGGGTGACCTTAATATAACATGAATTGCTCTAGACACATTAACCAGGACAGATTCGAAGAGTATGTTCTTAGCTTTGGTGGGTTGGAAAAGATACTGGAAAGTGGTTGACACAAGAGCTGTTCTTGTTTCAAAAACTAAGATCCTTTCCCCAAAATAAAACTTAAATCCAAGATTAAAGCCAGTCAGTCTTATACCTTGAAATACAGTTTTCAAAGATTGCTTTTGTAGACTTGATTTGAAAAAAAAAGGCTATTCACAGCCTTTCATTCACAGGAATGTTTTCTCCATCTCATCAACATTATCCTCATGAAATATCTCAGACTCTGAACTTGCAAAATGGATTAGAAAAGGAAAAAAAAACTCCTGAAAAGTGACATCAATGAAAACTTCCAGCTTCATGACAAAGCTTCCTAGATCGACACAGATGTTCTCAATTAACATAAATTAAAAGGATCATCAGATTGTCTTAGAGTCGGCAAGAGGGAGGAGCACCCCACTGGTCACAGATCTAACCCTTTCAGTCTACACGAGGTAGCTCAGACAGTTCAAAAGGACTGGCTCAAATCATATCATTGGAAATATCAGGAAAAAGCTTTGAACTCTCCTCTTTCTTAATGGCAAGTACTTTTTTCAAGTCAGGAGTTCAAATTCTGCCTCAGATACTTATTAACTGTATATATCTGAGAAAGTCATTTAACCCTGTTTGCCTCATTCCTCCTCATCTGTCAAATGAGCTGAAGGAGGAAATGGAAAATCAATCCAGTATCTCTTTCAAGACAACTTCAAATAGGGTCACAAAGAGTCTAATAGTTCATATGGAAAGGATCTGTTGGGTTTTGTCGGCTGCAAACACGACAGGGTAAGTCAGTGGGATGGCATGACAACCAGTAACAGCGATGCCCTCTGGAGAGGAAGAATGTTCAAACCCAGGGGAGGCAACCCCTCTCTCTGGGCCATCATGTTAGAGGTAGTTTCTACTTGCTCTCAGGTGCTGGGAGGATGGGGCAGAAGCTGCACAGGGGCTGATTTGGGCTTGGATAAGAAAAAAGACCTTACAGTGATCAGAGCTATCTCAAAGTAAGGTGGTCATTTATGGGTCTTGTTCCTGGTGACCTTTGAGCTAAGATTTCAAATCCCCTTGTCAGAGATGATCTGTTCCACCTTACGCTGAGCATCCATCTGGGTCTTCAGATCAGTTAGAAAACTCTTCATCCTCACAAAAGAGCAGCTCTAAATCACCCTGGCTGAAATCAGTTTCTAGCATTTTGTATATTGAATTGGGAGGAGAGAGACACCATCTTGCAAGCTCTGTATAGCCCAAAAGGAAAGGCAAGTCAAATCATTCTCCAAGATAGGTACCTCCCCATGACACTAACATCTCCGGAAGCCACTTGTTATCAGGGATGGGGAGCACCCTCCCCCCAAAGTCAAAGCTGTCACTGGGTGGGCAATGGTGACTTCCACCCCCATGCTGTCTGGGCTAGTATCCAGCTGTGTCAGCATGTCAGGGGAGAGAGCACATCCCTTCCCCAGAATTCTGTGCCCCAGGGCAGAGCCGTATCCATGTCAGTTATGGCTCTGTGGGAAAATGCTCTTGTACAGAATGTGCCTGCTTGTTATTGGGGATGGGGGGGGGCGCAGCATGGAGATCTCAGCTGTGTGGGGAAGACCGTTAAATGGCATCTCAGCAGAGGCTGGCCCATTTCTGGGTTCAACACTGCACTAAGGGCACCAACTCCCCCCCAGAGCAGCAAATCACAGAACCACAGAATCTCAGAGGGGAAGGAGCTTTCCATCGTTGCCCCCACAAACCTTTCAGCTATTACTGGAGGGAACAGAGCTAATAACAAATCATTACCCAACTCTCTGAGCTCTCAGCTAACACGAAATAAGCTCATATTAGCTCCAAAGTGGCCTCAAAGACACATTTCCCTTTCAAATCAAGGGGTTCTTTGCTTTTTAGCTGGTCAGAAGCCCCATGTCTCCTGCTAGAAAGAAACCTCTTCAAACAGAGCTTTCTACCAGAAGTGGCTGTCCCAGTTTGGGAGCCATGCCCTCCCCCCAGCTTGAATTACAGGCTCAACACAGATTTCAGAGTCCAGTATAGGATGAGACGATTTCAGACTTTTGAGTTTAGAACTTACTGAGATCTCGCCAAGTTCAAATTACTGTCAAATGTTGAAATCCCTGCCTCAGATGTTCATTAGATGCATGACCCTGGGCAAGTTCCTTAACTCGGCTCAGTCTCAATTTCCTCGTCTATAAAATGAGGATAATATAATCCATTTCACAAAACTGTGTTCTATTTGATTCATTTTAGTTTTCAGAGAACCTGTTGCTTTGGAAAAGTTTTGTACCTCTTGAGCCAAGTTGCTCATTCCCTTCCCCACTTTTATTTCCACATTTCTTTTGTTCTTTTTCTTTTTTCCTCTAGTGCTCTCATTTTATTTATAACGTTACATTTATCCCTTTCTTATCTCTTGCTTATTTTCTTACAAGAATTCTGGTTCAGTGTGTCCCAACTGTGTTATTCTTAAAAAGTTTTCCTTGTAGGTGTTTCAGCACCACTTTTTTCCCATTGGGTTTTCTTATGATGATAATTATAGTGGTGGGATCTTTTTTGGCTTGTTCATTCTTTGTCCAGCTTACTTCCCGATTTTGGATTTTATGGTAGGGCCAGCATGAATGTATGAATGATCAGGCTGTTACTGGTCTTGTTTTTGTGTCCTTTTGGATTCATCTGCTACTTTCTTGGGGGACTGAATGCACATTTAGGATTATTTCAGGATCCCAGGAACAGCTCAGACTGGGCACTTAATAGCTCTCAATAATCCAAAGCAAGCTGAGCCAGACTGAAGTCCGAGCTTTGTCCACCTGAGCTCAGGAAGCACAAGTGTGGGCTTTCCCCAGTTGGAACTCTAATAGATTGCTCCTGGAATCAGCCTGTCAGTGACAAAGCTGCAGATTTCCTTTTGTTCTGGACTTTCTGTCGGTCAGTTCCTGGAAAACTTCCCCTCAAATCAAGAGATTCTTTTCTTTTTCTGCCTGGCCAAAAGCCCCATGTCTCCTGCTGGAAAGAAACTTCTGCAGAGGGCTCCAGAGCTTTCCACCACTAGAATCTTGCCCCTGTGACTGCCCTTCATCCAAATGACCACAAATACTTGGAAGGCTCTCCTTAGTCCACACCAGATCCGTGTCTCAACCTTGAGTAGCAAGCAACAGAAATGCCCGTCGATGCCTTTCCTGCCCCTGGCACAAGACCAGACCTCGCTGGGCCGGAGCTAGAACTTGCTCTGCTATAAGGCCACAGGCAAGCCCTGGTTCAGTCCCCACACTGGGAGGGTCTGTCCAACTGTTCTGTCTCCTCATGCTGACTTGGATTAGAAAGAGACTCACGGTAATTAGATGTTCTCATCAGAGCTCATGCAGGTATATTTCTTATCACTAGGGAATAGTTGTAGGGAAGAATCTTGCCGTGCTTCTTCCTGATCCTCTGCCATCGGGCCTGTTTGAAAGGCTCGCCTTGCTTCAAGCTAAGGAATGGAGCTGTCTCTGAAGGACCTGTCCCAGGAGGCAAGAGACAGCAGCAGAGAGCAGATCCCTTCCCTCTCAGAAATGTGCACTTCATTATGGTAGGTCGCTTAAAAATGATATCATGTAAAATAGACAGACTGTTGGGTTTGTGGCTTTTTAGAATGGCATTTCTCACCCAACAAAAGCATTTGTTATAGAAAAACCACTTGATATTCCCATTTTTCAAAAGAGGGGGATATATATTAGGTACAAGTAAATTAAGAAGTCATCATCTATCATTCCGGGATGTCGTATCCTGCTTCATTTCCAGTTTCCTGATAGGATTGGCTGATAAATGAGGTGTCCCTCATAATGTAAGAATAATGAGCTGCTGTCAGCAGAGCCCAAGCTGTTTTTCCCCATCATGAATTAAGAATGTTTAAAGTCTTTCTTATTCATAGTGGGGAGAGGGTGAGGAAGTTATGGCTCTATAGAGCAAAGGGGAGGAAGGGCATAAGTGCTTGTTAAGCACCTACTGTGTGCCAGGACCTGTTCTGCTTTACAAGGATTGTCTCATTTGATAATGAGCTGAACCCAGAAGGGAGTCTCTAGTAGCTGTCCAAGAGGTGCTCCTTCTCCCCCTCTGCACCCCAGCAAGGCAGCGAGTAGATTCCACCCCCACTCCATCTCTCCCCTTCATTCCCTTTCCTCTCCTTGCTTCCAATGGCTTCTCCCTGGCTTATTTCACCTGTCTTGTTTTCCTTTTCTTCCTTTCCTTCCAAAATCGCCTGAACCAGCCTGACTGGGAGACTTCTCCATCAGGAAGCCTCCTGCAACCTGAGATACTACAAGCTGCCTCTCATCTATTTAACTGGGCTTGACATTCACTTAATTCCCTTTGGGACATTCTTCCTGCAATAGGAAACCGCTCTCCCACTTTTCCACCTTTGCTCAGGATGTGCACCTGGAAGAGCTTCCTACTTCAAATGCATTTCTCAGACTCATCATTAGTCTTTTCTGATTCTTTGTGACCCCGTTTTGAGATTTTCTTGGACAAGATGGTAGAACGGTTGGTCATTTCCTTCTCCAGCCCATTTTACAGAGGGAGAAATTGAGGCAAACAGGGTCACACAGCTAGAGTATCTGAGGCTGGACTTGAACCCGGGAAATAAATCTCAGAGACTCTAGTCTGAGCACTCTGCACTATGGGGCACATTCAGAAGGTCCACAGAGACAAAAAGGGCTCCGGGGGAGGGAGGGTCCAGATCCCATTGCTTTACAGGGGAGGGACTCAAGGTTCAGCACTTTGCGAGCTTGGCCAAAGTTCTGGGGCAGGAGTGGGGCAGAAGGGAAACTCAATGGGAAGAACCCTTGGTCCCCAGTGGCAAGGTGAGCCAGGGAGAGAGGGATCCTTTCCTTGTATGTGATGCCCAGTCCCCCTTAATCTAGAGCCATAATAATACATAACAACCACAGATAGTATGTGTGTTGTGGGGGAGAATTGTGTGCGTGCTTGTGTTGGGGAGGAGATGAGATGGGATGGAGGGAAGTTTGAGCTGAGCCACGCTGTGCACTGGAGGACACCAGCTGTGCCTTCGTGGCCAGGGAATGAGTGTCCCCCATTAGAAACGATGGCTCCCACCAGCCTCCACTCAGAAAGTATGTTTGGGAAGAAAATATTGTCTGATTTTAAGAATTAATTAAGCTCACTAATCTCAAAGGATTAACAGGTCTTTCGAGCCTGAAGGGTTTGGGGTTTTTGCTTCTTAAAAGGAAAACATTCTCAACATAACAGCAAATTAAATAAACTTTTCTACTCACAAAAACAGCGGGAAAGAGTAAACACGCTTGTGGCTCTTCACCATGTGAATGAATGGAGCTCCAGTATTGGGTCTGAGAAGGGCTCCTGGGGAGCCCCATTGGTTGATTAACTCCCCCAGATTGTTGACGTCCTGGTGGCCTGACTCCTCCCAGATACTGGGGCCCTGTTGGCTTCCTATCAGCTCGTTCATTTGCCCATTCATTCCAAGATCTATTAATACAGAGGGGAAGAAAGGAAGGAGAATAAAGTAAAAGTAGACAGCAGAGAACAAAAGAATAGCTACAAGGAAGCAAAGATGGACACTCATGAGTGCAATATATATTGAATGGAAATTTACTGTTACATTTTGAATCCTCCCTGATATTCTTCTGGACACATGACAATGTTTTCCCCTTTTTCTTTCTTGTTTTTCTATTTTGTGTTTAAGTTTAAGATGAATACATTTAAATAAAAAAAGATTAATGCATACTACGTACCACTCACAGTCCAAGGTGCCCAAAGTCAGTAGAATAAAAACAAAATGGGGAATAGGATTGCTTTAAAAAAAAGAATTATATCCTCAAATACCAGGCACATAGTAGGTGCTTAATGTATGCTTGTAAACCTGAAGGATGTGTTTTCAATAAAGCAAGATCTCTGTCCACAGAGGGCTTATCGTCTAGCAGCAAAAGATTCCAGAGCAGGTGGTTATAGAGAGGAATGTGTGTCCCACAGAAAAAGTATGACACGGGGCCAAAGAAGTAATGCTTCAGCCGGACTAGGGAAGAAGTCCTTGCCTCTGAGTAGAACATGGGCTGGATTTTGACAGCAGCAGTGGAAGACTTGGAAAGCAGTGGGAGCAGTTCAAGCACTGGGGCCTGCTCACAGCAAAGGCTGGGAGGTGGGAGATATGTATGGTCAATCCAGGAGGGGGAGGGGAGTACAAGGCAGACTGCAGCCACAGGGAAGGGCTCCCCATTCACAACACCCGTGAGAGCCATGCATCCTTCAGGGAGGAAGAGACCAGCAGTCTCCAAGCAGAGGAGTCATATGGCCAGGTCTCTAGGAGGACGCTTTTACAAAACTCAACCTAGGACCAAAAGGGGAGAGTTGTTTACCCTAGAGAATCACGGCTGGGAAGGATGCCAGCCCTGGGAGGCCCTCTGACCTCTCACTTTGGAGTGGGGAGTTTCCCCAGAGCAAGTCTCCCCCATTCCCACAGGGCCTGATACACCTCTCTTTGCCCAGACCCCCATCCCAGTGCCAAGGGTCTGGCCTGGCTGCTGCTTCTCTCACGAACTTCTTCCCACCTCCCTCATCAATTGTGGGATGCTCAGAAGCATCAGGGTTGGGGTCTTCCCAGAGATAGTGATCTTTTCCAAAGGGGCAGGTCATGGCCTCCGCAGGATCTGACAGGGAAATGGGGAGAAGTTACAGAAAGATATAAAAACATGACAGAGCCATTAGTGAAGACACGGAGGCTAGACTCAGCCATTTTGATGTGTCTCCTTTGCCAAGCTCAGCCCTGAGCCAGAAAGAAGGGATCCTACCTCACCCATCCTTCCCTCTGGATTATTAGTCTGGCTTGTGGGGCAGAGTATACTTCAGAATACTCTACCCATACATGGACTTACATGCAGCTGCTGTGAGTGGATGGGAGGTCACCAGGCTGTTTGCCTCCTTTCTCTCCAAACATCTGGGGACAGATGGTCCCAGTTGAGCATCTGCTCCCTAACAACATCGAAGGGAGATGAAAACCAGAAAGGGGCAGGCTCAGGGACTCAGTGGAAGGCTGAGGGAGGGCCAGCACGAAGCTGGGTGGTCTGATGGACTATAAAATGCACAGGAGCCTTAGAACTACACAGTAGGGCGCCCTCCTTCCCTACCCCTTGCCTCTAGCATCATCCAGAACAAGGGCACCAAAGCCCCCCCAGAAGGAAAAGCCTTGCAGCATTATCCTGATCTCTACACAGCCATGGGGAGAGATCCTCGCACAATACTCAGATGTGCAGTCATTGGAAGGAGACATACTCTTCATCTTCCCCAGTGTTTGCATGATTCTGCTCCAGGTCTCTTTTTACAGGCTTGAGCGTGTGTGGTGGTGGGGAGGGAGGGAGGTGGAAAGAAGAAAATATTTTAATATGCATTCTCAATTAGCATTGAAAAGCGTGCACTTTAACTGCGAGCTCTATTAGAAGCAATAGGTGTGTCCCCCATCTCATTTCAAAGCTGAAGAAGGCCCTCCTGGATGCTTCCCCACAGCTCTGCTGTTTATGCAGACAAGGAGTTATTATACAGAAATTCCCACTGGGGCTTGTATGCAAAAGCCCTCGTTAACTCCCATCACACACTGATCCATGACTGGTGTGTGTAAGCCCCCTTGTCTTTGGGAGATCTCGTTTCCTATAGTTGCAGAAGGATGGCATATAATTAAGAGAGGAAGGGGTGGGGAGCTGTAGACTAGAGACTGAAAAGGATGTGGAAGAGAAAATAATGGAGAGGGGAGGGAAGCAAAACTCAAGGAAACTCAGAGGAGGAAAAGAAGCAAGAACGTGGCAGGAAACAGGGCTTGGAAGGAACTTCAGAGCCATGGGTCACTTCTGGAGGGACACGAGCACTCGGCCAAACAGTCTTCACTGGAACACCTCCAGCCATGGAGGAATCTGTCCCCCAGGAGGCTCAGGCCACCTCTGGAGGATGCTCATAGGGAGGGAGCAGCCTTCTGATTCTTCTTGGCAGTCCCGAGAGGTTGGGGAAGAGCTCTCCCTGGCTCTTCTTATGGAGGGAGCTATCCAAGGTCAAAGAAAGCTGACGAGGTCATAGAACCATGGAGAGCTCTCTCTGGCTCTTCTGATGAAGGGAATTATCCAAAGTCTCGCTGACTCTTCTGATGGAGGGAGCTATCCAAGGTCAAGGAAGGCTGAAAAGTCATAGTACCATGGAGAGCTCTTCCAGACTCTTCTGAGGGAGGGAGCTATTTGAGGTCAAGAAAGACTGAAAAGGTCATGGAACCAGCAGTCTTGAGTGACGATGAATCAAGGGAATGAGGCTGCAAGGGATGCAGCGGGTTTGAGGTCTGAACTTGAAGGGAGAGCCGAGTTCAAATCCTATCTCAGACATTTATTTGCATGACTGTTGTGTCTCCCCCCACCCGCACCCCCAGCTTCTTCACCTATAATAATAGTAGCACCTACTTCAGGGGAGTAGAGGGGGGTGCAAAACAAAGTAAAAGTGCAAAAACCTCCTGTTTGCTGGTACACTGGATAGAAAGCTGGGCTTGAAAAGTACTTGATACAAAGTAGGTGCTTAATAAATGTTTGTTGGCTGACCTGGAATCGGGAAGATTTGAATTCAAGTCCCAGGCAGTTACCAGTTGAGTGACTCTGGACAAGTTTCCTCATCTGTAAAATAGGAGTGACAATAGCAACTATCTCAGAGGGTCATTGTGAAAATAAAATGGGATATTTACAAAGCATGTCTCAAATCTTAAAGTGTTTTATTAATATTTGCTTTTTTGATATAAATGCTGGATATTGTTATCATCAAAGTAAGTTTTCCATTGTTTTATTTTAGTCGTATTATAACTCACAAGTATTTTCAGACTCTGGGCTTTTTGATTCATTATTAATGTCAAACCACAAAAATGCTGACATTTTATTTTCCAGTGTTTGTTTGCGTCTTAAAGGCTGAGATTTCTTTGATCTTCTGCACAATTGTTTGCATTTTCCCCTAAAGAATCAACATGTTTTCTTTCTTTTTCTGCTCAGAACAACTTCCCTCTGGCATTTTAAGGTAGCAGTTTACCCAGACCATTTGTTAGCTGACCAGGAGTCACAGAGAATGCTCCACCAACTCTGCTGGTCATGATAAAACATTTGTCTCAATAGAACAAAAGGTCTGCTTTTAAAACTCTTTTAATGAAGTGTCATCCATCCCAGCATCAAAATGTTTCAAGATTCCTTGAAAATGACCCCAGAAACAATCCTGTTACTGCTCCTATCACAGAGCTGAGGAGAAGAACAAGACAGACTGGGCCATGTCTGCTGGTGACTAAGATGCTCACCGTGCTGAGGAGGTGACGCAGTAAGTCAGAGTCCTTGGTGAAGGTCCTAATTCCATTTTTCTTGCTCCTACCAGATGCTCCTATTTATAGATGACCTTGTGCCCATTGCAGCAAACCCCAGAATACAGCATTGCCTCCTAGAAGAGCACTGCATAAAACCACTTAAAAGACACTGGGCTCATCATCTCTGATGGGAAATATCACAGAGATGAAGAATGCCTTTTCCCCTCATTTCATCTTGTATCCAAGCAGACAAAACACCTCAGAGAACAGGGTCATAAGTGTGCCTAAGTGGGACAAGTGGTTCAGATGGTCAATGAGTAAACCTCACAGTTAAAAACAAAGAATGGACCAGATTGCTTCTAGGAAATTCTGAACCTCTCTGAATAACCCCTGTCTCTCTCAGAAACCAAAAATCCATTGTTAAAAGTACTGGCATGCAACCAGTATTCTCAAAAAGATATAGGACACAATACCTATTTACAGACAAGGAAACTGAGACTCAGAGAGATTTCGTGACTTGTGTATACAACTAGTACATGTCTGATGCAGAATTTTAACCCAGATCTTCCTGATTCCAGGGTCCTCCTTCTATCCTCTGTGCCAACTGGCTACCACCCACAGACATAATTGTGTCTCTAAAACTGACATTTTCTATCACAACGAGTCAGTGGAGAAGAGGCACGTGCTGGGGATGATCAGGTCTTGACTCATAACCAACAAGAAAGAACAATAAAAAGCAACTGGCCATCCGTCTAGGAAGCTAGTGACTTCTTAAGACATAAAGAAATAATAAAGCAAAATGAAAAAGATCAAAAAAGCAGAAGAGAATACGAAACATCTTATTAGAAAAACAATTGATCCAGAGAACAGAAAGAGAAGAGATAATATAATAATTATTGAACTACCTGAAAGTTGTAACTTAAAAAAAAAGTCAAGATACAATACTTCATGAGATTATGAAGAAAAACTGCCCCAATATTTTAGAACAAAACAGTAAAATAAAAACAGAAAAATTAATTCACCAATCACCACCTGAAAGAAGTCCAGAGAATAGATTGAGGAGAGATGATATCATTGTCGAACTACTTGAAAGTTATGATTTAAAAAGTCAAGATACAATACTTCATGACATTATTAAGAAAAATTGCCCCAACATTTTAGACCAAGATAGTGAAATAAAAATAGAAAAAATAATTCACCATTCACTACCTGAAAGCGGTCCCCCCCACAAGGTAAAAGCTCACAAGAACATTATCACTAAGTTTTGAAACTCCCAGGTCAAGGAGAAAATCCTACAAGCAACTAGAAATAAAAAGATATTGCAGAGTGACAATCGGGATAACACAAGATTTAGCAGCTTCTATATTAAAAGATGTGGAATGCACAACCCGTAAAAATGCCAGAAATCCGACCAGCTGTTCTGGCTCTCAAAGAGACCATGAAAAGTGAGAGAAAGAATGAGAGACAGATACCGGGATTTTTTCCAAAGTTAAGTCCTCTTAAGAAGAGTAGAAACAGAGTGAGAATCTTTATTATCATTAACTGTACCCTTAAATGCTTTCTAACCACAGTGTTGCTAAGGGAACACAAATGAAAACAAAAAGTGGCTAAATCAGTCGGTATATGAAGGGACTATGAGAAAGTTGGGTTCAAGGAAAAACTTTAGCATTCTCAGACAAACTGTCTCTCCTCCTATCTGGGCAGGTGGCTTATCATTCCTGCAAATTCTGTTCTCATGGCATCTCAGTACTCCCAAAGCCTCCCGGCCTCTGCCAGCCGTCGAGCAGGCTGGAATGGGGGTTTGTGCCAGGTCAGAATGACACGAATTACTGCAAATGGAGGGCAGATTGAGCAGGCCAGACTGCCTGACAAAGTACAGCTTAGAAATAGCAAGTTATGCCCAGGCTGGGCAGGAATGATTACATCACCAAGACAGGGGTGATTACTTGGGAGGTCACAAAAAGACAGGTCGTGGAACAATATATTACAAAGAATATAAAGAAGCTGGGCTTACAATTAAAAATAACTGGCCAAACAGAGCTATATTTTACTCTGAATGAGAAAAAATAGATATTTAATGAACTAAAGGACTCTCAGGTTATTTGTGAAGAAAAGACCAAAACTAAATGGGAAATTTGGCGTACTAGACTTAAAAAAAAAAAAAAAAGAAGGCAAACCTTAAAAACTAACTATAAAGGACTTGATAAAATCAAGATCTTAACTACTTTTATGGGAAAATGTTTTCTGTAACTCTTAAGAATATTAACATAACTTGAGTAGATAAAAGGGTTTGGGGTTGAGTTGAGTAAGATAGAATGATCCCGTAAAAATAAAATTGAATAGAAATAAGTAAAATGAAACAATTATCTCATACAAATGAGGCTACAGTGAAAGCAGAAGGAGATGGAGACTTGGTAGTGTCTTATTCTCATCAGAACTGGATTGAAAGGAGAATATCATACACATCTAGAAGGATATAAAAGTCTTAACTTACAGAGAAATAGGAAGGTAAGGATGGGAAAATTAAAAAATATGAGGATAAAGGGAGAGAATAAGGGAGGATTCTTACAAAGGGTACAAATTAAAAGACAATTAGATGTTTGAGGAAGGATAAGGTTAAAAAAAGAGAGAGAGAAGAATAAACAGTGACAAAAATAATAGGATGAAAAGAAATGCACAACTAGCAATTATAACACTGAGTGTGAATGGGATTAATAAAACAGAAACGTGTAGCAGAATGGACTAAAAACTAGAATCCAATATGTTGTTAACAAGAAAAACATTTTAAAATGAGGGATACACATAAAGTAAAAATAAAGAGCGGTAGCAGAATTTATACTTTAGCTAAGCAAAAACAATAATAGTAGCAATCGTGATTTTAGACAAAGTTAAAGCAAAATAGATGTAATTAAAAGAGATAAACAAGGAAATTACATTATGATTAAAAGTATCAATAGATAACTAAGTAGTAATATTACTAAACCTATACACATCACATATAGCATTCAAATTTTTAAAGAAAAAACTAAAGAACTATGGATGAAAATATATATGGAAATATAAATCTCTCAGATGATATGATACATTTAAAAAATCCTAAGGATTTAACTAAAAAGTCAGTTGAAACAATAATTTTAGTAAAATAGAACATAAGATAAAACTTCATAAACCATCAGCATTTCTGTATATCACCAATAAAATCCTACAAGGATATATTAAAAGATACCCCCATTTAAAGGAACTTTAGGTGTATAAAATATCTGGGAATATATCTGACAAGACAAATCCAAGAAATATATGAGCATAATTATAAAACTCTTTTTGTACAGATAAATTCAGATTTAAATAGTTGGAGAAATATTAATTATTCATGGATGAGTAGAACCAATATAATAAAAATGACAAATCTACCTAAACTAATCTACTAATTCAATTCCAATCCAATTAAATGACCAAAAATTATCTTATTCATCTAGAAAAAATAATAATGAAATTTATTTAGAAGAAAAAAAGTCAAGACTATCAAATGAATTAATGGGAAAAAAATATGAGAGAAAAAGATTTAGCAGTACCAGATCTTAAACTATATTATAAGATAGTAATTATTAAAACTAACTAGGTTAAGAAATAGAAAGGTGATTAGTGGAACAGAGTAGACATATAATATACACAGTAGTAAATGACTTCAGTAACCCTGTATTTGACAAATTTAAAGATTTAAGCTTCGGGGATAAGAACATGCTATTTGATAAAAGATTCTGGGAAAACTGGAAAGCAATCTGGCAGAAATTTGATATAAATCGATTTTCTTACACCAATTTCCAAGATAAAGTCAAAATGGATATATGACCTAGATATAAAAGGAGATATCATAAGAAAACTAGAAGATGGAACACTACCTATTAGACTTATAGATAAGAAAACAATTTATGAATGAGCGATAAAGAGCATTATTATTTTGGTCACATTAAATTGAAAAGATTTTATACAAATAAATCAATGTAGCCAAGATTAGAAGGCAGAAAATTGAAGAAAAATTATAGACAGCTTCTCATATCTCAAATCCATGCAGAATTTTGTCAGTTTATAAGAATATAAATTATTCTCCAATTAATAAATGGTCAAAGGATATGAACAGTTTTCTAGTACAGAAATCAAAATGACATATAATTATAGGGAAAATAATCTTTATGAGAGAAATGCATATTAAAATAAATTTGAAATATATCACATTTGTCAGATTGGCTAAAATGATAGAAGTGAGAAAAAACATGTTGGAGAGGAAGTGCAAAAAATGGGATACTAACACACTGTTGAAAGAACTATGAACTGATCCTATCCAGCCATTCTGGAGAGCAATGTAGAATTACGCTCAAAATGTTATAAATTCTTTGACCCAGCAATACCACAATTAAGTCTGTCTCCCAAGGTGACCAGAGGAAAAGGAAAAGAATGTATATATTCTAAAATATTTATGGCAGCTTTCTTTAAGCTGGCAAAGAACTGGAAATTGAGGGGATATCTATCAAGTGGGAAATGGCTAGATCAGTTGTGATATATGATTGTGATAGAATACTACCGTGCTCTGAGAAATTGTAAGCTGGCCAACACTAGAAAAACATGGAAAGACTTGCATGAAATAATGAAAAGTAAAAAGAGCAGAACCAGGAGAATGTTGTATACAATAACAGCATTATTATTCAAATAATAATTGAGAACAACCAAGTTATTCTGAATACTATAAACGCTTAAATTAACTATAAAGGACCTATGAAGGAAAATGCTACCTACCTCCAAAGAAAAAAAACTGATAAATAGAAATGTGCATAATATGGTTTCACATATATTTATTAATCTGCATCAAATGGTGAGCTCCTCTAGTGTGGGATGGGAAAGGATGGAAACAGTTCAGGACTTAAATGTAGCCAAAAATAAATACAGCCAAAAATTAATTTTTTAAAAAAAGGCACTTAATTGGTTCTTCTACTTGCCAGTAGAAAATGCTTGTGATGTCGAAAGAAAGTGATAGAGGCTTCTTATATATATATTGGGAGCAACCCCTCTGGTGAACTTGTAGGATAGGCAAGAGTCTCACAAGATGGCAGGCAGAGATGGACCACTGGCTATACCCTTAGACAAAGCCCCAAGTCAACAAGGTCACAGATCCCCTGAGCGATCAACCCACTGAGACAGAAGATCCAGCTCTGTGAGCCCGGGACCTGAGGTCTCTTTGAGGATCCAATTTCTGTTGAAAAGGGGTTCTTAGAATTAGCAGGGGTTCCATGTCCCTGGAAAAAGGACATCCTTGAGACTCCTCTCCATGGCCCAGGGGTTTCTGGAGCTACCACTGACTTTAATATACTCTCCTCCAGGACAGCGAATAACATGTACAATTTTACCCAATGGGGTTGGAAGCTCCAAATTTCTAAAGTGGGTTCATGGTTGGTCTGAGAAGTCCGCTGTGGAACATCATTACAACACTTCTCCAATGGTCTTCCTAGATCCTCGGTGTCTCTCACATAGTGCTTCTAAGTGCATATTCAGTTTCTACTCACCTGCCAATTAAAAAACTGATCACCCCAGAGTAAGTCAATACACACCAGGTGGGGAATACCTGCAGAAACCAGAAACAGGTTCACCAAGCCTTCCATGGGTATTGATACAGGCTTGCAAGTCTTTAGACCGGACTTGCCTTAGCCAAGCCCTCTTGAGTTCATTGTTCCCATCAAACTGATCTTCGTGGCTCTTTCCTGACTGCAGTAATTTACTTCCTCCCTATGGGAATTTGCCCAGGTCATGCCCTTTGTATTTCCTGATTATCTCCGAGGGAAAGGTGATCCAGATCCCCTTTGTGTTCTGTTCCTCCTCACGCTATCCCAGATAGCCGTGCATTGACTTGTTGGCATCTCTAGTTCGATGTACGCTTGTTAAGAGCAGAGACTACTTCTCTTTGGGATTTTTTTACCCTTAAACTTTATTCATGACTTGCTTCAGTAATGGCTTAGCAAACGCTTGCTGGTTCCAATGGAATTGTGAGAGCGAGCCATTTGCATCCAGAGAAAGGACTGAGTGTGGATCCCAATATAGTATTTTCACCTTTTTGTTGTTTGCTTGATTTTTGTTTTCTCTTTTTTCCCCTTTTTGATCTGATTTTCCTTGTGCAGTATGATATTTGTGGAAATATTGATAGAAAAAATGCATGTATTTAACATATATTGGATTACTTGCTAAGGAGGAGCTGGGGGGAGAGGGGAAGAGAGAGAAAAAAAATTGGAACATGAGGTTTTCCAAGGGCAAATGTTGAAAACTATGCATATTTTTTTTTCCTTTTTACTGAGGCAAATGGTGGTTAAGTGACTTGCCCAGGGTCACACAGCTAGGACGTATTAAGTGTCTGAGGCCAGATCTGAGGCCTGACTTCAGGGCTGGTGCTCTCTACCCACTGCTCCACCTAGCTGCCCCTGTGCATATGTTTTTTAGAATAAAAAACTTAAAAAAATAAAAGCTTTCTGAATGAAGAATATCAATGTGACTTCTCCCCCATCGCTTCCATGAATTCTCAAGTCCAGGTTACTTGGAGATTTTATTTTTAAAAATCAGTAGTGGTCCATCTGTAAGCTTCCGAACCCTGATGCAATAGGGCCCGACTCTGGAGTGTGTGTTCTGAGGGTGGAAATGGCGCTACCTAGTTCCTTTATAATTAATACTCTCCCTGGAAATCAATTACCTTCCCAGAAAGCCCCATCTATCAGGCATCCGAAGCAGGGCTCCGGCCAAACACAGCCCCGAGACTGTGTCCCCCGACTCCAGCGAGCCTGGAATGAGAGGCGGCCAAGCGCTTTCCTTGCATCCCCGGCTACAAAGGGCACGAAGCAGACCTGCATAACAAACGAGCCGATCTGCTTCTCTAGTCCATTATTTATAAATCAGCAGAACCCAGGGCACAGAGCTAAGGCAGTTCATTCTCAACCATCACCTAAGGCTTCATTAGAGTCAGAACTGGTCAATAAGCAGCAGAGTCCAGGTACCTCCAGCCACAGGCTTCTTAAACAGAGTTCTGTGCCCAAGCAGAGGAGATCACCCAATGAACTAGCAATTATTAAGTACCTACTATATGCCAAGCACTATACTAAGGTCTGGGGAACCCAGAAAAGCAACAAATAGTCCATGACCTCAAGGGGGTCACAAAGTAAAAAGACCAGTCCTACCAAAGACCACGTGGGCCATCTTCGTGATGTCAGAGAAAATAAAGGCCCCTAACTGCATGTGTGGCTCTCGTGTGCCCAGCTTTTGGGAAGTTATAGACAAGACTGACCCAAGACAGACAGCTCTGTGATCCTGGGCAAGTCACATCACCCCTCCTCCATGTCCTCATCTATAGAATCAGCTGGAGAAGGAAATGGCCACCACTCCAGTGTCTCTGCCCCAAATGGGGTCAGAGAGGGTTGGAAGTGACCATAAGGATAAACCACAGAGTCACTGGAAACTAAGAATCTGCGGCATGATCTGGCCCAACTCCCACTAACGAGCCAGCCAGGCTTTGGGGCAGAGTCACGAGCGAAGATTTGTGAGCGTACTTTTGGGCCGAATCGTTCAATATTTAGTAAGTGCTCACCATGCGGAGGACACGGACCGTGACACCGTCTTCAGTAGGTTTAGTCAAACATGAAGTGTAGTCCACTCCAGTAAACATTTTTTTAAAAATATATTTTGATATCTTGTTTTCAAGTTGTCTAAATTTCCCCCGTATCCTCCTTTCCCCCTCCAAAAGAACCATCCCATATAATAAATATTTTTAATAAAAAATAAGAGTAAAAATTGAGTAAATCCATCAACATATGCAAAAGAAAAAGATCCTTAAGTTCTCTGCCAAGGCCCACATCCACGGGCCTCCCTCTTCGGCAAAGGAACAGAGGGAGAAGCATCTTCTCTCGCTCTCTGGGCCTTTCTTATTCTTTGAAATTTCGTGTTTACTTTTGATCGTTTTGAAGTTATTATTCCCACTCCCATGGTTGGGTCCATCTAGGCAAAGCTAAATGGCTCTTCTGTAGCAGACGCTGCTAAAGTGCAGAATTATACACACAAGGCCCCGGCCTCCAGGACTGATGTTCTATTAGCGGACCACAAAAATGTTTACACAGACAAGTCAAATTTTCTCGTGGAACCAAATCGCTTATTTTTTTAAACCAAGTTACTCACCTCTAGGAAATAAACTACTAGGCTCACTCTAGTCTCTGGTTAGACCCAAAGCCAGCTCCAGGCCCAATGCAGAAGGCAGGGGGGGAGAAGGAGAAGGGGGAATTCCCCTTGGAAGAGCAGAACACAACTGAATTGCTTCAGTCAGGGCACTCACTCATTAAATTTGTGTTTGGAAAATGTTCCTGGGGATCCCAAAGTTGAGGCTCAGTTACTTGGGGAATCCTGCAAAGAACAGGAACCAGACACTGAAAACAGCCCCTGAAGAGCATGGGGACAAACAGCAGGTGAGGCAGGGAGGGCTGTTCTCATTCATCTGCAATTTTGTGTGCAATACAGAGACACAGACACAGACACAGACACGAGGAGGAGAGGGAAGGAAGAAGGCTCGGGGTTCTGGAGGAAACTGCCATCCCTGCTGCTGCACATCTGGCCTCTTAGGACTCCTGCTCTGTGTAGATGCAGCAGCGTTTGCTACGGGGCAGGACAGAATGCCCCTGGAGGTCCCGGGCATTTTGCTCCTCCTTATCCCAGCAGAATATGGCATCTTTCCACTTAGAACCCCATCTCATCCCCCCCCCCAATTGATCCAGCACGAGAATTGCCCTCAGGGCCGCCTGGTCCGGGCTTCATGGCTCGGCTCTCTCTGAGACCATCTGTTCCATGTGCCTCCCAGTCCAGGCCACCTACAGATGCTTCGAGCTCAGTGGACTCTGCCCCAAAGTGCCTGGCATTCCTTCCTCGTGAAGGACTTGGGCAGGAAGAGCCGGGAGAGGCTGCCTGGAGATAAGGAACCCCCATGAGCTCTTCTCCAGGCTCTCCTCTGTCTGTAAGGGACTCGCCCCTGGAGCCCTAGATCAGCCAGCCCTGGCTTTTGATCAGCTCTGCCCTCCACTGATGCCGCAGAGCCCGGGGGCCAAGTGTCCACTGGTGGCCATATTGTTATCATCTGCAGAATTACAAATGCCATCATCTCCCTTCAGTTCCTCCTCAAAGCCCCAAACTTTGGGGATGGCCAGTGCCTGAGGAGGCAGGAAAGGGGCCTTGGGCTTGCCTAAGCCTGGCGAGGTGGGCAGCTGCGGGCACTGGTGCCACGGGGGTTCCACTGGCATCTTGGGAAGGTCGGCAGCTACGAAGGGCTCTGAATGCCAAATGGAGCGTTTTATATTTGTGGCACTAGGGAGCCGCTGTGGTTTACGAGGGGTGATATGGCTACACCTGCACTTAAGGGAAACCACTTTAATAGATTATCGATTGGAGAGGGAAGGACTCGGAGGAGTCCAAGCTACCCCGGGCTATTGAGATAGTCTAGAGGGAGAGGACAGGAGCCTGCACCAGGCTGAGGTCAGTGAGAGAAGGAGAAAAGGAAGCATCCTCGAGAGATGGTCCAAGGATGACATAGTCAGACCTTAGCACCATGTTGGGGAGAGAAGTCTTAGGGACACTGAAGGAGGCTGCTGCTTCTTCAGTAATAGAGAAGGTAGGAGGGGAGAAGGTGTAGGAGGAAAAGTGCAGCCAAAATCACAATTCCCATTACTACAGGGACAAAGAGCTTGGGCATGAGGACATCATGGTGAACCCAGATGCTCTCCTCTTCCTCCTCCTCTTTTTTCCTCCTTTTTTCTCCTCCTCCTCCTCTTCTTCCTCCCTGCTCTTGGCTGTAAAGTTCAAGGAAAATCTACAAGGTCTGTAGATAGAGGCCAGATGTCCACTTGTCCTATGAGTTCCAGTGGGGAGGGTCTTTGAAGCCCCTGTAATTCTCAGGTTCTATACGTTAATAGACTAAAGGTCCCGATCAATTGATTGACTGGATGTTCTCCCTGACTCCCGCTCTGCTTTAAGAGTTCTGCCCGTAAGTTTCGTTGACAGGCGGCCCCCTGGGCCGTAAGGTCCCCAAATCTGCCCTTCTAGACCTTGATGACTCTTTCCCCAATGTGAGAAAATGTGCCAAGAGCCCAGTTTTTGGTTTTGTTCTGTTTTTATTTAAAAGCTTTTCAGAAAGAGAACACTTGATCGCTCCGACCTTTTCATTGTATGGATGAGGGCATTAGGGTCAGGGATGGGGGGAGTCCTAGGCTGTGGTACATGCCAGGGCTCGGAGACTGTACCCTGATCTTTCCATTGGGACATACAGCCCCCAATTCTACGTGTTTCATTTGCTGGGCTTGGTTGTTAAATTCTACATGCTATCTTGCATTTAAAGTGGTTTCTTACCAAATTTATACAACCCATAACCAAAAGGAAAAGGAAAAAGGAGGTTTGGACCCTTAGTCTCCTCTAGCCCAAACTCAGCCCCCAGGAACTCATTTCCTCTCACTGGACAAAAAGCAGTGAACCTTGGGTCAGAGAATCCGAGTTAAATAAACCCTGCTTCTGTTCCATATTGCCAGAGTACCTTGGAGACAGCAGGCAGCTCTCTGCGGCCCCCCTGAAGCGGGAGGTTTGGTCTTTCACTTGTACCCTTTAGTTCGACCGCTCCTTGTGACATAAATGCCTCCTGGGAGGAAATCTTTCTTGCCGATCGATAGTCATTAAGACCCCTGGAGTGTTTTACTGTGGTAAAAGTGAGCCTTCAATCAGTCTGGCCCAGATACATTTTTATGCCATTTCCAAGACCCTCCAGATGACCATGGGTCTCCCTCCCAAGCATTTGCTGTTTCCCACCAGGCATGTCAGCAGCTCTGCGCTCCCTCCACTTCCCAGCCCTCCTTCAGGTCCCCTACTACAGGGTGTGAGCTGCTTGCCTGTCATGATGCTCCATGTCTATAATCCCTGCTCCTGGAGGCCCCGAGGATGCCGGATCGCTGCACGGGGGCTAAAGCTGCCCCGTGTCCTTGCTCAGCACAGCACAGCCGTAGGAGGAGTGATCCTACAGGAGAACCAGAGAGAGCCACGTTTGGGGTCCTGCAGGCTCGCAGTTGTAACATCAGCACTTAGAACAGCGCCCACCAAGGGGCCAATAAGTGCTTTGTCGATCTTTGTCTGTTCCCCGTGTGCCAGTCGCTGGCTTGGGCATCTGGCGCACTCTCGAGTCAGGCTGGCCGCAGCCAATGCTCCCGGCCCATTAGGGTCTCCTTCGAGACTCTCCACGCAGGTCAAAGAATGTTTCATACAACGCGCCTTCCCTCCCCTCGCAAACAAGAAAACCAGCGAGCAACACAACATGGAAAAGTAAACCTGGGATGGCTGCGTCTGCAGGACGTGAAAATGGTTTCTACAAAGTGAGAGAAGATGCGCCTGCTCCCTCCGCTTCCTTCAGCGGTCGTGGGAGCTAGCTGTGGGCAGGGTAACCCAGGAGCTCTATCACCACACTGCCTCGGTACCTGGATTCTGGGGTGCTCATTCCCTTGAGAAAGATGAACCGCCCCCTCCCAAACATTGTCCAATGTCTTCGGGGTTTGCTCTCACACTTGGGCTCATTGACCACAACTACAGTCCTTGAAAAAGTACAGGATCTTAGACGTGGAAGAGACATGAAAAGTGTTTGTACCTTATTTTCCAGCCAGTGTAGACAGGAATCAAACTGGGAGCTTGGAGATCTGTGTAGCTTCCCCCTGGACTCCCCTGGAGCTTTCTAGCTCAGGCAGGCAATAAGCCCCACCTGGTATGCCGCAAGCTTATGGGACTTTCTTGGGATCAGGCTAAGGGGAGGCACAGGGGCATGAAAGGGGCCTAGTAAAAGTAAATAACTAAATACAATCAGCTAGGTTAATGTTGCCATGGTTACCAGAACATAGGCCAGAGGACATTTTGCTGGCAAAATGGCCCGGGAACAATTGCGGGGCAGAGAGAGAGGGCCCGACTACAGGAGAGGTCATCCCAGCAAGCAGCAATAAGGTCAGTCTGGGGATGCAGGGATGGATGGATACATGGCTAGTTAGATACATATAGATAGAAAGCAAGCTAGATAAGTGAATGCATAGATGGAAAAATGGATGGACAGATGGACAGATTAGATTGATAGATTGATAGATAAAGTGGGGTTTGGGTAGCGCAAGCCAGTGCTAAAGTCAGATAATTTAATCTATGTAATGTTTCCGGCAGACAGGATTGGAGGATGACTTGCAGCCTCTGTGAATGGACGTCAGGGGAACCTCTCCACTAAAACTTTTATCTATTCTAATGGCTCATTCGGAAAGTTGGATAAGCCCAAGTCACAAGTTATCATCATAATAATATTAACAACTTTATATAGCACTTTAAGGTTTTCAAAATACTGTGCCAATATCTCATTTGATCCTCACAGAAATCCTGGGGTGCGAGGTATTCTCATCCTCATTTTACAGATGAGGGAACTGAAGCAAATGGAGATCAAATCACCTCCCCAGGGTCACACCCTTGGTAATTCTAGATCTCTGTGTCTATGACTGAAGCAGTGCCCAATCATCTAGAAGGATCAAGATCTAGAAGGAAAGAGTCACAGAAGAGATGGGAAAAAACATAGGAAAGGAAACCTTAGAATGGTGAAACTGGAAGAGATTAGGAAGAGGCACTTTGGGCAAAGATGGGTGTAAACCTAGATAGGAGATGTAGCTAACAGAGAAGAAAGAAGGAGAGAGATTCTGAGACAGAGAGAAAGGAAAATAGGTAAAGGAAGAGGGAGAGAGGGAGCCTTTATACAACCCAAGTACCCCATAGGTATATAAGTGGCAGGAAACAACAGATAATCCAGAGGCAGGGTTCCAGGTCACTGGGTAGGTCTCTGTAGAGGGTTTGCTATAAGATATGGAAGAGAAGTGCTGAAGGTTCCCAGCTGGGCAGGAAGAGTGCTACAGTGAAAAGGTGGTAACGGAGGGAGGATTTCTCCCAGCTGTTGAGTGGAGACCTCCAAGGAGGCTGGCTCCATCAGTTACAATGGGTCAGAAGGAAGGGCATATGCCCAAACTCATGAGAATCCCCGAGGATTGGAGTTTAGGGTTAGCTGTCCAGCCTGAGGTCCAAACAAATAACAGTTGAAAATGCCAGTTGTATGGCAAGTCAGAACAAATCGTTCACTTTATAGAACTTGTGGGGAGCAATCTGGTCTAGAGTGAAGGCTCAGATTCAAGTAGAAATTGGAGTCACCCAGGGGTCCTCAAACTTTTTAAATAGGAGCCAGTTCACTGTCCCTCAGAGTGTTGGAGGGCCAGACTATAGTAAAAACAAAAACTTTGTTTTGTCGGCCTTTAAATAAAGAAACTTCATAGCCCTGAGTGAGGGGGATAAACATCCTCAAGCTGCCGTATCTGGCCCACGGGCGTAGTTTGAGGGCCCCTGTGTGTGACTAAACCATACAAAAGGATACTGGTGAATTATAGATGTGATTCAGAAAACTATATATTAACATTACATATGTTTTACCATATATGTCTATTTATCTTGTTAAATAATTCCCAATTACAGTTTGATCTGGTTCAGGCAGCATCTGTGCCTCTTTTTCTATTCCAAATCTGGAAGATTCAGATCCATCACCTTTCCCACGTTCTGTGTGATTCTAGCCTGTGAAATGTCCCAAACAATTACACTCTCAAACTCTTAAGTCTTCAAGCTTTTTAAAAGAGCTTTTCAATCTATTGATTTTCATTGTCAGGAGTTTTCACTTGGAAATTCCCTCAAAGACTCATGTGTAATCCCAGTCCCAAACCCTAATGAATGAAAAAATAGGAAAGAATTCACTGGCCATGGCCACGTTAAGGCTACATGTGAATAAATTGATTTTTAAAAAGACACATTCTCTCAGACACACCAGAATTTTCTGGATACATACAGGTTGACAATCTAGAAAGCTTTCAAGCCTGATTATAAAGAGGGGTTGGGCAGCTTTTCCAGCTTTTTCCTATTATTAAAAAAAAAAGAAAAAAGACAAAGCCTAGCGTAATCAGAGGGAGAAATAGAAGGTTTTCACCCATGGCCAAGTTCCTCAGTAATTACCTTGAGAAGAGGAAAGCCTCCAGTCTCTATAACTACAATCAATCTGTCACTTTTTCTAAGGACATGAACCACTAACAGGTTCAGCAGCCTCCAATGACTCCCTGAGGTGGGGGGAGGGTGTGTGTATAAAGAACCTCACAGGTCTCCATGGATACAGGCATTTTCATGCGAAAATGCACTCACTCTTCTTTCTAACCTTTGGAGTCCTGTAAACACTTGTAGTTTCACTTTTTAAGCTGAATCTAGATCTTTTAGACAAAGAAGAATAATTAGCCTTCCCTAGACTGACAGTCAAATGGGTCTAAGATGGAAAAATCCCCAACCCAAACGGGTTCTGAATCCCTGCCCTGTGTTTGACAGCCCTGCCCCCAGCCTCTGCTGCTGTTCTCATTGGGCCATCTACCTCCAGTGTTCCAGAATGGACCGCAAGTTCTAGACTGGCCTTTGTCACAGAATTCTAGAATCTTGGGGGGCTTGAAACACTCTCAGCCCCCTCAACCCTGACTAAGAAACCATCCATCCTACGACCAAGTCAACAGCCATCCTCCAGCCTCTGGGTGAGGACCCTCCTGGAAGGGGGGGGACTCAACAACTCTAACCATGATTCGCAAGGGAGAATTCAACATCTTCAATGATAGTTCGTAAGAGAGAACTCAACAAACCTCCAATAATGGTTCGTAAGGGAGAACTCAACACCTCCAATGATGGTTTGGTCGCATTTACTTCAGTTTTTTGGGGGGGTTAGGATTTTATTTACCTGACAAGGAACCTCCCCTCTCACCATTGTTTCTCTCCTGCATGTGAAACCCTTCCACTATTTGAGCACCCCCCCTTCCCCACCCTTAATCTTCTCTTCTCCATTCTTTAATACTTCCCTCTATTCTCATCCCAACAACCTCCAGAGTCACGCGGGCCCATTTTAGCCTTCCTCCTTTTAGAAGAAACACTCCCAGAACATAATTTCACCATAACCATGGGCTCCCCTGATTCTATAGGCTCACAGTTCCCAGCCCTGTCTCTCAAACCAAGGTCACCTCGGAGGTTCCTAATTAGCATTTGGCAGGAGGTAATGACATAAGCTCCCACAAAGGGTCTTACCTGTCCCCCTCATCTCCAGTGCCCAAGTGACTGGCAAGTGCCTTCAGAGGGTGTTTCTAGGTTTCACTTCATCAGATAAAGGTAAGATTTCTTCAACAGAGAGAGGAGAGGGCTATCCGGGCACCTCTCACCAGGCTGGGAAACTCCGAGACAGGTGTGTACTCCCCCATCTCTCCTCCCCTGGTGCTCGCCACTCAGTTTTTCAAGCTTTGATCAGTCCTCTTTCCTCTCAATTCCCATAGGGACTTGACCAACCACCTTTTGGCTGAGATAGAACAATTGATAGCATGTAACAGGTGGTACATTTTATAATCAATTCCCCAGGAGATCTGATTTGCTCTCCTGATTCTGGATCCCTCTCACCTGCAGATTAAAGAAGAAAAAGGTTTACATAAGGAAACTAATCAATAGGGACACCCCATACGAACCTTGCAGTTCCCCACACCCCAATCCCTCAATAGCAGATGGGGAAGGGGATCATCAGAACTCTCCAGTTCGCTTGGCCAGTCTATGTAGACGAACCTGCCAAGGAAGCCCTTTCCATCCTGGGAGTTTTCATCAATGGAGTCTCCACTCGCTTCCCTTTTATCTTCTCCCCCTCGCTCCCAGTTCTGAGGTCAGATAGAATAAAACTAGTCACTTTTCAGTTCTTCTAAGTGTCGGTGTGACACCTGATGGAACTGACCAGAGTGGACTTAAGGACACACTCATGGTAACTCAATGACTGCCAAGGTGGAGCGCTTTTGCCTGAATAATTATGGAGCACCCAGTCCTCCCCAGTCGCATCCACTGAGGAGAGCTGTGGCCGGTGGCTAATTTCTCATTCTCCCTCTGTGGTCATTTGAATTCCCTGTAGTTCCTCCACAGCTCAGCACGGGGTACTTAACACCACCCACCCACTCTCCAGTCTCCCTCCTGCTTTCAGAAAGCACAAAGCCTCCTTTCTTCATGTCTCCTACAGTTTCCACTCTCCATCTGAACGGCATTTTTCTGAGCCCAGCCCTTTTTATTCATACCTGGCAGGAACAGAGCAGTAAAATTACAGGACTTATTTCATTTTAATTCTATTATGAACCTTTTAATCATAAATGCCCCCCAAACGAAAAGACAATTTATCATCTTCCCTTGACTGTGCAGCCCGCCCCATTCACATTCATGAATCCATATCACAGGGAGGAGACTGGATGATTAAGAGTCCGATTAGAGAAAGCAGATTAACCTGGCAAACATCATAAATTTCACTCCTAAGCAGGGAGGTTTTCTAAATGCTCACAATAACTGCCCTGTATAAAATCACAAGCCAGCCTCCGCCTTCCCTGATGACTCAATTGAAATCTGAGTTTCTCTTAGTAAAGAGAAAGGAGGCTTATGAATTTTCTCATTGGGAATTTAAAGAGGATTTGACAGGGGGAGTTTCTAACTGTAAATATATATTTAAACAGAAAAGTTTTTTTTTTTTTTTAAAGCTTTTCTTTCACACATAGAGCGCACTGGCTATTTTTCAGTATCCAGATCTATAACTCCAACCTCCCTCGGCCTTTTGACAAATGAGGGTGAGAAAAGAGAACTTTTGAGATCCTCTCAGCTTTGACATTCTATGGCTCCGTGAAAGCAGCAAGGCAGAAGTCAGGTTCATTCCCAAATTTTTTCAAAGCGCAAAGGAATTCAAACAAGGCCTTGAAAGCCATCAATAATTCATATGCGTTAAAGGCCTTGGTTCCAAAGTGAACCAAGGTAAAGCCCAAAGGGCTTTGTATTTCTCAGCCCCTGAACTAAGCTCACCTGCCCTATTGAAGATCCAATAAGATCCCTTTGTAGGAAAAGTAAATTGCCGAGCCCAGAGGCTGATCATGGAGAGGGGGGCCACCAAATGTGGGAAGCAGTGGGTTTGGTAGGGAGACCCTAATCTGAATCCAGAGACCCTGGATTAAAGTTGAGGCGCTGGCACTCACTACCTGCGTAGTAAGGACACCACTTAACCTCTCTAGGTGTCGGTTTTCCTGTTCATAAAATGAGACCGTTGGATTAGATCAGACAAAAATTATCTCAGAAAAAGATGTCATTAACCTCTAATTGAAATAGCCCTTAACCTATCTAGGTCTGTTTCCCTTTTTGTAACATGAGAGTGTTGGATTGGACCAGACAAAAGTTATCTCAGTGAGGGAAAAAAAATGGTATCTTCCATGTCATTGACCTGTAACTGAAATGAAGCATTTCTTTCAAGGATGAATGTAGGTGATGAACATCAGTCTGAGGAGGGTGGGAGTGTAGGATTCTCCCAACTGTCCAAGCAGCCCGTGTTTTTCTGGACAGTAAGAATCCTTGGCCTACATGATCTATTTCCAAGGTCCCCTTTGCTCTGTCTCGCTCGGACTTAATGTGACTTTTTTCCACTTGTAAGATGAGGAACTTGTACTGGGTGACCTCTGAGGTCCCTTAGAGCTCTAGCTCTAGAATCCATGCTATGTGCCTCAGTTTCCTCTATAACATGAGGAAGTTGAACGTCTGAAGTCCCTTCTAACTCTAGGTCAACAATCCAGTCTTTGATGCAAGGTACCTTATAACCAATGAGGAGCTCTGAAGAATAGAACTGATGAATGTCATCCAAGAATTGCTTATGGCAGAAGGTAGGTGGTTCCTGTGATGAGAAAGAGGGATGACATGAATCCCAAGGGGGAGGGCCTGAGTGGGACCCTCCCTAAGATGGGAGAAACTAAGGAAGCCCCCCAGGAGGCCGGGAAGACCCACTGTTGGGTGGACCCGGCCCAGAGTGGCACAGGCAGCCATGGGTGAGTGTCACTGGAGGGAACGGCTCAGCGAGTGAGATCACAGAGCCTTGTGACTATGACTAGGGGACTCCCTCAGTCTACCAGGAGTAAAGTGTGCAGATGACCCAAAGACAGGGAAGAGAGGAAGTCAGCTGCAGTGGATTCCCAATGATGATAGACAAGCACTAAGTGGAAGTAATGTCGTTGAGGAAATGTATGCTAAGTATGACGGGCCGGGGTTGGGATGAGAGCCATAGCTCTAGAGTAAGTCGCCATAGACGGATTGACTTTTAAGTAAAAGCTCCTTTGGGGGGTCATCCAATTCACATTTCGACAGCCCTTTGAAGTTTGCAGAGTAACTTTCAATACTCCCTTTTTTGATCCTCACCCGATCTTTTGAGGTAGGTGAGGAAACTGAAGCCAATTCGTTAAGGGACTTGCCCAGAGTCACCCATTAATAAGTGTTGAGGGCTGAGCCTCCAGGTCACAGGATGAAATCTAGGTACCCCAAAAGCAAGCTCCTCACCTTTTAAACAGTCTGAGACCCAGAGAGAGCGAGTTCCGCCGTCACACAGTGACCAAGTAGGGATCTGGATTCAGAGAGGGGACCTCCGAATGCATTAATCCCCTTCCCGGAGGCTTTTTGTCCCATGTGTCTCAGGAAAGAAGCCTCTGGTGTCCAGCCCCCAGCCAGTGCCCTCTCCTTGATGATCTGGACATGGCAGACACAGAAGCTTCTGTGGGAAATCATAATCCCACTGGCCCTTGGACTTGTTGCTTTTGTTGTCAAGTGGAGGAGAGTTTTTCTATCTGTTTGAATTCCTCTAGAGAGGGCTGGCCTCCTGCCCCAGCACTCCAGCTCCTGGACCAGAGACGCCAGCTCTAGATCTTGGAATGGGACTCCACGCCGGCTCTGACAGGGGCCAGGGCCCGGCCCCTTTAGGCTCTGTGGGCTCCCGGCTCCTGGCACAAACCACGGCCTCTCCTCTCCTGGGCAGAATGGGCAAGGAGGGAGTCAGGGCCCCCCGAGGCTTGCCTGCCTCCCTAAGTGAGGCCATTGAGCCTGCAAGCGCGGCCGGGGTCCGTCCAGTTCCATCTAGAGCCACTCTCTTGCAGGGAACGGGGAAGGTGAAGGAGGCCTGGCGGCCGCTGGCGGGCTCCGCAGTCACAGCAGACTGGGCAGTTGAAAGGAATCCATTTATGTGAACAGGTAGAGTCCTGGGCCGGAGGCTGGAGCCCTCTGACGCCCATCCCCCTCACGTGCAGGAGAGGCCAGTAAAGGGGAGGAGCAGGGGGGCGGATCTCGGACCGCGCGGGCGCGGGGCGGGGGAGGGCTGGCCCCAGGCGCCCGGCCAGTGCACTAGCCTGCCGCACAGGGGTCCCTCCTCCCAGGAAGCCTCTGGCTGTACCTCCCTTGGTTTCAGGAGCCCTTCCCAGGGCCACTATTCCCAGAAACCCCATGAGAATCCCCAGTAGCAGTTATGGGGAAGTCTTGACCGTGACCTTGCGGGCCCTGGGAGTAGGGGGGTGAGGGACAGCTCAGCCATGGCTCCGTCAGGTGGATCATTGCCCGGGCGTCGGCACGCTGCCAGGAGGAAAAGACGGAGGGGGTTGTTGACTAGTCAGCTCCCCCTCCCTCATCCCGGGCTCCGAACTTTCGGGTTCCGACTGCCCCGGACAGGGAAGACTGGGGAGCCTGAGGCTGCGGGGGGTGGGGAGGGAGCGATCGGGGCCGCCGGCGCAGTGGTCACCATTGAGGCAACGGCGCCCCGACCCCAAATCCCAGGGAGCAGGGGACTGGCTCAGCCGGGAGGGGTCGGGGGCTGGGGGGCACACGGCTCTACTCGCTCCGAGCGGGTGGCTGTGGGCTTGCGCGGAAGCTGACTCCGCCGTGTGCGCAGCTTTCCGAGGGCGGTTCTCGCTCCGCGTGCCCCCCAGCCTGGCAGCCGCTGCCAGCTTAGGGGTGGGGCGGCCCCGCACGGAGTGCCAGCGACAGCCTAGGCTCGGGCTCAGGCGCCGCCTCCCCTCTCTGCTCTGCCCGCAGGCGAGCAGCACCTCCCACGCAGGAGCTGCGACCCAAGACTCAGTCGGCGCCACCTTGCTGTGCAGGGAGCAGAGGCGCCCGTGGATGTGCCCGGGCCCAGGGGATGCTGAAGGTAGGGAGGCTCCGTCAGATCCCCGCAGCGCCGGCCCCACGGGGGCAGAAAAGCTCCCCTGACCGGCCGGGGTTGGATGTGCCGGGCAGCCGGAGGACGGCGGCTCTGCCTGTGGCAATGGCACAGTCTGCCCCTGCGGCTGCTGGGGAAGCTGCCCCACTGACGGGCGTGGGGGCGGAGGGAGCACGGGACCGGGAGCGCTTAGTCAGGGGGGACTGGGAGCTCTTAGTCAGGGGGGACTGGGAGCTCTTA
This sequence comes from Antechinus flavipes, assembly GCF_016432865.1. NCBI lineage: Eukaryota > Metazoa > Chordata > Mammalia > Dasyuromorphia > Dasyuridae > Antechinus > Antechinus flavipes. The sequence continues at coordinate 3,585,424 of NC_067400.1, read as the reverse complement.
GTCAGGGGGGACTGGGAGCTCTTAGTCAGGGAGCCCTGAGTAGTCAGAGGACACAGGCACCTGCTTCGTGGGTCAGGGGCCAGGGCTTAAGTGCAAGCCACACTAGCAGCACAGATGGCCTTCCGTGCCCCGTGCCATGGGACTGTAGACTTGGCACCCAGGAGAGCTCGACTCCCATTTGGAGCTTTTCCAGACCCAGCGAGCTCAGGGAGGCAAGTGAAGGTCAGCCTCCTGGTACAGACCAGGAAATAGCACTGAATCAAGTGACTCGCCCAGGGCAGCCATGTGGCTAACGTGGGGTTCAGCCCCAGGTGTTGGGTTCTAGCATCCTTTTTCTCCTCCCTCACCCTACATGTAAGATGGCAGGCTTCAGAACCAATTAGCCAGGTTGCCCACGCCCATGACACCTCCCTAGAGCTGCCATTGGGGTATAAACAGGGAGATGGTTTGGATGGAGGAGAGAGAATTCTGTCCCCCACAGTTTTGGGTTGGACTTGTCAGCTCCTTGACTCCTGTTTCTTGTCAAACAAATTATGAAACCCCCTCACTGGGAGTCCATACCCATAATTCCATTCAGTTTAGGATTCGGCTTATATCTAGTTAGTTTCTCCCACTGGTTCTGTTATTTTATAGGCAAGAGTTAAACCTGCTTCTTAGAGAAAGGAAGGGGACGTGGCCCGAGATGATATAAATGACCCAACTTTGTCTGATGATTGCACATCCTCCATGGCAAAATGGACTCCTTGGATCAGCACCCATTTCTTTGTTTTATGCCATGCTTAATTTAACAGTGAGAGGATCATGAGGAAGGGGGAATGCATTTCAAATTTTAGACCCACAAATGTGATGCTTATCTGTGTTCCATATGAAGAACTAACCTAAGGACTGAGCATTCTGCTCAGAAATCCCTTCTAAGGGAAAAGCTATAGGATGGTCCGCATAGGCAGAGATCCATGACACCTTTGGGAATGGTGAATGCGAGGACCATGGTCTATTAAGGCCGACTGTCTTTCTTTCCCTTGGATAATCTTTTCAAGGATAAATGCCTTGGGTAACACCCTCTGGATTTGTCCTTACAGATGGCATCATATAATAACTATGATTCATATTATACCGAAAATCCTGAACCCGGGGACTTGATTGAAGTCTTTCGTCCAGGTTACCAGCACTGGACTTTATATCTGGGTGATGGCTATGTCATCAATATGGCCCCAACAGGTAAGAGCCCCAATTCTTTCTTCTTTGAAGATACATTTTCATTTCTATCTTTTGTTTTTCTAATACTTACATTTCCCATTATGTCTGTCCCCTTCACATTGACTCAGAAAGACCGTGAACCAACATGTCAAAAAAAAAAAGTCTGATGTTACATGTATTATTCCATGCCCATGATCCTTTGCCTCTGTAAAGAGCAGGAGAGATGTCTTCTTGTATTTGTCAAAAAAAAAAAGTCTGATGTTACATGTATTATTCCATGCCCATGATCCTTTGCCTCTGTAAAGAGCAGGAGAGATGTCTTCTTGTATTTCTTTGGAATCAAACTTGTTCATTTTAATTTTACAGCATTCAGTTTTGATTGTTTTGCTGTTGTCCTTCCTGTTTATTTTGTCCTTGTTATATAAACTGATTCCTCTGGTGGTTTGTTTCACATGATAACAATTCATACAAATCTTCCAATTATTCTTTGTCTTTATCAGTCATTATTTCTTATAGCAGAGTATTAGTATACGTGTGTATATATATATATATGCATATATATACATACACCTCAATTTGTTTAACTAATTATTGTTTCTTCTAAGTTTCATAGAAGCATAGGATTGTGATTTTAGTGATAAAATGAACCTTAAAAATCATCTAGGCAAAATTCATTTTACAGATGAAGGAAGAAACGGAGGCATACAAAAGTCACATGACTCTCCTCAGCTTGCACAAGAAGTAAATGGTAAAATCTGGATTTGAAATCAAGTCCCTTGACTCTTATCAAACCCAGCACTCTTTCCACTGTCTCCTATCATTTCTCTTTATAATGTGCTTTCCTAGTATAATAGCCATTAGCTCCCACCTGAAGCTCCTCCTTGAGAAGAATTGAAAGAGCATTGAGAGAGGGGAGAAGAGATGAATGGAGACTTTTAAGCATTTGGTTTCACTTTAAAATTATTTATTATAAACTGAATTATTAAAATATCATGATTAATTTATTATAAACTTCATGGTGAATATCACTATTCAACTTTATTTCCAACTACTTAAACTTCAATTATTAAGAACCATATCAAACATCCTAACAACTTGTCAATGCCTTTGTCAGTCTCTCCTGCATTTGTCCATTCACCTCTGTCTCCTCTCGCTCATATTGAAGCTCGGGGAGGGAAAAGGGGAAGTGAACGGGATTTAATTTTGTAAAGATCCTTCCAGAATTTTTTTTCATTCCTCATAACACTCATACGTATTACTCTTCACAGTATTAAAGAATTGTGTCACATGGATGTGATAGGATTTATTTAAGCTGATACTATTTTTTCTTCTTGTTTACAAATAACTTTGTCCCAAAATTTCTGTGTTTTCTTTCTACTGGTTATCCTGAACTTTTTACTTAAGGAGTGAACTCACCTGGATTGGCCAGTTCCCAGGGATCACTAAGGCCTGTATTCTGAGATAAGAGTATCCAAAACATTAATGAATTCCATGGGCCAGCCTAAGGGATACAATGACAAAAAGACAAATTGTCTTTGCCCTCTAGTGCTTACATTCTACTGGCTATTTTGTTCCCTTTGGGTTTTTATTTAAGGGAAGTTTTATTATTATTCGTATTTGTTTGATTTTTTAATTTTTATTATTTGTATTTGTTTTTTGATATTTGCATTTGTTTGCTTTTGTTTTTTATTATTTGTATCTTTATATTATTTGCATTTGTTTGCTTTCTGTTATTTATTATTTGTATTTTCGTATTTTTATTTTCATTTTGCTTTTTTATTTGTATTTGTATTTTTATTATTTGTGTTTGTTTTTGCTATTTGCCATTGTTTAACAGCTTTTTATTTATTATTTGTATTTCTGTTTATTGTTATTATTTGTATTTGATTTTTGTTATTTGTATTTCTTTGCTTTTTGTTTATTACTTGCATTTTTTATTTTTATTATTTGTCTTTGCTTTCTGTTTTTTATTTATATTATTTGTTTGTTTTTTATTTGCTTTTTTAATTATTAGTATTTGTTTGCTTTTTATTTGTTTATATTTGTGATTTGTTGCTCTTCTGGTTATTAGTATTTCCCCAGCCCTGCAATGTCGGAGGAGTAAGCACGAGTCTTTTTCATCCTCAGAAGGATTGTTCCCAAGCAAAGGGAGGTGGAGGAGTCCGGCACTGCCTCGTCCTCCAGGGCTGGGTCTGGAGGCCTCGGGCCTCCCAGGTGACTGACCCCCGGCTTTCTCTCTTGCCTTTCAGAGGACAGCTCCCCAGTTCCGTTCACAAGCGCTAAGTCTGTATTCAGCAAAAAGGCCCTGGTGCGGATGCAGCTCTTGAAGGACGTCGTGGGATCTGACACTTACAGAATCAATAACAAATATGATGACATGTACTCGCCTCTGCCGCTAGATGAAATCATCCGGCTGTCAGAATTCCTCATTGGGCAGGAAGTGTCCTATGACCTGCTGGTCAACAACTGCGAACATTTCGTGACTTTGCTCCGATATGGAGAAGGGATTTCGGAGCAGGTAACTGTCCCTTCTCTGCCGGGCCGCCGTGGCTCCCAGCTTGGCTTGGGGGCTTCAGAGGACCGCTGCACTTATCTGGGAGGGGAAGTCTGTGCTCTCGGGGAAAACCTGTTTTCTTTTCTCTTTGCTAGTCCGAGCAGAGAGCAGAGAGGATACTTCCGGAAAGCCTCAGGGTTAGCAAGTGTTTGAGCAAGCAAGACTGAGACTTTTCTGACTCTGGTCTGATAGTCACAAAAACAGCATTTATGTAGAACTTTAAGGCTTGCAACATATTTACAATTATTATCATAGTTGATTTTCTCAACAGCTCAGAGGGGTCCTGTTATTATTCCCATTTGACAGATGAGTAAACTGAGGCTAGGAGAGATTGATTTGCTCAGGGCCACATAAGGAAGTGTCTGAAGTGCCTGAGGCTGGATTTCAGCTTGGGTTTTCCTGACTTCAGCTCCCTCCCCTGAACCACTTAGCTGCCCATACCAAGATAAGACTGATAGAGATTATCCTTAAGGACAGATATGGCTAAACCTCCACCGGGGGGAAGCCAGACTGGCTAATTTCAGTTGTCCGCATGAGAAATTAACTTGGCAAGATATAGGAAGCACCAATATTGACTTTTCATGAAATTAAAAGGAAATTGAAGCTTCCTGATGTGACTGGGATAAATGCGCTACTCTTCCTTTATTCTAAAACACTCCTCCCTATTCCCACGTAAATGTACTACACTGAAAAATCCTCCTCGGCGCTGACCCAGTCTCAGCAGGTTGTTCACCAGTTCACTTGTGTGAGTTACTAAGTTGGAATTCATAGGACTTCATTCTGCGTTGGGGAATAAGAAAAAATTCATCATCTTCACAGATGTGTGAAACCCACAGCACAAATGATCTTTACCTTGAGTAGGGGGGAGGAGGACTGCCACTGAGGCCTCTGGATCTTCTTCCGAAGGAAACTTTTCTGTTTCATTTTCTTTTTTTTTTTCTAGGCCAACCGAGCGATCGGTGCCATCGGGATTGTAACCGCTGCTGCCGGCGCCTTCTCCCTCCTTGGCTTGTTTCCGAGCAAACAAAGGCAAAAACACTATTAATTTATTGGAGAACTCTTAGAACTGATGCAATTGTGAGAGAGAGAGAGTAGCCAGTCACGGGATGACTTGGGGCCGCCTTTCACTGGGTCACGGATGCTCCCGAACAGGGGCTCGGTGACGCCGTGGCCACACTCATCCCCCGGCCCCGTTCCCATGTTGCTGACTGCTCTGGGAGGGTGGGGGAGGAGCTCCTCAGCCAGGGCCACATTTGAGGTTTAATCAATTATAAGAAACTCTTCTTTCCCCAAAGGCGGTTTCTTGGTATTTATTTGTGGGCAGAGAATTGCCTTCTGCCACAGGCCAGAGGGAGCCAGCCCCTCGTGTTAGCTCTTAGAAAGGAGGGGAATCCATATTAATAAGCTGTACCCATTCACGCCCTGCCCACCAGGAAGGCAGCAGGGGCGAGCAAAGTTCTGGCTCGAAATCTCGACTCCAAAAGAACGGGCCACAGCCTGTGGGGGAGGTCGGCATTTGGAGCCACGTCCCTCGCCAGGTCTCCTCCCAGGAGCTTTCTGAGGGGGGGGTGGGGGGTCCCCTCTTGGCTTAGACCCAAAGTGCCTTCCCAAGGGCCGCACACCGGGCTGGCTGACTCAAAGGGTTTCTTAAAAGCCCAACTTCTGGTCTGGTGACGGGATGTAGTGACAAGTGCCATCAACTGGGAATTAGGAGATAAACCTCTGATCCCAAGGCTTTGGACGTCTCACGTCCCCCCTCCACAGGCAGACATTTCCAGGCTCAGTGTTCCTCCTGGCAGGTAGAGAACATCCCAGAGGAGAGCGTTCCGTCCCCCAGGCAGGTCGCCGATAGTCTGGGTGAGGTGTGTGAGCAGGCAGCAGGAAGCGGGAACCACTGGGTCGTTGCTAAGGATCCCTGTGGCCAGAGGGTGACTTAGAAAACCCCGGGCAAGCAGCAGACGTGGCTCTGTCCTATTTTCATCTGTCTTGTTAAGGGTTTTAGGCTCTGTCCTATTTTCATTTGTCTTGTTAAGGATTTCCCAGTCACCGTTCCAGATGTAGACTAGCCGTGTTTGATAGCTCTGGTCTGGAAGGCAGACGTGCGCCCAGGGCTCCTGATCCCAGCTTGATGATCTACACCAGACCTCTCAAAGAAAGGGGGGACCGCGCACCCCCTTTAACGTGGCTCACCAGAAACAGGCTGGGGGACGACTTGTCCTCCGTGCCTTCCCGTAGCCCCCTGCTAGGCCCCTTTCCTCCGGGGGTGGCCCCCATCCCCACCCTCTGTTCTCAGCCCCCACGCCTACCTCCCAGGGGCAAGGCTCAGTGCCGTGTCTCTCCTCTGCCCCAGTCCGAACCCCACGTCCCCCTGTGTCCGGCTCCTAGGCAGGAGACACGCAGGGCTCAGGCTGTCGTGGTGTACGAGCCAGAGCCCACGTATGACCCTGCCCCAGCTCATGGGCCTTCTGAAAGAAGCCTCCACTGCCTGCCACGGTCACATCTCAGCTCCCAGACTGGCAAAGCCCTTCACAAAGCCCTGGGAGTGGGGGCCCCAGAAATTGTCTCTCAGCTCCCCAGGTCACAGATGAGGACGGCTGCCTCACCCAAGGAGGAAACCTCTGAGGGGAGCAGCTTGGTCACCGGGAGAGCCAAAGATGGAATTCTGAGCAGTTCTATTTTGAGGAGAGCCAGGGACGGAGCAGTGGCTCCTGCCTGCGCAGCTCCCCTAATTATAGCCCTGGCTTGCTTTCCAGGGGCTCTGCCCAAGGCTCCGAAGGTCCCACAGAGCAGATGGTTAAGTTGGTCACCTTCCAGCCGGGGCTCTGGTGGGGCTCGTCTCAGGTTACGTGTGTGTTCACGGCCGGAGTCACGGCTCCGTTGCGGTGTTTCCGATGGCTAGCGAGGCTGTGGCTATTTAGGAGGGTGTAGATGGATGCAGTTTGGGGCTTGCTTCCCATGGATTAAGTTGATAGAAGGCACCATGAGAGGCGCCTTGGTGGAGGGCAGAGGGAGCACTGGCCTGGAGGATCAAAGACCTTGTTCAGTTCTGGTACTTCCTCCTTACTTGAACCTGCGCATGTCACCGATCCTCAGGAACCTCAAGCTTCTAAGTCCACAGGGTAAACACGGCACGTGTGCATCCCACGCCTGGCTCTAGGTGAGTCTTGAGGAACAATGTCAGAAACATCGGGCTGAGTATTTTTAACCAGGTCCAGAAGAGAGACCCTTCCTGAAACTCTGTGGCAAACGGCCTAAAACAGAGGCTGCATTTAATCAGCAGCATCTGTACTCACTCCCACTTTTACTCCGCCTGGAGAGGCTCCTGAGGCCCTCAGCACAAGGGACCTCACCAGGCAGGTGTCCCCTCATTTTCCAGATCCCTCATTCAGGACGGTCCAAGGCAGAGAACTGTGGACTCGCCATCAGAGGACCCGCTCAGTCACTGACCACCCACGTGACTTGAGAAAGCCCTTCGGCCCCTCTGGGCCCGAGTCTCCATCTCTGTAAAGTGAGAGGACTGAACGGGATGCCTCCGAGGTCTCAGCCCTGCCGTTGATGAGCCTTTGAAATGAATTGAGATATCGTGCAGCTTAATGGAAAGAACAAATTGAAGTGGACGAGTTTCAGGTTTGATCTTTTCTCAGCAAATCTCTACCCCTGTGGGTCCCAAAGTCCTCAGCCCTCAAGATGGAATGTTCGCGGGAAGCACTTCGTAAGCCCCGTGTGTTTGTGGGCACCCCTCCCATAGAAGAGGCATTTCCCATTGACCAGGAATCCCCGTAGAACGGCAGCCAGAACACCGAGTGCCCAGGGTCTAGACTTTGAGCCCCCCGGTCTTCTGCGGTACAGTCATACTGGGTGGTTCACAGATGAGGAGCGGCTGCCTCAACTGTCCGTGTTCACCCAAGGAGTAAACATCTGAGGGTGCTCATTCTTTCTCGACACTGGCCTCGGTCACCAGGGAGATCCAGAGATGGAATTCTGTGCAGTCAGAAAACTTGAGTGCCCAAGACCTAGATGTCCGCCTGGTCTTCTGCAGTACAGTCGTTCTGGGTGGTTCCTAGAGGCGTTCCCCTGGAAAGCTGAGGACCAGGAACCCCGGAAGAGCGGCAGCCAGAATGCTGAGTGCCCAAGACCTAGACGTCCGCCTGGTCTTCTGCAGTACAGTTGTTCTGGGTGGAAGTCGGGGCAGGGATTGAGAGTTGGGGCTCACACATGGATGAGACCTTGGGAAGCGGAGCTACCTTCCACTTTGAAAAATCCCAGATGAAGAAAGGGATCTTGGCAGCTATCCAACTCCATTCCCACGTGTTCCAGATGAAGAACTGAGGCACAGAGTGACTTCCCTGAGATCTGAGATGAAAGTCAATCCAGATCTTCTGGATTCCAAGCCCGACATTTTCCCGTTTTACCCAGCCTCCAATAGTGTGACAAAATGAAACATTTCTTTTCAGCATAGAATTCCCATCGATGCCGGGGCCATTGGCTTAGACAGATGGCCCCAGCAGGAGCTGGGTTTGGGGTTTGCGTCCCCCCAAGTGCTTGGGAGTGCTGACTTTAGACATAAGACATTGATCCATTTGAAAATCGTTTCTGCTTCTCGAACCAAGCGTCTCCCCCAGTCAAGGGCCAGTTTTAACCGTGAAGATCTGCCGGGGCTGCCTGACTGGGAGCCGAGAGATGCCAGAGATTGTGCAGCATGTGGGCCTTGGGCGTCCGAGGGCAGGGGAAGGTCTGAGCAGACCGAAGCGTGTTACTGCACAGCACAAATGGTATCAGCAAAGGGATGTGGGAGCAGAAAGACAGCAAGAGCAAGGGCTGGACACCCCACCTTTCCTGCTGCTGGTCACCCAGTGTCAGGAGAGGAGAGAGGAAGGACCCGGTGAGATCATGCAAGGGGAGGGCTTGGACAGGAATTGCCCAAGATGAGAACCAACCAGAGCTGAGCCGCATCCTGCATCACTGGAGAGGATCCCACGTTAATGATGGTCTGCTGAGTGCTCAGCTCATATGTCATTGATGCATTTGTATAGTTTATTCTTAACGCTGGTGGAATGTAGAGCTGTATTGTCAGGAGGATTCTTGGTCTGGTCAGATTTGAGTTAGACTGTAGTTTGGGAGAAAAGATAATTGTAACCTTTTCCCATTAGTGAAGATTTGGGGTGACCCACAGATGGGGAAACCCTCACTCTATTGAGTGACATCAAATCTGTATGGCGTGATGCTTCTTGCCTCTCTGGTCCCTATTTCCATTAAATAGTCATTTATGCTGGATTTATGACTTTGGCCGATCCTCCCAAAGTGTTGGGGATGGCTCCAAAGGAGGCGACGTGGAAAAGAAGACAGAATAAACTCCCATTGACCAGAGAATAGATAAACAAGTTGTGATACCTGACTATGACGGACTAGTCCATGAGAAACACAATATGATGAACACAGAGTAAATAAAACATGGGGTGACTTAGATGAACTGATGCCCAGTGAAGTAAAAACAGGAAAACTGCAGACACATTGACTGCCAGGGTGTAAGTGGAAAGAACAAACCTATAAAACACTGCAGTTAAAATGACCAAGTTTTCTTCACAAGAAGAGATAGAAAGATCACTTCCCTCCCTTTCCAGGGAAGGGACTTTGGGTGTGGAACATTGCATATAGGATTAGACTCAGTTAATGTGTTGATTAGTTTTGAGAAGCTGATCTTTTCCCTCTCTTAAAATTTATAAGGAATGGCCCCCTGGGGATGAGGTATAAGAGGAATTTACTTGGAAATGAAGATGATGTTACAAAAAAGGTCAGTAAATTATTTTTGCTCTTCTCAGTAGATTTGCCAAAGAAAGGGGAACAAACAGGACATTCTCATTTACCCAAATAAGTAATATGGACCCACAAATATTATAATAGCTAATGATGAAAATCAGAATAGCTCATACTTCTTTTACTTTCAAGTTTCATTTGATTCCCTCAACACTCCTGGGAGAGAGGTGTTAGTTCCATTTTATAGATGAGGAAAATGGAAAAGGTTAAGGGATCTCCCCAGAATCACACAGCTAGAAAGTGTCTATCTAGTAAGATGGGATTTAAATGCAGGTCTTCCCGATTCCAGATTAGTGTCTGCGCTAATAGTAGCCTGCAGATTAGTGTCCTTGCGAAAAACAGTTGAGATGATTCTTCGGCAAACAGCACCTTAAAAATCATGAGATTCCCAAACAAGTACTGTTGGAATCGACCAAATAAAAGCCAATCTTCTCTGTTTCTGCTAATGCTCATCCACGAATATGTTGACCACCCAGTAAAGGGACAGGATCCCAATAGGATAAGGCTATTCAGGTCCAGAATAAACTTTATTGGGAAATAAATAGTCCACGAGACTCACTGTCTCTATGCTGGAGGACAGTTCTGAATGACATCTGTTGGGTCTTCTCTTGGGAGATACTTAATTCACAGGGGAAGTTCTTTTGGATCCTTGGATGAGGAGGGTCAAAGAACAGCACAGAATCTCATTCCTCCTCCTCTGAGTTGTACTTGATCAAAACAGATGCTTCTCATCCACAGGTCATTCAGCAAAGCATGGCAAGGTTTGACATGAGTCAGGTAAGACCTGGGTTTCAAAGCCGGGTCCAGAAATGCTGCTCGGTGCTGCGCCCTATGACATCAACCGTCTGAATCGGTGTTGACTCACTGTTCTCATAGGCAGGGTTGACATAGAAGCCATTTTTGCCTTCTCCTGAGTAATCCGTCCTATTCATGGGGGGCCAGCTGGGGTCCTGTGCTAGCTTCCTCTGCCATTTCCTGTATTGACTCTTAGAGTGTACCCCCCATTTTTTCTTGATCAGCAGCCAGAAATCGCGGTTTTGAAGAATGGCATCCTGCAAAGTCAAGGGCATTTATCGGTAACGAAGAAAGAAATAAGCCATTCTCCCCATTGCCTACTCTCTTTCTCCTTCACCTGGAGAATGTCCCGCAAAATCCCTTCCTCTCCTTCGTTCTTCCTAAGCATAAGCTCATGAGAATGTTCGTGATACCAGCCTCTTTCTTTAGGACTATTGATGGAGTTCCTCTTTGAAAGACTCTTGCCAAGACTAGCAGCCTGCCTTTTCTCTCCTCCCCTTCCCCACCCTAGCTGAAACAGTACATTAAATCTAAGACTTGGAAGATCTTCATTGAACCCTCATTGGTCCAACCTGACTAAGAATTGGCCCCTGACTAAGAATCCCTTGCTATGTTATCCACCCTCCGCCTGGAGACCTCTGCTAAGAGGAAAACCACTACCCCAAAGACAACTCGGTCCCTGCAGGCTTCGGCACTGCCCACCAACCCCCAGTCCACAGGCCAGAGAGAACATGTCCAATCCCTCCAACATCTATACAAGCGGCTATCGACTACTTGGAAGAACGTTCTCATGGCCTGACCCCGAGTCTCATATTCTCCTAGGCTAAACAGTCGTGGTTCCTTCACCTAGTTCTGACCTGGATGGATCCAAAGCCCTTCACCGTCCTGGGGACCCTCCTTAGTTGGCTTTGGGGGTGTTCTTAATGAAATTTTAGGGAGCACTGCTTAGGACTTCAACTTTCTAATATCCAAATAGAATCACAGACTAAAAAATGAAGACAAACTTGGTTGAGATGGAGAATTCCCCCTTCAAAACAGGGATGAAAAAGCTGTGATATGATTCCTCACCCACCTTAATCCACAACATCTGCTAGAAAAAGTTTGTGATCCCAGGGAAGTTTTTACCTTATCTAGCCCAAGTCTCAGGCTCACCATGCCATGGTTTTGTTATGTCTGCACCATGCTACTTGTAGCTCCAGCCTTCTCCTCCACTTAGAATTTAAATTCCCACCCCTGGGATCCTAGGCTCTGGCTGTGAGATTTCACATTTTCTAGTCCTGGCAGCAGCCCCCTCTCCCACATTTGGCTGTGACCATGCCCCTTCACCCAACTCTAGCTTCATTCCACACGTTGTCGACCATTAGAATGGAAGCTCCTTGAGGGCAGGAATTATTTTCTTGTTTGTTTTGTATCCCCAGTTCTTATCACCACGGTGGAGAGATTGTAGGAAACCTTAATAAATTCTATTCATTCCTTCATTCTTTACTAAGAGACAGAGTCCTTTCCCTCAGAAAACACATTCAATCATTGGTGTCTCTTTGTCCTTTCTTTAAAAAAAAAAAAAAACAAATAAAAGTTACAAGTTTGACTTCAGAAGAACTGGAATTGAATGCTGGCTCTGCTACTTATATACTCCCTGTCTGACTTTTACCTCCCTGGGCCTCAGTTTGTTCATCTGTAAAATGAAGGGGGTTGACAAGATGACCTCTCAGTTCCCTTCCAGCTTTGAATATCATGACCCTATGAACATTTGTCCTTGAATGGAAGAGAAAAAATTGGGACAGACCGTATTTCGGCCATCAACTTGCGTAAGTAATATCACCTGGCTCTTCTGATGAAGTGGTCTGGGAGAGGCGGCCGTTCAGCCTCCAACATGGCCATTTGCCTTTTAATCTCTGGATTCTATTCCATTACACGCTGAAGCATTCATAGCAATTCTAGCTCCCCATTAAATGCAAGCCCATATAGTGGGACACTCTGGGAAGTTCAGTCCCTCTTCTATAACTAAGCCCTTCCTAATCCCTAATTTGGCAATGCTTCTCTTCCCTCCCCCTGCTGAAATTACTCTGCATTAACTTCATAGAAATTGTTTCAGATTATTTCTCTGTGCACATCATTGCCCCCAAATAGGCTGTAGGCTTTTCGAGGATAGGAGCCGTTTGTCATAGTTTGCTTTATTCTCAGTGCCTGCTACAGTAGGTGCTTAATAAAATTTTACTAACTGAATTAGTTACTCGAGATTCTCAAGAGGAGCATCTATGTTCCCTTAACCTGAAATTTCACTGGACCCATGCAGACCTTAAGGGAACTCCTTCCACTAGAACACAGCATAGTTGAAAGCTGGGGGAAAAGTCTTATATCTCCAATATTTGTTATTTTCTCCCCCAGATCCTGGGCTCACCTCCACAAAAAATGCCACACAGAACTGGACGAACGATGCTGCAAGAACTGAAATCCTCCATGTTGTGATTGTTGGGATGAGCTGTTGGGAAAGGGTAGCATGTCTCAATGTTATACGTTTTGTCCCTCAACCATTCATGTTTATGGAATGTTTCGAGACAGAGCTATAACTAGTAGGCGGCCAGTGGGCTCCATCACAAGCCCATGTCCACTTTGGGATGTAAAGGAGAATTCTTCCTTCACAGAACCTTCCATCCCCACTCATAGCGGAAACGTTCTCTAAGCCCATACTACTGATTTGTTCAATGGTCCTACTTATCCCCTAATGCCCAAGATGGTCCTTTAGTGCCCATCCTTCTCAAAGGGCCTTTTCCACCTGACTGAATCAAGTTACCGCTCCACGCATCCAAATGGTTGAATCCAAGGACTATTTTTGCCATGTTGTCCTCCCTCTCCCCTGATCCCTATTTCCCGCTCAAATATTTTTGCCCTAGATGAAAAACTAATTTAGTACTGCTCTCAGTTCACAAAGCATTTTCTTCAGAACATCCTCACAAGGAGGCAATGTACCTTGATTATCCCCATTTTATAATGAAATGAAGCTCAAGGCTAAAAGTGATGTTTCATGGTCACACAGAAATCTAAGAGGTATCAGGTCTCCTCATTTCAAAACTAGTGAAACTACACTATTCCATATGGACTCCCTATTATACACTAAGAAATCCTATATTCTTTTATGCCTTCAAAACTCAAAACTCAGGGGGAAATATTAAGCTATTTTTCACAAAGCAAAGTATACTTGAAACTTGGTCCTGGAACAACCCAGGCTTAAAAATTTACTCAGATAATAGAATGAGTACATTTCTTTTAGAAAAAATTATTTTCAAGTGTCTTAAATGCAAGTTCACCTAAATCTAACACTTTTGTTAAAAATCCTCAAAAAACCTCCACACAAAATAGGATTTAAAGATCCCCAAATGTGGTCAAGAGAAGGTACTACTTATCAGTGCCACAAGCTGGCGTGGCAATCTTTTTATCCCCAGTGGACCAGATGATGTCAGCAGTTATTGGCAATGACTGATGGGGAGTGGATTAGGAGGATGTGATCTCTCTGCGGGTCCTCATACGAAGCAGCCATTTAATTAAAGCAGCCATTTAATTACATCCCTTTTCTGGTTGTTCATTGCTTGGTTTTATCCAAATGGAAACATCCTTTTACTCATTTGTTCAATATTGTAAAAGGAAGAATGAAGAATGTAAGCCTCTTGAAAGAAGGAAACATTTCATTTCTGCCTTTGAATCCCTGCATTCATCTGGTCCATAGTGAGTGTTCAATGCACACATGCTTATTGAATTGAAGCATTCAAGGAGACTGTACAGGGGAAGTGTTGCTTTCCATTCTCTCTGTGCCTGATACTTCCTGCGTGATTACTTCAGGACTCAAATTTTGCCTATCTTAATAAACTTTTAACTGATTTTGTTAACCATTTTTTCATACTCCATGTACTAGGACTTCAAACTGTGAGCTGAAGATTAATCAAAAACCTTTTCACTGACATTTATTTTCCAATATCTCTTATTCCATCATTAAAATATAAGCTCCTTGGAGGCAGGAACTATTTCTCATTTTTTACTATCTTCAGTGTCTTATACAAAATACTTCGCTATAGTATTTTTTGAAGTGAAATCTATCTGTAAGTCACTGTGCTAGAGATATACTCCATCTCAGAAACCTTTTATGTCTTGCTTGTAGCACAGTCTAACAATTGTTGGCATTTATAACTCCCCATCCCTGCTCCCAAACTACCTAATACTGTGTTCTACCAATCTGCCTCCCCAAACCTCAAGGTTTCTATATCCTCCGTCTTCCCCCAATCACACCATTCTCATTTTTTTTACCTCCAAAATATTATTCATGCTATTCTGGTCATCTGGATTGCCTTTTCTATTCTTGAATCAATATTAACCCATTTGGCAATGTTCAATTTCCATTTCACTCATGAACTTAGTCTCACTATGATCACTCTCACTGGTGAACCCCTCTGATCTCATCGTGACTATATTCAATCACTTATTTCCTGGGACTATTGGCTATTTTGCATATGAATGCCTTATCTTCCCAACCCTGATCAAAAGTGAAAGCCATGCTTTACACCTCTTTAATTTCCCCAACAAAGCCTAGTTTCAGATGCATAATTGGTGGGTTTTTTGTTTGTTTGTTTGTTTGTTTTTTAGGCAATTGGGATTAAGTGACTTGCCCAGGGTCACATAGCTAGGAAGTATTAAGTATCTGAGATCGGATTTAAACTGATGTCCTCCTGACTTCAGAGCTGGTGCTCTATGTATTGTGCCATCTAACTGCCTCATAATTGGTGCTTTTGAAACACAAGTTTCCTACTTAGCCAAATGGTTAGCCAAATGATTCAAATACACTGTGACTCAAATACAAAAGCAAAAAAGAGTCTGACACAAACACAATTAAAAACTAGACACACACAAAAAAAATCCAATTAGCTCAGGATATCAAAAGTTTGCCACTTGATCTCCCCCTAACACTACCACATAATTTAGAGAGTTCTACTGAGTTTCCTTTTAAAATGGTGATCAGGAAAAACTGGAAGGGGAAGGGTTATTAGTCTAAGAGTTTTTAAAATTCGTTATAGAGCTAATGAGAGGAAAATGTTCCACTAAAACCAGCATATCTTTTGCATTAGAAGAGGTATTAATGGATAGTGTAAGTAATGTAAATTTAGAGGAACATAGCCTATCAGAATCAGAAAAGATATTCACTGTTGTTGAGTCTGAGTTTTTGATTTATGGAGAAACTTCCACCCAGAAAGCAGGAATGATTACTTCAAAGCCCATACAACCATTAAGTATAGAATCAGGATTTGAATACAGGCCCGGGTTCTATTTGATTAAATTTAAGTCTTAAAAAAAAAAAAAAAAAAAAAGAAATAATCATTGAAAAGAATGGTAAAATTGGGGGGGGGGGAGAGGAGGGGAGGAAAACAGGATACAGATGATGACTAGGTAAAGGTCCTCTCACAGATCCCTGAGATGGGCCCAAATTTTCATTCGGATTAAGTACTCACCTCCATTCCACTGTTTATCACTGGGATGTCAGCAAATATAATGAAAAGAGTCACACCAAGGGCAGAGATCAATAGGAATGAAAATAAATCTGAGGGACACAAACAAAATAGGATTATTCTGGGAAGACCCTTTGTGGGTTCACATGGTGGAGTCAAGACTCTTTTAGTAAAAAGTTAGTTTGCTGTTGAGATGGCTTCTTCTTCTGTGTATCATACACACTTTAAAATGTCTCAGGATATTTAAAAAGTGAAGATTTCTTGAAAGCCCTTATAAGGAACGATTCTCAAGAAAAAAGTAGCAAGTCATCTATTAAAAAAAGAGCATTACAAATAGATGGAGAAGTTGTCCAAAAAAATAAGTCCAAGACCCATTCTGCGAAAGTTAAGTGGTGAAAAAATGTTAATATATGAAAGAAGAAATGCATACTATCAACAACTATTTGAAAGATTGTGCCAAATTATAAAAGAAAAGCACATTAAAACACTATTTCAGTGTTAGAGGGGTGTAGGAAGATAGGAGCACAAACTCTTGGTGCCACTATGAATTGACCCCATTGTTCTGGAACAATTTGAGATTATGTGAAAAGCTGCTAAATTGTTCATAGTCTGTGACTTTGTAATGATTCTCCTGCTAGATATATCCTTATTCAAATTTCAGTGGCAAAAAAAGATTTCCATGAATGTCAAAATAGTTAAAGCAGCAAAAATCTGAAAATAAATTCAGTATTCACTAATGTCAGTATATAAACATAATAAACTGTTAGCTATAGGTGAGAACAAATTTGAAGAATTCAGAGAAACATGGGAAAATGTTTGTAAACTGATGCAAAGGGAAAAACATAAGAAATCACACTTGAGCAATATTCAAAAGGAAAATCATCTACTTGGAAAATTATTGAGTTCTTTGTGGAGATCTTCGAGGAAGGGCTAGAGAACTAGTCATGTTAGAGTGAGGATTCTTTCATGACTATTAGTTGGGCACCTTTCAACTCTCGAATTCAATGGTCTTATGAATGTACACTATGGTTGAAGTGATATAAGAATGGAGGACTCTCAAAATCAACAGAATTCAGATCAAATACCATTGATGGTTCCAGATGATTAAAATTAAAACATCCTTTCTCTGTGTTCAGAGTAGGTGCAATAAAAGTATGTAATGTTATTTGATCTCCCATTAACAATTGATCTATCAGAAAATTTGGTTTAATGTTTTCTCCGACTTGGGGAAAGTATTATATAGACATTGCTTTATTAGAAAGGATTGGTTTATAAAGGTCTCATGATCAAGATACCTAAAAAACTGGTTCAAATTTATAAAATGGAGAACTGTTATCCAATAGAAAAAAAAAAGGTCAAAGGATTTGAACTGGCACATTAAAAAGAAATTGAAGCCGACAAATCTGGGAGAATGATGCAAATTACTTAAGAACTGCAACTTAAAACCTGAGATTTCACCTCACATTATTCAAACATGCAAAGATGACAGAAACAGAAAATGAAAAATGGAGGGATTGTGAAGAAACTGGTAAAGTAAGGCATTTTTGGTAGAGCTGTGAACTGATCCAGCTACTCTAGAAAGCAATTTAGAGATAAGTCCAAAAATGCTACTAAACTAGGTGCTGTCTTTGACCCAGCAATATCACTACCTGGCTTATATCCACAAAGAAATCAAAGGAAGAAGAAAAGGATCTATTTGCATAAAATTGTAACAACTCTTTTTATGATAGCATAAATTTGAAACCAAGGAAATGTCCTCTTGGAAAATTGCTAAACAAATTGTGACATTTGAATGGAATATTATCGTGTCAAATAGTTTTCAGAGGAAAATAGAAGATCTCCATGAACCAATACATAAATGAGCAGAAACAGAACACTGTATATAATGACAACATTAGGGAAAACAACCTTGAAAGAGATTAGAATTTTGTCAAAACAAGAATCCAAAATAATGAAGATGAAACATATCACCTTTTCCCAAAGAGATGACCCTAAAATGTAGAGATAGCCATTTTGTGGCATGGCTAATGTGGGAATTGGTTTGGCTGGATTATATAGTTATGGATTTGAGAAGCTTTATCTTTTTCTTTTTTCTTTTTTTTCTAATGGTGAGAAGTAGAAGGTGTAGTGGGAGGAACTGATGAATTTAAAATGTTACTTAATTTAAATGTTCAAAAAGAATTTTTAAAGGGTGATTGTATTAGAACCAAAATATGTAAGTACAATATAAAAAATTTGGTGAGGGCTGCATCTCCCTGCCAATGAATAATGAATGAAGCATAACAGAGAATTCCTCAGTGAAATCTTCCTGGAGTTTCTAAAAGAAAATATACTTTTACTCTCAGAAAGCCTGAGTTCCTCAAGCATCATCTTCCTCATTTATAATAAACTAACCATGCTCCAGTGAACACTACTTGCCACAAACGGCTTCTAATATTTATCAATGTATATGATTGAAGTGATCAGACAGATAGGGGTGGGGGAAGATGGCATCGACCCATCCCTGAGTTCTTGCTTAGACCAAGCTCAATACACAAGCATTTATTGAAGACTGATTATATACCTTGTACTTGTTCTCTCAGGTCTATTAACCAATCAACAAGTTAGCTATTAGCGCCTACCATGTCAGACCCCATACTAGGAGCTGGTCATTCAACGACAAAAGGAAATCAATCCCTACCCTTAACGAAATTGCATTCGATGGGTGGAGGGGAGAAGACAATATGTGCAATGGGGAAATCCTATGCAAAGACAAGGAGATAAAATCAAATTTAGACAAGAACAAGAGTGCAGGTTTGGTGGGACAGAAATGTGTGTCAAGGACAGAAATGCATCATCAGGTGAAAAAGGCAATTTGGCAGTTGTGAAGAGATGAAATAGCCAAATGAGGAATCTTTATGTGATCCTAGAAATACTATAATAGGCAATCACTGGAATTGACGCAGGATTTGATCTGTGTTATGAAAAAGTTGCTTTGGCACCCAACTGAAGGGTGGATTTGAGAGGAAATAGAGGCCAGTTAGAAGGCTATGGGCTAGGGTGAAAGGCATGGAGGCTTGCAATAGGATAGTGGTGAAGTGGAGAAGTAAATTGTTGTGAGAAATGTTGTAAAAGGGAAAAAACATGGCAAAAGATTAGATACAGGTGGTGATGAGTGAGGATGAGAAGTTAAGGATGGTGACAAGGTTGTGAGCTGTAGTGATTGGAAGGATAAGGGTCCCCTTAAGAGTAATTGGGAAATTTAGAAAAGGAGTAGATTCCAGGGGAAAAATAATTGATTACATTTTGTTTTTGAGATATCTGAAGAATATTGAGTAGATAATTCAATAAGCGGATTAAAACAGTGGCCTGAAGCACAAGAGAAATTAAAAGGCTAAATCCATAGATCCGGGAGCCATCTACAAAACAGTACCAATGGAATCCATAGGAGGTGATGAGATAGTTGAAAGAGAACTCAGCACTGAATCTTTGGGGACAATCTTAGTTAGGGGTCATAATATGATTGAAAACCCAGCAGCATAGACTGCAAAGCTGTGACCCAATAGATGCCTTGGCCCTTCTCCAGCCAGCCGATTTTCCTCTCGATGTCTGCTCTAGTATTTAGCATGGTATTTTTACAATTTCTCAATTTTATGTGTTTCCCCACTAAAATCAATCTAGACTTTTGCTTTTCATTATTGCAAAAATAAATGCCAAACTGTCCTAAACTAGAATCTGCAGAAATTGTACTGAATGTTATATCAAGATTAGATCCTAGTCCTGGTACTTCTACTTTCAAATTGCCTGACCTTGGGCACCTCACTGTGCCTCAGTTTCCCCATATATAAAATGGGTGGATGGAACTAGGTAGCCCCTGAAATCTCTTTCAACTCTAGAATTATGATGCAATGGTCTTTCTATGCCTCAGTTTCCTTCTATGTAAAGTGTGTCTGTCTGTATGTATGTCTATGTAAAGTGTAAAGAGGCCAGATGGCCTCTGAGGTCCATTTCAGCTTTAGAAGTTTGGATCTATCAGCCATCAGCAAATTGTAGAAGGACCCTTGCCCACTTGACTGTGCAACATTCATTGCCATATTTTGGTTGAATTCCCAGATTAACCTTCTTCCTGAGGAGCCCTCTACCCCCACCCCTCAGGAAGAAGAATTTAGGCAGCCAGTGAGTTTATGCATTCCTGAATAGCCCTCAAGCTCCTTTCCTACAGTGTGGAGTAATAAAAAGCCTTTCCAGTCTTCTTGTCTACATCTGTGTGGACTAGCCTGAAATCCTCATTATCAATGATCCCTCCCCCAAAGGGAGCTGGGAAAGACCTGAGCTCAAGGGGATTTCTAAGATACTACTCATGTCAGACTTGGACTTCCTGCTCATTCAGACCACAGACTTCTCCCATATACATTCTGCAGCAATTGGGATGAGCCATACATGCTTTTATGAAAGCCAATCATCACTATTGATTTTCATACTATAAGATTAAAATTGAGCCAGGCAGACAACACAAGCTGATTGTCTTGGTAAATGGCTTCCTACACTGGCCTACTTAATAAAATTATATCAGCACACGTGATTAGTTAATCACAGATCCTGTAATAAGGAGTTATGGTCAGTCAATAAACATTAATTAAGCATCTACTATGTACTAGGTATTGTGCTAAATGCTAGAGGTGCAAAAAGAGACAAAAACAAACAAAAATGCACATATAAGCTATAAAACAAGATTATTTTTAAAATAATTGAGAGAAGGTTCTCAAATCGAGAGGGACTGGGACTGTCTTTCTGCAAAAGACAGAATTTTAGTTAGTACTTTAATCTTTCTTTGTAGCCACATGGCCCCTACTAGACTCTAAGTTTGGGTTCAGGACTTTATGCTCACCGAGATTTTACTATCACTGTGTCTTACCTGAATGGGAAGACTTCATTCTGAACCCCATTAAAATGATCATTCCTATTGCTTTACACACAGTAGGTGCTCAGTAAGTATTCATGGAGTTTAGTTTAGCTCTTGTAAAAATTAAACAAAAATAAACACTTTTTTTCACTCAAGCAAGAATGATGTCAGTTGTTTTTTGTGAATCATCAGAGCAGAGTTTACACATTTAGCTGCATTATGCCTGCTTTCCAATCCAGAGTTTCTTTATCTTTTTTGTGTGTATGACTTAGAACCCATTGCCAACCAGTTTGGGAAAGCCTTCTCAGAATACCATTTAAAAATGCATAAAAGCAGAAATCAATTCTGCTGAAAAAAACAGTAAACAGATATGTAGACACAGACACACATACATGCACATACATATGTACACATATAGATACATATATACATACACACATGTATAGCAAGATCACAAACCACAGATTAAGAGCTCTTAACTTAATGAGTTCTAAATTCTTTCTAAATACTTTACAGCAGCATCTTTCTGTGTGTGTGTGTGCATGTTTTTTGATTATTTAATATTTTATTTTTCCTTAGTTATATGTAAAGCAATTTTTAACATTTGTTTTTAGAACTTTGAGCTCCAAATTCTCCCCCTTTCTTCCTCCACACCCCTGCACTCTCATTGAGAAGGCATATATGAAGTTAGCAGCATCTTATTTTTTGAATCATTAGGCACTTGCTAGAATCACTCAATTATGAATATGACTACAGGGAGGTCAGTGTTTAGGGACTGCAGTCTTCCTTAGGACCTATTCTTTTTGGATGTCAGTAACCTCATTTATTGTAAAAATTAAGTGCTCTGACTAGGTCATATATACTGTTCTTTCAGCTCTGAAGTTCCATGGTTTTCCCAGATGAGACCAGGTCCACCAGACTGTTTCCAGATGAGTGTGCTTCTGTGTACATAGTGCAGCTTTCCCAAGTATACCATGGTGATCACACACACACAAAGGGGATATGTTGTGCACCTGAGTGTGTGTGTGTAGGTGGCAGGGATTGTATGGGTTGACATGCCTTTTTTTGTCTTGCTGAAACTCTGGCAAGGAAAGGATCCTGATGAGCTCTCTCCAAAAGCCCTCTCAAATACAAATACTCACAGTTAGTGTAGACAGGCTTTCGGAACGGCTTCCCCTTTGAGAAGATGAAGGCCACAATGATGCAGTTGAATGTGGTAATGGGCCACAGGCTGGTACTCTCAAAACTCAGGACAGGATTTAGGGTCAGAGTCCCATTTCCCGTCATCAAGTCGCTGTCTCCAGTAGCATTGGAGAAGGGATCGCTTCTGTTGGCCATGTAGCACCCGCTGCAAAGAAGCACCAGAAAGGAGACTCTACTCTTAACCGATTGGGAGGGTGGGAGTGAGAGTGATCTGAGCCTTGTTATGTAGTCAGGGGATGTCTGCCTGCTTGCTGAGACCGAGTCAGTCACACAACCTGTGAATGTCCTTGAATGGCACTAAATAGTGGAGACACAATGACTAAGACTAAAAAGGCTCAGAAAGGTTGGAAAGGGACCCTTGAGGAAACGTGGGAAAGTTCCGGCCGTATCTTTCCCTTATACTTTACCAAGATGCGTTTTCCCAGGCATCCAGTTCCCAGAACAAAATTCCACCAAAGCCCCGGTAGTTTGGGCCCTTGGTCCAGCACCTGCTAACCTGCAGGGATGTCCTTTGGCCACCTTGCTTGATTGGACACCAGTCCTCATCTTCAAACAGTGATCAACAATTACTAAATGTTTCCCTAGTGCCAGATGCCATCCCAGGCATTCCACGGAATAAGTAAAATATTCCACAGAAGAAGTAAAAGCGTGAAACAATCCCTATCCTCAAGGACTGTGTACTTTATTAGGAAAAATAACATGTGTACACATCTACATGTATCAGTTAAATACATAATAATACATGGGAAATGGCACATAAGCTATATTTATCTTGGTGCTATATAAATTTCCCCATGTTCTTCTCTTCTGCATTAGAATATAAGCCCCTTGTGGGAAGGGATAGATTCATTCTTTGCACTTGGATTCTCAGGACCTGGCACATAGTAGGTACTTATAAGTACTTGCTGATTGTGTATACATCTACATATACCAAATAGCACATAGAAATACATGGGAAATAATGGGAGACTATATTTATCTTGGTGCTATATAAATTTACCCATGTCCTTCTCTTTCATACTAGAATGTAAGCCCCTTGTGGGGAGGGATAGATTCATTCTTTGCACTTGGATCCTCAGGGCCTGGCATATAGTAGGTATTTGCTGATCGATTGAATGGGCTAAATGCGAATAGATGAGGAAATAAATGGGGCTCCCCAATAAGAGCAAAATAGATGTTCCACCAAGAGGGTGGGTAGCAGGGTAAGAGGGGCACAGGCAGAAGAGCAGAACTTGCTGGATTTATTCCTTGATGGCAGCAAGGTAGGATTGTACACCTTCGTGTAAATGAAGGCCTGGCAGAAGGCAGCTTTTGTTGTGGGGTGTTTATTACGGCATGGTGAGAGAAATAATTCTGTCACAGGCCTCGAGTTTGCGTGGCTGCTGATAAAAGACAATAAGTCTCTCCTCCAAGGGAGATTCTCTATATCAGGAAGCTGCTCGCCTTCTCCAGCAATATTACAGAGAGAAAATTGAGAGCGGGGTTGTCCTTGTTAGCCTACTGGGAGACAGGAGGGAGAAGAGCCAGGGCTGGGGGAGAAGGGGAGGAGGGTCTGATGGATTTCAAACGAGGCACTGAAGGAGGAAGCTTTGATTCTCCTCCTCCCCACCTATAAAGTAGGGCCGGCTTTCATTTTTGTTCCACAAAGCTTCCTTGCTCGGAGAGGGCCTTCTCACTCTATTAGCAGGAAGGGAAGCCTCCCCTCCACTTTCTCTTTGTGCTTTCCATCAAAAGCAGAAGCACCAAGCATGACTAGTGGGACTGCGCTTCCAGCCCACCTGGCATAATCTGCCAAAAACAAGGAAAGGGGGATCAGGCCCGTGGCGCCCAATTGGCCTGAGGACCGTCCCAAATCACTTGGCAGCAGCACTTGGCTAATAGTGCAGATGAGCCTGGCCTGGCCTCCCCCCTGGAAGGCAGGGGAGCGAGCACTGACTTGGCAGGGTGCAAGGATGACCAGTAGCTTGGAAAATTGCAAAGGAATCTGGTTTCCATGGTGACTTAAAGACTTGAGGAGAAACAAATAGAAAAGCAGAATGAGAATTCAATGAGAAATAATGGAGCTTGTGAGAAAAGGGGAATGGTCCCCATGCAAATGTTGGTCTGAATAATAACAAAGACCATCCCAAGAGCTAGGAGAAACTCGTCTTTAATTGACTGGACTGTGGCCTGATGTGTGTAGGGAGCCCCTAGTGGCGCGTTCTTTAAAGCAAGTCAGCGCCTTCTGTAGGGTCTCAGAGAGTGGCCAGAAACATGTATCTGTGTTGTGGGCCTGGTGCAGTGCATGATGCCGTGTTTAGTACAGTTCAGCAAGATCGGGTACATGAGTGCAGTAAAAACAAAAGGCACACATTTCTAAAGCACCCGGAAGGTTTGCAAAGGGCCTGACAAATTATATCTCTTTGAACTGGGTAGGTGTCCCCATTTTACAGATGGGAAAACTGAGATTAAAAGACTTACCCGGAGTCCCACAACCAGTGTCTGATACAAGATTCAAACTCAGGGTTTTTTGTCTCCAAGTCCAACACTAGCTACTGGTCACCTTGCCATCTTGGTAGAAAATAGAACAGTGGTTCTTAAAATGTGATTCATAAGCACTTGGGGAACCTTTCAGGAAATCTCTGGTTCAAAACTATTTTAATAATAATAATATATTTTAATGTCTAATACAACAAATATTAATTGCTTTAACCCATATTAACACAAGCACTTTAGTGATGGTGAAGGTGCCATCATAATTGGTAAGCATCTTCTAAGATCCAAAAGTTTAAGACTCACTGATAGACAGTATTGAATAAGATGGAATAGGATGGGATGGGATGGGAAATGGTACAAGAGAGGAGAGAAACGGAATAAAGTAGAATATCATATATACCATATTGGAGAATCTAATCACAACACTGACTACAGTATTGAACAATAGAGTAGATAGGATGGACGTATTATAAAGCAGGGCACATGATTATATTGCCATGTTTCTAGTGCTCTAGAATACTATCCCATGTATAATACTGTATAACATAATACAGGAACTTTTCTTGATAGGGAAGACTGTCCAATACAGAAACAGGAATCTAGGAGAAGGGATGCTATGGAAAGGGGCAGCTAGGTGGAACAGCGTATAGAGTGCCAGCCTGAAGTCAAGAAGACTTCAAATATGGCTTCAGACATTTACTGGTTGTGTGACCTTGAGCAAGTCACTTAGCCCTGTTGTCTTTTTCCTCATCTGTAAAATGAGCTGGAAAGGAAATGGCAGTCTACTACCTTTGCCAAGAAAACTCAAAATGGGAGTCAGTTAGAAACAACTGAAAAAAATAGCTGAAAATACTATAGAAGTTTTTTCTATGAGGTTTTTGAGAATAAGACAAAGTCTCATCTTTCCAAGGGCTACATCTCTACAACATGAAATTACAGATTCTTAAGGGAGTTTTACATTTTGATGCAGACAGTTTTGTCCCATGCCGCTTCCCTTAAATTAATGCCTCTGCCAGCCTCACCTGTACCGATGGACCTCACAGTACCAAGGCTGCTGCTTGACAAAGAAGAAAGCCCAGATCTGTGCAATGCCGGAAAAACAGGTGTTCAGAAAGACAGAGAGCAGCAGGGGGGGCGAGATGAGCTGTCCAGCAGGTCGGTATGGAGCCAGCTTGGGGTACGCATGAGTGGAGCTCACTGAAAAAAAAAAGGAAAAAGAAAAAAGAAAAAAAAGCACCGTTATCCTTGGTTTCCATGCTCATACACTGAGGAGATCCCCCAGAGACTGTTTGTTTTCAACAACTCTGCAAGTATTTAAACCCTGGTTATTCTCTGGGATCTCAGGCTTGATGTAGAAATAAGAAGGAAAGGCTTAAAAATTGCACCATCATTAAATAGAAAGCTGCATGGCCTCAGGCAGAATCTTGAAGGGCATCTGGGAGGGGTTCCCACGAGGACTGACCCTTGGACCGGAAGTATTTTGTGTGCTGCTGCTGGGAAAGAGACAACTGAGTGGAAGCTTCATTCTGACTGAATTGTCACTTAGGTGCAGTCCTCCTTGACAGTCTTCTGAATCCGAGTGTCTTGGATGTCTATAGAACATCTGCATACGTATGTACGTGTAAACATGTCTCTGGCACCGTATATGTATATATAAATACATCATTGATAAGACCATTATAAATTATATTTAAATAATATTTATTAAATTTATATTTATATATGTGTAATATAATTTATATTTAATATAATAAATTTATATTTAAATAAATTATAAATTATAAATAACCAGTTGTCAGGGTGTGAGGCTGAGTAGCATAGAGAAAAAGTCACATCCTTAAAGTCACATTCTTCCTTTGCCATGAATTGTCTGAGCAAATTTGGGCAAATCACCGAAACTAACTCTCCAAGACTGCAAACTGAAGCAAAGCACTGGTCTCTGCTGGCAGCTGGAGCTTTTTCACCCAGGCTTTTCTACACCGATCTCATCAGTAGAAACAAACAAATAGATGTTTTTCATCATGGCAGGAAGCCTGGAATCTTGAGGGCTCGTAGAACCCAAATCTAGGTCGATTCTTTATGAAGCTAGAAAGAGCCTTTGAGTTTGAGGGCTCAGCTGTATACTTTGATGAGATGGTTTCAGCACCAGTCTCTGTCCAGTCAGAAATGCTCCTCATCAGAAGGTTGGGCCTTGGAGGATGATTAGGAGTTTGAGGGCCCAAGTGTTGAGAGCACAAAAGAGCCGTAGAGCCTCTCATTTGACAAAAAGGGAAACTGAGGCCCAGATACATGAAATGTTTTGCCTTTGGCCATAAATATCAGACCCAGGATTCTAATCCAGATCTTTGAGTCAGCTGACTTCCCATGAAATCTGACTGCTCGTAGAACTTCCAATACATAAAAATAGTTTTAAATCCAACTCAGACTCGTCAGATGTGGGTCTTTGGGGGAATGGACCTAGAAAGGAATCTGGAGAAGGCTCAGTTATGGCAATGTATCTGAGATGCTCGGGGGAGCAGGCAGAACTGGGGGCAAAATTCAATTTGCTGGATAGTAGAATTCATCAAACTTTCTTCTTCTTTCTCCCTACAACAACCCAAAGATTCTCCTCGTTCACAACCACAGCAACATCCTCCGTAGTAGGC
Source organism: Antechinus flavipes (assembly GCF_016432865.1). Taxonomy (NCBI): domain Eukaryota; kingdom Metazoa; phylum Chordata; class Mammalia; order Dasyuromorphia; family Dasyuridae; genus Antechinus; species Antechinus flavipes. The sequence goes on along the minus strand of NC_067400.1, from coordinate 3,558,367 downwards.
ACTTTAGAAATGTTTAATTGAATTCAATTGCATTGAGTATAATTGAAATAGAACTTGCAAATTGCTTCTAAATTGGGAATTGAAAGGAGTCTTAGCCAAGTTTAAACCTTTCTCTTTGCCATTGGCCTCTCAGAGAAGGGACTACATGGGGTGTTTTGATCGGCTTCCTTCTCAATTTTCCTGACCTATCCTATTGTCCAGGATCGGGGCCTTTGCGATTGCTAGAAACACAGAGGTGCCTGATCCAAATAGTCAACATATGGGGAGAACAGTTCTTTGCCCAAAGTAAGACATCTCTTTGAATGATTGAGACTTTCTAACATCCTGACTGTCTTCAGTAGAATTCTTAGAGGCCAGTCATCCACTAACTCCATCTCATGGCTACCCAACAACCTATGTCACCATCTCTCCATTTACTAGCTGAATGACCTTTGGAACATCAAACCCCCTTGGATCTGCAATTCCTCCTCTTTAAAAATGAAGGTGTTGAACTGTATTTCCTCTGAATCTGCTTCTGGCTTTGGGGCCAAAGTGTGAGGACCCTTTCCTCCTGGGGACATTAAAAGACAAAGAAATTTGCAATCAGGAAACCCTAGTCACAGCAATTCTTCTTTTAGTCATACTCCCTTCAAGAGTGGGGAAAGTATCAAGCTGTCCTTTATGCAGGAAATAAGGATGTTTATTTTTCTTTACTCTGCCCAGGATTCTGGTGGACATGCCCTGAGTCAGCCCAGCCTCCTCAGCCTGCCAAGTCTCCATTGAGACTAGACCTTGACATGATGTTGCCATCTGGAGGCTACCCTGGTGATCCGTGTGTGAGCATCAACCGCAGGATCACAGAACCAAAGCTAGAAGTGGCTTTCTAGGCTGCCAAATCCCCTCTCCGGTTGCCAAATGATTAAAAAATGATTTCCCAGGTCCTCTAGCCTAGAAAGTGTCGAAGGCAGAATTCGGTCTCAGCTCTCATTAACTACAGCCCCAGGAATCCTCACCAAAATGGGCCTCCACTCTAAGGATGTCAGCTTTAACAGAATTATGGGCCCAAAGAGCCAGAATGAGCCTGAGATGCTAGGAGGCCATAGACTTACATTGTAAGAGGCCTTCAAGGTTATCTGATTAACCTTTCCTTTACATGTGGGAAAAAAAAAAAACTGAAACACAAAGAAATGAGCAGACCTTCCTAGGGTAATACAGTTTATAAGCATCAGTCAGGATTCTAACCCAAGTCCTTTGATCCAATGAATGGTTCTTGCACACCGCCATGATCTCTGACCCCAGAGACCCAGAGAGGAGAGGATATGTTCCAGATCACATCAATTAGGAATTAGATCTCCTGAATCTCCTTCTAGTCACCTTTCTAGTCCTCTATCTCCTGCTTGGTCTAACCATTGAGCATCCTCTAATGATGGTCTGAAGAGTGAAGTAAAAGAGAGAAGAGGAAAGGAGGTAAAATGAGGCTCTCTCTCTTTTCTCTATCATTGTGATTTTGACTTTTTAATTTTATCGGCCCTAGTCAGAGATATATCGTCAGACCCCCTTTGGGTAGCCAGCACCATGACATCCGGGTTATTAATGAACACTTGGGAGACTGGCAATATTGATGCTATGCACTGAAAGAAAGTTTCTGTATTATGAATAGACATTTCCATCTCATAAACCCAGCCCTTCTTGGTGAGCAGGACAGTCTTTGGGTTCTTAAAATAAATGAGTGATGTCATCCTCTCATGTTTTAAGATGTTGTGTGAAAGCCTCCAGGAGGCTCAAGCTTTGTATTATTAGACAATGGATTTCTTTCTTGTTGTCTTCACATTAATGGGCAAAGAAAGCCTGGCCAAAGAGAAGGCAATCACTTTTCTACTTCACTAAGAAATAATGTCAATTCCTGGAGAAATGGCGTTAGAAAAACTTGAAGAAAGCCAATGATCCTATAAAGCCCAGGTTATGTTCCAGCTGACCAACATCTCTCCAAGATAGGGGCTAAGTCATGAATCATCCCCTTCCTCTTTTAATTCCAGAAAACCTGAGATTCTGATGTAATGTCCCAAGGGATCAATACCTGACAACTAAAAGCTGGATGGACTCTTGCTATCTTTCTCAAGCAGTGGTCAGAAGGAAACTTTCCCTTCTGAGGCAGCCTAGGAACCACTGCAGACTGAAGGAGTTGATCCCGGCCATTTTGGGACCCAATGGCTCTTATCTTTTTTTTCTTCCCCAAATTCACAGGATAATAGGTTTCCTCAAATAAAGGGTGCTCTCAGAGATTTTCTGGTCTGCATTTGATCCCTCCTCCCACTTACAGAGAAGGCTAAAAGGCCAATGGGGCAGGTGCTACTCCCCTCTCTCAGCTTCATTAAGGGCTTACTTGTTAGACAGACCATCAGTGTGATCGCCACATCCTGCATGAGGTACTGGTAGTTCCCAAAAAGCTGTAACTGCTAAAAGAGAAAAAGAAAAACACATGGTTATATATATTGAGACTGAGGGGAAGTGGGGAGACCTGGTGGTAGCTTGATGGGAGGGAGAGCTTAGACAAGATCTACCCAGGATCTACTGGAGTTGGTAAGGGTGGAAAATGATGCCCAAAATATGCCCAGAGAGATTGGCAGAGATCAGGGGAAGAGGAAGTGTTTGTCCATAAAGGGGAGAATGTGATAATTAATGACCTTCCCTATTTCTGTGAAGCAGCAGGGGCAAAGACATTTTCTTCCAGATATTGTCACCAAATCTGAGTTGGATAGGCTTCCTGGCTGTCCTCTTACTGAATTATGAATGTGCATTCTGGGTAGAGATTTCTCCCCCCTCCCTCCTTTCCCCTGGAAGCACCTGCCATGCTGATAAAAAGCGCAGCAGAAATCGAGGTTCCCAGACCTCTGTTCCTCTCATCAGCGCTCTCCTGGCCCCAACAAGATTATTCACCATCTGATCAGAGATGGAACAATCCCCGCCATGCTACAGGTTTCTCAGGCTAATGGCACTGGGTATTTTTACTGACTTTGGTCAGGGTGAGCCTCCTCTACGATACCTCTGGCCCCAGGGAGCCAACAAGACTGAACTCAGACTCCAAAGGAAAGCTTAGGTTTAGGAAAGTTGCTTTGTAACCCCTTAGATTTCTAAGGACGGACCCCAAAGCCACTTTTCTTCTCTTTACCAGCCCCTCCTTTTTCTTCTCCCCCTTCTCCATGATGCCCTGGGTGGGGTCAACATCTACCTTCAAGGATGAATTTCACCCAACCTCGTCCAATTAGCAAACATAGAGCCTACTACGTACCAGGCATTGTTCTTGGAGCCTGGAATATGAAAAAATCAAAGCAAACCAGAGCCCTGATCTGGAGCCAGGAAATCCCTGTTCCAATCCCATTTTAGATCCTTGGCCCTGTGATCTCTGGCCGCCTTCCCTTCCTTCCAGAGCTCAGAGCCCTTTTTTGTAATCTAAGGACAATAATGAGGACCTACTAAGACCATAGTCCATGTCAAACAAGAAAGGTCTACAGAAACAAACAAAAGGCCTTTGAGTTACTGTGATGATAAAGAGTACAAAATCAGTGGAGGCAGAAGAACCAGAGTACCTTGGGCCAGCCTTCACATTATACATGAGTTAAAGTGGCTCAGAGAGTCCCCAGCCTCCAGACATCTGTCCAGGGTCCCAGCATTCCCTGACGAGCTGAAGTCACTTTTTTGTATTTTCAGTTCTCTGATCTAGCCCAGACAGCTCACCCCAGTTCCCGGAGAACCATTTGCCGGATGCTACCTCAGGCACGATTTTGTTTTAGGAAATAAGAAATAGTACAAAAGGTAGTCCCTCTGTTCATGTGAAATCTGTCAGCGAAGGCCTGTGTCTGTCAGTGGGTGCACACGCATCCTTTTGGACCGCACCTGAGATTGTGTCAATATAGGAAACTGCTCAATGTGGCGGTGTGACCTAGTGGATAGAGGACCGGCCTGGAAGCAAGAAGTCCTCATTCTGCTTCTGACACGTTCTAGCTGGGAGACTCTAAGAAAGTGGTGGATCTTCTCAGTGGCCAAGGACAAGATGGTAAATCTCAGAGAAGGTTCTAGTCCGGATTAGTGGAGAGTGTTTTTAAAGGAACACGCACAGTAATAACTATTTAAAAGAATTGGACTCGTACCCAATAAAGCAGCGATGTGCCAATTAATTGAATCATTCCATACATGGTTAGGTATTTAAACACTCCGAAGGAAGAAACCAAAGCAGCTCGTCCTTCCCTATTCACAAAAAAAGGGGGAGAAAACACATCTGGTTAATGTCTTCTCCCAGCAACATTTTTATAGACTCAAGGCAAAACTTAGTGACTTGATGGTCTGATAGCGAAATGCCTCAATATCCACTTCTAACCAAACACGACTTCTTTAATAGAATTTTACTACATTCGATGCCCTCCTGTCCCCAGGGCCTAGAATGAGCTCTCCTGTTACCTCCACTTTTTAGAGTCATTCTCCTCCTCTAAGATACAGCCCTGGTCCCATCTTCCACAGCAAGCCTTCCACACTCCCACTCAGGGTCGATACTGTCCCTATCAAATCCCCGTATTTCTTCTGCACTTGCAGACCTCTCCCTTTGACTCCTCATACTTGACTCAATTATACTTTCACCCATCAGAGATCTTTATTTGAATGGAAGCTGCTGGAGGGCAACTAGGGAGCACCAGAAATGGAGTCAGGAAAATCTGAGTCTAAATCGCAGCTCAGACATTTACTTGCTGGGTGACCCTGGGCAACACACTTGGTCTCTGTGAGCCTCGATTTCCTCATCTGTAAAATGTGGGGTTTGAATTCAATGGCCTCCAAAGTCCCTACTAACTGTGAATCTATGGTCCTATGAACAAGTAATTTTTGCTCCTCATAGGCCCTCTGCCTTGAGGGAGAATGACTTGAAGGTTTGGAGACGAATGAGTCTTTTTTGACCTATAGGGTTCTCACTATTTTTTATACCACTCTCTCTGTCCTCACACTCGCACAATGCCTGTCCTGGCCTTGTGCACAGTAGGCGCCAAGTCATTGTTTGTTGGACAAACGGGGAAAATGTTTCAACATTTACCTGAATGAGAGAGATTGCACAATTGAATCAGCAAACTTACTGAGTACCTACTATGTGCCAGATTTCCTGCCCAACTCGGGGTACACAAAGACTTCCTTGCCCTCAAAGACTGTCTCTTCTTACATTTTCAAATGGAAGTAGGAAATCACCTTCATAAGTGTATCACTTACTAGTTCACGAATCACAAGTTTAAGGATTATAGATTCCGGCCCTTTCTCTCATCCACAAACAACCGAGATCTCAGGAGGATAAGGGGCTTTCACAAGGTCAGAGACAGAAACAGGATTTGACTCAGTTTCTTTCATTCCAGAATCCCAAGTGTGACCCAAGTTAATTGGTTTGGGATCACTCCAGGCCTTACAAATCCTATTTGGCGGTAGGGCGGGAGGCACAAAGGAGTTCAATATAACTGCGGCCCTTCTACAAATAAACTGAAACAATTAAGCCATCTCAAAAAGGACCCTCCAAATCCCCAGCTCCTAAACTGCACCTAGTCAGTCCCCTGGAGCATATTCACTTGGGAGCAGGTACTCTTGGCAGGGGGTTAATGAAATCAAAGCAAGAAGCATTTATTGAACATTTGACTACACCAAATACAAGAGTTTGAAGCCCTGGAGGTGAAGGCAAAAGGAGCCCAATAGAACAGGAACAGAATTTTCTTTTTTTAATGAATCTAGGAAGCGTAAATGGAATAATCTCCCTCCCTAGTGCCTTGGTCAGCTGCCTGACCCTAAGTATACTTTATTCCCTCCTGGGTATTTTATAAAAGATGGTTGAATTTAACCAGTTTGTAAGTAGTGTCTAAGATAAGGGGAGAGAGGACAATTCACAGTCAAAACAGTGATCTGAACCAAGCAGGAAAATTTCAATTTGTATAAATGTAGTTTTACTCTTGGAATTGGAAAAAATATCAGTGTAAGTACAAGTTGGAGGAGAGAACAAATGAATGAGTGAATGGATGGATGGGTAGATGGATGGACAGGTGAGAAAATTAATGAATGGATGTATTATGGATATAGGGTCTGATCACCTGACCTAAGACCCCATGTTAGACGTACTGTAACTGCAGTCTATTCCTAAGATCACATAGTTCATTTTCTTCTGTGCACATCGAATAAAGCCATTTATTTTGCATCTTTCTAAAGCAAAGGAACCCGTGCCAATTTGACCAGCCATAACACTCCCAGACTGAGTGACTCACCTGATCAGGTGGGGCACACATTCTATGTTGGCTGTTTTTGAGGTGAAGGGGGAAGCCACAGATGCCTCCTGCTCAGACAGTGAGATGCCAGCATGAGCCATTTTCAAAGCCTGAAATAAAAATTTTATATAACTCATGGATTGACCACATACAGGTTGCCTTCGACAAATCCCATTCCTTGTCCTTCAATCTGTGGTCCAGGGCCAAGCTGAATACGTCATATGGGAGGGCTGATCCACTGGAAGATGACTTGGGTTCAAACAAGATTATGACAGAGTAGGAAAAGGGCTGAATCCAGCAAAGAACATGGATGGGCTCATTCCAGAGAAAACTCAGGAAGAACCTGATAGCTATCAAGGATTTGAAAGGCTCTTCCATGGAAGGAAGACTGGGCTGGATAACAGGATTATACAGAAAGACCTGGGAGGGACCACAGATGGCATCATTGCCATAAGAGCAATGCACAAATTATCAAAGCAATCATTTTCTTTTTTTGTAGGCTTTTTCTTTTGTTATAGTTTTGTATTTACAAGTTATATGCATGAGTAATTTTACAGCATTGACAATTGCCAAACCTTTTGTTCCAATTTTTCCTCTCTCCCCCCCCCCCCCAGATGGCAGGTTGACCAATACATGTTAAATATGTTAAAGTATAAATTAAATACAATATAAGTATACATGTCCAAACAGTTATTTTGCTATACAAAAAGAATCAAACTTTGAAATAGTGTACAATGAGCCTGTGAAGGAAATCAAAAGTGCAGGCGGATAAAAATAGAGGGATTGGGAATTCTATCAATCCTTTTCAAGAACAGGTAGATTGTGTAATTACTAAGCAGGATGTTGGACTTGAAACCAAGAAGGCCTGGGCATAATTCCCATAATTCTCATTCTCCAATTGATAAATGGTTAAAGAATATGAACAGACAATTTTCAGATGAAGAAATTAAAGCCATTTCTAATCATATAAAAAAATGTTCTAAATCACTATTGATTAGAGAAATGCAAATGAAGTTAACTCTGAAGTACCACTTCACATCTCTCAGATTTACTGAGATGACAGGAAAAGACTGATAAATGCTGGAGGAGATGTGGGAAGACTAGGACACTAATTTATTGTTGGAGTTGGGAATTGATCCAACCATTCCTAACTATTCAAAGGATTATCAAACTGTGGCAACCCTTTGATCCAGCAGTGACTCTGCTGGGTCTGTATCCCAAAGAGATCATGAGAAAGAGGAAATGACCCGCATATGCAAAAAGATTTGTGGCAGCCCTTTTAGTAGCGTCAAGGAACTGGAAATTGAGGGATGCCCATCAGCTGGGGAATGGCTGAATAAGTTATGGTATATGAACGTTATGGAATATTATTGTTCTGTAAGAAATGATCAGGAGATGACTTTAGAGAGGCCTGGGGAGACTTACAGGAACTGATGCTGAGTGAAATGAACAGGCCAACGAGAACATTGTCCACAGCAACAGCAAAGTTATACAATGATCAATTCTGATGGACATGGCTCTTTTCAACAGGGAGGTGATTTAGGCTAATTTCAATAAACTTGTGATGGAGAGAGCCATCTGCACCTGGAGAGAGGACTGTGGGAACTGAAGGTGGATCACAACATAGCATTCTCACTCTTTTTGTTGTTCTCTGCTTGCGTTTTGTTTTGTTTTTTTCTGTTTTGATTTGATTTTTCTTGTACAGCAAGATAATTGTCTAAATATGTGTGCATATATTGGATTTGACATGTATTTCTACCATGTTTAGCATATATTGGACTACTCGCCATCTAGGGATGGGGATGGTAGAAGGAGGCAGGGAACTAGAACACAAGATTTTGCAAGGGCTAATGTTGCAGAATTATCCATGCATATGTTTTAAAAAATAAAAAGCTTTAATTTTTAAAAAAGTGAATATGTGTAAATAAAAAAAGAAAGAAAGAAAGAAACCCGGGCCTTCCCAGCAGAGCTCAGCTATCAGACAATAGAACGGGAATTTCTACTCACCCCACAATCATTTGCTCCATCACCACACATGGCAACGTAGTAACTAGGGGAAAAGGACATGGAAAAATTCAGCACCTTCCTTGAGTCATCTCCATTGCTCCTGGCACACCTGTCCATTTTACAGATCCACCAGGGGAAAAAAGTGATCACAGGATCCTGGAACCCTCTCTTTTGGATTATTTTAACAAAGTCCCTTGTAGCCACAGAGACATCTTCAGAGATTTCCATAGAAATTCTTCTAGGGTTCTAGACCTAGAGCTTAAGGAACTTCTGAGGTCTTCTAGTCATTATACAGAGGAAGAAATCCTTCAAGAAAAGGCCATCTAGTGATCTTTGCCAATCCTGGGCCAAACACTCTGAAGGATTCCACTTGAGAGATTTCCCAGCTTAGTCTCATGCTAACACAGAGTTTGGAGAGTTTGCTTGTCGGCTGCTACTGTAACTTTCATGTGACACTTTGGTGATGAGAATCATAGAAATAACTAAGCCAATGGGACAGCCTACACACACACACACACACACACACACACACACACACACCCATGCACACACACATAGGTACACACATCTCAAGTATCTGATGAACTACCATCAGAGTGGCTCTTAAAGAGCCACTTAATGAACCACCGAGAATAGTCTGCAATCGGCCCAGATCTACCTGGAGAGACAAGGAATAGAATTGGGCCCAGGAGCCCCTGGTTAAGAGAGAAACCAAGATTTCAACAATATCTCAATGTTTCCCTAGAATTCTGCTAGTCCTTGAATCAATAAAATAAACTGGGAACATGTTTTTGTCTTCCTTTGTTACTATAGTACTTAACACAGTGTCTGGAACACAACAGACACTTAAATGCTTGCTGCTGGTGAGGATGATGATGATGATGATGATGATGATGATGATGATGAAGAGGAAGAAGAATAGGAGGGAGAGGAAGAGGAGGGAGGGGAAAGGAATAGGAGTAGGAAGAAAAGGAGGAAGAGAAGAAGAGAAAAAAGAAGAGTGGAAAGAAGATGGAGCAGCATTCAGTTGCTCTCTGAAGCCTCTTCCTGACATTGGTCTTGAATCCTGTGCTCTGTCACTGCGGACCCCAAGTGATTAGAGTGAGCCAGGGAAGGAAGGATGGCCCAGCTCTTTTAAGAGGAGCCTGAACTCTCCTTCTCCCCTGAGCTTAGAGCCTGCTGGTAGCTCACCCTGATCCATATCTCTGGCCAGCCCACTTTCACACTCACTCCTCTACCAAAAGCATTGATCTGACCACCTCATCATCCTCCTCCTCCTAAACAATAACCTCCTGGAGCTCCCCAGAACCAGTTATAAACTCCTCTCTTTGGCCTCCACCACCCTTTACACTTCCCCATCCCACCTCCAGCTCCTTGCTGTCCCTCTCACAAGCACTCTCTCTCCACACTCAGGGCTATGTCCCCTGCCTGGAATCTCCTTCTCATTTGCACCCCAAGGCTTCCCGGATTTCTTTTAAGCCTCCACTACTTGGAGGCCTCACCTGCTCTCCATTGTGGCCGGCATCTTTCCTCTGCTGCTTACCTCCAAGTATCACACCTGTACCTTGTCAATGCACAGCTGTCTTAGGATGATCATCCCCCTCAGACTGGGAGCTCCATGGGGGCAGGGACTGACTTTTGCCTTTCTATCTCCAGGGCAACTTAGCACAGTGCCTGGCACATAGTAGGTGCTTAACAAATGCATAATGCCTAAACATAGATGGCTCACTCCAAGGCCTTATCCCCTGATTTAAATGACACATAAACATCCCACCTCTCTTCTCTCCCCCTCCAAGCCTGGATCTGCCCTTTGCCAACATTCTCCCAAGGTCACAGAAGAAACATTCCATTTATACCAAAGAACATACTTTAATTTCTGGAATTCTTCCACCAGGCTTGATTTCTGCCCAGGAGACATCCTGGCAAAAATGGCTCCATTCACCAGAATCTGCCATGAAAAACACCAGGATGATGAAATGAGAAAGGAGAAAACAATATCATTAAAAAAGAAAAGAAAAGAAAAGAAAAAGCCTGACTAATGATTCTCGGCTCTCCCTTTAATGCGCTCCCTCCCCAGGTGATAGATCTATCACTCCACACAGTGCTGGAGGCTGAGGGAATGGGAGGATGAAGAGATCTCAAGCTTTAATATTTAACCGAGTGCACCAGCCTGCTGTAGCCCCGGGACCTTCTACATCATCCACCCCATCAGTTATGTCTACATGGCTTCTCTAGCATTAATCAATCAAAACGCAGCCCTGAGAAACAGGACAAGGTGCTTAAGAAGTACTTAAGAAACACAAGATGATTAAGAATACACATTTTCTCAGCCTCGGGCCTGGGATTTTCATAAGTCTGGCTGCCCAAGGACCGGATGTTTTAGGCATCGAGATGCACCAGGCACCACATTCACGGGGCTGATCTGCTGTGCCTGGACACGCCTTGTGTCCCAGAGACTCAAGTCCCAGGACTACACAGTGTGCTTTGAAATAGGACATGGAGAGGCTGGAATTGAGCATGAATGGATGCAGGTGGGAGGCAGAGATGGGAACTGAGGCCTGGCCCTAAGACATGGACCCAAACATGGAGAAGGAAAGGACATTTCAGGGAGCTAAATTTGGAATAATGGATCTCAAGGCACATAACTCTCTTGTTTACTCCATTTGTACCATGCGGTCATGATTTCAACTGTCTGAGCCTAAGCTTCCTCAAACACAAAGGGAGAAGTTAGGGGAAGTGACCTCAAAGACCCTCCAAGTCTCCATCTATGATTCCATGCAGGACTCGGGGTTGATAGGCTTATGCGGGTCCAGACTCCTACCCCTTCCACCAGGCAGCATCCCCAGCCTTCCCTGGAGGTCTCTTTCCCCATGGAGGGTGGGGGTGGAATGGTCACAGGAACCATTCCACAAATGGGAGTTAAGGAAACTGAGACAGGAAGACTTATAGGGGATGCAGACCCCATCTGGGCCGGCAGCTTCCCCTCCAAATGATAAAGTCAAAGTTTCTTGTTCTTTACTTACTTTGGGAAGCAAATTGCTGAAGTGCTGAGTGATCACTTGGTAAGATTTCCCAGTCATGGCAAAGTGGTAATCGTCCCCTCGGCCAGCCTCCGCCAAGGAGGGGTCTTGGATGTGGAGGCGGATCTCCTAAAATCCAAGACATGGCACGTTTAGGTATTGAGTGCAAACTGACCATATCTGCCTTTTATCATGCTCTTTGTTCTCATCTCCCATTTCCCAGGGTGCCATTGCTATTCCTTGCTGCCAAAGCCCCCAATGGCTCCTTCTCAGGGTCTGCTCTTCCCTCTTTACCAGCCCAACTTAGGAAATTTATCTGACCTATGCCTCCTTCTTTCCAGATGCCAACTGACTGCCAGGAAGGAAAAGACCTAATATTCATTCCCATTGTAGGACTAATAGCCAAGAGCGCTTGTTTGGAAAGCTTGTATTTAGGGACCGCTTGACTGTAGCAATCAGTGTCCGGATTCCTTTTCAGCTCTCACCCTGTGGTCCCGAGGAAGCCCTTTGTGCATAATCAGAGTTGTACAGTTTCCCATCCCCACCTCACAGTGGCCCAGGGTCTCAGAGAGGCTAGTCTTATTTCTGTGTCCCTCCTCTGTACCTTATTCCCGTGCCCCTCCTCTTTATCCCTTACTCCCACACCCTTCCTCTTCGTCCCTTACTCCCATGCCCTTCCTCTTTGTACCTTATCTCTGTGCCCCTCCTCTTTGTTCTCCAACAGCTGCCAGGTCACAGATGCAGGAGAATATCCTTCGGGTTCACTGGCCTCAATAAGAATCACTTTATTACCTTGAGGAATCATTTCAGAATTTTTTGCAACTGTGATGGCGGTCTGAAGGTTATCCCCTGGATATATTAAAAAAAAATATTCCTTATTTCCTACATACAAACAGATTCCAAATATCCTTTCCTGCTAGAAACCTGTGGATGAGAGGCCGATCTAGATGAGGGAGTGCCTTGGCCGGGGCCAAGCTTCCTCTGCCCATGGTCAGTGTGACTGATTTTCAGGGTCTCTTCTACTCGATTACTGAGACAAATGGCTTTATCCCTTCTCCTAGGTCTTTTCCATCCACTGTTTGCTCCCTTCGGGTCCCCAGGTCCCTTCCAGGGCTTCTATCAAGGGAAGCTTTCTTGACTTTCCCAATGGTTAACAGCTCACTTTGTAACTACTAAGTGTCTACATTGTATATATGCACATGCTGTTCCTTGAGGGCAGGGACTGTTCCAACCTTGTCACAGTATCCTCTGTTTAGAATGATGTAGGGCAAATAGCCACTTCACAAATGTTTCTTGAGTTAAACTCAAGTGCTATCCAACCACAGAAAAGATTTGATGATTTTCTCATGTGCAGAATCAAGACCAGAAGGGACCTTGCTGTTTGATCATATACAACTCTCTGTGACCCCGCTTGGAGTTTTCTGGGCAAAGATGCTGGAGTCATTTCCCTCTCCAGCTCATTTTACAAATGAGGAAACTAAGGCAAACAGGGTAAAGTGACTGGTCCAGGCTCACACACGGGTGTCTGAAACCAGATTTGAATTCGGGAGGATAAACTTTCTGACTCCAGGATCGGCTCTCAATCCATTGGGCCACCAAGATGCCCTAGAGGGGACTTAGGGATGACCTGGTCTGATTCTTTCATTTTATACACGAGGAAACTGAGGTATGGAAGGGAAGTGACTCTTCATAGCCTGCTAGCTAGCAAATGACTGAGCTGGGAAGCAAACCTCAGATATGGGCTTCAAGGTCACTAGGGTTTTTTTTTTCCAAAAATGTATACAGGCAGATGTGTTTTACTTTATACAATACACGTTTCCCAGAAAGTTGGCAGGTAATCTGAGTTTTTTTGCTGATCAGCACATGAGACACAGCGAAAGAAAGTACTTTGATTTAGGACTTGGTCAAATCCCGACTCTGCATCTTATTCCTCATATGACCATGGACAAGTTGATTTTACTTCTCGTGATCTCAGTTTCCTTCTCTGTAAAATGAGGCTTAGATCAGATGACCTTTCACATTACTGGGAGCCTCCTTCCCAGATCGCCCTTAAGTAGACAGATAGTCAACGTACGTTACATATTCAAGCTTATTGGCCGACTGACAAGCTTGGTACAGAGCCTGACCACACCGGAAAAGAAAAACCAAACTGAGCCATTTCCAGAGACTCAGTCACTCCAGAGCATGTTCTTGGGCCTCTGAGTCTGGCTCTTGAAGTTTCCAAGGTCACTCACCTGTGATCATGACTGTGCGGATCCTAGCGCTGCTCAGCTCTTTCAAGACTGGCTTGGTCTCTTTTTTCAAGCGGTTTTCCATGATCAGAAGGCCTAGAAACGTTAACTCGGACTCAACTTCCTCCCTTTGGATTGCAAAAGAAACATCATCTTTAAAAGGGACACATGAGGAGATGAGGCAGGTGAGAGATAAAGCGACAGAGAACGCCAGGACAAGTGCTCTGAGCACTTGACTCATGAAGTGCTTCGTGGCACTTCAAATGACCCAAGTAAGACCAGTCATTAAAAAGGAAACAATTCTGCAGGACACAAGACTGGATCATCTGCTCTCTCATTAGAGGAAAGCTTAGTTTTTCAAGTGGGGAGGGGAACAGTGAACAGATACAGAAGTTGCGTGAATTCAGAGAAAGAGTGCCCACTCCCCACCAATCTGTAAACAAGCAAAACACCATGGAGACGATAACAGAGCCATTAGCATGGGGGCAGCTTTCACATGAGATGTCCAGTTGTGAGAAAACTCCTCGCCACAATCTAAGGTCTCTGAACAACAGATAAGGGGATCCAGCTCCCCGGCCATGAAGGGCGAGCTTCAGACCATGCAATAAAGTTTACTTTCAATTCCCATAATTGAATAAACTTTTCTCACAGGACAGAAATTGGACTATATCCATAATGGAATTCAAAGGGAATTGAGCCAGCTCCAGAATTGAGTCACAAGATGAAATTAGTGGGATTCACTTAATTCCCACCATCGCTTGCTGCTGCAAATTTCCTCAATGCTCTCCATGACTCAAGTAGGATCCCTCGATAGCAAAGAGAATATAAGATTGGGCAAGAGCACCATGGAGGCCATAGGGCAAGATCACAGTTGCCTTAGGTCAATGCATTGAACTAAACAGCCACGCAAAGCCCGAACAACAAAAAAATGGAAGATTCTCTGCTGGAGAATGCATTCGGTATCCCCCTGTAAATGAGGATTTTGACCCTTTTTCATGCAAAACTCCAGAAGCTGAGGTACTAGAGCCTTGGTGCCATGGTTCTGCAAACCCATGTGGCAAATCAGGTTTTTAAAGTGCCCAAGTTTTACCCCTTTTGGTATTTCACTTCTGCAAGTGAAAATACAATTCAATTCAAGAAATTCTTGTCCAATGCCTACTATATCTGAAGCACTGAGGGACACACACTCTGGTATTGGAAAAAAAAAAACATATGTGTACCTGGGGAGGGGGGTTACCAAGGTCTGTGTGACAAAGGAGAGCCACATGCCCTCTCTGGACATGATTTTCCTGGGCCTTGGGGTTCAAACTAAGTGATCACCAAAGTCCCTGAAAGCTCTAAAATCCTGTGGTTATCTAATGCATGTCTATACCGCCACATGCCAATGCAGAAAAAAGATGCTATAGAGGCACAGGCTACAGAGCTGCTTACCTGGGGTAAGTGCCCATCTCTAGATGCCCCTCTGCCTTTAGAGGTTTGTGAGCGAGGGCAATGACCCGGAAACCTTGCATGGTGTAAAGCTTCAGCTCCTTCTTGAAATTTGGGGGAACTGTTGGGAGAGAAGGAAATGGTGAGCTCCAGGTCCCACTAAAGGAGGGAGGGAGGGATGGAAAAGAGGAAGGAAGGATGGAAAAGAGGAAGAAAGGAAGGGAAGGAGGGAAAGAAAGAAGGAGGAAAAAAGAAAGGAAGGGAGGAGGGAAGGAGGGAAGGGGGAAGGACAGAAGGAAGAAAGGGAAGAAGGAAGGAAGGGAAGGAGGGAGGAAAGAAGGAAGGGAGAAAAGAAGGAAGGGAAGAAGGAAGAGAAGGAGGGAGGAAGGGAGGAAGGAAGAAAGAAAGGAAAGGAGGGAGGGAGGGAGGAAGAAAGAAAAAGAGAAAGAGAGGAAGGAAGAAGGAAGGAGGAAAAAAGAAACAAAGAAAGAAGTCTGGGAAATGAAGTACAAAGGAAAATATATTTGTTGAGTCCTCTAAGGAAGAATGCACACTCTAGTTGTATTTATCTGAAACCAAAACATGGAGTGAAATGTGAAAAATATGGCAAGTTAGGTGGTTGGTTTTTTCCCCATATGGTATCAAACATCTGATTATTTGGAGGATCCACTAAACCCTGTGCCTGATTCCGAATCTATCACATACAAATCACTGGAGGTTACTTTCAGTATTGGAGTTTCTCCTAGCTCCTGTGTTCATTAGGATTTTCAAGAGACAAAATTTAGGGGCAGGGAACAATTACCAGGAAACTAATAAAATGGCAGCTAAACATCCTGTGAAGAAGCTGGCAGGAACGGGGAAGGGAAGACTGACGCAATGTATCAGGGGTACACATTTGTATGGCAAGACAAATATTGATCAGGCAACTGGGAAATAGGAGGGAAGAGGAAGGGGAAGGCTTCTAGAAAGGCTTCTGGTACTATTGGGACAAACTTGAGAGCTCTCTTTTGCCAAATGAATCCTTCAGACTGACGTCTCTCTTCCCTTCTCTTCAGCCCAGAAAAGCTGGCCAGTTCCCCATTCCCAGAACAGCCACATCCTTTTCCCTCTGTGTCTTTGCAGAAGCTGGCACTCAGTTCCAGGAAAACTCTTCTTCCTCGTTTCTATCTTCTCTAGCTTCCTTCTAGATGCAATTCAAGTTGCACTTCTTAGCCAAGACTTTTCCTGATTCTTCTCCAGCCCCAGGCAGCCAGGGTCCAGGACAGGCAGAGTCCCAGACCCGGGGTCAGGAAGACCCAAGATAGACTCCTGCTTGGAATCATATCTGGGGGATTTAACATATACACTGCAGTTTCCTCATTGACAAAGTGAGGATAGTACCAGCACCTTTCCTGACCTGGGAGGGTCCAGTGGGACAATGTTTGAAAAGTATTTTGTGAACCCTGAAATGACATACAAATACCAGCGGGGATTCTGGGTAGTTCCTCCGTCTTTGGAAAAATTGCTCTGCTGGCATTCTATCTACTTTGTGTTTATGTAGGGAAAGAATCCGTTTTTCTCTTGCCTAATATACAGCCCCAATTATGAGGTTTTCTGCTGACAGACAAATATAACAAAGGTAGGAATGTTGTTTTAAGGGATGGGGTTGAAGCAGTGAGCTTGCCTCATTTTCCCATCACGCTGCACTGCTCCAGATCCTACCCCATTTCCTGGAAGAACACTTCAGCCCGGGAATTCATAATCATGGAAGCCTCCTTGGTTCCTTGGGCCTCTCCCAGAATCAGATGATCCTTCCCAGGAACCAAGTCAGCGAGCTCCTCATTCCCCGCAATTTGCATTCCTCTGACCTTCTCCATCCTTTCCCCCATGATGGCTACGTTTCTCCTCCTTACACCCTAACTTTTCATCTTCTTTTAGATTGTCTTTCTCATTAGAATGTAAGCTCCTTGAGGGCAAAGATTGTCTTTCTTTTTGCTTGTATGTTTATTTCCCAGATTAGTACAGTGTCTAATTTATGTCGTTGTTCACTCATTCAGTCATGTCTGACTCCTCATGAACTGTTGACATTATTATATCCATGAGTTTTCCTTGGCAAAGATGATCCAGTGGTTTGTCATTTCTTTTGATAATAGATTAAGGCAAACATGATTAAGAGACTTGTTCAGGGTCACACAGCTAGTAATTGTCTGAGGCTGGATTTGAACTGATTCCAGTTGAGCATTCTAACCACTGAGCAATCTAGCTGCCTCGATTCAAGTTACCACTTAATAAATACTTGTAGACTGTCCTTTTTCCCTTCCCTTTTTGTTCTCATTCTAAGCCAGAGAATTCTGGATAATTATTAACCCTAAATCAAGTTGTTTTAGCCTCAGATCTTAGGGTTGCAACTGCCCAAGCTCATTGCTATGGATATTTGGTGTGATATTCATTCATTTGGTGGGTTCTATTGCCCCCTATTCTGCTAGTTCATTAAATGCCTTTGCTTTGAACTAATTGTGACCTCTAGCTGAAAGGTCAGAAAAAAAAAGAAAGTAGGGACCCTAAGGAGAGAAAGGGAACTCTAATTAGCTTATATATGGATATAGATGCACACACATACATATAGATACATACTATATATATGAATGTGAATATGTGTGTATGTGTGTACTTCTTTGTACACATATCTTCTCCCAGGAAAATGTAACCTCCTTCAGGGGAAAAATGTTTTCATCTTTTTATGTTTTGCCCCCAGCACGTAGCACAATATTTTACGCATAGTAGGCACTTTAAAATACTTGTGACATTGAATTAAACTTACAGTAGGCACTTTAAAATGCTTGTGACACTGAATTAAACTTAAAGTAAAAAAGACTTAGAAAAGAAGAAAAAGTGAAGATGTCTTTGGGTTTGATGAGAAGTTCCATATAAACAGCAACAACCCATCCATCATCATTCAAGGAGGATGGAGGTAGAAATATATAGAAACTTGGCATTTGAGTTAAATGAGCTCATTTGAATGCAAACAATTTTTTAAATGAAAATCGGGGCCTGTTTTCTTCAGAGAGTATGTATGTTAGTCAGACTAAGAGTCAGAACAAATGGGAGTCAGACTAGGAGTCAGAACAAATGGGTTCTGCGCTGGCCTAGAAAACCGATTCCTTGTGAAGTCTTCATTTACTCTAATACACAGAAGTTCCCTTAGCCGCCCAACTACATCTTGCATTTGTTGTTCTAAACTTCCATTGTTATATTCATTAGATTAGATTTGTTCTCTATTTAAGAGTTGGTTTCTAGCCTAGAAGAAGTAAACTCATTGACTCTGCAGTTTCATACCTGTTTCTGGCCTGCAGAAACTGGTGACCATCTCTGGGGCTCCCTTCATATATGCGTCAAAGTGGTCTTTGCCAATCTCTTGAGTAATCACTGACATCCTCTGCAGGCCAGAAGAGAATGGAAACTGATGCAAAATGGCGATGGCTTTTGCTGAAGTCTGGGGATATACCAGAAAGAAATGGTGTTAAGTCACAGCATTACAAAATTAAAAAGAACTGGGGGGGGGGCAATCTGGTCTAATTTGGATCTGTTCAAGACATCTATATGTGACTCTCCTGACAAATGACTCTCTCCTCTGCTTAAGGGAACTCACCGGCAGAGGCGGTCCATCCTCTTCTGGACAATGCCCATTGAAGGCAAGTTTTTCCCAGACGTAAAGCTTAAATCTGCCTCTCTGCAGCTTCTCCCCATGACTCTCGGTCAGGCCTTCTGGGGTCAAGAAGACCAAGTGAACCTTTCCTCCCTGTGGCAGCCCTTTAAATATTCAAGAGACCTCCTCTGTCTCCCTGAGGCTTCTCTTCTTCAGATTCAACATCTTTCACTGATGTTCATATGGCTCCTCCCATCCAATTTTGTCTTTGGACGTTCACCAGTGTGTCCATGTCTTTTTTATGTTGCCCAGAACTGCACAAAACCTCCATATAGGCAGTGACCAGGGCAGAGGACAGGGGGCTTTTGCTTCCTCATTTCTGGATGCTCTACTTTTCTTAACACAGCACAAAATCACACGGACGTTTTGAGTTAACAACGACACATCCTACCATTAATGATTGTAAGACCTTGATCCACTAATTCTCCAGATCCCTTTTACTCAAACTGTTATCCAGCCACACTCCCTAAGGATGAATTGGAAGAGAATTTCCAATAATAAATAAAGTTCGTCCTTATGTCTGGTTAAGGTCTAAAAGTTTTGTGTTCCTGTAATCCACAGAGCCAGGGACCTTAGTTACTCTACTAGGGAACACTAAACTCATCCCCCATTGTAAATAAAAACAAGTAAAGAGGATCTATGATCCTCCTATAACCTGAGGATAAGTCTATGTCCATAACAGCACATCCAATCACACATTCATTGCAAAAGAGAAGGTGTTTTTTTTGTTTTTGTTTTTTCAGCCTTCCCCTACAAGCACTGAAGGTTAAAAAGGAGCGGGGTCTGATCAGAAGGAGAATCCCTGAAATGTCAGATATTCTAAGGACCATGGTCCTGATAGTAAAAGGGCAAAACTTACTTGGCTTGCTCCGGGGCCCGGCTTAATGATTACGCTGGAAGCTGGAATCCCAGAATCGCTGTAATCCACAGAGGAATCTTCAATGACCTGTTTGAAGACATTGTGAAACGTTCTTCAGGGTGCTTTCAGAGCCTTCAAAGCCTCTCCAGTTTAGTTTGATAGTGGAGACATTACGTAAGAAAAGCCTAGCCCTAAATTCCCCATGTAGTCTCGTGTTGAGAAAGATGAGCATAGGGGACCTGGGTGCAAATGTAGACCTTATCACTTACTGTGGAATTGAAAGAGCATTGAACTTTGAATCCTAAGAGCTGAACTAAAATCTTATCTATGGCTATGGGCAAGGCTTTTCCTCTTTCTGGGCCTCAGTTTCCTCATTTGTAGAATGACCTTTCAGGCCATTTTTAGCTCTAGAGCAACAAATTAATTACTTATTTTCCTTGGGTTATCTTAGTTTTCTATTCTGCAAAATGAGACTTCCGGGCATCTAGGGAATATTTTTGATCCTTCGTGACTTTATTGACTCTTATAGATCATGATGTGGATCACAAATCTCCGAAAATCAAAAGCACGCTGGGGAACCTTTAGGTTGTTTGGGAAATTCACAGTCACAGTGGCCCGGAGGAAGGTGCTACAGGAATCCTCTCAGTAATTTAGCCAATGCAATTCCCATGGAACAAATGTTAAGGGATGAAGCACGTTCAGTTAAACGGTCACCAGGACTTCTGTCACTTATGTCTGCTTAAGGTCTAAAAGCTTAGGCTTAGAGGCAGTGGCTTGAGTGAGGAAATATTTTGTGGCAGCATCTGTGGCACGTGGGTTATTTGGGGCAGTTATTATGGGGATGATGGCTAGCATATTGATTTCTAAACCTATTCAAGCTGTAAACCAGTGGTTACTAAATAAGGTTAGGCATGTGCCGATAAAGAGGCTTAGTGTTAAAATAATGAGTACATAGCGGGACATTAGTATGGGAAGGGTGTGAAACACCTTTTCGGGGTATGGGCCCGATAGCTTATTTAGCCGACCTTACTAGGATGTAGTTTAATGGGAGCACAAAGAGAGACCTCGGAGCTGAGTCCCAATCACAAAACCAGCGCCAGCTGACTGACATTCACAATGGGGAAGATCATTACACTTGAGGCAAACCAAGGTTCATTCATTTTACATTTGATGCATCCAAGAAGGATCACCAAGTTTCCTTTTATTGGGGTTGGAGTATGTGGCTGAGATAAGGATGCTGGAAAAGTCTCTTGGGAAAACTCATAGGATCATAAATTTAGAGCTGGAAGGAGTCCCAAAAAATCATTGAGTCTAAGCCTCTCATTTTATAGATGAAGGCACTGAGATACGAGAGTCTAAGCGGCTTATCCAGGCTCCCCCAGCTAGTGAGTGACTGAGGCAGAATTTGAATCCAGGTGCTCCTGACTGCACATCCAGCCTGTCTCCACACTGCCTCTGGTAGTTCAGTTGTTCGGTTCTGAATACCAGCCTTAAGACACACATCAGCCTCAGTGGAGTCAAAGGTTGTCCCGTAGCCAGTAAGTAAAGGAAGCAGGCTGAGGGACTTGAAGTCCAATGCTCTACTTAGCACTCATTGCCAACTTGCACAAAGCTAAAGGGGAATGAAAAGCTGTTTTGGGGGCACAGTGTCTGCTTTTCTTTGCCTCCGTGGAAGGCCTTGACTTTACTACAAGCTCTTTGGTTGGCTCTGTCTGTCCAAAATGGGTGGGTCTTGGTAAAGTCCGCCATATTCCACAGAGTAATTATCAGAGCTTCTCTTTCTCACTGTTTTTTTTTTAAATAACTCCATCTTTTAGCAAGGTGCTGGGCAAGAATTTAAAAAAAAAATGCTTGCTGACCGACTAACTGCTCTCTGAGCCCTTCTGAGAGGCTCAGAAGGAGGGCATAAGGTGATAGTCCAGGCCATTCTACCTTTGGCTTCCCTGTTTCTGCCTCCCTCTACCTTTCTCCTTCCCCTCTCCCATCCACTAAAAACATGCTCTTGTTCCTAAATTTTCTAGATTTACTTTTTTGGAGTCCCTCCCCACCTTGCTCCACCTTGTGACTACTTGTTTCATACTATACTTTTCATTGGGAATGTATCAGCTTATGGAGGGCAGACCAGTTGCCACTGGGGATGTTTTGTATCCCAGTATCTAGCCTAGGTCTGAGCACACAGCTTGCAGAAATTACTCAATAAATATCTATTGAATTTGTGGGGGGAATGACTAGTCTTCTTCAGAAGGGATAATCACATGTAGAAGAGAACCTGACCTTACCCAGCTGGTGCCTTCGAACATCTTGACATCCAGAGGGTCTCCTTGGATGGTCCCGTCCAGAACGATGAGGGAGTGGCAGCTGGCCATGGCTCCACAGAGGGGTCCCCAGGGCAGAGCGCTGCCAGAAGTGAAGCTGTGGATCTTCTGGAAACTGACAGAGGCCATGAGTTGGAGAACAATGTTCCTTCCCTGAAAAGAAGGGCTTGGGACAAACCCTAGCCTTTGTTGCCTACTATATGCAGACATGGAACGGGGTAAACAGCTTCCTGAGTCTAAGGGCCCTCAGCTGTGAGATATGAATAGTTCCACTGTATGCCCCACTGCTCAGGAAGAGGCCCTCTAGCTACCTTAAAGATCTGTAGCAATGGGAGTCCACATTATTATTTATTATCATTACTTTCCCCACAAAGCAAAATATAGGGCAAAAGCACAGTGAGAAAGCCATGTGTTCTGATCCTTACTGGCTGTGAGCCTGGGCAGGTTACTTCATCTGTCCCAGATAACTCCAAAACTCCAAGGTGGAGCTGGGTAAAATTCCAACTTCATGTGTCCCAGATAACTCCAAAGCTCCACAAGAGGAGTCCCCAACACTGATGAAATCACAGGGAGGGACAAAAATCAAATGCTCCTCTTTGTTTTTTCTGCGCGCTGCCTCTTATGCAATCCAACCAGCATAATTGTCAGATGTGCATGAGGTCCTGTCAGAGCAAGCAAGTCCTGGGCTTAGACATCCACAGAGTCTTGTAAAAATAGCTCTGATAAAAGGTAAGTAGCCTGAGCCCGTCAGAGCAAGGTGGCCCCACATCCTTGTGGGAAAAGCCCATATTTTTGCTGTCTACTAAAACCTGAGGATTTTAGAAAGAATCCAACCCCCAACTGACAAAAAGCAAAAGGAAATGAGCAGACCCTTTTTGAAAAGGAAATAAGAAATTGCCTAAAAGAAACTCTCCAGTAGCTGGAGACATGAATGGCAAACAACGCTGCCCTTTCTGCTTTGCGACCTCTTTGGGACATCCCTGAATTGAGGAGTTTGGACTTCATCCCTGTGGGTGGATTGTGGCCGTACCCATTCAGCCCACGTAGTTTGGGTCCGCGTTCGCCCTAACTCCTTCCTGGTACCTCTGTCCAGCACCTTGGAGCCATACGTGTCCTCTATGACCTCCCTGCTGCTACTTCTTTGTAAGTCCCCATTGGGCGTACACTGCTGCCATCTTGTGCCCTAAAAGGCATCTTGCCATTTCCCAGCTTCAACCCTTGGAAGACCGTGATCATTCAGGAGCCCAACCATTCATCATAGCTGGAAATGAGTTTGTGTTGAAAAGAAATACATAAAAGATGAGCTGTTGTATTTGGATTCTTGAAAATGCTGTGTACTTCCCAATTAGAAAGCAATAAGGTATTGTGCTCCTATTTAATTTGGGGCCTGCTCATGATTCATCTGCCGTGTCTGTCCAAACAGATTTGCTGATATAATCATTTGGTGGACTCTCTATCCAATGGCCTGTCATAGTTTAAGCCGGAGCTGTCAAACACACGACTGGCTTCCTCTCTGGAATCAAATCAAATTGTAAATAGGAAACAACTAACAAAATAAATGAAAATGCATTAGAATAAAGATGATTTTCATGTGTGGTTTTCTAAATCAATAGCTAGGCAGAGGATCAATGGCCCAGTTTCTATTTGCTTTGATATCACGGGCCGCACTATGAGAATCTTTCATCTATTTTTTTTTCCTGTGTCGATGGTTATGTTGCTCTTATTTGCATAGCCAGAGATCTCATTAAGGAGACATCACCATGTTCTGGAGGTGAGTGAAATCACCAAGATCCTATGGGACCCTTCCTCATCTCTATGGAAACTCTCTCCCTTGGGTCCCTAGGCAGTACATTCTCCACAACAGGGAAAATAACAGGGATGAACACTCATCTTCCTCCAACACCTTGCTGGGCGTTAATGATCAGTGCAGTTTTCTCCATCTACCTCTGTATTGACTGAGTAATTGTGTATTACCATTCTTAGTCAGCATCTCGTAGGGTCCTACCATCTCAAAGCACCCCCCTCCCCATAACTAACAATAACCACAGAAGGTTCTTATGTTTTCTGCACCTATCTTTCAGAGGAGTGACTGCAAAGACATGTTCTATGCAGAATTATTTGCCAATATCTTCCTGTTCCTTTCTCATGGGGCTCCAAGGTTACCCTAGATCCATGTGGCGATCATTCTCATCAAGATTTTATAAAGCCCACAGATTCCATGAGTTCCTAGCTACTGATATTCTTTTGTTTGCTTTTGGGGATAATTATATTGTCTTTAGTCTCTGTCTCTGTCTCTGTCTCTGTCTCTCTGTTTCCTTCTTCCTGTCTCTCTTCCTCTCTGTCCCTGTCTGTCAGTCTCTCTGTCCCTCTCTCTTTCTTCCTCACTCTGATTTCTTAAGAGCAATTTCTACTTCGTATAATACTGAAGTTAGAAGACAGGGCAAGTTGGAGCTCGATCTACAACTCCACCGTTTGGCTAAGTCAAGGAAGGGCATGCTACATAAGGGAACGGTTCTTCAGAGCCCGGAAGGGCCTGCAGCAGCTCTGGCTTCCAGATCATCACCAAGCAAAATGAGCAAGCCGGCCAGGTCTGCCCTCACTGACACTTGCCTTGTTCTTTCCTTCACAAATGCCCTCACTGAACTCAGCCTGTCTTCTGCTTCAGAGTAGAAGAACCCATGTTCACAATTCTGTGATGTTCGGAGGCTTAGCAAGTCCTTCTGTACCCAGGCAGCTGAAGGACACAGTGGGGAGAGCCTTGGATTGGGAGTCGGGAAGACCCTTTGCCAAGAGACAGAGTTAAACTGGAGATCAGGACAACCTTCCCGGTGCTCGGGGCTGCCTTGGGAAGAAGTGGGTTTGCACTCAAATGGAGGTCTTCAGCAAAGACCAGATGAACCCCTGGAAGGGCATATTGTGAAGGGAATGAATCCCAATCTCACAGATGCCGGACAGAGCACTGAATGGGACATCGGAATTTAGTCTAATCCTCCCCTTTTACAGATGACTAGAGAATCTGGGAAGTTCCTTCCAATTGTGCGATTCCAGGATTCCATTCCCTGATAAAGAGGCGTGAGGAAGGTCCTTCTGGCTCATGTACATGCATTTTCATGGTGGCCCTCTGCAAAGAAACACATTTCCTCTTTGCTAATGGTGGGGATTTCAGTCTAGGTAGGAGGGGAGAACGGAAACTTGGCCGCCTTTGGGGAAATGTCTTAAGGCAGGAGAACCTTTAAGTCACAGCACCTAGAGTCGATGACCCTGTCCATACAGAAGCCTGGCCCTAATACCTCATCCCTGTCGACCCTCTCCTCAGAGCCTCTCTCAGCGGCCGAAGCTCTAAAACACCATTCTCAGAACAGCCCCCTACCCTTGTCTCTGCCTTTGGCATCATGCATGAATCATGGGTGCCCACACTTGTGTCCAGATTAGGAGGGCAAACAGTGGGCTGAGAGATACAGGAGTAACGGCTTTCACTCAGCAGAGAAGGTGTCTACCCGACCATGGCCTGTGGAAGAGTTCCATGGGGAAAACCCTAGTGACCGTGTCATTTATCACATCTAGGGAGCTCAATCCTACAAACAGACTTAGCAAGGTAAGCATCTGGGCCTGGACTCTTGACCCTCACTGAAGAACTCTTCCAAGTTGGTTCCTCGCGTTCCCCTTGGTCCCCTTGGTCCCTTCCTTCTCCTTGGGAGGTTAATCGCCCGCTTTCCCCACATCCTTTTCAACTCCTTAATATAAGGAGGCGGCTAGAGTTCCTGGAAGGTGCCCAGCCTCTGATCAACGTGAGATTCAATCAGCACCTGCACAAACCAGCAGAGACAAACACACTTACGAGTTGAGACACCTACCAGTTTCCCATCACGGGAACAGCTCCCCAGAGATCAAGGCCGTCTTCCGTCAGCGTCCCCGTCTGGTAAAAATCAGAGTTGGTGTTAGCTTCCGCGCCCCGGCTTTGAAGAAGAACGCATGTAAAACAGACATCCCCTCCCCGAGAAGTGACCGAATCCATCATGGCAGACACTAAGCAGCCAGGAGAGGGCAGATCTAAACGTAGGGAGAAGAGCTGTTCCGGGGACCGACCCCAGTGTTTCCATAGGCTGAGGAAGGTGCATTATACCAAAGCCAGGTCCCAGCGGTTAGTAGTTTAAAAGAAACAAATTCAGCGAACATGAAGTTCACCGAGACCTGCGTAGAGATGAATGGCCCTTATCATCTAAGCTAGCCCGCAGAGTGTTCATTTTGTTTCTTTATAAGATGATTTACCATCTGGTTCCCAAACCTTTAACCAAAATGTGTCAGCACAACTTCAGGCTGAGTTGGAGGACCAGCGAGGCATCCAGGAGCTAGTACCCAACCTTAATGAAGGTGGGTGAATGGGCTTGGGTTTGAGTCTGCGGAAGGGTACCAGGGCAGAGGCAAATAACAAAGGCAGCGTGGCAGGATCCAAAGCGGGAAGATGTTTAAAGGCCCCTAGAACCACGGGCTGATCAGAACTCCCCAGCCAGGCCCGAGTCTTTATAACACAAAAGAACCTGCCGCTGTACGCCGGCACGAGATCTGTGATGAAAGCAAACAACTGAACGAACATGAGATTCTCTCAATGCACTAAGCTTTCATGTTTCCTGCTTTGGAGAGATTTTTCTTTCTTTGGGGGGATTATAGGGGAGATTTCTCTATTTGCCTCAAGGATAAATAGCTTACTGGGCTTCCACTGAAGTCCTCCTCTTAGACCACATGATGGGTGGGGGTAATCCTGGAAGCACAGCTCTCCCAGGTCCAAACCCCACCCCAGAGAGCCTCTGCACCCAGGCCCAGGGAGATGCTAAAACTGCCTTTTGAGGATGTTCCCAGCTCAGCTCAGAGCCATTAAGCCCAGAAGGTGAGCCACCACTGAGAGCTGTTCTTGTTTTCTGGACACTGCAGAGCGTGAAACATCTACCCAGAGCCATTAGGACCACCTGCTCGGGCCAGTCCTTTCAGTCTCAAAGATTATTCTCAGGGTGCGCCATAGCCTTTGCCTCGATGCTTCACTGGATCTGTGTTCCATCCCTGTCCAAATTCCCATTATTGGTGAAGGTCACCTCCCATCAAGGTTTTCCCCTCCAGGGCGTCTTTGTTTCACCCAGTGAGCCCACGGGCCTTCCTTTCGACCTTGACACGTTTCACAGGGGCCAATAGAGCCCTCTCCATTGCTTCTCCCTCACCCACTATGGGCCACCCCCCTTCTCTAGTCACGCATCCCCCATACCGACAGCTCCCGTAGCATAAAGTGAACAGTGAGGTCAGAAGCCATTGGGAAAAGGCTGGGGGGGGGGGGCGGTGTAATAGAAGAGACCGTAAGGATGCAAGATGGAGGCAGTGAATATTGCTGACCTTTCCAAGGGCCTTCAAGCCTGTTTCTGAATGATGGTAACATGGACTTACTGCTGTTCTGTGCCAAGTTAAAGAGCTTACACTGCACATTATCAGGCTCGAGCAAGGCTAAAGAACAGTCACAGATTTGAGACATCATTTAGATATGT
Source organism: Antechinus flavipes (assembly GCF_016432865.1). Classification (NCBI taxonomy): domain Eukaryota; kingdom Metazoa; phylum Chordata; class Mammalia; order Dasyuromorphia; family Dasyuridae; genus Antechinus; species Antechinus flavipes. The sequence continues at coordinate 3,531,037 of NC_067400.1, read as the reverse complement.
GACTTAAAGGCCCATAAATAGAGAACCTGCTCACAGGGCCGGAGCTAGGAGACAGATGTTCTCACCCTCCCGAGGGAAGCTGTAGTCTGTACTGTCCCACGGGTGTCAGAAGTAGGACCTGAACCCATGACGCCCACGCAGGTGCTCGTGCTACTATCCCAGAGGACTAGAAATTCGGCTTTCTGATCAATCCAGCCCCTCCCCTAACGGCAGGCCTCTGAGGAGCAGGCCGGGCATTTTTATTAGACACCAAGGGAGTCAAAAGAAAAGCTAGTCTGCCAGATTCGAGAGCTCTTCATTTTGGGTTCCACGGCCCTGAGCTCCAAACCCATGAGTTACTCATTAAAATGGCAAAAAGTCTGTGCTATTTCCCTGGTGAGTTTCGAAAGGGCACCAATCAGTTTGTCTAGGTTAGAAATCCCCTTGATTAATCTTTTTCAAAAGGAGAGTTCCAAGTTCAATCCAGATGGAAATGTTTTCCTGATGAATTAGCTTTGTTCTAAAATCCATGTGTAAGAAGAAAAACGAAGACCGTGGCCCGAGCCAAGGGAAACAAGGGGTGGACAATAGCTCTATGATGTGGAAATCAAGATCACTCTAGAACTGATCAGAAATAGAAGGGAACGCAAGCTGGGTCAGAATTTCTAAGGGGGGCAAAATACAAATATATCTGTGTGTACATTATATATATATGTATATATATATATATATATATACACACATATATACATATGTATGTATATATGTATGTGTGTACATTATATATGTATATATACATATATGTATGTGTGTGTACATTATATATATAATGTACACATAGATATATTTGTGTGTGTGTATATATATATATATAATATATATATAATCTGAAAATGATATACAGACGTTTACGTAGTATTTCAATGTGTGTAAATATGTATCTAAATGTCCATACTCTTATATATTGCTGCTTATACACATATGTGTATATATGTAGTGTGTGTGTTTGCTGGAATAAAAACAAATCAGAGAAAGTATCTCTTTATCTAGTGCTTATATTCCCATCATTTCTAATGCATCTGGGGGCTCTGAAGTGGATATACTTTCCCAGCCTCCGTACAAGTTGATAGGAAACCAAATATTTCTGAAGTCCTTTTTTCCAGAGATGCATTTCTCAAATTATGGAATTTTAAAGCTGAAAGAGCCCTTTGGAGACCATCTCCTACCCCCCCCCCATTGTTTAATGGGGAAACTGAGGCTCCTGACACGATATGTCTAATATGTCACAAGTAGGGAGGGCGTGAGCCGGCACTGTGAGACCTTTGCCTCGTACCAGGCTGCCTTCGTGCATAGAGAACCAAAGCATCCCAGGACGTCAGGGAGGTGCCTCGGCAGCCATCCCACTGAGCCAACATAAGTGAGCAAAGCTCCCTTCTGCATCGCACCCAAGCCGGCCTCCCCATCTGTGAATCGGGAGGACAGCAGCATCGCCTGCGTCACAACATGGTGCCCAGCATCCAAGGAAGCAACACTCCCAGAGCACTTAGGGCAGCTGTGGTCATTGTTCGATGGCCAGTCAGTCCCGGCTTGCAGCGCTTGTAGCAGCAAACTCTACCTGCTGCAGCTGCCCCTTTCGTGATGGATGCTGGGTCCCCCCAGGGGGAGCCCCCACTGGGGCTGGGGCGGGGGAGTTGGGGGAAAGGTCTTCCTCCTCTCCAGACAAAACCATTGGCTTCTATTCCCTGGCTCCAGTCCCTCTAGGGATAGGAGAAACCAGTTGTTTATCATTATTGAGGGAAATAAGTCATCAATACTCACCATAAATGTTATAAACAATTGCTCTTATTAAGGATGACTAATGCTTAAGTAGTGATTTAAGCATTACAAAGTGACTTATTCATAGAATCTCATCTGATCCTCTGGAACCCATTCACCCATCCCTAACCACGGAGCTCTGAGGGATGTGAAGCAGGAGCTGAAGGAAGCTCCCCCAGCTTTGGGTGCCATTCACTAGGCTACCGGGCTGCCTCAAAGTTATATCTTCTTCAACAAGAGAACCTCAAAAATGGAAGAAAGCTATCACGGTCCCGACTGGATCTTCTCCTGGGCAGCCACACGTCCTTCCACTCATATTGCTATAGTCTGGTTTCTAGCCCCCTCACCATCCTTTGGGTGTGTTATTGATGGAGTGGAGACTGAGGCAGAGAAAAAGTAATTGGGTCAGAGTTATGTTGTTAATAACTGTCTGAGGCAGGATTTGAACTCAGGTTATTCTCATATCAACAGCAGTATTTTAGCTACTTTGCCACTTTTTTACCGAATAATAAAAAATTTTGGAGCTACCAGCTGGTCTCGATGTCTGGCTGTCTGTCATTCTGTGTCTCTTTTTCTGTCTGTCTCTCTGCCTTTCTCTGTGTGTGTCTCTCATTCTCTCTCTCACTGTCTCTCATTGTCTCTTTCACTTTCTCTGCCTCTCCCAGTCTCTCTGTCTCTTTCTCAGTCTCTTTTTCGGTGTGTCTCCTTCCCTCCATCTTTTTCTCCCTCCCTCCCATTCTCTCTCTACCTCTCTGATTCTCGGTGAATCTGTGACTCTGTGTCTCTCTCTCCTTGATCCCTCAAGGTATCAGATGATTTAGGTGCTGGTGGAAAATCCCAGTTCCCAACCGTGGATGCGCCTGCAGCCTTCCCTGAAGACTTGTAGGTCCAGGATATGGGACTTTGCCAAAATCCGCCTTGGTCCTCGGTCTCTCCAATTTGCGTACGAGACCAGAAAAGTCATTACGAGTCATTATGGCAAGGAGCCGTATTTAAAACTTTGAACAGGTGCGATTCAACCCCATGGGTAGAGAAAGTTTCAAACCCCAGAAACAAAATATTTGCTGCTGTGGCCGAGCCCTGGGCTTGGGAGTCAAGGGACGAGCTTCTCCTTCAGATTCTTCCACTAATGCCCTTGTGACTCTCTCATTTCAGGGCTGCCTCTGTCTCCTCATCTCTACAATGGGTATGGGGGAAAGGGACGGGGGGGTAGTGTGGGTAATATCTGCCCAATCCCATCCCTTCCACCCTGACATTTTGTGCCTGTATAAAACCAGCTTTCTATGGCTCTCCCGTATCCCTCCACCTGAAAAAAAAACAACCAGCCAGACCCTTACTTTGTCAAAACAAACAAGGTTGATTTGGCCACACATGTTGATTCTCTGCGGGGAGATACAGAAGATTTTCTTTCTCTTCAGCCTCTTCTGAGCATAAAAAATCCCTGTGGTCAAGGCCGCTGGCAACACGGGAGGAACCGAGACAGTGAGAAGGAGCAAAGACATCGTCACGGTGTCTCTCGCAGAAGTCTGAAGGGGGAAATGGCATATGAGCAATGGACTAAAGCCCCTCCCCCCAGGACAAGAGAGCACCCCAGGCTCCGCTCAGGAAGCCAGCCCCGCCTAGGACTCGGTGCTACATTACTGGGGCGTCCTGGGGAGCCGAAATCATCCTCCCCAGTGAGCGCGGTGAATGAGGATGGAGAACTCAGTGGGGTGGGGGGGGCTCTGTTCTGGGTGGGTCTAAGTATGTCAGATGCTGCCCACGTCAGGGCTCAAGCGGCCCCCACAAGACAGGCCAGGCCAATGTGGAGACATGAAGAGACATCGACTTCCTGGTTCTCCTGCCCCTGGCCTGCTGTTTTTGGCTCCAGCTGCCCACGGGTAGAGGCTGGTTCACTCTGGTTGGTACTGGCACATGACCCCGGAGGTTGGCCACCACACTGGGCAGAAAGCCAAGAGCTTGCAGGAACCATCGCTCTCCCTCTCCTTCCCCGTGTCAGAAAAACTGGGAAATGCTCAGGTTACCCTGACAGTGCCAAGACTTTGCCGCTGAAGGCCATCCCGGCTTCCCGGACTCCCGCCTCAGCTTGGAGGCCAGCCAGTGTGGCCCCTCTTATTTTAAAAGAGATGGAACCGAGGTCTGGGCAGCTCATACGGGCCACAGACGGTCAGCTTTGGAGGCTGGATTTGCCCCATCCGCCTGCTTCACAGACTGTGCTGCTGTAACCCCCTACTCCCGGACTCTGAAAGCCTTTTCTATTCTTCAATCAAACAAGAATCCCCAGGCTTCCCCTGAAGACTTCCATTGGGGAGGACCCCCACCTCTCCAAGTCCCCTCCAGAGAATAATCAGGAAGGAAATTTCCCCTTAAAGTGAGTCTAATTCTGCCTCTTTGTGACTTCTCTTTGGTTCACGAAGGCCTTACAAATAACTTGAAGGGAGCCATCCGCCATCTTTGTCCCTCCTCCCGCCCCAACCTGAAACTTCTCTCCTCCAGGACAAACACATCCTGCTGTTCACACATTGAATAAAGTCTTTCCTTCGACAAGCTCCGGTCATGCGTCCAATCAAGAGTAGAGCTCACTATTGTCCCCACCTCTAGCATCTCTTCAGTCTACTTGAATGAATGATCATTTATTTAGCACTTACTATGTACCATGTACTGTTCTAAATTCTGAGGAATATAACTGGAGACAATCTCTGACCTACATCCTAGAAATCCAGAAAGATGTTGAAATTAAACTTTAAATGCTGAGATTTCTAGGGAACATTGGCTCTCAGGATAAGTGGAGAGGACACAAATTTTATTCCCAATCCGAGCACTTGAGAGATGGGCAGCCGGGAGTCGGTATTGAATGTGACAAAGCCTGGCGGTCCACCTGATTTGTGCCAATGGGTTCCTGCGTGTGAACACGCTGACTAGGGGCTGGTGGGAGCAGGGCTGCCCTTCCGGTCTGCGGCTGGGTCCGGGAGGAGTCGAGGTGCCCCCCCGGGTACTCACCTCATGGTACGTGTAGACACCAAAGGCGTAGAAGAAGCCTACAACGCCCAGAAAAGCGAGAAAGACGATGAACTTGAAGGCGTCATTGTAGAGTTTGAAATTGAGGGGTTTCGGGTAGAGGATGGATCTCACCAAGTCACCTTTGGCAGTGTTGAAACCTAAATAAGAACAGCTACAAGTTGGACCCGTTGGGTTTTCTCACACTATGTGCCATCTTCCCTCTACCACTGTCTTACGTGACATTCAAGGAGGCCCAGGGGACAATGAGCATTTGCTCAGCTCCTGCCTTGTGCTAGACCCTATGCTGGGCCCTGCTTAGACAAAGGCCAAAATGGTGAACAGCCTTTGTCCTCACAAAGCTCACTATGTAACTTGCTCTGTGACGAATCAATCCCCCTGGACAATTGGATTCTGGTGAAGATGGTGGCATCATGGTCCAGAGAGGGGCCTGGCACTCCCCCATATGCCCCTGCAATGGCCAATTATGGATCAAGAAATCCTGAGACAAAGCGGGAAGCTCGTTCATCCCCTCCAGAAACAGGGATGGGGAGGGGGCATCCCAACGGGTGAGCAGAAGGCTGCTCAGGGGAATGACTACAAGTCCACGGGAGGGAAGGGTGCCAGCCATGGAACGTGCAGATTTCTATTAAGGTCCCAGTCCACTAAGAAGCCCTGCATCCACATCCAGACATGCACACAAATGTCTATCTGTTTGCTATTAACAGCTATCGACTGGGTACGTCCTTCCCACTCTATGCTTGTGTGCAGGAGCGTGTCGGAGCTGTCCAATTGTCACATTTTCAGTGGGAACACTGATGCCCTGAAAACGGGCAAATCAAACAAATCAACCCTTTTAGTTATTATTCTGTTGCTTTCTAAGCTTAAAAAAATGATGGAGAAAATGTTAATAATGCAAGTTAAATGTATAGTACGCCATGCATATGTTCTGGGGCTTTTTATTAGAGAGCTGATACTAAATGGACACTGCTGCTTCTATGTGTGAGCACATAGGGATGTGTGAGTGAGCATGGAGGGGTGGGCATTAAGGTACATTAAAATATTGAATTTTTTTTTAATTGGAGAACAAGAGAACAAATGAAAGCTTCTATTGTCTGCCTTTGTTTTTGTTTTTACAGGCGACCATTCAAACCTCCCACCACCCATTGTGGGTCAGCATTTTTAAGGTGAAAACTCACAACTTAAAAAGGGAGGGGGTTAATTCATCATATCTCTTGATTGTCTCAGACCATGTGCTCCCTGTCTATGTTCTCAGCAGCCACAATGGCAGCAGAAAAAGGGGCCTTAGACCAGCTCATACGATTGCTAAAGGGATGGACGTGAGGCCCAACTGTCATGGGCAGCTGCGACTTAGGAAACCTGGGAAACTTTGTTGTTGCTAGATACCAGATGGATTGATAGGTAGAGAAAGACACAAGTAAAAAATAGATGGATGGATGGATGGATGGATGGGTGGATAGGTGGATGGGTGGATGGATGAAGACAAGTAAATGGATGGATAAAATAATGAACAGATGGATGGAAAGATAAATAGATAAATATAGATGGACAAATGGATGAATAAATGAATGCATAGATGGATGGATGGATGAATAGATGAACATATGGATAGCTAGATGGGTAGATCTTTAGATACACGGATAAATGGATAAACACATGGATGAATGGATGGATGAAAGAATGAACAGATGATGGATAGATAAGCAAATATAAATGGACAAATGAATGAATAGATTAAATATATGGATGGATGGATAGATAGGTAGATGGATAAATAGATAGATGGTTAGATACCTAGATATACATAAACACACACATACACATGAATATACAATGATAGCTAGTGAACAGCAGAACTAGCTACTATATATATGCATATATATACATATATACACGTATACATATGTAAATATATACATATATGCATATAGCTTCAGCTACAGACTTGGGAAGCTCTACTGTTTACTAGCTACTATAAATACATACACATATATACATATGTACACAATACATAAAAGTATGTGTGTAAATGTACATATATATATACATAATGAGAGAGGGATACAACTAAAAGGTAGCTAGTGAACAACAGAGCTTCCCATGCCTGTGTCTAAAACTGTATGTGTATAAACGTATCTTTGCAAAAAATACAAATGGAGGCATGAAGAGCCATACATGACTGAAAACAATGGAACACCAATAACGTGTGTACACAATATACATCTATAGATAGACACATCTATGCACATAGATTTAGTTCCAAGCACACCCGTACTGTGTATGTATTTAAAGAAAAGCTTTGGACATTATCACATCGTAGTCAGTCATCCTCCTTCTAGTTATTGAAGGGTGATCCAGAAAAGGCCTCGGGCAGGCCAGTTGTGCATTATCGTGTTTAAAAGAATCTAAAAGGCTTCCACACAGAGGGAAGAAAGTTATTCACTCATTTCACCTTTGTTTCATGCTCCTTTTAAGGTTTTCTTGGCAAAGATACTGAAGGGATTTGTCATTTCCTTCTCCAACTCATTTTACAGATGGGGAAACTGAGGCAAACAGACTCAGGCACCTTGCCCAGGGCACACCACTACGAAGTGTCTGAAGCCAGATTTGAACTCATGAAGATGAGTCCTGCCAACTTCCCTCCGGTGCTCTGTGCACTCTGGCACCCCTAGTGGCCCCATGGGAAAGAATTATGCTTTTTCTATTTTTCTATTTGCCTGAGGGCTGATCTAGGCGGGATAAATGGATGGCAGATACAACTAGACAGACTGGAAAATGCACTTCCCAGTCTCCTCTGCAGCCCTCCCCCATCCTCTCTCCCTGGGGGGCTCTAAGCAGAGTCTGACTGACCACTCGTCAGGGGATGTTACAGATCCGGGCCTTAACTGGGGATGGGACAAGGTGTCTCTGAGATTCTCCCACTCAGACAGTTTGTGGTTCTAAACTGGGGGGGACGGGGGGACAACCCCTTCTAGGCAGAATAGGGATGAGCATCTGGATGGTGCTTTCAGGTTGTAAAGGGTTCTCGTCACAGTCCCCTGTGATAAGGACTATTATTATTCCCACTTTGCAGGTAAGGAAAGGGAGGCTGGAGCCATTATGTGGCTAGGCCAGGGTCACACAGTTAGCCAGTGTCTGAGGAGAGGTTCAAATGCACTCCCAAGCTGCCAGTTCCTTGCCGACTGCGCCCTAGTTTGGCCCGGCGCCACACCTGTGACCCGTGCGAAAGGGGAATTTTAATCTGCCTTTTAAAGAACAATGGGGGGTGGGGGTGGGGAGGCGCCCGCTACTGCTGGTCTGGAGGGCCCAGCAGGGCCCAGCACAAAGACCTGCCTCCTGGCTGGAGGCCAGCCTCTTCTCTGCCGTCCCTCATTTGACCTGGAAGGCCCCACCCCGCAGGTTCGTGTGGAAAAGTACTGATGGGGGGCAGGCTCGCTGGGAGGGACCTGATGTCGGTTTGCCCTCTCTGCCTCCCCCGCCTCCTCTGCCCACTTAGAGACCCATTCCTGAAGCCTCTGCCCAAGCCATGAGTTCGGACCCTCCTCAATCAAGGGACATATTAAGGGGGTATCTACCCCTAGGGGGACCCTGCTTACAGTCGGCCGTCCGAGCTGGGCAAAGTGGTGGCCGCTACAGGGGAAACGGGACCCGGCCAGGTGGGCCAGACGGGATCCCCAGCCCAGAAGCGCTCGGACGGCGCCTCGCGGCCCCTCACCTGTTTGGAGGACGACTGCCCGGACAGGGCCCGGGCCCGCCTGCTTGGTCTGGATGACCTCGGTCCCGCAGAAGAGGACGTGGCGCCGGTAATCCTCCAGGCTGTGCGACTTCCACGGCAGGGTGCTCTCCACCTGGGGCAGTGGCGTCTTGGTGACCGGGATGCTCTCCCCTGGGGAGGACGGTTCTCTGTCAGCGCCCGCTGCCCTGGCGCTTCCCAAACGGCTCCCGATGCCCCATCCTCCTTGGGACTGACCCGTTGTCAGGAAGCCCTGAATGCTCTGCACTCGGGACCCGGCCCTCGGGTGCCCGGGCCCAACAGGCTCCCGTCCCGCCCGTGTAGCTGTCGCTTTTCTGCTCTGAGAGTTATCGCGTTAATAGATGGAGTTGCACCCACAGTGATCATCCGATCTCCCGCCTCTAGCCTTTGCCCGGGACCTCCCCCTCCTCTGGAGGTGGCCCATTTCCCCCAATCCTTACAATTCCCAGTCTCCTTCAAAGTACAAGCTCTGGCCCCAGGTCTTTCTGTCTACCCACCCGTGCTTGGGGCTCCTTCTCCCTCTGGAAGAATCTTTGCGTTACTTTGTGAAAGGCTTGGATGGAGTTTTCTAGGGAAAGGATCAATTCCCATGCCCAGCCCCAAAGGAACATTACCCTGGGAAGGGCTAGAAATGTCTCCTCTTGCTTTGTATATCTGTCAGTCAGTCCCTGCCCTCAGGAAGCTTGCATTCTATTGGCTGAGACCACCCAACAGCGCTCAGGAGACTGGCCAACAATCCTGGTCCTCAGGAGCACTTTGAGTGTTCTACTGATAAAATCCAGAAGAAACTAGAGAACATACATGGTGCAGTGGGCTCCGCTCTGTTCTCCCCACCCCACCCCCGTAACGAGGAGCCTTTCCATCAGCCAGAACCGGGGTGTCCTCACTATTCAGTGTCGCCCTTGGTCTGGCTCCTCCTTCCTTGGCGGTGGGTCTGGTAAGAAAGACCCGTGGAAGCCATGGGAGGAGAGATCTCTCCAGTGAGAAGGGAAGTCACCAGCATGAAGCATTAGACTTGAAGGCTGGAGAACCTGGATTCAAACACTTACTAGTGTGAGGCCCTAGGCAAGAGGCTTCTATAATCTCTTCCAGCCTCACTTGTTCATCTGCAAAATGGGAGCAAAAACACCTACCTCGTTGGCTCATCGTGGAAATGAAAGAAAATGGCAATACAAGTACTCTGGTGACCAAAAAGGACAATATGAATTCTCACTATATTGTTATTAAATCCCGAGTGACCTGACCCGCCCCACCCAGCAGACACAGACAAGCAGATTCATCCAGCCCTTGGCCAGGCTACATTGGCAAGAGCAAATATCATTCAGAAAATGTTTTAAATCCGAGCCCGCTTTCCCCAGGGATTGGGGAGGGTGGGTAGAAAAGGTGTCAGGGTGAACCGTGTGTACTTCGGTGCTTGTTACATGTTTAAAAATTCCTTTTTTAAAGTGGGATCAGAAAGATTCACTTAAAGACCCACAGCTAGTAAATATACCCGGCAGAATTTGAATTCCAGTCCTTCTGACCGCAAGGCCAGCGACTTCCTTGTGCCATGGCCGCACTTCGGTAAGGAAGACCATGGCGCCTGTTCCCTGATGTCCTCCTCTGGGCTCTCATCTTGGCAAGGAGCACCTAACCTGCTCAGTGACCAAGTAGATGTAAGATACAAGCCGATACGAGGCTTTGCTGAGGATGGTCAGGTACTGGCGGAGAGCCGGACTGCTTGTCTGTTATCTAAGGAAGAGCTTCCTCAGTGAGCCCCGTAACCAGAAGGTTGGCCACACATGACTTCTTGAGCCTCCAAATGACATCTCCCAAGTGACAATTGGGCTGGGACTCCAAGTAGTTATTAAACTCTATACTACCATCTTCTGGATGCTGGGCTAGACCCAATATTACATCTTCTGGATGCTGGGCTAAACTCTATTATATCTTCTGGCTGCTGAGTTAAATCCAATATTACATCTTCTAGTAATCAGGGGTCCTCAAACTATGGCCCGTGGGCCAGATGTGGCAGCTGAGGACGATTATCCCCCTCACCCAGGGCTATGAAGTTTCTTTATTTAAAGGCCCACAAAACAAAATTTTTGTTTTGACTATAGTCCAGCCCTCCAACAGTCTGAGGGACAGTGAACTGGCCCCCTAATTAAAAAGTTTGAGGACATCTTCTGGATGCTGGGCTAAACTCAATATTACATCTTCTGGATGCTGGGCTAGACCCAATATTACATCTTCTGGATACTGAGTTAAGTATCTCAAGAATACTCATCTTGGCAAAATCCCTTTGCTTTGTTGAGAACCTAGCTCTTTTCTGGTTTGTCCACACCACTTCTGGGGTGTGATCTTGATCCTGAAATCTTGATTGAATCCCGAAGCCATTCCAAAGATCCGTTCCCTTTCCTCCTTTCTGAAAACCCTTGGAAGTTTCATGGAAACATGGAGGGAGAAGAGAAGGGGCAGGTCAAGAGGAAGAACACAGGTCAGTCTTCTCTATCACATCCTTCTTCCTACAGTGTTATACACTCTCCCCAGCAGAAGGGCTCATTCTTCTGGGCGGTCTCCTCATGCAGAAGTTGCTGCAAGTTAGTGAAGTGGCCTTTTAGTTCTCAGTGATGGGGGGAAGTTATCCCTGGGTCTGGGACTGTGCTGGGTACTATGGCAACCTTCTCGGTGAAGGATGCGATATCTATGCAAATCTTCCTCATTCTCATTACAAGGTCATTAGATTTCAGCACATTTCAGGGATAGTTTGTAATTATACTCAGCATATTTCTGTTTACTGCTTTTCCTTCCTCAGTTTTAAATTAAACAGATCCATTTTTAATGGAAAATCTGCTTGGGTTGAACCATTTAGGAATAGATAATGAACATCCTTTTCTCTCTGGGTGATATAAACAAAGTCTTTGAACAACATCTCTGCTATCTTTAGACCATTTGTAAACAAAAAAATCAACAGTTTGTAAGCAGAAAAAAGACAAAGTGCTTCGACATCAATTGTTTGTCTCTCATTAAGATATGCTAGCGTTTGGAAATGACTTCTCCCAAGGACTGGGAGGAAAGGCTTCACTGTGGTGCCTCAGGAATCTGGCCAGTTCATCGGTCTTCTCGGGGTGAGGATGGAGAGGGCAGACGGTCTCTGTTTAAAACACTCTCCCGGGGACCAGTTTCCAGGGAGTCTAATGAAGCGGCTCCTGGCACTGTGGGCCCCTGACTCTAATCCTAACCCTAAATTCGCGCCTCCCGACGGGCCAAAGGAAGCGAGATGATCTCCCATCTTTGGGGGGACATAAAAGGAAACTAGTGAGCCAGCAGAATCCCGAGCAGCCCAATCCCAGTTTTAGGAAATGATGTCCTGTTGTTTCAAAGAGGGTCAGGAACTAGGACCCCCTGTCAGAAAAGGAAAATTCGGGAAAGGGAACTTAGTTTACTAAAAAAATAAAATAAAATAAGCATGTGCTTACCATATTAAGGTGGGGAACTCTTAGTGCTGCTGATGGTGAGGATGCAAATGACTGTTATAACCTTCTACACTTGGGTGTTTTATCTTGGCTCAAAGGCCCCCTGGGAGGCTCCAAGGGAATAGAAGAGGAGCTCAGCCTGCAGCTGGTTCAGCTGAAGTGGAAGGGTTGCTGGGCCAGCCCGGGAAACACAGGGTGTCGGCCATCTGCAGCTCAGCCCGGAGGTGTTGGCAGGACCACAGAACCAGAGCAATTCTGGCTACATCCAAACCATGGAGCTTTTTCCTAGAGTGAGAAGGGCTCCCGCAGAATCACCGAAAGGAACCTCAGAAAAAAATGGAGTCCAAACTGGATCTGAGCAGTGATCCTCTTGACAACCACCATTTTACAGGGTTAAAACCGAGGCACGTGGAAGTTAAAAATAATTCGTCTAGCGTAACACAGCTAGTCATCATCAGATTATATTGGAACTCAGTCTTTTGACTCTATGCCCAATGCCTTAACCACTGTGCCACCAGCTGCCTCGAATGGAGGAAACTGAATAATTTCTCAGAGAGAGGCAAGTAGAGGAATTTGGGAGAATCGGAGGCTGCCTCGATGTAGCCAAGTGGCTTCCAGATTTTGGAAGATGGAAGTAGATGCAAGCCAGAAGCTGAGGAGAAGGGGGAACGTGCAGCACACAGTCAAAATTTATTAAATGCTTATTGACTGACCAGCTGGCCCGTGCACTGGGGATCACAAACAGGAAATAGTGCCTGACTTCAAGGAGCTTCCATTCTACTAGAATGAAATAAGAGGTGCCCAGATGAATTGGGATACCAGAGAAACCGAGGCAAGCAGAGGTTGGTTTTTAATCTTTAATGTGGACTTGTAGCTAGCTGACCACATGGGAATCTTGTCCAAAACTTCGGTCCAGATCAACCGAGGCAGGGAACTTGTATGGGGTTTGAGCTAACTGGGGTTTGCGCCAACTGGGGTTTGCAAACAGAATATATAATCTGGGTACCTTCTTCTAGGGGAAACAAAAGCAGATAAGGTGGGGTGAGGTCACTGGGAAGATAAGCCATAATTGCAGGAAAGGATCCTAACTTCATCCTGACAGGATAGGAGGCAAGATAAGAAGGTCAAGATAAAGCATCTGGAATCTATGACTCAATGGTAAATAAAGTGGCCCAAGCTTCATTGTTTTTCCTGGGCTCTTTTTTTTAAAGTTCAGTTTTCCAGTCCTAATGCCAAGGAAGAGGGGGTGGCTGTGGGTTATTATTCGGGGTTCAACAGAATGAATGTGAAAGTCACCAAGGGGGCCCATTCCCAGGTAACGCTCCCTTTCCTATCAGCAGTTCGGCTTCCACAGAACATCCTGCCTCCCCCACATGGACAGATCCCCTGAAATCTCATCACTATGAGCCCGGGCCGTTGATGCTCAACCCCCAAGCATCATCAATCACTCTCCCCTTGGATAGCCACCTTTAGGATGGAGAAGTCAACTCTTCCCAAGGCCTTCCTTCAGAGAGGCAACAGAATGGCATTCTGGGCCACTCCATGGTCCAACACCTTCTCTGCTTGGGTTCCACTACCCAGACCTTAATTCCCATGCAGAGAACTCCCTGCTGCTTCCCTGGGTGGTCTTCCCCATCAGATGGCAAGCTCTCTAAGGTCAGGGACTGTGTTTCTTTTTTCTAATTTATATCCCCAGCACTTAGCAAGATGCCGGGCATCTGGTAGCTGCTTCGGATGCTTGCTTTTAATTTAAATTAATTGAATTCCTCTGTTGGGCAGATTTAATTATTCTAAATGGCATCCTATTCAGATTACCGACTACTCAGGAATCCTATTTTTTTTCCCTCTTCAGTTTCAAGTGGGCTTTCCTCTTCCATATCAGCGCGAAATTAGGGTTACCCTAACCCGACTGTAACCCTAAATGCGCGCCCATGCTGATGCTGCCCGTGTTTGATGGGAATCATCTGATTATGATATTGTGTGTTACATAGACATGGAAGCCATTTCTTTTTAACAACTTTTTCAGCTGGCAAGAAAGTTATCAAGTACATTTTCTCCCTCCCACCTTTTTCCATTCAGGAAGGAAGGAAGGAAGGAAGGAAGGAAGGAAGGAAGGAAGGAAGGAAGGAAGGAAGGAAGGAAGGAAGGAAGGAAGGAAGGAAGGAAGGAAGGAAGGAAGGAAGGGAGGGAGGGAGGGAGGGAGACAGGAAGGAAGGGAAGGGAGGGAGGGAAGGGAGGAAAGGGAGTGAGGAAGGGAGGGAGGAAAGAGAAAAGGAAGAAGACTCATATCATTTAAGCATAGTTAAGTAACTATGAGTCCAAGACACAGTGGACACTTTCAACCATACCCTTATCCTCTTCCTCTACCTCCTTCCCCCAGGAGAACCTGTCCTTGGGATACTGGGTCCTGGTAGATGAGCTCTCACCTTATCTTATCCAGAACCAGACCTTCCCCCTTCCTGTCTGCCACCAGTCCTTCCCTCCTTCCCAACTCCCCTTTATGTATTGGGGTTCCCAGGTAGAAGGCAGCTTCCTTCAGGGAGTTCCTTCTATTTGTATCCTCGGGGTCTGGCCCAGTACCCTGCAAAAGTAAGCACTTGATATGTGCTTTGTCATTCATTCATTCTTTCTTTCATCCAAAAAGTCCTTATAGTGGAAGGAGCATTTTTTTGGTGATGTGGGTCAGGATCTCAACTCCATTCATCCCATTGAACAAACTGCCATGGCCCCCTACAATGTGCTAGACTTCTGGGAGCCAAAACAAAAACTGAAGCCCTCTCCAGCCTCGGGGAGCTCACACTCCGATCTAATTCAATCCAACTAACAATCATTAACTACCTAGTCTACTCCAGGCTTTCTGCTGTAGTCTGAGAACAGAAGATAAAAAGGACCTCAGCCTAACCTACTGAAACTCCCATTGAGATAGAGACCTCTCACATTTACAAAGCCTCCTCATTCACAATAGCCTCACAGACATTATCCCCATTTTCATCACATAACTTTGAAGCAAATACTTTTGCTTTTTCAAGCCTCAGTTTCCTCATCTGTATAATGGGAATGCTGGTTCTCCATTCTCAAGAGGATCAAAATGACATCACCTATGTTAGAGTCCAGTAAGTGTGAGAATGATAGTAATCACAGCGCCTACCTCAGAGGATTGTTGTGGGGACAGAAGGAGATAATAGAAGCAGAGAGCTTTATAAATCTCAACAATGAGCATCTTTTTTTGCTGAGGCAATTGGCGTTAAGTGACTTGCCCAGGATCACACAGCTAGGAAGTATTAAGAGTCTGAGACGAGATTTGAACTCGGGTCCTCCTGACTTCAGGGCTGGTGCTCTATCTGCTGCACCACCTAGCTGCCCCAGTGAGCAGTTATTAAATGCATTTATTAAATTTATTGCCAGAGCTGCACTACATAAGTCTACCTGTGTTCTGTATTCCATGGAATCAAGGATTTCACTTTTGGGGTCACCATCACCCCAGAACTGATTTCAAACTCTCTCTATTGTTGTCCTTCCTTCTCAAAGAATTTGTGCTAAACACATATATAAATGCTTTCTCTCTCTCTCTCTCTCTCTCCTCTCTCTCTCTCTCTCTCTCTCTCTCTGTATCTGTCTCTTTTGCTCTTTCTTTGTCTCTCTCTTTCTCTCTGTCTCTGTCTCTCTCTCTCTCACACACACACACACACACACACACACACACACCCGTCTTGAAGCAAGAAAACGAAGGTAACATCTCACTGCAGTAAGGGAGAACATTCACAACTTCTGTCTGGACAACGTGACCCTGACCAAAGATACCAGCCTCAAGTGCTGGTGCTCAAAGTGTGATGACGGTTGGAGGTGGCAGCGGGCCCCAGGAGATCAGAGAAGTGTCTTCATTTCACTTCATTTCGCACCAGTGGAGCACAAAGAACCAGCTTCACCCCTCTTGTACCAAGATGATCAGGTCCCTCGCCTTCCCGAGCACCCTTTGGGAAGTACTCCAGATTGCTCCCACCCTTTCCAAGTTTTCCATGATTCTATAGAAATGTGGGGTCAAGAAGTGGAGCAGACCAGCAGGCCCATACCCTTATTGGTTCACCATCTCCCTAATAATTGTAAAGACATATTTGGTTAAAAAAAATCAGGATAATCTTTCTGGAGAACGCCAGCAACCGAAACAAGGCGTTTGAACTATACTATTTATCGCTCAGCAATGAATTGAAGACGTATTTGAGGTAACTCCCTCAGTCCAATCATTTCTGCTCTTTCCAATTGTTTCCACAAGTAGAAGTACTTGCACCGAAGGGTGCTGGTAAAACATCCCAACCGTTTGGGGTATGCTGATGAGCACATGAGGCTTTTTGCGATTCTGTGTTCATAAGTATCTCACGGACGCTGAAATGTCAGCGTATGGCTGCTGCATTAACCCCGGAGGGATGCGACAAAGGGAGCTAATGTGGTAACGCTGACCTAAAAGGTCGATGAAGCGGGCACTCGGGTAATAAATGGAGACTGCAAAGCTTAACTTCCGCCTGGCCGCGGGTAGTCATTCACAGTCTGGGTGTTCAGCGGAGCACTAAGAACCAAACCAGGCCAGGGCCTGCTGAGCACTGATCCCCCAGAGTCTGCTCAGACAGCCCTCGAGGGCCAGTCTCCCATCACCCCTTTCTTGCCAAATGGACTGAGGCGCCCTGAAGACAGTGACCCCGCTGGGAGCTCCTTTGCAGCCCCTGCAGTAGTTCACACATCAGACAAAATTCAGGGAGATGGCCGGCATCGAGCTACAAGGAAGACGTGGGAAGGAAACAGAAGGCCCTGACTCTCCCAGCGGTACCTGTCAGCATGCCCTCGTTGACGATGCAGCTTCCATCAATCAAGACAGCGTCACATGGCAAGGAAAATTTGCCCGGCAGAACGAGGATATCTCCGGGTACCAAGAGACGGGACTCGAGCTCCTGCAGACCTGGGCAATAAAGAGAGGAAACCATCCGTGTGGATGAGGAGCAGCGCTGCGCTTGTCTCCTTCCCTTCTTCTCCCACCTGTTCTTCTGCAGAAACCCCTCCCTTGATCATTCCATACCCCCATTATCTGACATCTTTTCTTCCTCTTGTGGCAAAAACTCCTAGAAAAGCTATCTCCGGTCCCCACCTCCTCTTGCTCTCTTCACTCACTTCTTAGCTTCCTATAGTTTGGCTTCCAACGTCATTGTTCCACTGAAGCTGCGTTCTCCCAAATTACCAAGGATCTCTTAGGGACTGGATCCAATGACCTTTCTTCTCTTTAGTCTCCTTGAGATCCTACAGCCTCTGACATGGTCAATCACCTACTCCTCCAAGACACTCTCCCCCCTAGAATTTGGGGACCTCCCTCTCTTGCCATTAGACCTCTCCTTTCCTGGATCCAAATCCAAGTCATGCCATGACAGTCCCTATGGATGCCCCAGAGACATCTGTCCTGGGTCCCCTTTTCTTCTCCCTCTGTCTTACTTCACTTGGTTACAACATCAGATGTCTAGACTGAAGATTCTCATCGAGGACAGAGTATTAGGGACCCCAAATGGGCATAATAAGAGCATCTGTCACTCAAAATTGTTTTGAATTTAGAAGGGGATAATAACTGTAAAGCACTTAATACAGTGCCTGGCACTGTCTGGTAACTGACTGGAAGCTCTCCCCGAGCCGTGCCCGGTGCCTGGTGCTCGGAGTCTGCCTTCTGCCTCCCCAGGAGACGCGTACAAAGTCCTCAGCCAATTCAAGAGCCTGGCACTGCTGCAGGGGTGCCATGCTCGGGATTCAGGCTCTGTGGGTTGGTCTTCACGGAGTCTGGCCCCTCACTGCTTCTCCCAGCAGCCTGGCACCCCTGGTTATCATGGCCCCAGCTCCTCACTCTGCCTCTGAGACCCACTGCTAGTGCCCTTCAGTGCAACTTGGGTTAATGACTATGTTACTATGTTATATTACAATGTTCCTACGTCATGCTAGTAACCCATGTTACAGTAGCATCATGGTAAGTAACCCATGTTACAGTAGCATCATGTTAGTAACCTATGTTACAGTCGCAATTTTGGTCCAAAGCCAAGTTCAGAGGCGGGGGGAGGAGGGGGGGAGAGGAAGGAAGAAAATAGGGGAGAAGAGAGAGAGGAATAGAGCTAGAGACCCACACACAGAGAAGATACTCTGGCAAATAACAGGAGACCAAAATAATTTAGGACAATATGTGAATGTCCTGTGTTAGGAGTCTTGAGAACCGGGCGATCAGGTTGGAGTGAGCTAGCTATGAATCAGATGATTGAGGAGACCGGTGTCATAAGTGGAAACAAATCAAAGCTGTAAACAAAAAGCAAAGGCCCCTACCCTCCTCCTTGGTGTGGATCGTGGCCTGGATCTTGTTGTGGTCCTCCACGAGGTTGTGCAGATTGACCGATTGCTGTGGGGTTCAAAGTCAAAAAGTAAACACTAGAGGGTCAGGATGCTCCCACTCCTGTTTCTGCTCGCTGGGCGATTCAAAGGCAGCATCTGCTGAGGAGTCAAACATTCTGTTCCTACTTTGGCTCTGTGTCTCCCCCTCACCACCAAAGCCTGGTCCTCTCCATTCTACCTCCTCCTCCACCATCCTGTTCTCTCGCACCCTCTGGAATCCCTGGTTTACCGCAACAAACTACTGCTATCCCAGACTCCTTCACTTCCCAGAGTTTTGGTCTACTTTCTTTTAGCACAAAGTTGGCTTTAGAAGGTGACCCACAGCACCTTGACCCTCATCCCCCCACTGTCTGGCTTCTCGTTTCTGCTCCTGCTGCTGTTGAATTCCCATAATCCCACACTTGCAAATGCTGCAATTTTTGATCACTCTCTGGCCACTGACTCAGCTGGCTCTGGAGGAGAAATTGAGGCGGTGATGGCCCTTCTCCCCCAAATCCAACTCACTTGCACATGCAGGCATTGCCTCCCTGGTGTCTTGGGCCTTTTCAAGAACAAAAGACAAATGAGGCCATTGTGCTTCTAGCCCCTGCCAAGCTGCCATCCCAACCTAGCGGTCCCTTTGGTCTCGCCAAGTCGACTATCAGACCCTCCAGCGCTCATTTTAGACCTTCTCTTCTCCAGCCCTTCATGGCTCGTTCTATTTCTTTCCTCTGGGCAGAAGACTTCATCTTCTCCTCTCTTAAGCAAACATCCTTTGAAGGCTCCATATTCTGCCTGACAGCTCACATTCAGCCCACTGTGTGCAGCTCGCTCACAGCCTCCCTTTGCTCCAGCTTCTAACAGAGGTGATCCTTCTCCTTCTCCTTAACAAGATGGAGCCTCTGTACTTCTTGACCCCATCCAGCTTCCCTCAGTAGGGAAGTTCCCTTTTTTCTCCCCCTCCACGTTGCCTCCTTTTCTCTCCCTGGCTCCTTTTTGGGGCCCACAACCATGTCGGTCTCCCACAATCAAAGAAAAAAAAAAAAGACAGATACAAAAGCAGCAGAAATTGCCGCGGTCCTCCCCTGGTCTTCAGCTCTCATGTTGTCGCTCATCCCCCTCTCCCAACATTCATGTAGTTTCCCCTCTTAGATCATCACTTCCATGAGGACAGGGGGCACAACCTCATTTTTACCTTTGTAGCCCAGAGATAGCCCAAAGCCTGGCATGTAACCGGTGCCCAATAAGTTCTCACTGAGTGCTTCTACTTGCTTGTCCCCTCCCCCACCTTTCTCTGAGTTCTAGTCCCACAATGCCCCAGCTCTCTGGTCGTCTCTGACTGACTGTCCCAGTATCTCAAACTCCAAATGTCTAAAATATGATTCGTTATATTTTGGCCCAAACTCTCCCCTCCTCTGACCATCACTTTTCTGCTGAAGAAAACCATATTGATGGTCACCTGGGCTTTTAGAGTCATTCTTTACTCTGCCTCCATTTCCTGTCAGTTCCCAAGCTTTGTCAACTCTTCATCCTTGACAGCTTCTATATAAATCCCTTTTCCCCTCCCCATCCACAATCCAAATTCAATGTCCTTCTTCCTCTTGCCAGGACTATTCTAATAACTGCCTCACTGAGCTTCCAGCTCTCTGATCCTTTCTCAACTGACAAATTAATATTCCAAGATGCAAGTCCCCCTTGCGTCCCCTTCAAGAAACTGGTATGACTCAAACCTCTGGGCCTGGCATAACAAGCTCTCCCCATTCTGCCTCTCCCTGTCATTCTCAACTGCTTCTGATTTCTCTTCACATACTCTATGTGAGAGTAAAATTGGCCCCTTATTTGCTGTCCCCCAGTTTTGCTCCTTCCCCAAGCCTGTCTCTCTTCCCAACGCCTGGAACACCTGACCTCATTTCCACCTCTAGGAAATCCTGGCTTCCTCCAAGCCTCTGCTGGTAGTGCTACTCAGTGATGCTCCCCGTTTTCTCCAGAAATCACTTCATATTTATTTTTCTCTCTAGTGAGAGATTCCCCAGGGAAGCTCCTTAAAGGCAGAGACAGTTTCATTGTTGTCTGTAGTACCAAGAGCGGGTTCAGCACCCTCGGCACTTATTACATCTCTGTTGAATCAAGCAACCCAAAGTAAGAGTTAAACCAGGAGTTATGTCCATCACATAATATTTGGAGAACCATGCCACTGCTGAATTTGGGTCCTGAATTTGGGGGGGGAAGAGAGAGAGAGAGACAGAGACAGAGAGAGACAGAGAGAGAAAGAGTGAGAGAGACAGAGAGAGAGAGAGAGAAACAGAAAGAGAGAAAGAGACAGAGAGAGAGAGACAGAGAGAGAGACAGAGAGAGAGAAAGAGAGAGAGAGAGAGAGAGAGAGAGAGAGAGAGAGAGAGAGAGACAGAGAGAGAGAGACAGAGAGAGAGAGAGAGAGAGAGGAAGGGAGGGAGGGAAAGAGAGAGGGAGGGAGGAAGGGAGGAAGAAATGAAATTATGTCCCAGTATTCCCTATGGGCACACTCTGAGAGACTGTCCCCCTTAGGGAAATGCAAGATTGAACACACACAAAAATAGAACTTTGGCTTGGTTTAATCCCTCTGTTTAGTCCAAGCCTAGGACAGGCAGCATCATTTTATAAATGAACTTTTCTCTCTCTCTCTCTCTCTCTCTCTCTCTCTCTCTCTCTCTCTCTCTCTCTCTCTCTCTTCTCTCTCTCTCTCTCTCTCTCTCTCATCTCTCTCTCTCTCTCTCTCTCTCTCATCTCTCTCTCTCTCTCTCTCTCTATATATATATATATATATATATATATATATATATTTCATTGTCCATTTGATCCCGAGGATACATTTCCCATAGAAACAAATCTACAAGAGTTCATCACCCAGGACTCTCCCCGCCTTTATTCATCTGCAATGCTGCAGAAATCCCATAGATTAGCTGTGTAAAATGTTATAATTACAATAATGAGACCTCCTATCGATTTTAGTGCTTGTGAGTCAACAAAGTCCTTTCTTTCTTCTCCCGAACACTGACAGATTGAGAGCAGAAGGAAGCCAGAGCCTATAGCTGGGGAAGGGGCTTTCGTGGTGAAGGAAGGAACTGGGAAGTTAAGAAAGAGACAGAGAGGGACCCAGTGGGTATTAAAAAGGGGTAGACAAGCCAGAGCAGACCAAGGCCCAGAGGTGAGCCTGGATGTGTGCATGGCTTCCAGGACCCATTTGAGGTTATCTGGATCTGGCTTTGGGGATGCAGAAGGCCCATCCAGTCCTTGCTGAGCTTGGCTATGCCTATTTGAGTCTCAAATATGGATCAGGTCCATCTGTGCCAGAGAAATGCAGGTGCTAGCAGGCCTGGTGAGCGGGGCAGACATAGCCTCCTGCCAAGCAATCATTGCCCATCAGTCAAATCCGGCAACTGGGTTCATCCCCTCTTGTGAGAGTCTGTTCAATCTAATTCAACTCAACAAATATTTGCTTCTCAGCCTTGGAGCCACAAAGGTAGAGTTTCAGGAAATGCTGATCGATTTGCTGTTATAATAGCATGGTAAAGGGATTAAACTCTATTTACCCTGCTCAATGATTGATTCCTGGACGAATTTTTAATCATGTTTTTTTTTTCAATGTTTCCTCCTTCTCTGAAGGAGAGAGAGACTCGGGGGTCACTAAGAGAACAGCAGCTAAATAACCTAACTTAAAAGTACAGTCTGAAAAAACCTTCAAGCCTCCATGTTGAAAATTCTCTTAGCCAAGGATGTTTCAGAACAGCATTTCACAAAGTGTTTGTAAAAAAGAAGAAAATAGTTTTCGTTGCCTTCTATCTTCCCTCTCCTCCCCCCCATTTCCTCACCATTATGTGTTGGCCCCTACTAGAACATAAGCTACTTAAGAGTCAGGGAATGACTGGCTCTCTTTGTATTGTTTCTCCAGCTCGATACCTGGCAGATGTTAAGCTCTTAATTAATGTCTCATCTATCTCTATCTCTATAGCTCTCAGGCTAATCCATCTATAGCAATGTGGAATGACAGAGGAAGGATGGGTTGAGCGGGCCTCAAGGTACAAGCTGATACAGCTGATGCAGAGGCTGAGGAAGAGCCAATGCATAAAACGGAACTTACTTGCCCTCAGTCTGGGGCAATAAACAACTGGTTCCATCCTGCTGGTCATGGGATAGATTGCTGTTCTGCTAGCCAAGATATAGGGAAGATTGTGGCCATCCCCGGGCTGGGGGGTAGGGGGTGATGACATGACATCTTTGTATTTCTCTTCTGGCTATATATGTGAAGTAAATATTCTTTTGTAAAAACTGATAAATGTTACTGGGTAAAATGAATCTGAGGAATCAGCTGAGGAGACTAACAGCAGCAAGAACAACCTAGGCTTATGGCTTGCACTAATAATAGAAAAAGTCTTGCCCAACTTCTTGGGGAAGATAATCCATCTAAGGAAGGAAGGAAGGAAGGAAGGAAGGAAGGAAGGAAGGAAGGAAGGAAGGAAGGAAGGAAGGAAGGAAGGAAGGAAGAAAGAAAGAAAAGAAGGAAGGAAGGAAGGAAGGAAGGAAGGAAGGAAGGAAGGAAGAAAGAAAGAAAGAAAGAAAGAAAGAAAGAAAGAAAGAAAGAAAGAAAGAAAGAAAGAAAGAAAGAAAGAAAGAAAGAAAGAAAGAAAGAAAGAAAGAAAGAAAGAAAGAAAGAAAGGAGGAAGGGAGGGAGGGAGGAAGGAAGGGAGGGAGGGAGAAAGGAAGAGAAAGGAAGGAAGGAAGGAAGGAAGGAAGGAAGGAAGGAAGGAAGGAAGGAAGGAAGGAAGGAAGGAAGAAGGAAGAGAAAGGAAGGAAGGAAGGAAGAAAGATAGATGATAGATAGACAAGCAGACAGACAGATGATAGATAGATAGATAGATAAATGGATGGATGATAGATAATCATTCTAATGGAAAAGACAGCATATGGGGGAGTGGTGACCAGAGAAAGATATTTTGGTTTGGAAAATTACAGGGAGAGTGAGTGGAGCCAGCGGGGAGGTGATGGCCACACCCCTTCCAAGAGCAAAGCCAGTCTTAATGGGATTGTTATGGTTCTAGACCTGGGGGTAGGTGAGGTTAAGAGTGTAAAATATCCTCCAGAAGGAAGCAGTGCTTGACAGAGGTGCCTTACAGAACCCAGGCTTTCAGCTATCTCCCAGTCTAGGGCCAGCAGGGCTCCAACAACGAGGCTCTTCCTCCAACCCAACAAGATGCTCTTACCCAGACTTGCTTCCAGCCCTCAAGTGGGCAGGAAGCCCGCAGCCCCCGCTTGGGAAAGCTCAGGGGGTTGGGAAGATTTTCCTGCCTGGACTTTTCTCACGCCACTGGGCCACCTCTAGGTCTGTCTGCTTGGCCTCTTGACAGCCTTTGCACTCTGCAGAGTTCAGAAAGGAGAGGGGAGGGCAGCGGGGACCCTTACCTGCCGGAGATCGTAGACGCTTAAGACAATGGAGATGAGGGTCAGAATGATGATGGCTACGGAATATTCGATATAGCCTTGAGACAGCCACAGAGTCAGAGTAAATGCTTGGAACACATAAAACGGGTTCAAAACCTGCCGGGGAGAGACAGCGTCAGGCAGAAAGTCCCTTCTTCACTGCTCGGGCACCAGGGGTTAAGAAGACAGCAGGGGAATCTTTTTAAATTAAAAAGTGTGAGCCTCGTAGTGCCTTGAGCCGCCCTTCAGCCTGCAAGGCCCAGGGCCCGGTCTGGAGCTGGATTTGGGTTTTATTCATTGAACTGAATAACAAGATGAGGATAAAGAAGGCCTCCTGGTGATCCCCAGCACACACTTTGGGCGCTCGCCAGGGCGGTCCAGCTCTGCCCACAGCGGTCTGACTCAGGAGTCGCAGGGCGAGTCACGGCCATAGCTCAGCCCTCTGCCCTCGGCTAAGAATCCCTCCACACCGGGCACGTATTCTGCTCTCTCTTGATTCGCTCTATTTGTTGTTGTTCAATTTGTGACTGACTCCCCATAAGTCCACTGCAAGTCAAATGTCTGAGGTTGGACTCGAGCTTCCAGCTCCAGGTGCTCTCTGTGCTTGGTGCCTCCTAACTGCCCCTGAAGTGATCTAAGCTCTTCCCAATCTGCCACTTCTGGGCTCAAGAAGCCCCGATGACGCCCAAGTGGTCAAAGAAACTGGACACAGTGGTAGGGAAGTGTTCTCAGTGTGGGTACCAGGGAACTCTTTGCATGGGGAGCTCCATGTTGGCAAGGACACATGAACTCGCACCCCGACTCAAGGCATCCTGCCCTTCCCTAACTGCCCTCTCCATCATCAGATCTGATGAAACTTCTTAGGTTCCATCTTGATTCTGTGAGATCTGCATCCTTCACTGAGGAGCGCTGCTCCCCAACAGGCATGAACATGTATTAACAGCAAATTCTCCACGAAGGAGAACTTAAAGCTCCGGGATCTCTCCCCTTCTTCTCATGTATTTTTATCCCTTCTGTCCATAAACTATCTCATTGCCTGCTTTCACCTGCTTGACTCACAAATGACAATACTGTCATTATTTTAATTTTTTATGGTAAATTCTGCAAGGATGCTGATCCTATCATGTGTTCAGGAATACTCGCTAGTATATTGGGGGGAAAACTTCAGAGGGAAGAGCAGCATGATACAATATATTATTATCATGCTTCACACTCTGTGCTAGAGCACCTTTTAATTTTTTTTTATTTTTTTTTGGGGGGGCAATACTACTGGGGTTAAGTGACTAGCTTGTGGGCCCATACAGTTAAGTGCTAGTGTCTAAGGCTAGATTGAGCTGTCCGATTGTTTATTTTATTTTTTGGTATAGAGGATCTTTTACAAATCTACATTTAGCTCACTTGCCTTCTAAGCCATAGCTAAAGAAAAAGGGTTAGATTTTTTTATAGCATGAGACTGCAAGAATCTCAGGGGTACAGCCAGAGGACCTGGATTCAAATCCTGGCTATTTCACTTACTATCTGTGTGACTTTGGGTACATTATTTAAGTAGGGGAGGGAGGAGGGCAATGTCCACATCTTTCAAATAAATTGGTCCCTTCTCTAGGCCTCTAATCTAATGGATTTCACAGGCCAGTGCCCAGAAAGCTAATGCAGATTGCCAAGGAACCCTCCTTGCAAGCTGGGCCTGGCCTTCATAATCCAAAAATGCAGCTTCAAGGAAAGGTTCCCAGTTCAGCCCCTTTGAAGTCACAGTCGTATTTATTACAGAAGACTGCTAGCTAACTGCTTGGCTGGAAGAGCTTGAAACAAGGTGGGAAACTGATTTAAAAAATAATTGGGATGGGATCAGGTTACCTGTTTAACGAGTAGCTTCCAAATAGGTTGGATTTCAACTTCAATGGCATTAGGTCCACAAATGTACCTCCTGTAAGACATTGATCATTCATCAATATAACAGGCCAGGAAAGGAGGCGTCTTCCCTCTTTTAACTCAGCTTTCAGTTCATAATAGCAACTTTTCGTTCATTCTTTTCTTCGACTCATTGTTTAGTTTCATTGTTTGTTTAAATAATCATGAAAAATTTCCCCCGCCCCCTTCCAAAGGCATCAATTTGCGCCTGCGTAATTCAGGATGAATTTTCTCTCAAAGTTATTTCATTTAAAATATATGTATTTCACTGAACATGTTTAATATATATTGGATTACTTGCTGTCTAGGGGAAGGAATGGAGGGAAAGGAGGAAGACAAATTTGGAACACAAAATTTTGCAAGGGTGAATGTTGAAAGCTATCTTTGCATGTATTTTGAAAATAAAAAGCTATTATTTTTAAAAAAATAAAATATATTTTACAAACATATACATATGCTTTTCTGCTTATATTGATTCTCCCATTTTAAGAGTATTTTACCATAATTTTCCACCCTGGTCATGAATTATCAATCCTGGGTCCCCAAAGGCCATGAATGCAGATCACAAGTTTGGGTAGATTATATCAAAGTGGAAAGACTTCAGATGTGGTTCTCAAAACATACCGAGGCTATTGTGACAAGACCTTGGATAAGAATATGTTTGAAAAGGTAAATCAATCATAGGTTGAAAAAATATGATGAATTCATGAGCCATGTCATCCCAGAAAGCAAAAAGGGAAAGAAAAAGAATGCTGCCCACTTCTGGGGGTGGGGGGAGTTTATGTTTCTGCAGTGACAGGATCAGAAAACGAGAAGAGAAGAAGAAGAATGAATCCCATTGTTTCCAGATGATCGATAAATATTCATTTAAATGTTGACACTTTAAATCAGAGATCTTTATGTAATGATCAGTGTATTGCTAAACTCTTACAGGAGCTGATCTCCACCAATATTAGACTCTAATCGGTGTATATAAAATACTTTCTTCAATAAGAGAGCTCAGAAGTCCTGAGCTTGTCAAGCATTAAATCATATTGTAAAAATGAAGTTGACGATATTTCAATAGATAGGAAATGATTGGTTCCAGAAAAAGGTTCATTTTCAAATCAGTTATCTGTATGCAGATAAATCATTGCAACAAAGAGTAAAGATCAGTCTCAAACACAAATTAGAAATTGTGACTAAGTGGGAAGAAGACATTGTGAAGAATTTCACTGATTTCAACATGACATCCAAACAATCTGGGAGTAGAGGAGAGAGAGAGAGAGAGAGAGAGAGAGAGAGAGAGAGAGAGAGAGAGAGAGAGAGAGAGAAACAGAGAGAGACAGAGACAGACAGAGAGACAGAGACAGACAGACAGACAGATAGACACAGACAAAAACAGACACAGAGACAGAAAAAGAGAGACAGAGACAGAGAGACAGGGGAGAGAGAGACAGAGTGAGAGAAACAGAGAGAGACAGAGACAGACAGAGAGACAGACAGAATGAGAGAGACAGACAGACAGACAGACAGACATGGACAGAGAAGAGAAATGGAAGAAAAGAGACAGAAACAAAGACAGAGAGAGAAGGAGGGAGGGAGACAGACACAGAGAGAGCTGTTTTTAAAAACGCTATCTTAAAAGAATGCCTTTAACTTTTATCTTGGAAAGCAACATCTTAAAGAGAATTCTTAAGTGATTTTGGTTGCTATTCAAAGAGAAAGGAATAGTGGGACTATGTTTCCAGAATGGATAAGAAATCAGCCTTTGGAATCATGGTTGAAAATTACTTTGACTGTGATCATGCTCACAGATGAGAGGTATTTTTAATTTTTTTCTAGTAAATTTATTTGTTTTTAATAATATTGTTTTATGGAAAAGAATGTAAATGTCTTGATGGATAGTGTTTTACTTATTTTATACCTTCCTGGAATTTAGCATTGTTCATGGTATATTATAATCACTTAATAAATATTTCTTTATTGATTGAAAAAAATAATATTGCTTTATGAATCATGTTGGAAGAGAAAAATCAGAGCCAAAGGGAAAAACCGTGGGAGAGATTTAAAAAAAAAAAAAAAAAAAAACAGAAAAAGGAGTGAATGTAGCACATGTTGATTTACACTCAGTCTCCTTAGTTCTTTTTCTGGATGCAGACAGAACTTTCTGTCCAAAGTCTATTGGGATTGTCATGGATCATCGAACCACTAAGAAGAGCCAAGTCTCTCATAGTTGATAATTGCACATTTTAGCTATTATTGTGTACAATGTATTCCTGGTTCTGCTTGTTTTGCTCAGTATCATGTCATGTAAATCCAGGTCATTCTAAGATCAGTTTTTTCATCATTTTTTTTTATAAAACAATAATATCCCATTACCTTTATGTACCACAGCTTGTTCAACTATTCCCCAATTGATAGGTATCTACTCATTTTTCAGTTCTTCGCCACCACAAAAAATGCTACAAACATTTTTGCACCTGTGGGTCTTTTTCCCTCCTTTATGATTTCCTTGGGATACAGATCAGTAATGACACTGCTGCCAAATTGCTCTCCAGAATGGCAGGATCAATTCACAACTCCACCATGTATCAGTGTCCCAGTTTTCCCACATTTATCTTTCTATCTATCCCTCATTTATTTTTCTTTTTCCACATTTATTTATATTTACACATATCCCACATTTATATTTACATTTCCCACATTTCCCTCCAACACTTATCATTATCTTTTCCTGTCATCTTAGTCAATCTGACAGGTGTGAGGTGGTACCTCAGAATTGTTTTAATTTGCATTTCTCTAATCAAAAGAGACTTGGAGCACTTTTCACATAACTATAGATGGCTTTCATTTCATCACCTGAAAATTATCTGTTTGTATCCTTTGCCCATTTTTGATAGGTATTTTTTAAAAATTATGTCTTTATTTTATTTTGTTATGACTCAACCCTAATCCAATCTCATCCTATTCAAAACATATATCATCATTCCCCTTACTTTCCCAAGCATCCGCTTCCTTCCAATTTCCCTATTTATGTTGAAGGCTCCTCCTTCCTTGCCCAAATTTGGGCTGACGTCATTAGGGTTGTCTTTTACTCTAACTTCTCCCTCAAAACCCCTCAAAACCCAATACCTTAGTCTCTGCGTCCTTGCCTGATAAATCTGTCTGGAGGAGGACACCCCCTCTGAATGTCTCACCTCCAGTTATCGCTGCACAGAGGGAGAACAAGGCAGAAAATGAAGGACTGGCCAAGACAGCCAAGGAGGAGCAGTCTGGTCCCACCTCTAGAGGAAGGAGGGAGGGTTCTTCAGCACGCCCTACCTGATCTCTGTTCTTCAGCACGCCCTACCTGATCTCTGTTCTTCAGCACGCCCTACCTGATCTCTGTTCTTCAGCACGCCCTACCTGATCTCTTGTTCTTCCTTCCTCAGTCCAGATCCAAATGTGTGATGGATGTCGGAGCAGGTGTTACTATCCTCCAGAAGTCTGTGGAGTCCACAAGAACACAGTTCAGCTGCTCTAACCAGCCCCCCGGCCACACTCCCTCCTCCCAGGTCTTCTCTAAGTTACAGGCAGACTTACCCAACTTTTTGGAATTGTTCTTCCACATTGTCCCAGATATACCTGATTTTCTGCACCTGGATACACCGCACCTGTAAAAGCCAAGGGGAGAAGGACACAGCAGCCACCCTCCAGTGGAAAGGGGATGTGGGTTCCAGTAGCTCTAGTCCCGGTGATCTATGACCTATACGAAGTCTTTTTCCCCTTAGGCTGCAGTTTCCCCATCTGCTGACCGAGAGGGGGAAGCAGGATGAATGCAGGGTCCTTTCCGTCTCTTTCCTCTCACCCTGTGTACCCTCTATTCTGATTTATTGTCTACTGATGGTTCACAACCTTGCATTGTTCCCATAGCAGAGATGATGAAACCGAGTCTCCCAGAGATTATGTCCAGCTAGGAAGAGTCACACCAGGCTTCAGGATCTTTCTTCTGACACCGAACGGCGCACTAACCACTCCTCCATCCTGCCTGTGCGCCCGTGGGGATAGCCGCCCCCCTTCCCCGACACAACAAAGAGTCTCCTTCTCAAGGTCACTTACTTTCAGCTCTGGTTTTAGCACGGCTCTGTTGATGACCGAATGGCGATCCGCTACAATCGTCTCTCCCGACTTGGGGTTTATGGGGTTCTTCAGAACGGACAAGTACAGGCAGATCACTTTCTTCCTTGTGTATTTCTGAAATTCATCCTAGAGAAAGACCTCCTGACTCAGCCGGTCCCCCGGTGTTCCTCGGGGATACGGGGGGTGGGGAGTGCGGGCGGCCGCACCCCCCATCCAGGCCGCACGCCCCATCCGGACCACACGCCCCATCCGGACCGCACACCTCCCACGCGGAGGGCCCTGAGTGCAGATCTCAGCCCGACTGCTGGTCCATACCCAGGAAGCCAATGCTAGGGCTTAATAGTCTCTTTAAATATACTCAAAAGGCAGAGTTTAAACACTGGCTTCTATTAAAACACTAGTTTACACTAGGATCGGCTTACGATCTCGTGTTCTGATTCAATCTCATTCAGTGTGACACAAATTGCCGTTCACTGAAGAGATTGTGTGAGACTTTTACATAAAAGATAAAAAGCTAATTGTCTCCGACCCCCTTCTACTTATTATAACCTCAAATGAGCTCCAGGGTAATGGAAAAATATTCTCTCCATTTCACAGATGAAAAAGCTGAGGTTCAGAAAAGTCTAAAGGACTCTCTGGAGGTTGCCATGGAATTGGTTTGATGACAACCTAAAGAAAAGGCCACGTCTTGGACTCCAAAGATCGCCATATTGAACCCCTCCCCCCACAACATTGCTTGGCCATGGTATACTAGATGCATAAATCCCTTATAGCTTCATCAAAGCCTCAGTTTTCTCATCTGTAAAATGGAGGTGGCCATGGTTAAAAAAAACTTCACCAGTGTGAGAACTCTGAGCAAGCCAGAATCCTGGCGAGCTGGGCCCAGAGTGGATAAATGTGCCTTCCATGGCACACACAGAGAGGAAGATCAAAGGAGTTTTTCCCAAAGAAGGAAGCTCCTTGGAGCCAAGAATTGTTTCATTTCTATCTGTTTCCTAGCACAGTGCCTGGCATACAGAAGGTGCTTACTCAATGCTTTAGCCATGGTGCTCCTTCAAGCACAATTGGAGGGTGGCAGAGGGAGGGGAGGCAGTGGGCCGTGCCACGGGACTTGCAGCTCTTGTTGATAAGTAGCAGAGCTGGAGCTCACATATGGGACTGGCTCCACAGCCAGTACTTTTCCCACAGTCCCCTTCTGGTCTGGAAAGTCAAGAGGGGAAGGGAGAGGACACAGTAGCAGCTACTTTCTCTTCCCTTCACTAAAAACCAAGTGTCTTTGGTGGTCTGGGGAGGATTTCCCCGAGGAAGAAGCTGGGGGACAAGGGGGAGCGGGGGAGCTCACGCTGGAAGGAATCACAGATTCCTCCTCTTCTTTTTTCTCTTCTGGTAAACTGAGAGACCTTAGAAGTGCAGAAGGCCAGTGTCCCCTCATACCTGAGAAATTACCTTAGACTAATTCTAGGCTGCCATTCCCCAGGGAGCCCCCAAAGCCCCAGAAGGGGCCTAGTTTCAGCATCCATTGTCAACAAGAGAGAAACCCACCGTCGTCCGAAGCAGCACCACATCGGCTTCTTGCAAGGGACAGGGCACACAGTGTGCCCACACGTTCCACTGCGGGCGCCAGTAGAAAAGGAGGCTCAGGAGACCCAGGGACAGGATGGAGCCCAGCAGGCAAAGGGCTCTCCGCAGGGCCTGGGTCTTGTAGCCAAACACCTCCTGGGGGCAAACGAAAAGCCCTGGTTAGCCTTCCTCCAGACAGCTCTGGTGGAGGAGCTGGGGCAGGGTCCCGGCCAGGGCTGGTTTCGGCTTCCCCAGCCCAGACCGCGCACTCCTTCTCTCACTTGGCATAAGGACCAGAACGAGATGGGGCTGGAGGCAGCCGGAGAGCCAGGCCGGAGCAGGAAGGAGGGAGGGATGGGGAGCAGGGGAGACTAGCGGGCAAACTCTTACTGCATGCTCACTCCACGTGACCCGGACTGGGGGCAAATGGTGTTTTCTCAAATTCCAAGAAAGTGGGAGAAGGAACAAATTATATAATAGCAGCTTCCCTCCAATTCCGCAGTGTGGATGGCCTGGCCAAGTTGGACTACATCATCCCACGGATCACTTAGCGCACAATAGGCACTTGCTTATTGAGAGGGATGGATGGATCCAAAAAGTTCCCGAGTTCCTCCTTGCCACAAGAAACAGGCACAAAATCCCCCATTTGGCTTTGAAAGTCCTTCAGAGTCTTCCTCTGGCGGAGCATCTTCAGTGGCTACTCCTGGTCCCCTGCCCACCCTCTTCCACAGACGGGCCAGGGTCTCTCCATCCTGATAAAACTCTTGTTTCTTCCCTCCCTCTCTTCTGCCCTTTGCAACTAAACTCCTCAGTTTACAACCACACACTCTCCCCCCACTCTCTTCTTAAACCTTGCAACTTGACTTCCAACCTCATCCCTCCACTGAAATTGCCTTCTCCACAGTTTCCAGGGATCTTGTAGCTATTAAACTAATGACCTTTAATTAATTCTCGTTCTCCTTGCTCACTCTATAATCTTTGTCACTATAGATCACTCCCTTCTTCCTGACGCTCTCTTCCCTCTAGGTTTTTGGGATATTCTCCCTCCTGGTTCTCCTCCTCCGTCTCTGCCTAAATACACTCCAGTGACTTCCTACAGTCTCCAGGTCAATTATAAAATTTTTCATTTTGCTTTTAAAGCCCTTCATAACCCAGCCCCTTCCTACCTTTCCAGTCTTTTTATACTTTATTTTGATCCAGCGACACCGGCCTTCTAAGACACTCTGTCTCAACTCCAGAAATTTTCTCTGGCTGTCCTTCATACCTGGAACACTTCCTCTCCTCTTTTCTGACTAATAACATCCATGGCTTCCTTTAAGTGCCAGCTCAAGTTTCACCACCTACCGGAAGCCTTTCCCAATCCCTCTTACTTCTAATGCATTCCCTTTGTGAATTTCCTCTTTATATATACTGTGATTTTTACTTCTCTCTCCCATCCTCGAGGGTAAAGACTGTCTCTTGCCTCTTTTTCTAACTCAGAATTTAGCCTGGAGCATAATAGTGCTGCTACTTAAAATATATATGACTTAAAATCGATGATCATCTTTGATTTTTTATATTTAAGTTTTTTGGTCACTTTGATAACATGTAAATCTCTCCTCTCGAAATTAATCCATTGTGAGTACTCTAAGTAATTTGATTTGTAGCCTAACTTATGTAACTCAACAGCTACAGCTTTATGAAGAATCTGAATCATCCTTTCCATTAAAGCATTTCAATACATCCTTAGTAATGATTGCTTTTTAAAGCCAAATCCTCTGAAGTTGTTATTCTTTGTTTTTAGTCATTCAGTCCTGTCTTTCTATTCTTGATTCTGTATGGGGTTTAACTTTGGCAAAGTTACCAGAGTAGTTTGCCATTTCTTTCTCCACTGAATTAAGACAAACAAAGGTTAAATGACTTACTATGTCACACAGCCTTTAAGTGTCTGAGGTCTGACTTCAGCTCAGCATTCTATTCACCGAGCGGCCTGACATCCTCTGATCATCTCAGAGCAAAGCTTTCTTATCCTTTTTTGTAACACGGACCTCCTTGGTTCTTTAGTGAGTCTACGAACACCTTCTCAGAATGTTTTTAAATGCATAAAATAAAACACCTACAATTCAAAAGGCTATCAAAATTTTTAAAAAGTTCAAACAGGCCAGGCTAAGAATGTCTTGTTTAAAAATTGGTAAAAGGATTATCGCTAGCAAACCATAAGGCATTAGGAAGTACTTACATCAACTATCATACTGATCATGAATGGGCCCCAGTAGAGAATGTGAGGTCCTACCCATCATAGACAATTATTTCACCAACTTTCCCATAGTTATGGGACTCTGACAATACAAAACAATCTACAGAGCCCATTAAAAAGATATTTCCAAACTTTATTGGTCATTACTTAATTATTATGGGTCATGGCCATTTAAAAAAAATCATTTGTATAGAAGGTTATTTTACCTAACACATTCATCTAAGGAATATATGGTGTATGAAAACAAGAACTTTTTCTTTTTCTTTTTCAAAATTATCAAAGAAAACTGTCCTGATGTTCTAGATCCAGAGGGTAAAGGAGAAATTGAAAGAATCCATGGATCACCTCCTGAAAGAGATCCCAAAATGAAACCTCCTAGGAATATTATAGTCAAATTCCAGAAATCCATGTCAAGAAGAAAATATTGTAAACATCCAGAAAGAAAGAATTCAAGTATATTGGATCCACAGTTAGAGCCAGGATCACATAATATTTAGCAGCTTCTACATTAAAGGACCAGAGGGCTTGGAATATGATATTCTGGAAAGCGATGGAACTAGAAATACAATCAAGAATCAGTCATCCAGCAAAATCCCTCTATGGGAGGATAATACTTGTAACTCAGAATTTTCTCATTATTATGACATTTAGCAGGAAATTATAGAGAGAGAGGGCACAGCTATGAATTAGACATGAAGGAACAATATCTTTTAAAAAATGATGAAATTAAGGGATGAGAGAAAATGTACTCTCATCAGAATTGGCCCAAAGAGGAAATAATATATACCCTTACTATGGATATGGAAATCTATCTTACTCTGCAAGAAAATAGGAGGGCATATTGGGGGAGGGAGTAGTCAATAGCAAAACACTTTTTTTGTGGAGGGACAGGTGAAAGGAGAGAGAGAATAAATGGGGGAAATATAATTAACAATAGTAATTGTAAAAAAAAAATGAAGCAAGTTTCTGTGATAAGATCTTTCTCAAAGACAGAGGGAACCGAGTCAAATTAAAAAAAAAAAAAAACAACCAACTAATAAATGATCAAAAGATATGATCTATACTCAAAGGCTATAAATTCATGTATATTCTTTAACTTAACAATACCACTTCTAGGCATGAATACTAAAGGAGATTTAAAAAAAGAAAAGAAAAATTTTTATATGTACAAAAATATTTACAGCAACTCTCAGGGCAAAAAAGTTTGAAAATTGAAGAGATACCTATCAATTGGGGAATGGCTCAATAAAGTGTGGTATGTGTTTGTAGGTATGGGTTTGTTCTATTGGGGAAAAAATGAGCAGGATGCTCTCAAAAAAAATTGCAAAGTCCTCCATGAATTCAAGCAAAGTGAAATGTGCTGTTTACAAAATAATGGCAATGTTCTGGGATGATCAATTGAAAACAACTGCTTTCTCCACAATACAATGATCCATGACTACTCTGAAGGACTTCTGATGAAAAAATCAGTCACTGATTATGTCTGAATACAGATTGAAGCATTCTCTCTCTTCCCCCCTCCCCACTAAATTTTCTTTTTCTTTGTTATTTTTGTTTGTTTTTCCTCTGGTTATGTGTGTGCATTTTTTTTTTGAAACACACATTTCTTTATGAACCATGTTGAGAGAGAAAAATCAGAAAAAAAGGAAAAAACAGGAGAGAAAAACAAAAGAAAAAGGAGGAGAAAGTAAACATAGCATGTGTTGATTTACATTCATTGTCCATAGTTCTCTCTGAATGCAGATGGAGTTTTCTATCTTGAGTTTATTAAGATTGCCTTGGATCATTGAACCACTGAGAAGAGCCAAGTCTTTCATCATTCATCATTACATATTCTGGCTGTTACTATGTAGAGTGTATACTACTTGTTTCGCTCAGCATCGCTTCACATAAATTTTTCCAGGTCTTTCTAAAATCACCTTGTTCATCATTTTTTTAATAGAACAATAATATTCCATTAATTTCATGTACCACAACTTATTCATCCATTCCTCAATCAATGGACATCTCCTCATTTTTCAATTCTTGCCACCACAAAAAGAATGGCTACAAACATTTTTGCACATGAGAGTCCTTTTCCCTCCTTTATGATTTCCTTGGGATACAGACCCAGTTAATTTTATTTTTCTTAAAGGTTTTTTTTTTTTATTATGGTGAAAGGTCTGTGTTTTCTTTCACAACATGATTTTTATGGAAATGTTTTGCATAAATTCACATGTGGTTTTTTAATTCGGGACAGGGATAAGGATAAAGGAAAGAATCTGGAACACAAAATTTTTAAAAACGAAAGAAAAAAATGTTTTAAATGTAACTGGGAAAATATTTTCAAAGATAAATCAAAAAAAGAAAAAAATAAATTTAAATTTAAACGTCAGAATCGAACAAGTGGAAGCTTATAAGGCTAGGTGAAATCAAGAAACAATACAACAAAGTAAAAAGAATTTAAAAAAAAATAGAGGAAAACATAAAATATCTCACTGGAAAAAAAAAACTGACCTAGAAAATAGATCTAGGAGAGTTATTTTAAGAATTATTGGACTATATGAAATCCATGATCAAAAACCAAAAACAAACACATTTACCAAAAAAAAAAAACAAGTCTGGACATCATCTTTTAAGAAATTATCAAGAAAAACTGCCCTGATATCCTAGGACAAAGGTGGGGGATGGAATATGTGTGTGGGGAGTGTAAAATAGAAATTGAAACAATCCACCAATCACTTCCTGAAAAAACATTAAAACTCTCAGAAATATTATGGCTAAATTCCAGAGGTTCCCAGGTCAGAGAAGAGTTATTATAAGCAGCCAGAAAAAAACAAAACAAAACAAAACACAATTCCAATATTGTGAAGTCACAGTTAGGATAACACAAAACACAAAACACAAAATTTAGCAGCTTCCACATTAAAGAATCAAGGACTTGGAATGTGATATTCCAGAGGGCAAAGGAGTTCGATTTACAACCAAAAACCATCTATATAGAAAAATTAAGTATAATCCTTCCAGGCATAGGGACAGGATGGAAGAGGTGGACATTTAATGAGTCAAAGATTTTCAAGCATTCTTTATAAAAAAGACCAGAGCTGATTAGAAAATTTGACTTTTAAATACAAGACTCAAGAGAAGAATTTAAAAAGTAAACAGAAAAGAGAGATAATAAGGATAAAATTAGGTTAAACTGTTTATATTTCTACAAGAGAAGATGATATTTGTTATTCCTAAAAAAATTAATTAGTATTAGGGCACTTGGAAGGGATATACAAAGACAGGAGGCACGAGGGTTGGCTATGATGGGATTTTATCCAAAAAATAAAATTAAGACATAAGAAAAAGTGACGCACTGGAAGAAGTAGTAAGGGGGACATAGAATGGAATAAATTATCTTATATTGTTGTTTTCCTTTCTAGAAGGACATCAGAGAAACGATGCCATGATATACAAGTGACTTGGATTCAAGTAAAGAAGGGCTAGCAAAGTCACATGCCTCACTTCCCCCTCAAAGCCATTAAGGTCCAGTGGCCATTTGTAGATCAGGATGACAGGAGATGGCCCTGGAGGCAATGAGAGACATTGGCATTTGCAAGACAAGGTTTTCCACGGGTCTCAGTTTGCCTGGGGCCACACCCATTCACAATTTAAGGCTAGGGAGCAAGTGAAGCAAAAAAAAAAAAAAATCTCCTTTTTTACCTACTCCCCCCAAAATCTAAATAAACAAACAAATAAAAATGAGAGAGGAAGACCCTCGGGGTTTCTGACCAAAGTAGAAACGACCACAGTAGTACTTTCATTACTTTCTTCATAGACAAGTTAGGAAAGATTGGCAAGTAAAGAAAGCATTTAGAATCCTTTTAAGTGCTACATAAATGTAGGGGGGAGTAAAGTAAATGTAGGGGATAAGAGAAAGTGAGTGCTAATAGAAGGGAGGATGGATTGGGAGCAGTGGTGAGAAACTGAAACAAAAAACTTTTAAGGATGTTGCAGGGTGAAATTATATTCAATGAGAAAAAAAAAAAACTAAAGTTTTACCAATAGCAAAGGAATAAAGTAAATAAAACCCAACGAGAGTTATTATTAAACATAGTTCTAAGAATACTAGTCAGAGGAAGGAGAAGTGAAAAATTAAAGGCATAAACAGTCAAAAAGGAGAAAGAATTAGCACTATTTGCAGACATTATGGTTTATTTAGAAAATTCCCCAAGAATTTGTCCAGAAACTAATTGAACCAATTAATAAAATCAGCAAAATAGCAATATAAAAATATGCCTCCAAATCACTACCATTCATGCATAGTAATAAGAAAATGCAGAAATAATGAAGAAAAAGAAATCTTATTCAAAATAATTACTAAGTCCTAAAAATTATCTTAGGGCGAAATAACCAAGATAAACTCTATAGACGAGTATAAATACAAAATGAAAACACAATTCAAAAAAGAAAAAAAAAAGAACAAATGGAAGGATATTTACATTTCCTAAGTGAATATATGAATGCAATCCTATTCCAACTGAATTTTTAAGGGAGTTAAGAGAACTATTAAAGAAGGCTATAAAATAACAAAATTATTTGGAAGAATAATAGTTCTAATAACTCACAGGAAAATTTTTCTGGATTCAGAATAAAATGAGATTTCAGGTTTTATTTAGAAAACAGTAATTGTCAAAATTGTAAAGTAATTGGCTTTAAAAATAGAAAAAGCAAATCAATGGGAAAAGCTAGATAAAAATTAATCGGTAACAACCAATTACTGAAAAAAAAAAAAAACCTAATCTGTGAGAAATTCAAAATAGAAATTGTTTAAGGAAGAATTTCTTATTTGGCAATAAAGAACTGGGAAAACTGGAAAATCATTGAATAGAAATTAGATGTATATTAACAACATCACATGCTAAAGTAAGCTCAAAATAATTATATAAGATGAGATCAGCCATTTTTTTAAAGTTATGGTTCAGGGAGAATATTTTACAAAACCAAGAGGAAATCCCCCCAAAATAGAATAGATAACTTTTATTATATAAAATTGAAAACTCTGGTATAGCTAAAAAGAATAAATCTGAGATAAAAAGGAAAATATTGGATTAGAAGGGAAAATCTCTACATCAAACAAATATATGATTGAAATTGGGCTAATTACATGGTAAAGTTACAACATATCAGATGGAGAGCCCAAAAAAAATCCAGACCACTGGGTAGAATTTTGTGGAAAACTTATGGGCGGATATGAACAAAGGTAAGAGAGGAAGTGAGTATTTATATAATATCATGTACATAGTAAGCATGTTGTTTAAGTTTTTTTAAAGTATTGTTTGCTTAAGTTTATTTAAGTTTGTTTTAAGTATTATCCATTTGATCCTCACAACAATGTTAAGAGATAAGTGTTATTATCTCCATTTTACATTTGAAGAAATAAACAGATAAAAGGGAAGTGATTTGCCCAGAGTGTCTCAACTAGTAATTGTCTGAGGGCGGATTTCAAATCAAGTCTTCCTGAATCCATCTCCAGCACTCCAGGAACCCACAAAGATCATAAATGATGTGTGATGATCTGTGACACTGGAAAGAGAGCCCTTGCCAATGAGGTCCCAGATACAATGGGATGTCAGAATATCCGAGAGCAGGAGCCACCTTCCGATGATCCCGGAGACAACGAGGCAGAATGAGCTGCTTCTACATCGAAGAGACTCCCGTCCTGTAACTGTTTTCAGGGAGATCGGATGACTGTCTACTAGGGACACTGTAGAGGGAATTATTGTTCAGTAACACGTTGGAGCGGGTTGACACTCAGACTTTTTTCAAATAGATAAAAATTCTGATTCTTTCCCTTGATGAGCTCTCTCTGAGTGGGGTGAACGGGAGGCCAGTGAGACTCACGGGAAAATCTGAGGGAACTGAGAAGCAAAAGGAAAAGAGACACAGAGACAGTGACTCCATCAAGCGTCTTTGTTTGCAGTGATGATGAGCAGCATCCTCCATGACCCAGGCAACAGCCGCTGCCGCCATCAGGAACTTTAGTTGTTGCTCCCTCCACATGGCAACGGGCACGGTATGCCAGCAAGAGGGTCCCTGGATGCGTGGGGCACGTGCCCAGGTAATGAGAAGTCTAAGTGGTCACTGAGAGGGAAGGGAATAGCTGAGGTCACATCGTTACCAAAGTGACGGCAGATTTTTCTGCCATCTGTTGAAAAAGAGCGTGGACTTGTTCATGCCAAAGAAACTTTCTGAGATTCATTATCTGATGAGAAAAACGACTGGGGATGATGATTTCTGGATTCTTGATAAATGCCCCTCTTCATGCTTAGTAACATTCCCTTGTAGGTCATTTATCAGTTTGCTCAGAGATTCATGGCTGGGAGTAAGACTTGGAACATTTGGTTAGAAAAGAGACAGCTACCTGGGACGCTCTCAGAACAGGTGCTCAGTAACTTAATGATCCTTCGCTGGCCACAGGATTTGGTCTATTTGATCATGATCTTCAATTTCCCTTTGGCCCAATTACCCTCAAAGGTCCAAATAGTCTTTGGCTTTTTTTTCCAGGCTGCATGTCTGTCCCCTCTTGATGCTGACATTCTTAATTCCCTGGTAGAATGCATTGTAGAGGAGAAGAGGAGGGAGGGGGGAGAGGCAGGTAATTCTAGCAACATTATCGATATGAAAATAGGGTTCAAACTTTAAAATCATCACTTATATTCTTTTCATTTTCTTTCCAGTGGATCCAGAGATGTTGGTAAAGGAAAAGGAGGATCACCGAGAGGGAGATAGTCCTGATCTTGTGCCTTTCTTTGAGGAGAACGGCTTGGGGAGGTAGGAAACAGCCTGAGCCCAGAATTAAGAGCATAAGAAGTCACTCCAAACCCTTTAAGCTTTGGCTGGCTAGCTCTCTATCTGGCCATCTATCTTTCTATCCATCTATCCTTCTATCCATCTATCCGTCTATCTTTCTATCCACTATCCTTCTATCCATCTATCCTTCTATCTTTCTATCCACTATCCTTCTATCCATCTATCCTTCTATCTACTATCCTTCGATCCATTTATCCTTCTATCATCCATCCATCTTTCTAGCTATCCATCTATCTCTCCACACCCAAAGGTATGTCTAAGCCTATGCACACATTTATGTGTGGAGAGATGATATATGCATATGTATTCACATGCATATATAAACACATATAAACACACATGTAGGTCTTCCACATGTTTGCTCTTCTATATAGAAACCCTGACCACGTTTCCTCATTGGAAAATAGGGACAATTATAGCACTAAGACTGTTGTGCGGTGACAGTGTTGGTGGGTGTCTCCCTTTGTTCTCCAAGAGAACCCAAATGGCATCGCTATGTTACAGTGGAGTCCCATGTATCTGACTGCGGCTTATCAGACCGGCCAGAGCTCAGAATGCTCGGCCACAGGGAGGACACAAATAGTAAATCTGGGATGGCTCCTCTAATTTTGCATGTCTTGCGTTTCTGCTTTGCTCGTGCAGCACAGCCCCTTCTCTGATGAGGACGCACCATACCGGGCGTTCCTGGGCCAGTGTCTCTTGGGCCTACAACTGATCTAAACTCTTGAGAGAGACCTTGAGGGGGTCCTCGTATTGCTTTTTCTGACTGCCTTATTTGCACTTGCCGTGTGTGAGTTCTCCATAAAAGTGTATATTTGGCATTCAAATAATGTCTCCGGCCCAATGGAGCTGTGCTCTCTGCAGGGGAGTTTGAATGCTTGGCAGTTTCGTTTGAGAAAAAAACCTCAGTATCTGGGGTCTTACCCTGCCAGGCGATCTGTAGAATCTTCTTGAAATCCTGCCAGGCCTGGAATCTCCTTGCCCCAAGTTCTCATGGGGCAAATGTCCTGAGCCTGAGGCTCCCGGTCCCGGTCGGAGCAGCCACCCTGGGAGCTTCAGGGGACACGGGGCCCCAAGCGCCTACAGAGGGTGGGCCCATCCAGGACCTGCCTTAACTGCCCTGAAGGGGGGGGGCTGCCTTGGAGACGCCAGCGGATGTGGGGATTCTGGCTGCTAAGAGCAGACCCCGGGCCTAGGAGAGCCCCCAGCCCCTAAGAGCAGTCTCCCATTCTCCAAAAAATCTCCAGCGTTTAAGCTCTTTCCAAAAGCTCTGAGGCCAGGCTAAGCTGCCGGCAGGACGATCTCTCCTTCAGGGGGAAATCTCGGCTGAGGTGTCTGACCCAGCCAGACTCCCTTGGCTTCCCCCCAATACGTGCCTTTGGTTGCCACTTGCAAACCCCTAGCTTGACCCCCTTGATTTAGATGCTCCTTTAAGAACTCTATTTGCCCATCTGTATCCCCAAGCCCTGCTGGCCAAGGTGACTGTCCCCAGCAGGAACAAGCTGACCCCCACTATAAGGGGGACATCTGTGCAGGAGACTGAGCCCCCTCCAGCCCTAGACCCAGAGCTGGCGGCATCGGACTGCCAGTGGGATAGGGTAGGAAGGAAATGCCGGACAAAGAGCCGGGAGGAATGCAGGTTCGTGTCCTGCCTGGGACACGGCATTAAAGGATGCTGGGCAAGACACCTTTGCCTCAGTTTCCCTGTCTGTCCAGTAAAGCTAGCCATACATCCTTCTCCCCATAGAAGGCTATCATGAGGATAAAATATCATGATATTGGTCAACTTGGAGGGGCTCTCGTGAGTGGCAAGTGTTACCTCTGGCTCACCTCCCTGCCCGAGGGCCTGGGGCTCCCACGGTGCCTCCAGCTCCTGCCCAGTATCCACAATGGCCCCCAAGGGGCTGCTCCTTCTGGGGAGCAGCAGAGATGAGATTACCGAGTGTTTGTCAAATCGTTTATATTTTCAGAAAACAAAGATGAGATTAAACACGATCCGGGGAGAGGTGATGTCACCGAACACACATCAAATATCTTGCCCCCACATTCGCTTCCAATGTTTCTGTTACCCAAACACCCAGTGTGTGAGGGGGTTTTCCTCTGGCTCGCCATGCCTTGTTTATATGCGGCCAAAGTTTGGCACAGAGTTAGGCAACTCTGGGGTCTTCAGAAAGCCTCGTTCCTTGTGAAATGCCCAGTCGGATCCGAGGTCCACGGAGGACTTAAAAGGCTTTAAGTTCAGTGCCCTCATTTTGCAGATGGAAACACCGAGGCACAAAGCAATTAAAGGGACATAGGTAGTAAATGCCCAGGGTAGTACTGAACTTGGGTCTCCCAGGTTCCAAATCCAAAGCCCCATCCACTCTGTCAGGTTGCCTCTGGCTGCCTACAGCCCTTCTCCCAGATGGGGAGTCACAGAATCCAAAAGCCGAGGGATCTGGGAGTCTTCCCTTCAAAACCTCCTGATCAAGCTGAACTGGAAATGCTGGGGGGCCACCCCCTGCCAGGGCAGTCACTCCACAAACTGCAGCTTAAATGGGCGCCCTCGCCTGCTTCCGTTGTCCCCCTGTGGTCTAATGGAGCGAGACTGATCCCCTTCCAGGGCACAGCCCTTCCAAGGTCTGGAGGCAGCTACAGCTTTACAGTCACAAGGGGATGATCTGTTATTCAGTGTAAGAGCCTTGAAACAATGTGCTTTTATGTAGGAGAGGCTGGAAGGCTTGCAAGAGAGAGGCTGTGTGTGTGTGTGTGTGTGTGTGTGTGTGTGTGTGTGTGTATGTGTGTGTGTATGTGTGTGTATGTGTATGTGTGTGTATGTGTGT
Organism: Antechinus flavipes; assembly: GCF_016432865.1. Taxonomy (NCBI): domain Eukaryota; kingdom Metazoa; phylum Chordata; class Mammalia; order Dasyuromorphia; family Dasyuridae; genus Antechinus; species Antechinus flavipes. Next base: position 3,487,714 of record NC_067400.1, on the reverse strand, counting down.
GTATGTGTATGTGTGTGTGTATGTGTGTGTATATGTGTATGTGTGTGTGTATGTGTGTGTGTGTGTGTGTGTGTGTGTGTGTTTGATGTATGTGTGTGCCTTCCCACTATTTCCTTCTCTACGCCAGAGCCAACCTTCCACGGGCACCTCCCGTCTCCTCCAGCAGACTGCCCCTCCATCCACCTCATTGTCACTTCTCTTCCCTCTCTCCCTCTCTGCTGGCTCCTTCCCTCGGGTCTCCCTCACCTTCAGAAGCCCCTCCCTCATTTCATCCCTTCATCCCCACTAGTTCTTGCCCTTTGTGAGCAAGCTCCTTGAGAAAGTCATCGGCCACAGGTGCCTCCACAGCCTTTCTCTTCACCGGCAGCTCACCTCTCCCAGCCTGGCTTCCAAGCCCATCGTTTCAATGAGACTGCTCTCTTCCAAATTAATAGTGATCTTTTAATTGTTGTTCAGTTGTTTCAATCATGTCCCATTCTTTGTAACCACCTTTGGGCTTTTCTTAGCAAAGACGCTGGAGCAGTTTGTAATTTCCTTTTCCAGCTTCTTTACATCTCCTTTTCCAGGCCCAGTGCTCTTGTAACAGGAAACTTAAAGAAAGAGGAGGGTTTTTATGCTCAAAAAGCTATCAAACCGTGCATACACTTTGATCCAGCAGTGTTAATACTGGGCTTATATCCCAAAGAGACACTAAAGAAGGGAAAGGGACCTGTATGTGCACGAATGTTTGTGGTAGCCCTGTTTGTAGTGGCCAGAAACTGGAAATTGAATAGATGCTCATCAATTGGAGAATGGTTGGGTAAATTGTGGTATATGAATGTCATGGAATATTATTGTTCTGTAAGAAATGACCAGCAGGATGAATATAGAGAGCACTGGCGACACTTACATGAACTGATGTTGAGTGAAGGGAGCAGAACCAGAAGATCATCATATACGTCAACAACAATTCTATATGATGATCAATTCTGATGGACGTGGCTCTCTCCAACAATGAGATGAACCAAATCCATTCCAATGGAGCAATCATGAATTGAACCGGCTACGCCCAGAGAAAGAACTCTGGGAGATGACTAAGAACCATTATATAGAATTCCCAATCCCTCTTTTTTAGTCCACCTGCATTTTTGATTTCCTTCACAGGCTAATTGTACACTATTTCAAAGTCTGATTCTTTTTGTACAACAAAATAACTGTTTGGACATATATTCATATATTGTATTTAGCTTATACTTTAACATATTTAACATGTATCGGTCTCCCTGCCATCTGGGGGAGGGGATGGGGGGAAGAAGGGGAAAAATTGGACAAAAGGTTTGGCAGTTGTCAATGCTGAAAAATTACCCATGCATGTAACTTGTAAATAAAAAGCTATAATTAAAAAAGAAAGAAAGAAAGAAAGAAAGAAAGAAAGAAAGAAAGAAAGAAAGAAAGAAAGAAAGAAAGAGAGAGAGAGGAGGGTTTTAAAAGAATGATAATGAGTTTGGGTTTGAACGTGTTGGGTTTAATGCGGAACATCCATTTTGGAAATTCCAATAGTTAATTAGACTGTGAAACAGGAGGTCAAGGGAGAGTTTCTTTTTTTTTTTTTCTTTTTCCAATTACATATAAAAATTCATAATATTTGTTTTTCTTTAAATCTTGAATTCTAATAGATTCTCCTTCCCTGCCTTCCCCCTTCTTTAAAACAGAGGTTATACATATGCAGTCATATGAAACATTTCCATATTAGTTCTGTTGCGAAAGAAAATACAAACACCCTGCCTCCAAGAAAAATCAAGTACTGCATTCAGTTTTTTTTCTGGAGCATTTTTTTTTTCATCATGAGTTCTTTGGAATTGTCTTGAATCACAGTATTGCTGAGAATAGCTGAGTCATTCGCAACTAATCCTCCCAACAATATCATATTACAGTATATCTCTTAGTTCTGCTCACTTCAACTGCATCAATTCACCTATGACTTCTGAAATCATGCTGCTCATTTCTTATAGCACAATAGTAATCCATCACAGTCATATGCCTCAGCTGGTTCAGCCATTCCCCAATTGATGGGCATCCTCTCAATTTCCAATTCTTTGCCACCACAAAAAGGGCTGCTATAAATATTCTTGTCCATATAAATTTTTGCTTTGATCTTTTTTAGGATCCAGATCTAGTAGTAGTAACGCTGGGCCCGTGTATGTATACAGAGTTTGACAGCCCTTTGGGCATAGTTCCAAATTGTTCCCCAGAATGGTTGGGTCAGTTCACAATTCCACCAAAAGTGCATTCATGGCCCCATTTTCCCACATCCCCTCCCATATTTGTCATTTTCCCTTTTTCTCATATTAGTCAATGTGATAGATTTAAGTTGGTATCTCAGAGTTGTGTTAATTTGCATTTCTCTAATCAATAATGATTCAGAGCATTTTTTTATAATAGATACATAGATAACTTTGATTTCTTCATCTGGAAACTGCTTTCCTTATTCTTTGACAATCATTTGGGAAATGAATCATATTCTCATACATTTGACTCAGTTTCCTATATGTTTGAGAAATGAGGTCTTTATCAGATAAATTTTTCCTCTGTTTTTTTGCTTTCCTTCTAATCTTGACTGCATTAGTTTTATTTGTTCAAAAGCTTCATTTAATGAAATCAAAAAGTATCCATTTTACAACTCATAATGTTTATAAGTTTCCTGTTTGGTCCAAAATTCTTTCCTTATCTATAGATCTAACAGGTAAATTATTCCATGCTCCCGTGGAATAGCTCATGGTATCAGCTTTTCTATGTAAATCATATACTCATTTTGGCTTTATCTTGCTATACCATGTTAGCCTAGGTTCTACCAACTTGATTTCCAGTTTTCACAGCAATTTTTATCAAATGGGGATTCTTTATTGCAAAAACATGGATCTTTGGGTTTATCAAATACTAGATCACTATGCTCATTTACTATTGTGTATCGTGTACCTTCTCTGTTCCACTAAATCAACATTCTACTTCTTAGCCAGTGACAGATTATTTCAATGATTGCCACTTTATAATATAATCTGAAATCTAGTACAGTTAAGCTGCCTTTCTTCATTTTTTTCCACTGATTCCCTTGATATTCTTGACCTTTTGTTCTTCCAGATGAATTTTGTTATAATTTTTTCTAGCTTTATAAAATAATTCTGGTAGTTTGATTGGTATAATATTGAATAAATAGATTAATTTAAGTGGAATTGTCATTTTTATTATGTTGCTTTGGCCTATCCATGAGCAATGATTATATTTCCAATTGTTTAGACCCGGCTTTATTTGTGTGCAAAATGTTTTGTAATTGTGTTCATAGAGTTCCTGGATTTGTTGTGACAGGTAGAATCCCAAGCATTTTATAGTAGCTATAGTTATTTTAAATGAATTCCCTCTTTCTATCTCTTGCTACTAGACTTTGTTGGTAACATATAGAAGTGATGATGATTTTATGTGGGTTTATTTTATATCCTGAAACTTTGCTAAAGTAGTTCATTATTTCAACTGTCTTTTAGCTGATTCTCTAGGATTTACTAAGTAAACCATCTTATCATCTGTAAACAGCGATAGTTTTGTTTCCTTGTTATCTGTTCCTTCAATTTCTTGTTCCTTTCTTATCACTCTAGCTAACATTTCCAGTACAATGTTGAACAATAGCAGTGATAATGGACATGGGGAAATTACAGCTGGATAAATATCTCTGAGAACCATTAACATCATCATGACATTTTCATCCATGGGAGAAATGGCACCGAGAGAGAAGAGAAGAGGGCTTGGGACAGAGCCCTGAAGGATTTTATTCAATGTTTACTGGAAGCAGAATGCAGAGGGAAGCTAATCTGAACTAGGAGAACATATATACTTTTCAGGTTCAGGGTGCCATTTTCTTTTTTGCATGTTACTGTATTTTTATTTAAAAAAAAGTTTATTGCTTTTTATTTTATTCCAGTCATCCGAACTTTCTAACCTTCCCCCCTAGAATTAAAAAAAAAATCAATTAACACAGCAACTGCTTCTGGCCCAAATGAAATATTCTTTTCTCTATAGTTTCTGATCTTTCTACAGAAAGGAAAGAAACAGGTTTTTTTTTTCCTTCTCTTTTCCTTCCTATTTTCCAAATTTGCCTTCTCTTCCATCTCTGTGTCTTTGCATAGGAATCACCCTGTCCCTAGTGTGCATTTCCTTCCCTCCTCCACTTCTTGCTAGGCCTAACTACTTTAAAGGTTGAATGCCACCTCTGACAGAAAGGCTACCCTGATTTTTCCTTATTATCAGTGTTCTGTCTGTCCTATTTATTAAGTGCCTACTATCTGCCAGGTACTGTGCTAAACACTAGGGATAAAACGAAGCAAAAAACAGTCCCTGAACACAAGGAGCTTATGATCTAATGGAGGAGACAATATGCAAATTTTTATCCTGTATGTCGTTTATTACATATGTATATATACATAAATATGTATATATGTGTGTGTGTATATATATACAGATATACATACATATACATACATATATAGGAAATCATTAAGAGGGAAGGCACTGGAATTGAGAGGACTTCAGGAAGGTTTCCTGTAGAAGAGGGGATTTAAATAAGGATTTAAAAGAAGCCTGAGAGGTCAGGAGTCAGATTAGAAGGGAAGTATCCCGGGCATGGAGAATGGCCAGCCAGAAATGGAGGGTCTTATTCAAGGAATGGCCAGGAGGCTGCTGTCCCTTGATCAAAAAGTGTGTCAGCCATCGCTCCTTAGCTACTGACGTATTTCTCTGGTGTAACCCTAATAGACCCCAAGATCCTTGGAGCCCAGCACAAAGCACGGGGCCCGAGGCCTGCTAAACCCTTCAGAGACATGTGGAGAATCAGCTGGGATAGCCAGGGGTGAACTTTCTAAGAGCGAATGAACAAGAGCTCAGTTTGTTTTTTCCGGTGAATAGAGGCGGGTCCACCTCCCAACGGCCTGGAGAGCCACCTTCTTTTCTCATGACCACATCACGATGACATGTGGAGACAGAGTATTCAACTACTGTTTCTTCTCTCTGAACTTCCTAAGCCCACGAGGTGCATTAGCCCCATCCTGTAGGTGAAGAAACGGAGGCGCAGAGGGACGGGGCACACAACAAGCAGGAGGGCTGAGTCCCGGACCCAGGTCCTCCTCCTATGACCTTACTCTCCCTCCCTAAGAATTTAAGGGGAGCGAGCGAGAACGTCCACACCGACTCCCCTGAAGTCCAGCAGCAAAGGGATCTGTCTCCCCTTTTCTGCAGAGCTGTCAGACTCAGGCTCTTGCTTCAGTGGGAACCATCACCAAAAATCCGGCTCCAGATCTGCCCTTCGCTTTATCTCCCTGAAGTTTCCAAAGCAGAACATCACCCTCAGCCCAGGGACACGCGGCCATCACGATCCTCCCCCTCCTTTCTAATCGCCAGTTCTCCCACATGCAGCACTTTCTCAGGGTCCCGCTCCCTGCGGCAGGGCAATATTGTATCGAGCGACATACAAGGTTTCACAAAGCCTTCATACAAAGTTTCACAAGGCCTTCTCCACCGTCCCCTCCCACGAGCCCTGGGGGCAGCCGCGCTGAGCAGGATTCCGGTCCCTCAAGCTCCTTTCACATTCTCTCTCCTCGCGGAGCTGGGGACGCATTAGAAGTCCCCTCATCATATACTGTAACATATTTAACATGTATAAGACTGGCTGCCATCTGGGGGAGGGGGTGAGGGGAGGGAAGGGAAAAGTCAGAATAGAAGTGAGTGCAAGGGATAATGCTGTAAAAAATTACCCAGGCATGGGTTCTGGCAATAAAAAGTTATAATTATTAAAAAAAAAGAAGAAGAAGAAGAAGTCCCCTAATCCGGCTTCCTCCAGATTCATGAAGCGCCTCCCTAACTCCCTGACAAGCCTGCAGAGTTGACTAAGGACTCTTTGTCAGTGATGGGAAACTCACTCCTTCCTGTAGAAGCCCTTCTCCATTGTGGACAAGCCAATTGTCAGAAAGGCCTCTCTCACTTTGAACCCAAAGCTTCCTTTGGTCTGCTGTTCACAGTGACCACCCCTAGCTATGGGATAAAAGCCACATTTCTCTTCCACGGGATAAATATTGAGATTATGACTGTTAGAAAGCAGAAAAAATGAGAAAAACGCAGCACGTTCCCCAATCAGCTGCCTCCGGAGGCCGTAAGCTTTGCCTCCTTGGAGATCTCCAAGCAAGGAGGGATTTCCTTCATACGTCGCTTGCCCCCTTTCCTGGTGACAACTAAGGCTCCCACAAAATGAAGCACCCTGAGATTCCCAAAGTCTTCAGGCTGCTTTGATCTAACCTTCAGTTGCCAACCTGGCTGAGAACTCAGAGCTGACCCAGAGGCCCGTGGGTGATCCGGCCCTGCTCAAGGAACCCACCCTCCCTCCTGGCAGGTGACCCCCACATCGTCAGTGACTCCCCCGGCCCCTTCCATTAGTGTCCCACATGGACATCTGGGTTCTGTGGCCAGGCAAGGGGCCCCCCCACTCCCCTGCCTCTAGGCTACTCGCATCCCGATGGGCTTCCCGGCTCCTTGGGTCCTTGCCCAGCAAACTCTTTTTACTGGAGCCACTTCAGAGAGATTTTTCTCACTTGAATTGAGTGGAAATGAGGGACGCCGGGAGTGGGGCACACGGGCCCCAGAATCTCACCAATGCCCAGGTGAGTCCAGGGCCCGGGGGCCTACATGAACTTTGGGTCTGTGTTTCCAGAACTCTACAAGAAAAAGGAAGCTCAGGAGAGAAAGAAGGGGAAAGCCAGTAATGCTAGAAACACTTCCCTTCCTTGTGCTGGGGGGGTACAGAAAGTAGCCAGACCAAGGGCCCCCAGAAGGGCCAGCACCGGATCGGAAGACTCATTTAAAACCCTCTGCTGCTTCTGTTTGCCCCTCTAACATGGGGGCAACATCAGATGTCCGAACATACAGAGAGAAGAAAAGAGATGCACTTAGTAGGTGCCACGGGCAGCTGGGCAGCCCAGTGATGGGCCTCCGGCCTCCGGCAGTTACCTGTTGTTCAACTGGGCAAATCACATAAGCTTCTGCCTCAGTTTCAACTGCAAAATGGTCTGAAGGAAAGACAAATTATCCCAGAAAACTCTAAATGGGTCACAAAGAGCAGATGGCACTGAGATGACTGAACAAAAATTAGGCACCTACTATATACCAATATTCTGCCAGGCCCTTTAGTTCTACTCAAATCAGAAAAGATCTCACAGTTTGGGGGAATGAAGGAACCTGGTTAATCCCTATGAGATTCAGAAAGGCCGAGGGCCGGCCAGGCAGTACTGACGGCCCAGCTAATTCTGTGTCTACAGGATCCTGAGCATGGCACTTTGTGCCTCAGTTTCCACTTCTATGGAATGGGGAGATTTGACTCAGTGGCCCCCAGGGCTTCTTCCAGTTCTAACTCTAACTAACTTCAGGAAGCCATAGATAGGAGTTTCCATTAGATAGGGAAATGACTGATTGCTGATTCCGCGGTCTTCTCACACCCAGGCTGGCTCTTTTCCCCCCTGCTTTCTCCCTAAGACTGTCTTACACCGGATTGTGGGGGGTTGTTAGGGGCACCTAGAAGAGCTGGGAAAGGGGACTATGGGAGAGAGTTTTTTCATTTGCATTAGAAATGCCCCAGGCCTGAGCCCCAGGGACCAGCCTCTCCACATTGTCACCCTGACCTATTTAATAAACTCCTTTTAATTCTTAAAAAGAAAAAGGAAAAAAAGGCCTACTGGCAAGCCCACAGAGGGTGATTTGGCTTGGTCTTTAAAAAGACACTCAGTTCTTACAAACGGCCTGCTCTCCTTTGGCCGGGAGCCCGGGAATCCTGCGCAATGGAGATGCCGCTGATAAAAGAGAAGCAAGGAAGGGGGTTGGGGAGAGAGGAGAAGGGATTTTCTGGCTGAACCCCTTGTTTTTCATGGGAAGAAACTGAGTCCCCGAGAGGGAGAGACCGAGTCCCAGAGGCCACGGCGCTCGGACTCCTGGCTCCCTGCCGCCTCCATGACCAGTGTACTAGGCGGTCTCCATTCTCGTGGCTCCCCACAACTTCAGACACCTCACAAACACCCAACATGATTTAGAAACACAAACATGGGGGGAGCCTCACTCAAAATAAAAGCAGCGGTGATGGAGCGCATTAGTATCCGTTGTCCAAGGCTCCCCCTCACAGGCTCCTTAAAATGAGAAGGGGGAGAGAGGCCCCCGGTGTCCCTGGATTATCCAGCAGGGCTGCCCACAAAACTGTGGAGTCCTAGCTGGCAGGGACCTTAGAGGTCACCCGTTTTTCAAAGGACTGGCTCAAAGTCACCCATCAGAGGTGCAAGATACACACATAGGGGAGGCATCTGAGGTGGGCTTTGGGCACAGCTCTTTCCCAGGGCTGGGGCCGGGGTCTTTGTGCTGTCCCCGACAACAGCCTGCCTCGAAGCTGGCCTCCCAGACTGCGCTCCCACAGATCTGCGGGAGCCACCTCCGGGTCCCCCGGCTGCAGCTCCCTTCCCCCGGATACCGGCACTCACCAGCTCGTTGTCTTCTCCCGGGTTCAGCAGGGCCCAGTGGGCTCTCTTGCGGTTCTCCTCCATGTGGAGGCCGGCCGGTCCCCAGCCAAGGTCTGCTCCCTGCTAATCCCTCGGGGAGCTCCTCACCGGGCCAGCTGGAAGGCTGAGCAACAAATACCTTTCATCCCAGCTACTCAACGATGTTTAAATATCCTACCACACCCCTTCCTTATTGGACTAGCCGAGGGGAGCAGGGCTGGCCAAGGACCTTCCCATGCTGCTGCCCTGCCTTGATTTCTCTCCCCAGCTTCGGCCGCCGAGCCAACCCAGGGAGAGACGTGGCACGAGCAGAGCTTGGGCAAGAAAGTTAACTTCCCATCTGTAAAGGGCTGAGGCTCGAGTTGATGCACCGAGGTCCCAAGCACGTGAGGCTAAATAGTAATTGGACCATACTCTATTAATATATAAGCTTGGAGAAAGAATGGCCCCCGCCCACTCTTTGTGCAAGTCCTGATGTGTTGTATAGGAAATGAGGATTTTGGTGGGTGGAGGCAGGGGAGTGGAAAAGGAAGGGGAGGAGAGAACTGCTTGCTTTTGCCATTGCGGTGACCTTTTTCTGTTTGTTTCTCTTCTTTTTGCTTTTTGCTAAGGAAGTTGGGGTTAAGTGACTTGCCCAGGGTCACACAGCTAAGAAGTGTTATGTGTCTGAGGCTGGATTTGAACTCAGGTCCTCTACCCACTGAGCCATTTCCTCCCCTTCCAATTAAGGGTTTTGTTTTTTTTTCCCCTGAAGCAATTGGAGTGATTTGCCTAGAGTCTGAGACCAGAAAAACAGAAAAAGATCATTGCAATGGCAAAAGCAAGCAGTCTCTCCTCCCCTTCCTTTTCCACTCCCCTGCCTCCACCCACCAAAATCCTCATTTCCTATACAACACACCAGGACTTGCACAAAGAGTGGGGGGGAGGGGGGGGGCCATTCTTTCTCCAAGCATATTAATAGAGTATGGTCCAATTACTATTTAGCCTCATGTGCTGGGACTTCAGTGCATCAACTGGAGCCTCAGCCCATTACCCATCAGCAAACGCTGGAGCCCCGCCAAGCACACCAAGAACAGAGGAGATCCCTCATGAACGAGCCAGAGATTAGCCGGCGAGAGAGGGCCAGAGACTTGGGGGCGAGGGACGGCCCGGCTGGGGAAAGTGGAAACGCTCCTGGCACCGACAGCGGCCAGTCCTGGGAGGAGGCGACAACGACCCCAAGGTGACTTGGCCCTGACCCTAAGGCCTCCGGATCTGGGAGCCCGGTATTCCCCAAACAATTCAGCCGTCAGATAACCATCTGTTGGTCCATAGGAACCAGATTTCTGAGACAATAAGGAGGAGAATATCAGAGCACCCATCAGCTCCACCTCCAAGGCAGAGAATTCAACAGTAGGTGCCTATGCGAGCACCCATCAACTCTTCCTCCATGTCAGAGAATTCAATAGTAGGGCATATTGGAGCACCCATTGGCTCCTCCTCCAAGACTCAGTTTATCAGTGACATGAAGCACCCGATCTCTCCCACTTTTACCTATAAATGTATTTTCTCGCTCCTGGTTCTTTTGGACCTTAGCCATTGTTAGCAGCGTGATAAGTCTCTGCTCCTTAACTTGGAGTCAAACTGAGTTTGAGAATTCACTCATCCCAGCTGCGACATCGACCCGGGGACCCTAACGTCGTTGGGGTGTCTTGTTCCTCAACAACATCAAGATGGGGTTTGAGGCCGAAAGGAAGGAGAGACTCTGGTGAAAAGTGGGGATCAAACAGAAGCAAAGCCCCGGGCATCCCGGGGTGGATCTGCCCTGAAGGAGGTCTCCTCTCCCCACCCCTGGACTCTTCAAAAAATCCATGGACTCTCAGATTTGGAAAAAGGCTTGAGAATCCCTTTGGTTACTCAGCCAACAAGTGCTTATCCAGCCTTTGCTAGAAGCCCTCCAATGAAGGGCGACTCTACCTCCTTTAACTTCTCTGGGTCTCAGTTTCCTCATTTGTCAAATGAAGCAGTTGAACCCAATGACTTACTGCTCTGATGGAAATGTGAAGGCTAATCAGGGGTTGCAAAAGAGCAAAGCGATAACCCCAAGGCCTCATTTACTGAAAGAGAATGAATGGGGTTTCCATGGCATGGGCAGTTCTGGGAAAAGGAAGGATGGAAGGAAGAAAGGAAGGAGAGAAAAGAGAGAAGGAGAGAGGGAGGGAGGGAGAGAGGAAGGAAGAGAGGAAGGATGGGAGGGAGGGAGGGTGGAGACTTCCACCACAGGCAGATAAAAACTCCCAGGGCAGAGGATGTGCACAAACAACCTTGACTTGAGTTCCTCCCAAAGAGCTCAGAGAAGGCGATGTACCCAGAGCACATTGTGTCTGTCTGTCTATCTGCTGGTCTGTGAGCCACCTTTTAGTGATAAGCTGCTCCAAATTGTACTGGGCTGGTCCAGGACTCTCCAGCATGGTAGATAATGCTTACAGAAAATTCACTCCCTTAGCATTCCCTCTGGGACATCGGTGTCCCCTCCTCCCCAGGATAAGGCCCTGGAGGACGCAGTTGGGATGTCATCCTGACCAAGAGCTGTTCCCTAATTGGCAGGTAGTCAAAGCATAGAAATACATTTTTAATTTTTAATAGAATGAAAAACTATTAATAACCATAGGAGAGACTGTCTCAAGTCACTAGTCATGAGGTTTTACTTCATGTCAGCAAATTAACCAAAACAACAAAAGACAACGTTGCAGAGGCTGCGGGAAGACAAACTCAGTGTGTTGGTGGAGCTGCAGACGGGTCCCACTATTCAGGGAAAGCATTTTGAGCTCTGCTAAGAAAAACAACAAATAAAGATCTGACTATGTTTGTCCTACTGCGAGACAGGTATGCCGAGGACCCCAAAAGAAGGGTCCTAAACATATCAAAACAGGGGTTAGTGAAGAAGTGAAAACAAAATATTGGCCCATCAGTTTGGGAAGTTTTCAAAAATGATACAAA